>NC_091768.1:95492600-96117600 GCF_029378745.1 Bos indicus | reverse complement strand
AGCTACAGGGACCAGCGACACGGTCAGAGCCTGGGTTTGTCTGTGACCCTGTGCAGGGCAGGGGTTAAGAGGAGACGTGATTTTTTTTTTTTCATTGATGCACCTAACCAGAAAACAACCCTGCCTAGAATGTAGTCCATAATTTAGTACTTTGAAGTATTACTGAGATTTTTCTAGGAAAAGATACTTTCATATAAAATGTCATTTTAAAGTTGTATTACATGCTTAAAGTTTAATTTTTGTTATTTGGGGACCCCATTAATAGTAGCTCCTATAAGATTTGAGAAAATTCACACCTGAGGATTACACTGATTCCATGGCGTGAGGTCTGCCCACCCACATGTGTGTTATCTATATTTCGTACCCACTACAGACCCTGACTTTATGCAGATCACGGGGTCCTAACTACGACAAACCTAGACAATGTGTTAAAAAGCAAAGACATCAGGCAATCCACTCCAGCACTCTTGCCTGGAAAATCCCATGGATGGAGGAGCCCGAAAGGCTACAGTGCATGGGGTCGCAAAGAGTCAGACACGACTGAGCGACTTCACTTTCACTTTCACTTTCACTTTCACTTTCACTTTGCGACAAAGGTCCGTATAAGTCAAGGCTACGGTCTTTCCAATAGTCATGTATGGATGAGCGAGCTCGGCCATGAAGAAAGCTCAAACTACCGCACAATTGCACTCATCTCACACGCTAGTAAAGTAATGCTCAAAATTCTCCAAGCCAGGCTTCAGCAGTACCTGAACCGTGAACTTCCAGATGTTCAAGCTGGTTTTAGAAAAGGCAGAGGAACCAGAGATCAAATTGCCAACATCCACTGGATCATGAAAAAAGCAAGAGAGTTCCAGAAAAACGTCTATTTCTGCTTTATTGACTATGCCATAGCCTTTGACTGTGTGGATCACAATGAACTGTGGAAAATTCTGAAAGAGATGGGAATACCAGACCACCTGACCTGCCTCTTGAGAAACGTATATGCAGGTCAAGAAGCAACAGTTAGAACTGGACGTGGAACAACAGACTAGTTTCAAATAGGAAAAGAAGTATGTCAAGGTTGTATATTGTCACCCTGCTTATTTAACTTATATGCAGAGTACATCATGAGAAATGCTGGGCTGGAGGAAGCACAAGCTGGAATCAAGATTGCTGGGAGAAATATCAATCACCTCAGATATGCAGATGACACCACCCGTATGGCAGAAAGTGAAGAGGAACTAAAAAGCCTCTTGATGAAAGTGAAAGAGGAGAGTGAAAAAGTTGGCTTAAAACTCAACATTCAGAAAACTAAGATCATGGCATCTGGTCCCATCACTTCATGGCAGATAGATAGGGAAACAGTGCAAACAGTGGCTGCCTTTATTTTTCTGGGCTCCAAAATCACTGCAGATGGTGACTGCAGCCATGAAATGAAAAGATGCCTACTCCTTGGAAGGAAAGTTATGACCAACCTAGATAGCATATTTAAAAGCAGAGACATTACTTTGCCAACAAAGGTCCATCTAGTCAAGGCTATGGTTTGGAAAAACCATAGTGGTCATGTATGGATGTGAGAGTTGGACTATAAAGAAAGCTGAGTGCCGAAGATTTGATGCTTTTGAACTTTGGAGAAGACTCTTGAGAGTCCCTTGGACTGCAAGGAGATCCAACCAGTCCATTCTAAAGGAGATCAGTCCTGGGTGTTCATTGGAAGGACTGATGTTGAAGCTGAAACTCCAATACTTTGGCCACTTGATGCAAAGAGCTGACTCATGGGAAAAGACCCTGATGCTGGGAAAGATTGAGGGCAGGAGAAGATGACGACAGAGGATGAGATGGCTGGATGGCATCGACTCGATGGACATGGGTTTGGGTGGACTCCGGGAGTTGGTGATGGACAGGGAGGCCTGGCGTGCTGTGGTTCATGGGGTCACAAAGAGTCAGACATGACTGAGTGACTGAACTGAAATACAGCACCTAAGGGTGTGGAAACAGGCCTCACTGTTGTCCAGGGTCAGTTTCAGGCCTCCTCCAACAAAGACCTGGAAACCTCCCCTTCTCCCTGGAGTCACTGCCTCCTTGCTTTTCTGCTCCATCCTCCACTGAGTTCTGCTATAGCGTGATGTCAGTCCTGATCACCATTCTGCTAAGTGTCTGCCTTGGATCTTAATGTCTATCTGTGAAAAGAATCAGAAAAAAAAAAGCAAACCTCTTGACTGGTGCTGGCACTGCCCACTTCTCTGGACTTAATTCCGATGTACCATTTGCTGAAAGGCTGCCTTCCCTGGGGGTGGGGGGCGGTGAGGAGCAAGGAGGTCAAGGGCCCTGTCCTGCTGGCTGGGAGAGGCTGAGGGACGCCTGTTCCCCCCACCCCTCATCCCCACCCCAGATAGATCCAATCCTGAACCATAGTGAGGTGAACCAAATTCTTCCTTTGCGCTGAGATTACACCATCATGTGGCTTCAGGCAAGTCCTCTTTACAAGGTAAAGGGAAATCTACCTGCTCTGTCAACTTCTTACAAAAATTATCAAGATTAAGTGAGAAAAGGCAAAAGTATACATTGTATATATTACATACAATGTTGTCATTTTAAATGATGATGACATGTTACAGCAAGAATTCATCTCTTTTCTGAAGGTGGGGCCTTTTTTTTATCTTCTCTTAGTGTTATATTTTTGGTAAGAGATGAAGCAGGGTAGGTTTAAAAGCATGAATCTTATTCTGGCTTATGTTTTTTTCTGTCGTTGTTGTTTAGTGCTAAGTCGTGTCTGATTCTTTTGCAACCCTATAGACTGTATAGCCTGCCAGGCTCCTCTGTTCATGGGACTTTTCAGGCAAGAATAGTGGAGACGGTTGCCGTTTTCTCCTCCAGGGGATCTTCCCAATCCAGGGATTGAACTCGTGTCTCTTGCGTCTCCAGTACTGGCTGGTGGATTTTTACATTGAGCCACCAGGGAAGCTGCTGCTGCTGCTGCTAAGTCACTTCAGTCGTGTCCAACTCTGTGCTACCCCATAGACAGCAGCCCACCAGGCTCCCCTGTCCCTGGGATTCTCCAGGCAAGAACACTGGAGTGGGTTGCCATTGCCTTCTCCAATGTGTGAAAGTGAAAAGTGAAAGTGAAGTCGCTCAGTCGTGTCCGACTCTTAGTGACCCCATGGACTGCAGCCTACCAAGCTCCTCCGTCCATGGGATTTTCCAGGCAAGAGTACTGGAGTGGGGTGCCATTGCCTTCTCCGACCAGGGAAGCTAGGACACTACTAATTAAAGGCAAGTTCTAAACTGCTTGTCTGCACAGAAGAGAAGCAATATATTTGACATCATAGTCTTGAAACAAAAGTTCAGTCTCTGTTGATTTTCTTTTCCAGTAAATTGCCAAGTCTCGGGAGCCCTCCCACTGCCGGCACATCAGGGTGAGAAGGTGTCCAAAGTATCTGAACAGCTCTGGGAGAAAGCCCCCAACCCAACAAAGGGGCTGAGAAAGGGGCTACTGTGAAAGGAACTGAGTTTAACGGGGAAAAATGTGGGCACCAGCCCCATGGGAGGGGCGCTGAACCCCAATTTAACCAGCAAGCCAGCAAGCCCGTGGCCTTTGCATCCTGAGCGATCCTACTGGAGGGGAAGACCAGGACCTGGAGGCTTGCATCTGCAGAGGCAAGAATGCTCATCTGGGAGAAGACAAAGTTAAGGAAGTTTGTGTTGGAAGCTGGAATTGGGACACTTGTGTTCCTTGGCTTAGAGCAGCGCCCACAGAAGGGCGGTTACGTGAACCAAGACCCTGTCGGAGCAGCGAAAGCTGGACGCGAAGCCTGTTCCTTTGAGGTTCACCTCCTACCGAAACAAGCTTTCCTAGTGTGAACAGAGATGTCGTGTGTGCTGGAGTTGGCAGGAAGCTGTTTATCTTTCCCCGCTGCAGCTATCTTCAGGGACAGTGGCAGAAGAGGTCTGACCTTATGCCCTGGACCCAGAGAAAATTTCAGGAGAGATAGCTGCTGGGTAACAGGTGTCCGTGGAGCCCTGAAGCCACAGGGCTCCCTCCAAAACAGAGGTCTGTCCTTTTCACTTGCAGGGCCCATAGTACTTCCAGAAGGTTTTTATCTTCCTGTTTTACTGGGGCGGGGGTGCAGCAGAGGATGAGATGGTTAGATAGCATCACCAACTCAATGGACATGAATTTGAGCAAGCACTTCCCAGGTGGCGCGAGTGGTAAAGAATCTACCTGCCAGTGCAGGAGACACAAGAGATGTGGGTTCAATCCCTGGGTCAGGAAGATCCCCTGGAGGAGGAAATGGCAACCCACTCCAGTGTTCTTGCTGGAAAATCCCATGGACAGAGGAGCCTGGCAGGCTACAGTCTGCAGGGTCACGGAGTCTGACGTGACTTAGCGACTGAATAGCAACAACGATTTACTGGACCTAAACGCTCTCTTTTTTTCCTAGTTTGTGCTCTGAAATGCTTCACCATTTCCTAAGGTGATGTCTAGCTATGGAACATTCAGAATATCCCTCCCCGGTTCACGTGGCTGCCTCTCCACACCTGATCACCGCTCCAAGTGAGCTGCTCTCGTGGGAAAAATGTCCCTGGTGTGGCAGGAAATGGAGAAACACAGGGTGAGGTCAACATTCATCAAAAAGAATGGCAACGTTTCCCTTAAATTCCAGCATTTTTTGCCCATTTCCTCAACACATCTTCAAATTTAAGAATTTTGTAGACATTGGCACAGACTGAACCACACCCTTAATTAAGTTTTGAGCTTGGCCTTAAGTTGGGCAGCTGATGAGTTAGAGGCTCTTCTCTCTGAAAATGAAACAGATGCCAGTCACACAGCCAGATGCCATTCCTGCTTGAAGCTGGCAGACTGCCAGCTTCGTTGCCATGAGGGCAGTTTCCACAAGACGTCGTGAGTTTCCATAAGACACATCAGCTTAGTGAGGCTCTGGAAGAGAACCAAGAGCCGAGAGGTACCGAGCGGTTAGATGAAGGGGACGCCTGTGCTTTGTGTTTGCTTCTAGGCGGCTGCTAAAAATTCCATGTTGTGCAGACACGGAGGACCGACAGGTGGCTGCCAAGGGGGAGGCAAGGCTTGGGGGCTGGGGATGCAAACTCTTACATACAGGGCGGAGAAACAACGAGGTCCTCTTCTACAGCACAGGGAACTGTATTCAGTATCCTGAGATAAACCATGATTGAAAAGAGTATTAGAAAAAAACATATATATGCATACATACATAAATATATATATGTAAAACTGAGGTTATATATATGTCAGGTTAGATCATACATATATGATATATGAGGTTATAAATATGTCAGCATCACTGACTCAATGGACACATATTTGAGCAAACGCTTCTCAGGTGGTGCTAGTGGTAAAGAACCTGCCTGCCAATACAGGAGACATAAGAGACTTGGGTTCAACCCCTGGGTCAGGAAGATCCCCTGGAGGAGGAAATGGTACCCCAGTCCATTATTCTTGCCTGGAGAATCCCATGGACAGAGGAACCTGGAGGGTTGCAGTCCAAGGGGTCACAAAGAGTCGGCCTCGGCTGAGGCGACAGAGCACACACGTGCGTAACTGAATCACTTTGCTGAACAGCAGTAATTCACACAACACTGTAAATCAACTGTGCTTTAATAATTATGTGTTGTGTTCAACAAATGTGTCTGTGGGCTCCCTGTGTGCCAGGCATTCATCTGAGCACTTTGCAAATGCTAACTCGGTTCTTGAATCACCCAAGAGGCAGGCACTATTATCATCTCCATTCTAGAAGAGGAAACCCAGACACACAGAAGATGGAACCCGTGCCCAAGACCTCAGAGTGCCTGAGGCGTCCAGCCAGCAGTGGGGCCGGAGGCAAGCCCTCCCCCTGCACCAGGAGGCTGGCCCCAAACAGGCCTGCTTGGTCCCTCAAAACACCAGCTTACAGGAAAGGCTCCCGAGAGAATGACAGTCAGTGCTGAGCACAGATAAGCCCTGCTGGGTTTCTAAGTTATGGATCATTAGCTATGGCTTCCTAGTCATAGGGAAGGGGGCTGCCGCCTGAAGAGAGGTGTCAGTGACCAGCGAGACCAGCAGCAGAGAGAGTGAGTCTCTTGGGGAGAGAAACCTCAGGAGTTCATCTATTTCTGGAGTAAAAGAAGGGAGAAGAATCGGCCATGGAGGGCCAGGGAGGGTTGGTTGTGTTACCTTCTGAATCCTCAGCTGAAAAGGTTTTCATAGTTGTTTTCAGTGTCACATTGGCTGTTATTTCTTTGTCATTTAACATCATTCTTCCTTAAAAGGGGAACAGAGTCTGCACTGGGGGCCTCGGTTAAGCTCTCATCACGTCTTTCTTATCCGGTGCACACTCCCAACCTCACCGACGATGATGCTTCCTGGGCTTTTCTGAAGCAGAGGTGTCCTGATAGAACATAGAGCGCTGAATCGAGCTAGTGCAGGCTTGCCAGGGACCAGGGGCTTCTGAGAACAAGGCACCTTCAGTGATGAATCCAGCGAAGTTCTGAGCAAACTGGGTGGGCTCCGGACTGTGCTCATACTCACCTCTTTGCCAACAGAACAGGAGCCATTAATCTTACCTAAACTTGGCCTGCTTGCGACAAGCACTTGATGTTTGTGAGTTGCCTGGTTCACACAGAGGAAAGACCCATTGGAGGGAACCTCCAGCCAACCCTGGAGTCAGGCCAGATCCAGCCAGCTTGTGCTGACTTTGAACGTTCTGTGTTGAAGGGTGGGCAGGCGGGAGTCTCCTGCTGAGAATGCTCTAGTCCACAGCATCCTCATACCATAGCACACCCCCCTCCGTAGCTGAACGTGAGGCACTGAGTAGATGATGCTTCCCTGGTGGCTCAGACGGTAAAGCGTCTGTCTGCAGTGCTGGAGACCTGGGTTCAATCCCTGGGTTGGGAAGATCCCCTGGAAAAGGAAATGGCAACCCACTCCAGTACCCTTGCTTGGAAAATCCCATGGGTGGAGGATCCTGGTAGCCTACAGTCCATGGGGTCGCAAAGAATCGGACATGACTGAGCGACTTCACTTCACTTTTGAAAAGAGCACTTTTCACCTTTGGCTTCTGACCCCTGACACCAGCCTTCCCTAATTCACTTCTCAATCCAATCATTCCCCCCATGAATAGAGCAAAGGGCACATTTGCTAACCTTCTCTGAGACTTCCGTGTGATAGAAATACCAGAAGTGACTTGGACTAACATTCAGACAGATGTTTATAAAATAATAGAAGAGTCCAGTGGTTATTATCATCATTCACGTTTTGGGCTATTTTGTTTCTGAAATGTTTGCAAAGAGTTAGGAGATTTGAAGCATCATACTTGGCACTAGTCTTTAAGCTTCAGCACAGTATTCAATTTTTAAAACAGTTATATTGTGGTATAACTGACAGGCCATCAACTTAATTGTATTAAGTCAATTATTTTAAATGCAATTATATTAATATATTGCATTAATTATATTAAAAATAATGCAATGCTTTGATGTTTATATAAATTCATGAAACCATTGCTGCGATTAAGATAATGAAAATAGCCATCACCCTAAAAAGATCCCCATGGCCTGTTGAAATCTTCCTCACCACCCACTCTCCTTCCCCAGGCAACTGCTGATCTGCTCTCGATCGTTTAATTTGTTTGCAGTTTTGAGCTGTTATATCGAGCTGTTAGAAATAAAGCTACTATGAACATTTTATGTGCAAGGTTTTGTATGGACATAATGTTTTATTTCTCCTGAGTAATTGTCTAGGAGTGGAATTGCTGGGTCAAGTTGTAGGTATACATTGAACTACAACTTGTGAAAAGGTTGTAGTAGTTTACATTCCGCCCTGCAGTGGACAGTCCAGACCCTCCGTATCTTTGCCGATACTCAGTAGGGTTAGTCTTTTTCATTTTTGTCAGTCTAATAGATAAGTGCTTCCCTGGTGGCTCAGATAGTAGAGAATCTGTCTGCAATGCAAGAGACCTGGGTTCAATCCCTGGGTCAGGAAGATGCCCTGGAGGAGGAAATGGCAACCCACTCCAGTATTCTTGCCTGGAGAATTCCATAGACAGAGGAGCCTAGTGGGCTATAGTCCATGCGGTTGTAAACAGCCAGACACGACTGAGCAACTAACACTAACAGATGTGTAAGCTGTATCTCACTATAGTTTTATTTTTCATTTTCTAAAAGATTAATGATGTTGAACATCTTTTCTTGTGCTTGTTTGCCGTTCATATCTCTTCTTTGGTGAATTGTCTTTCAAAAGGCTTTAAGGGCTCTTTATATATTTTGGAAACAAGTCCAATGTCAAATGTATGCTTGCAAAGACTTTCTCTATGTACGTGGCAGATTATCTTTAAATTTTCTAAATAGTTTTTGTTGAAATGCAAAAGTTCTGATAAAGTCTAATCTACCAGTTTGTGCTTTTAGGTACTGTGCAATAGGTATTGTGAATAAGAAATCATAGCCTAACCCAAGGTTACAAATATGTGTCTTCTGTGTTCCCTCTAGAAGTCTTATAGATTTTTATTTAAAAAAAACTTTTATAAAAAAAACTTTTTAGATTTTTACATTTAAGTTTACAATCTGAGTTACATCATATACAGTGTATGAAACATAAATCAAAGATTTCTTCCCCAATAAGAATATCCAATTATTCCACCAAAATGTGTAGAAATGACTACCTTTCCTTCACTGAATTGCCATTGCACATTTTTCAAAATCAGTTGTCCATGTATATGAGAGTCAGTTTCTAGAGGATTTATTCTCTATTCCTCTGTTCTACATATCTTCCAATACCACAGTCTTGATTATTGTTTCTTGTCATTTATTTATAATGTCTTGAAGTTAGAGGGTGTATGTATTCAACTTTGCTCTTTTTTTCCAAAGAATTTTAGGTATTTCAGGTCATATGAATTTCCATATGAATTCTAGTCAGCTTGCGAATTTCTATGAAAAAAGTCCTGATGAGATTTCATTGAAATTGCATTGATCAAACTGGGGAGAACTGATGCCTTTAACTATGTTGAGTCTTCTGACCTGTAAACACAGTATATTCTTCCCTTTCATTCCATCTTTAAAATGTTTTTAAATGAAGCAATGCTTTGCAGTCTTTAGTACACCAATCTTTGACATCTTTTGTCAGATTTATCCTTAAGTATGTTATATTTGGGGGCTTCCCAGCTGACTTAGTGGCAAAGAATCTGCCTGCCAAGCAGGAGATACAGGCTTGACCCCTGGGTCAGGAAGAGCCTCTGGAGGAAGAAATGGCGACCCACTCCAGTATTCTTGCCTGAGACATCCCATGGACAGAGGAGCCTGGTGGGTCACAGTCCATAGGGTCGCAGAAAAGTCAGACACGACTTAGCAACTAAACAGCAGCAATAGCAGCATATTATATCTGAGTGAAATTGTAAATGATTTTTAAAATTAATTTCAGCTTCCAATTGTTCATTTCTATTATGTAGAAATACAGTTGAATCTTGTATATATTCATTTATATCTTTGCAGACTTGCTAACTTCACTTATTACATCTGGTAGCTTTTTTGTAGATTCCATTTTCCCATATACATAATTCCTTCCAATCTGGATGCTTTCTGTTTGTTTTTCTTGCCTCATTACCCTGGCTAGAATAATGTTGAGTGGAAGTGATGTCAGTGGACATAATTGTCTTGTTCCCGATCTTAGGGAGAAAGCGCTCAGTTTTTCACCATGAAGTTTGATATTATCTGTACATATTTCCTAGATACCCTGTCAAGTCTGAGAAAGTTCTTTTTTACCCCTAGTTTGTTGAGAGTTTTTATCATGAATAGATGTGATTTTTTTCTAATGTATTTTTCTGCATTTAATCAGAGTATCATATGATTTTTCTTTATAAGTGTGTAATATGGTGAAATGAATGGAAAGATTTTTGAATGTCAAACCAATCTTGCATTCTTGGGATAAAACATACTTGGCCATAATGGCCATGATCCTTTTTATGTTTTGTTTATGTATTACCAGACTTGATTTGCTAAAGTTTTGTTAAATGTTTTTGCAGTTATGTTCATGAAGGTTATTGATTTATAAATTTCTTTTTTTTGTGACATCTTTATCTGGTTTTATTACCAGCATACTGTTAGCCTCATAGAACTAGTTTAAAGGTATTCTTTTCCTTAAAATTTTCTGAAAGAGTTTGTAAAGAGCTAATATTATTTCCTCCTTAAATTTTGGTATGATTTACCAGTGAAGCAACCAGGGGCTGGAGTTTTTCTTGTGAGGAAGTTTTTAACTAAAACTTTGATTTATTTAAAAAGCATAGGGTGTTTCAGGTTATTTATTTGTGAGTGAGCTTTGGCAGTTTGTATCTTTAAAGGATTTTTTTTACTTCATCTAAGTTGCCAAATATGCCAAATATATTGGCATAAAGTTATTTATAATATATCCTAGTATTTCCAGAAACCACCTCTCTAATTCCTGATACAGTAATTTGTGTCACCTCTTTTGCTCATTCTCTCTGTCTGTCTGTCTGTCTGTCTGTCTGTCTCTCTCTCTCTCTCTCTCTCTATATATATATATATATATATATACACACACACATTTTTTTTTCTTATCAGGCCACCTATAGCTTTATCAGTTTTATTGTGATATCTCTTTTCTGTGGAACTTCTAATGAAGATGAAAAATCATGGGAAAACTATTTTTTATACAACCTCTAAAAAGCAAACTAACTAATAAACAAAACCTCAAAGACAGTTGACAAGCCTTTGGACCAATTCTGAATGCATCTTTTTCACTTATAACTGTGAATCAAACCCACTCTGTGTAGAACTGATGTCACATCTCATAACAGAAGAAATTGGATTATATAATTCTGAAATTAGGGGACATAACTGTTAGTAATTTTCTTTATATACAAGGATTGTCTCCAAATGGAAAAAATAAAAAGTTAAATCTTACCCCTGAAGGAATGGTGAAAACTAGAGCATGCTAAAGAAGAATGAAAATGTTTCCTAATTTCATAAGGACCCCAGACACCAGCCTTGCTACTGCAGATGGTGGCAAGTTCCCTCTCTGAGACAAACCAGAGAGTGGTCAGGTTACAGCCACTCAGCAAACCTCACTGCAGAGACCAGGAACCTTTCAGTGGGAATAAGCCGTTTGCCATTAGGAAGACCAAGGAAGGAAGGGGCCAGGAAACTGGAAATTAAGAGGATCAGTGTTAAGAGCAGTGACAGGAGACACAGAGAAGCAATGACTCTCAGTTCTCTGGGAACACTGATTGTGTTGCTGGCAACGAGATCCAGACCTCCAGTCTAACCCATTCTAGTTTCCTTTGTTGTTAGAAGTTAGACATGTAAATACAGTGTCTCCAAGGGTGTTTTAACTGCTCATAACATTTGTTTGCTTTAACGAGGCACAGGGACCCAGCCAGCTTCCAACTCAGTCTTTTGCAGACCATGATTTCATACCACTGATCTGGATCATTCATTTCAACTCCAGACGGAAAAGAAAAGATCAAACAGTGGTTAGGACCACAGGGAAGCCTTCAGCTGAGGGCAGGGACCTTATTCCAGCGGGAAAACGCTTCTTGTTACCCCGTTGTTTAACAATATCCAAGACAACCTTCCTTCCCTGCCCTGCAGGAGGCATCTTGGACTGGATGTTTGTAGAGGCCAGTTCTAGATAGACATGGAGCAGGGTTCTGGAAAGATGCTTTACCTTTAAATCCTTAAAAAAAAAAAAAAGTGTTAAGTGATGGGAACATTAAAATAATCACAAGGAATAAAAAAGATTCTTTGGACCTATGGATACCAGTGGGGAAGGGGAGTGGGATGGATTGGGAGGTGGGGATTGAGGTGTATATGCTCTAGATACCGTGTATAAGACAGATTAACTAATGAGAACATACTGTACTGCACAGGGAGCTCTACTCAGGGCTCTGTGACCTAAATGGGAAGGAAATCCAAAACAGAGGGGATATATGTATAAGGGTAGCTGATGCATTTGGCTGTAGGGCAGAAACTAACACCATTGTAAAGCACCTATGAAAGTGAAAGTGTTAGTCGCTCTTTGCAATCCCATGGACTGTAGCCTGCCAGGTTCCTCTCTCCATGGGATTCTCCAGGCAAGAAGCGGGTAGCCATTCCCTCTTCCAGGGGGATCTTCCCGACCCAGGGATCAAACCCAGGTCTCCCACGTTGCAGGCAGGTTCTTTATCGTCTCAGCCACCAGGGAAGCTCTATATTCCAAATAAGCAACTTCACGCCAATAAAAACTAATTTTTTAAAAAAGCCTATTTAGAGTAGATATTTTTTAATTACACAAACCACTTAGAAAAGTCTCGTTGTCTGCATAGCACCGGGAAGATCTACTGGCTCCAGCAGTGTGGTTTTCCATTCCCTTGGCATTTGCAGCTGCTTATGTCGGTTGCTGTATATGGGAACCTTCTGAAATGTTCCAGATTCACCATGTCAGGACTCATTTGTCTCCTCTGTCCTGCTTTTGTTCCTAAATGTCTGTGTGTGCAAAAGTGGTTCAACCCAGAGGTTGAAGCATATCAAGGCACCAGTAATGGCACCACTGAAGGTTCTCAGCAGAGGTGGCTCTCCAGCAATTCCAGGAGTCACACAGCTCTTTAGGGGCAACGATGGAGTTGTCTAGAAAATATCCCTCTTGTCTAGTTGCAGAACTCTTTCCCACCTATCCTGCTCTCTAAGTCACTTTTTCCAAACTAGGTCAGGTCTCTAGGGCACAGCCTCCCACCCCGCCCTCTGCATGGCATAGAGGCGGAGCCTGAGCACACAGTGCCCTCGCCTAGGCTGAGCCAGGGTCGCGTTCCCACACTTCTACCTCACTGCCTGCCTTTCAAGCGACCTGCTCCATTTCTAGCTGTTCCTCTTCTGTTCCTCCCAATCCTGGGATGGTTCAGGGGGACAAAAGCCTGGACTGTCTGAGTTCATGACACAAGGGCAAACACCCTTACATGGAGTCCACATGGACCCGGCAGCGCACACACACACACACAGGGGAGCACACAGCTACCAGCTCAGGATCTATCCATGAGCCAGGACCTACTCGGCCATTCCAACGGACACGATTCACCCGGCACATAACAGACGGGCTGTCCCTGCCCGTCTCTGTATTCTAGGCCCTGTAGCTGGGGTCCATGTGGACCCGTTAGCACGCATGTGCACACACACACACACACACAGGGGAGCACACAGCTACCAGCACAAGATCTATCCATGAGCCAGGACCTATCCATGAGCCAGGACCTACTCGGCCATTCCAACAGACACGATTCACCTGGCACACTACAGATGGGCTGTCCCTGCCCATCTTTGTGTTCTAGGTCCAGTAGCTGGGGTACCTCCAGCACTGGGGACAGGACAGGGTTGGGGGAGGGCCTGGAGGTAGGCTGGTCTGAACCAGGACTCAGTGAGAAGAGAGGCTGCAGACAGGGCACCCTTAGTACGTATGGCATCCTTGGGGAAGGAACAGAAGGTGCCCCAAACAGGTGTGGATTACACACCCATGAGGATAAGTGAGGAAAAGGCTGCCAGGGATCGGGGCTTGGTAGAGCTGGCGGGAGACCTGGGGTGGGGAGCCTTCAGCCCACAGGTGCCCCTCACCAGGGCACCCTCGTGTGCAGTGGAATCTGCCCCAAAAACAGGCAGACTCCTCCAGGAACACAGTCTCCCTCCCTTTCATTTTCCCCTGGAACATGGGGTAAGAGAAGAAAAGCCAAACTAATCAGTGAAAGAAAAACCCATTAAAGCAAAAGGGATACCAAGGCAATGATTTAAAAGATAACAACCCAGTTTTTCCCAAACATGGGACGAGGTTCCCACCTCTTTTACACAAGCGATCCCTGATTTGCGAGTCGACACAAGGCTCTAGGAATCAGCACTGCTCAGTCACTATGGGCCAGTGTGTTTTAGAGGACCCTAGAAGCACTGCTTTATAAATATTTTGAGGTTCCCTGAAGTCCTGGGGTTGCCGTTCTTACACACAGGAAAGCCATTAGGTAGATTCATTCTCTTCTCTACTCTCTGACTGGGAGGAGTTTGCCTCTGCTCACAAAACCACCCGTCATCTCTGCCGCAGGATGGTTCATCAGTAGTCTGGGGCTTTCTCTCCTTCTCGTTCCCGCATTGCACATGTGTCTTCACCTTTCCCGGTGAAGATGTCCTCCTCTGGTGAATTTCCCAGCGGTGGCCGAGGGGAGCCTTGTCCATTTGGACTTGAGCTCCGGGCTTTGCTTCCCTGGGTCCCAGTCAGCCAGCAGCCAGCAAGACAGTCTAGGGAACAGGGCGATGGAAATTCAGCTGATGGGTGGCGGAGCTCCAGTATAAATTTCCCTTTTCTCACCACAATTTTATAGAACTTTGCAAAGACGCACATCAGCACTCTTGCAAGTCCAGCTTGAAAAGAATCAAGCACATCAAAGCTCTAAACTTTTATGCTGCTATTTTTAATGGTTTGATCAATTACCCGACACATGATGTTCCTGTAACCCTATCCTAGGCCATCAGGGGAGAGTTCCATCACTAGGGTTTCAGGAATGTCTGTGCCATGTCAGCCAGAATTTTATGTAATCCACTTCCTGCTCAGGGATTTGCTTGGTATTAATATATTTCCTCCTGGGTTCTCAGATACTGACCTTTTCCTTCTATCTTAAGGTCTCATTACCATTTTTTTTTCTTTTTTAGTATATGAGGGAAAACTTGAGTTCTGACTATACAAAACAACATTTCCATAAAGCATCTCTCTAGCCTCTGACCATAAGTAAATCTCCAGCAGAGAGGGTGGGCTCACCCAGGCAGACTGTAGTTCTATGGGATAGGACTAAAGTGAGACAGTGTTGTGAACAAAGTGACAGCCCTACCTAAATTCTAGCAAATTCCAAAAATATTTTATAGGCTCTTGATCTCATTCTGCCCTCGTCAATAAAGGAAGCTTCAGGTCAGATCAGTCACTCAGTCATGTCCGACTCTTTGCGACCTCATGAATCACAGCACGCCAGGCCTCCCTGTCCATCACCAACTCCCGGAGTTCACTCAGACTCACGTCCATCGAGTCAGTGACGCCATCCAGCCATCTCATCCTCTGTCGTCCCCTTCTCCTCTTGCCCCCAATCCCTCCCAGCATCAGAGTCTTTTCCAATGAGTCAACTCTTCGCATGAGGTGGCCAAAGTACTGGAGTTTCAGCTTTAGCATCATTCCTTCCAAAGAAATCCCAGGGCTGCTCTCCTTCAGAATGGACTGGTTGGATCTCCTTGCAGTCCAAGGGACTCTCAAGAATCTTCTCCAACACCACAGTGAAAAAGCATCAATTCTTCGGCACTCAGCCTTCTTCACAGTCCAACTCTCACATCCATACATAGCCTTCTTCACAGTCCAACTCTCACATCCATACATGACCACAGGAAAAACCATAGCCTTAACTAGCTGGACCTTTGTTGGCAAAGTAATGTCTCTGCTTTTGAATATGCTATCTAGGTTGGTCATAACTTTCCTTCCAAGGAGTAAGCATCTTTTAATTTCATGACTGCAGTCATCATCTGGAGTGATTTTGGAGCCCAGAAAAATTAAATCTGACACTGTTTCCACTGTTTCCCCATCTATTTCCCATGAAGTGATGGGACCGGATGCCATGATCTTTGTTTTCTGAATGTTGAGCTTTAAGCCAACTTTTTCACTCTCCACTTTCACTTTCATCAAGAGGCTTTTGAGTTCCTCTTCACTTTCTGCCATAAGGGTGGTGTCATCTGCATATCTGAGGTGATTGATATTTCTCCCGGCAATCTTGATTTCAGCTTGTGTTTCTTCCAGTCCAGCGTTTCTCATGATGTACTCTGCATAGAAGTTAAATAAGCAGGGTGACAATATACAGCCTTGACGAACTCCTTTTCCTGTTTGGAACCAGTCTGTTGGTCCATGTCCAGTTCTAACTGTTGCTTCCTGACCTGCATCAAACTTCTCAAGAGGCAGATCAGGTGGTCTGGTATTCCCATCTCTTGAAGAATTTTCCACAGTTTATTGTGATCCACACAGTCAAAGGCTTTGGCATAGTCAATAAAGCAAAATAGATGCTTTTCTGGAACTCTCTTGCTTTTTCCATGATCCAGTGGATGTTGGCAATTTGATCTCTGGTTCCTCTGCCTTTTCTAAAACCAGCTTGAACATCAGGAAGTTCACGGTTCACATATTGCTGAAGCCTGGCTTGGAGAATTTTGAGCATTACTTTACTAGCGTGTGAGATGAGTGCAATTGTGTGGTAGTTTGAGCATTCTTTGGCATTGCTTTTCTTTGGGATTGGAATGAAAACGGATCTTTTCCAGTCCTGTGGCCACTGCTGAGTTTTCCAAATCTGCTGGCATATTGAGCACAGCACTTTCACAGCATCATCTTTCAGGATTTGAAATAGCTCAACTGGAATTCCATCACCTCCACTAGCTTTGTTCGTAGTGATGCTTTCTAAGGCCCACTTGACTTCACATTCCAGGATGTCTGGCTCTAGGTCAGTGATTGCACCATCGTGATTATCTGGGTCATGAAGATCTTTTTTGTACAGTTCTTCTGTGTATTCTTGGCATCTCTTCTTAATATCTTCTGCTTCTGTTAGGTCCATACCATTTCTGTCCTTTATCGAGCCCATCTTTGCATGAAATGTTCCTTTGGTATCTCTGATTTTCTTGAAGAGATCCCTAGTCTTTCCCATTCTGTTGTTTTCCTCTATTTCTTTGCACTGATCGCTGAAGAAGGCTTTCTTATCTCTTCTTGCTGTTCTTTGGAACTCTGCATTCAGTTGTTTATATCTTTCCTTTTCTCCTTTGCTTTTCACTTCTCTTCTTTTCACAGCTATTTGTAAAGCCTCCCCAGACAGCCATTTTGCTTTTTTGCAGTTCTTTTCCATGGGAATGGTCTTGATCCCTGTCTCCTGTACAATGTCATGAACTTCGTTCCATAGCTCATCAGGCACTCTATCTATCAGATCTGGTCCCTTAAATCTATTTCTCACTTCCCCTGTATAATCATAAGGGATTTGATTTAGGTCATACCTGAATGGTCTAGTGGTTTTCCCTACTTTCTTCAATTTCAGTCTGAATTTGGCAATAAGGAGTTCATAGTCTGAGCCACAGTCAGCTCCTGGTCTTGTTTTTGCTGACTGTGTAGAGCTTCTCCATCTTTGGCTGCAAAGAATATAATCAATCTGATTTTGGTGTTGACCATCTGGTGATGTCCATGTATAGAGTCTTCTCTTGTGTTGTTGGAAGAGGGTGTTTGTTATGACCAGTGCATTTTCTTGGCAAAACTCTATTAGTCTTTGCCCTGCTTCATTCTGTATTCCAAGGCCAAATTTGCCTGTTATTCCAAGTGTTTCTTGACTTCCTACTTTTGCATTCCAGTCCCCTATAAAGAAAAGGACATCTTTTTTGGGTGTTAGTTCTAAAAGGTCTTGTAGGTCTTCATGGAACCGTTCAACTTCAGCTTCTTCAGCGTTACTGGTTGGGGCATAGACTTGGATTACTGTGATATTGAATGGTTTGCCTTGGAAACGAACAGAGATCATTCTGTCATTTTTGAGATTGCATCCAAGTACTGCATTTCGGACTCTTTTGTTGACCATGATGGCCACTCCATTTCTTCTGAGGGATTCCTGCCTGCAGGAGTAGATATAATGGTCATCTGAGTTAAATTCACCCATTCCAGTCCATTTCAGTTCGCTGATTCCTAGAAGGTCGGCATTCACTCTTGCCATCTCTTGTTTGACCACTTCCAATTTGCCTTGATTCATGGACCTGACATTCCAGGTTCCTATGCAATATTGCTCTTTACAGCATCGGACCTTGCTTCTATCACCAGTCACATCCACAGCTGGGTATTCTTTTTGCTTTGGCTCCATCCCTTCATTCTTTCTTGAGTTATTTCTCCACTGATCTCCAGTAGTATATTGGGCACCTACTGCCCTGGGGAGTTTCTCTTTCAGTATCCTATCATTTTGCCTTTTCATACTGTTCATGGGGTTCTCAAGGCAAGAATACTGAAGTGGTTTGCCATTCCCTTCTCCAGTGGACCATATTCTGTCAGATCTCTCCACCATGACCCGCCCATCTTGGGTTGCCCCAGGGGCATGGCTTAGTTTCACTGAGTTAAAAAAGAAAGCTTACTCTGCAGTTATTTAACTTTTCTGTACTTCTCAGACAAAGCTCTGAGCTCTCAAGTGGGAAAGTCAAGTTCATGGACTTGCCATGACACTTCAAAGTGAATCAAATAGTGAGTGGCTAGAACACATTTCAGAGTTGATGTAAGTGTCCTTAACTTATGCTTCCTCACCTTTGGCAAGAGGAATTATTTTTATTTAGAGGTATGATTGGTCTTATACAGTAGGAGCTCTCGGAGGGCAAAACTGATGCATACTTCTGTTTTTCTGGTCATCTCAAAAAATTCTTGTCACTGAATGGAACCTGGAGAAGGCTGGACAGTCTTGGGGGCCTTGGAAGGTCACAGCACTCCTTGCCCTTGGTCTAGACTTGTACCCACCTCCCACCTGTCTGTCACGATACCACCTGCTCATCTTTCAAGACCTATTTTTTTCCAAGAAGTCTTCAGGCTGAGCCTGTTCCACCCCCTCCCACCCCCATCACAGTAGAATTGATCATACTGTCCACCGGACCCCCACTTCATCCTGTACAATCCTCATACCATCACATGCCAAGCACTTCATTGCACTTAACAGCTTTCCACGCGGGTGTCGGTTTCTCCATCAGGGATTCCCTATCTCTGTGTTATTGCCAGTGTGGGCCAGACAACGCTTTGCTGTGGGGCTGTCCTGTGTCGTGTGGGAGATTTAGCATCATCCCTGGCCTCTAGCCACTAGATGATGCCACCAGCATCTCCCCCACCCCCACCTCCCCAGTAGAGACAACCAAAACCATTGTCAGACAAATGTCCCTTAGGAGGCAACACTACCCCAGTTGAGAACCACTATTCTGGCCTCTGAGATCAGAGGGTGATGACAACATTTTGTTTACCTTTAAATCCCCAACACTTGGCACAGTCCCTCTTGTAAAGACTGCATTTAGTAAGTATTTATTGAACTTGGAGCCTCCAGTGATTTAAAGAATGTTAACAAAGTATTAACATTCAGTGCACGTTATTACTGACTCATCTATTATCTGGAACTATTGCCTGATCTCAGCTACAGGTAGTGATGGTGATACCCAGTTCCTAACTTAAGGGTAAGGATTCCCTGTGAGGTGTAGGTGCCCAGCACCTCTGCTGTGCAGTATTTGCTGACTCTGAACTTCAGATGACCTCTGAGCTGGGACATGATCTTTGAAACTTTGGCTGAAACTCTGGCCTCCTACCCCCAGGTTTGTCCCAGGGCCCTGGTGATCCTGCCTTCTGGACCCTGTTTTAGGTGTTAAGATGTTAGTTCCTCAAGCTTGCTTCTGATTTCTGAACCAAGGCCTGGCTCTCAACCTCCAGACCACTCACCTACCCTGACTTCTAGAAAGGATGGACCCCTCACCTGTTGTTAACCCGAACCAAGACCTATTTTTCCTCATCTCAGTCACACATGTTGAGTTAGCCCATGTCCTGGAGTGACTGGCTTTATCATTTTGGGGGCCCTATGATTAGGTTATTTGAAAACTGTATAAATCCTGCAAGACTTTACACACTCATCCTGGTTCTGTGTGTACCACAGTAGAGAAGGTCAGTGGAAAAGTAACCAGTTCCATTCAACCATGTAAAACCACATGGTATTTTTAGTCGCTGACTGCTTTAGTGTGCGAACATTGTTCATGACAGAATTCAGTATGTAATAAATAATCAAAAGCGGGTTTCCTTCAGACAAAGGATAATGTAAGAAAGACGGTGAGTTTGGCTCAAAGCTTGGGCAAGATCAGTCTCCTCAGGACATCTGTTGCCCGCATCGAGCTGCAAACATGACAAAATGGTTCATACTTAGAGGAGGCACTGTTTACTGTGCTCAGTTGCTCAGTTGTGTCCAACTCTTTGAGGCGGCATGGTCTGTAGTCTGCCAGGCTCCTCTGTCCATGGGATTGTCCAGGCAAGAATACTGGAATGGGTTGCCACTTCTACTTTGGCCACCTGATGCAAAAAGCCAACTCATTGGAAAAGACGCTGATGCTGGGAAAGATCAAAGGCAGGAGGAGAAGGGGGCGACACAGGATGAGATGGTTAGTTAGCATCATTGACTCAATGGACATGAATTTGAGCAAACTCCAAGAGCTAGTGAAGGACAGGGACGCCTGGTGTGCTGCAATCCATGGGGTCACAAAGAGTCGGATATGACTTAGTGACTGAACAACAACTCAGAGGAGTAAACTTTAATAAAAGTTTATGTAGTTTATATTTCTGTCCACTTCGCAGATTTCACTTCTAATTCTCTTTCTTCCTCCCCCTAATAATCATAACAACATACATCCTGTAATAAGGAGTATAATGTTAGCAGAGATCAGAAAATCTCACCTGTGAAAGGACTTTGACCCCCAATAGCATTTCAGAAACCCAGCTGCTCATCTATTCCTTCCCCAAACTCTCCATTCACTCTTTCACTTATTTACCTATTCATTTATTTGTTAATTCAACAGATTGAGTAGCCATGATGTGCCTGGTGCTGGGCTAAGACACAGCTTTCAATGGTGAGTGAGTCTCTGCTCTTGTAGAGCTTGGATTGAGTGGGGAAGACAGAAAATAACACATAATCCTTCAAATAAATGTATAGTCAGCACTACAGCCGATACTACAATAAAGTAGGGGAAGGCTTCCCCAAGGAAGTGATGCTGAAAATTTTCTTTAAAAACCTACTTATTTCTAGGAGTCACCTTCAGAAATTCGAATCCAGAGGTTTAACCTTTCCAGCTGGCTCAGTCCATAAAGAGTCTGCCTGCAATGCCAGAGACCCAGGTTCAATCCCTGGGATGGGAAGATCCCTTGGAGAAGGAAATGGCAACCCACTCCAGTATTCTTGCTTGGAAAATTCCATGGACAGAGGAGCCTAGTGGGCTACAGTGCATGGAGTCACAATTTCAGACACGACTGAGCGATTACCACTTCCACTTTCTTTTCTTTTCCCGGAAGCGAAGGTGTATTTCCTAAGAGCACAACTGAGACTGCACAGCCCTGACAGGCGGGAAGGCCACGCCCACCGAAGGTTCCTTCCACTGAGAAGGTGACACGTGTGCCCGGAGAGCTGTAAGCAGATGGGTAAGGAAACCAGAGGAAGGAAATGCAGGCGAGAATCAATCAGATACAGCCTTCAACTCTCAACCCCTCTTCCTAACACATTCTGATTGTCTTCCACTCTTCCCCTTTTAGACGATTCCCGTTAAAAAAAATTCTGATGCCCCTCACCTCCCGCTCAAGGAGTGACACCAGTTTCCAGACCTGTTCAGTGTTGCCCAAGCTTATTTCTATGTCCTTTTTGCTATTCACTTGTGTTTGTGTGAGGCCCTGGGTCCCCTGTGAGAGATCGAGTTTCTTCAGAATCCTAGAGCTTGGAAAATTTGCTGTGAGAGTTTATCCCCAGGGAGATGTTGCAGAGTTCTCTTTAGCTATTTACGTGTGAGCAATCAAAAAGCAGGATTGTGTTAAATGATTTAATTTGCCTTTTTTTCCTTGTGTGATTCCAACTTCAAATCCAGCAGCAGCACTGAATCCATGAATGATCTCATGTTACTAACCTGTAAAATTTGCCCATAACGCCCCCAGCCATCAAGAGCTAAGAAACTCTAGACCCCCAAAGCACCAGATACCTGTTCTGCTACCAGTAGAAAATAAAGATTCTGCTTCTCATTTATAACTTTTATTTAACTCTTATATATTGTTGTTGTTGTTTAGTCTCCAAGTTGTGTTCCACTCTTTGCAACCTCATGGTGTCCTCTATCCATGGAAATCTCCAGGCAAGAATAGTGGAGTGGGTTGCCATTTCCTTCTCCAGGGGATTTTCTCCACACAGAGGTCAAACCCAATCTCCTGCATTGGCAGGTGGCTTCTTTACCACTGAGCCACCAGGAGAGCCCCACTCTTACATATAACAGCTTTAAAGAAGCAGTAGCCAAATGGAATGTTTCAGAGGCTCTAATTCTGACCATGATGTCTCAATGACATGTAGGATCCAATGAGTCTGTATTTAGGATAAATTCAGCTTTTGGAAAGGTTTTTTAATGTGTTGTTGAACTGATGTCAAGGAGAAAATGTCAAAATACTAAAAATAGACTGAAGTTGAATGTCTGGCCTCTAAGTCCACAAAAAGTTTATTCATTTCTCTCATTTTACATACACAGAGGTGATCTCACGCTGCCACTGTGGAGGAGGGAACAAAGTCGTAGGAAAACAATCAGATGGCTTGCACAGAAATTCCCAAACAGGACATCATGAGTGATGAGTGGCCTTAAACTGCCCAAAAGATTGACCATCCGCTCCATCTCCTCAGATTTTCCCTTGGTATAAATGGTTTCCAGAGTTTGTTATTTTTATCAATACCATCCCAACTGTACTGAATCAGATCTAGCAGATTTACACTCATTGACATGTGTAGAACTGGAAGAGTATCTAAAGAATCTCTTGTCTCAGTTCAGTTCAGTCACTCAGTCGTGTCTGGCTCTTTGTGACCCCATGAACCGCAGCATGACAGGCCTCCCTGTCTATCACCAACTCCCAGAGTTTACCTTGTCTAGGAATCTTCAAAATGTGTTCCTCAAATTACTAAGTTTCTTTGCACTATTTCGAGGGGCTTCCAGGAGTTTGAGGTGAGGGCTAAAGAGGAGATAACAGAGGTCAGGGCCCAGTCTTCATGCCTCAGCTTCAACCAGAGATGTTACATTTGTATCTCTTATTTATATTGCCTGTGGTGTGCTCAGTCCAGTCCGGCTCTTTGCAACCCCATGGACTATAGCCTGCCAGGTTTGCCTCTGTCCATGGAATTTTCCAAGCGAGAATACTGGAGTGGGTTGCCGATACCATCTCCAGGGGAGCTTCCCAACCCAGGGATCGAGCCTGCATCTTTTGTGTCTCCTGCATCGGCAGGGGGATTTTTTACTGCTGTGCCTCCTGGGATGCTGCATTCAGATCATTTTGGCAAAGCTGCTGTAAAAACATTATACTGGACTTCTCTGGTGGTCCAGTGGTTAAGAATCTGCCTGCCGATGCAGGGGACATGAGTCCCTTCCCTGGTCCGGGAAGATCCCACATGCAGTGGAACAACTAAGCCCTTGTGCCATGGGCTTAGCTGCGCCACTATGGAGCCTACGTACCTAGAGCCGTGACCCGCAGCAAGAGAAGCCACCGCACTGCAACTTGAGAGTAGCTCCCACTTGTCAAAACTAGAGAAAAACTTCAGCATGGCAATGAAGACTGAGTGTGGCCAAATAAAGTAATACTTCCCAACTCAATCATGAGGCTCAAATGTACTGAAGGGTTGAGAATTCCCGAAGATCACATAATTGAATAGTAGTAAAGTACAGTGGAAACTTCTTCTTCTAGGTCTCAATATAGTTTGCAGAATTTTGAAATTTCCATCTCGGTTTCAGATTTCAAAACTCTCTGATTAATCTCTCAAATGTTTCTTTGCAATACTGTATAAAGTCATGCTGTGAACTGTCTGGGACAAATTCAGTAAAAGCTCATGTTGTTTTAATTCATTCTCAAACAACAAATCCAAGCTACTTTATTTTCATAAGCAAAAAGCTTTCAGGCACAAACCCAAATGAAATTCTCCAATTTGGAACTCAACTGAGCACTTATATAATTTATTCCAGGGAGAGATAAGAGGCTTGGTTTACATACCAATATGCATCAGTTGATAATGCCTGACTGAGAAATATCTTGAGGTCATCACTGGCCACAGAGATAATGCAGCAATGATTTGTACTGTCTGCCAGGACATGGAGGAAAGTATGGTATCCCTGCTTTATCTTCATCATGCCTGGCTCCTCTGATTACTATGCTTTGGCTTACAAATTGTTTTGGAGTTGTTCTTTTCCCAATTAGATGATGAATTTTCAAATTTAGGGACCATGACTGAAATGCCTAGCAAATTTCTATATGTAAATGTTCAGTTCAGTCGCTCAGTAGTGTCCAACTCCTTGCAACCCCATGAATCACAGCACGCCAGGCCTCCCTGTTCATCACTAACTCCCAGAGTCCACCCAAACCCATGTCCATCAAGTTGGTGATGCCATCTCATCCTCTGTCGTCCCCTCTCTTCCTGCCCCCAATCCTTCCCAGCATCAGGGTCCTTTCCAATGAGTCAACTCTTCGCATGAGGTGGCCAAAGTATTGGAGTTTCAGCATCAGTCCCTCCAATGAACACCCAGGACTGATCTCCCTTAGGATGGACTGGTTGGATCTCCTTGCAGTCCAAGGTAGGAGCTAATAAATATTACTGTATGATGGAATTGAGCTGAGTTGAACTGAATAAAATTGAACTGAACCAATTGAATTAAATGGTTTATCTCACCATCAAAATAAATACTCAGTGGGGAACATACCTCTACTCAGAGGCCAAAAATATTTTCAGTGATATTTAAAAATATTCTAGATTTCATTTGAGAATCTTTCTCAACAAGTTAATTTAAACTGACTCAGGGTTTCCTATTTTATTTTAGCTGTCTGGTATCAAAGCATGCAATTACTCACTCAGTCTTGTCCGACTCTTTGCGACCCCACAGACTGTAGCCTGTCAGGCTCCTTTGTCCATGGGATTCTCCATACAAGAAGGCTGGAATGGGTAGCCATCCCTTCTCTAGGGTATCGTCCCAACCCAGGGATCGAACCTGGCTCTCCCGCATTCCAGGCAGATTCTTTACCATCTGAGCCACCAGGAGTCTTGGAACAAAATTAAATCTCAATACAACTAAATGTATTCTGTAATTGTGCTGTCTTTGGCTGCTGAGTTATCAGCAGCCGTGAAAAATGGGGCCGTAGATAATGGAGATCATGGGAAATTGATTTGTGAATGTTTCTAAAGAAATGGTTGGAAACAGGAATGAATTAGATCACAGAAGGGAACCAAGTCCACAGAAACTGCCAACATCATGAGCCTGGATGCTGTCTTTCCACCATATTGTTTCTGAGTTAACTGTCCTTCCCAAGGACCTTTGCGCTCAGCTCTCAACAGCGAACCATGCACAGTGCAAAGCTGAAATTAGAGTAGAAAGTGTCTGAGTCATAGATAACACTATTGGGCTGCCTAAATGACAGACTTTATGTCTCCCATTTCTGGACTTGGGTGTACCAGATCACGAGTCCAGCATGTTTGGGTTCCCTTCCTGCCTCAAAGATGGCAGTCTTCTGACGGTGTCCTCACATGGTAGGGAGAGAGAGAGAGCAAGCTCTCTGGTGTCTCTTCCTATAAGGGCTCCACTTTTAGGACCTATTCACCTCCCAGAGGCCCCACTTCCTGCCACCACCATTCTGGGATTGGGGCTTCAGTCTCCATGTCCTAGGGGACACAGACATTCAGCCCATTGCAGCGTGTGAGAAGACAGGTGCGTCTAGGGATGACCTTGGGGGCAGTCTGGCCTTTTTGGACTCATCTGAAGAGGGTCATCACCAAAGGGCAGAGGCGGTGAGACCATGAAGGAAGAGGGAACACCCTGGAGGGCAAGGTGTCAGAGTGCCAACAGGGAAGCCCAGGTCCCCTCCTCCCTGCAGTGGAGCCGACGTGCTAAAGCACCTCCCTGGGCAGTCTTCTGCCCGATCAGTGACAGGCTGAGCCTTGATGGCTTACATTTACTTGCAAACATGGAGGTCTGCTTGGTTGGGCTTCTATATGGATTTCAAGTACAGACCATCTCCAGGAAGAAATCTTATTTGTGCCTAGAAGTTACAAACTTCAGTCCACTATGTGGCCAAAACTGCACCTTTGTTTCTGAGCCTCACTGCCCTGACTCCATTGGATGGCAGAAAAGTAATCTCCGGTCACAGGATGCCCCTCCCCTCTCTGAGGTTGTGCTGAGTTCTGTGGGGTGTACTTTGCACCAA
Organism: Bos indicus; assembly: GCF_029378745.1. NCBI lineage: Eukaryota > Metazoa > Chordata > Mammalia > Artiodactyla > Bovidae > Bos > Bos indicus. Next base: position 96,091,628 of record NC_091768.1, on the reverse strand, counting down.
GCCTTCGGGCAGGTGGGAGGACATAGGGACACGTTAGCTCAGTGCTGTTAGCTCAAGCAGGTGTGTGCTGAGAGCTCCCTCTGCCCACTGGGTCTGCATTATCAGGTCTTGTAGGTCCTGCCAACTGGCCTCTTACAGATCCAGAAGCTTGGCTGTTACTTCTGTCCCTCAGTTTGGGGCACAAAATACTTTCCCTCTTCTTCTACAAGTGAAAGTTAACAGTTCAATTATATTTCAAATCTGACAGCAGGTTTTGATTATTCAAATATGGGGAAACTAATAAAAAGCAGACACTGAGTTCTTAAATATATTTTTAAATAAGTCTTCCACATTCTTGCACAGTGTGCAGCCTATACACCGTTACCTGTGGTAATTACGGCAGCTCAGTTCAGTTCAGTCGCTCAGTCTTGTCTGACAATTTATGACCCCATGTCCTTCACCAACTCCCAGAGCTTGCTCAAATTTACGTCCATTGAATCCATGATGCCATCCAACCATCTCATTCTCTGTCATCCGCTTCTCCTCCTGCCTTCAATCTTTCCCAGCATCAGGGTCTTTTCCAATGACTCAGTTCTTCAAATCAGGTGGCCAAAGTATTGAAGCTTAAGCTTTAGCATCAGTCCTTCCAATGAATATTCAGGACTGATTTCCTTTAGGATGGGCTGGTTTGATCTCCTTGAGTCCAAGAGGCTCTCAAGAGTCTTTTTCAACACCACAATTCACACCACAGTTCAAAAGCATCAAATTTTCAGCACCCAGCTTTCTTCATGGTCCAACTCTCATATCCATACACGACTACTGGAAAAACCACAGCTTTGACTAGCTGGACCTTTGTCGGCAAAATAATGTCTCTGCTTTTTAATATGCAGTATAGGTTGGTCATAGCTTTTCTTCCAAGGAGCAAGTGTCTTTTAATTTCATGGCTGCAGTCACTGTCTGCAGTGATTTTGGAGCTCCCCAAAATAAAGTCTGTCACTGTTTCCATTGTTTCCCCATCTATTTGCCATGGAGTGATGGGACCATGCCATGATCTTAGTTTCCTGAATGTTGGGTTTTAAGCCAACTTTTTCACTCTCCTCTTTCACTTTCATCAAGAGGCTCTTTAGTTCCTCTTTGCTTTCTGTCTTTATGGTGGTGTCATCTGCATGTCTGAGGTTGTTGATATTTCTCCCAGCAATCTTGACTCCAGCTTGAGATTCATCCAGCCCAGCATTTCACATGATGTATTCTGCACAGAAGTTAAATAAGCAGGGTGACAATATATAGACTTGATGTACTCCTTTCCCAATTTGGAACCAGTCCATTGTTCCATGTCTGATTCTAACTGTTGCTTCTTGACCTGCATACAGATTTCTAAGGAGGCAGGTAAGGTGGTCTGGTATTCCCATATCTTTAAGAATTTTCCATAGTCTGTTGTGATCCACACAGTCAAAGGCTTTGGGGTAGTCAATAAAACAGAAGTAGATGTTTTTCTGGAACTCTCTTGCTTTTTCTATGATCCAAAGGATGTTGGCAATTTGATCTATGGTTCCTCTGCCTTTTCTAAATCCAGCTTAAACATCTGGAAGTTCTTGGTTCATGTATGGTTGGAGCCTCATTTGGAGAATTTTGAGCATTACTTTGCTAGTGTGTGAGATGAGTACAATTGTGCAATACTCTGAGCATTCTTTGGCATTGCCTTTCTTTGGGATTGGAATGAAAACTGTTCTTTTCCAATCCTGTGGCCACTGCTGAGCTTTCCAAATTTGCTGGCATATTGAGTGCAGCACTTTAATAGCATCATCTTTTAGGATTTGAAATAGTTCAGCTGGAAGTCCATCTCCTCCACTAGCTTTGTTTGTAGTGATGCTTCCTAAGGCCAGGGCTTCGCCTGTGGCTCAGTGGGTAAAGAATCCGCCTGCAATGCGGGAGACCTGGGTATGATCCCTGGGTTCGGAAGATCCCCTGGAGAAGGGAAAGGCTACCCACTTCAGTATTCTGGCCTGGAGAATTCCATTGCCTGTATAGTCCATGGGGTCACAAAGAGTCAGACATGACGGAGTGACTTTCACTTCCTAAGCCCCCCTTGACTTTGCATTCCAGGATGTCTGGCTTTGGTGAGTGATCACACGATCATGGTTATCTGGGTTGTGAAGATCTTTTTTGTATAGTTCTTCTGTTTATTCTTGCCACCTCTTCTTAATATCTTCTGCTTCTGTTAGGTCCATACCATTTCTGTCCTTTATTGTGCTCATCTTTGCATGAAATGTTCCCTTGGTATCTCTAATTTTCTTGAAGAGATCTTTCCCATTCTATTGTTTTCCTCTATTTCTTTGCACTGATCACTGAGGAAGGCTTTCTTATCTCTCCTTGCTATTCTTTGGAACCTTGCATTCAGATGGGTATATCATCCCTTTTCTCCTTTTCCTTTCATTTCTCTTCTTTTCACAGCTATTTGTAAGGCCTCCCTAGACAACCATTTTGCCTTTTTGCATTTCTGTTTCTTGAGGATAGTCTTGATCATTGCCTCCTGTACAATGTCACAAACCTCCGCCCATAGTTCTTCAGGCACTCTGTCTGTCAGATCTAACCCCTTGAATCTATTTGTCACTTCCACTGTATAATCTAATGGATTTCATTTAAGTCATACCTGAATGGTCTAGTGGTTTTCCCTACCTTCTTCAATTTATGTCTGAATTCGGCAATAAGGAGTTCATGATCTGAGCCACAGTCAGCTCCTGGTCTTGTTTTTGCTGACTGTATAGAGCTTATCCACCTTAGACTGCAAAGATTATAATCAATCTGATTTTAGTATTAACCATCTGGTGATGTCCATGTATGAAGTCATCTCTTGTGTTGTTGGAAGAGGGTGTTTGCTATGACCAGTGCATTCTCTTGGCAAAACTCTGTTATCCTTTGCCTCGCTTCATTTTGTACTCCAAGGCCAAACTTGCCTGTTTCTCCAGGTATCTCTTGACTTTCTACTTTTGTGTTCCAGTCCCCTATGATAAAAAGGACATCTTTTTTTTTTTTTTTTGGTGTTAGTTCTACAAGGTCTTATAGGTCATCATCAAACCATTCATCTTCAGCCTCTTCAGCATTAGTGGTTGGGGCATAGATTTGGATTACTATAATACTGAATGGTTTGCCTTGGAAACAAACAGAGATCATTCTGTCATTTTTGAGACTGCATCCAAGTACTGCATTTTGGACTCTTTTGTTGACTGTGAGGGCTACTCCATTTCTTCTAAGGGATTCTTGCCCACAGTAGTAGATATAATGGTCATCTGAACTAAATTCACCCATCCCGGTTCACTTTAGTTCACTGATTCCTAAAATGCCCATGTTCACCCTTGCCATCTCTTGTTTGACCACTTCCAATTTACCTTGATTCATGGATCTAACACTCCAGTTTCCTATGCGTTATTATTATTTTTTTAAATATAAATTTATTTATTTTAATTGGAGGCTAGTTACCTATGTGTTATTATTCTTTACAGCATGAGACTACTTCCATCACCAGTCACATCCAGAACTGGGCATTGTTTTCACTTTGGTTCTGTCTCTTCATTCTTTCTGGAATTATTTCTCCACTCTTCTTCAGTAGCATATTGGGCACCTACTGACCTGGTAAGTTCATCTTTCAGTGTCATATCTTTTTGCCTTTTCATAGTATTCATGGGGTTCTCAAGGCAAGAATACTGAAGTGGTTTGCCACCCCCTTCTCCAGTGGACCCTGTTTTGCCAGAACTCTCCATGACCCATCCGACATGGGTGGCCCTATATGGCATGGTTCATATTTCATTGAATTAGACAAGGCTGTGGTCCATATGATCAGTTTGGTTGGTTTTCTCTGATGGCAGTTTTCATTCTGTCTGCCCTCTGATGGATAAAGATAAGAATCTTGTGGAAGCTCCTGATGGGAGAGACTGACTGTGGGGGAATCTGGGTCTTGTTCTGATGGGTGGGGCCATGCTCAGGAAATCTTTAATCAGATTTTCTGTTGATGGGCAGGGCTGTGTTCCTTCCCTGTTGTTTGGCCTGAGGCCAAACTATACAGGGTAACTGTGGTAATAGCTACCTCTTTCAAAAGGACTAATGCATGCACTGTTGTATTCAGTGCCCCTGATCCCACAGCAGGCCACTGTATACATATGCCTCCACCAGAGACTCCTGGACACTCACAGGCAAGGCTGGCTCAGTCTCTTGTGGGGACACTGCTCCTTTCTCCTGGGTGCTGGTGCACACAAGGTTTTGTTTGTGCCCTCCAAGAGTCTGTTTCTCCAGTCCTGTGGAACTGTGTAATCAAATCCCACTGGCCTCCAAAGTCAAATTCCCTGGGGTTTCTCAGTCCCTTTGCCAGATCCCCAGGTAGAGAAATCTGTTGTGGGTCCTGGAACTTTCTTAGCAATGCCAGAATCTCTTTGGTGTAATTGCTCTGCAGTTTGTGGGTTGTCTGTTCATTGGCTGTATAGTGGGGCTAATGGCGACCTCCTCCAAGAGGGCTTATGCCACACGCCACGTGTGCCAGGTCTGCTGCAGCCAGAGACCCTGCCCAGTATACAAGGTTTGTATACTGGAAACTGAAAGCACTGATGATAGAAACCAAGTAAGATCTATATAAACAAACAAAGATTCGTGGGTTGGGGGCCTCAACATTGTTAAGATATGAATTCTTTTCACATCATAGATTCAGTATAATGCCAACCAAAATCACACAATAAAATTTTTTGTAGAAATTGACAAGCTGATTCTAAAATTTCTATGGAAAGGTGAAGGCATTTGTATAGCCAAAATAATTTTTCAAAAGAAGAGCAAAGTTGGATAACTCACATTATCTAATTTCAAGATTTATTACAAAGCTACCAAAAAAAAAAAGACAGTGGTATTGATGTAAAAATAAACCAGTGAAACAGAACATAGAGTCCATACATAGACACACATGTACATAATCAATTGATTTTCAACAAAGGCAACTGAATGGAGAAAGGTTAGGCTTTTCAATAAATAGCATTGGAACATAACCGCATATGCAGAGAAAAAGAGCTTCAACTTATGCCTCATACTTTACACAATAATTAACTCACAATGGATTATAGATCTATGAGTAAGAGTTAAAACTTCTAGAAGAAATCTTAGGAGGAAATCGTCATAATTTCTTAACTATTTCACTAAAATCACAGTTCATAAAAGAAAAGACTTGATAAGTTGAACTTCAGCAAAATTTACAATGTCTGCTATAAAGAAAACACTGTTAAGAAAATATGAAACTAGAACACCTTCTAACACCATACACAAAAATAAACTCAAAATGGATTAAAGGTCTAAATGTAAGATGAGAAACTATAATACTCCTAGAGGAAAACAGGAAAACACTCTCTGACATAAATCACAGCAGGATCCTCTATGACCCAACTCTCAGAGTAATGGAAATAAAAGCAAAAATAAACAAATGGGACCTAATTAAACTTAAAAGCTTTTTCACAATGAAGGAAACTATAAGCAAGGTGAAAAGACAGCCTTCAGAATGGGAGAAAACAATAGCAAATGAAGCAACTGACAAAGAATTAATCTCAAAAATATACAAGTAGCTCAAGCTCAATACAAGAAAAATAAACGACCAATCAAAAAATGGGCCAAAGAACTAAACAGACATTTCTCCAAAGAAGACATACAGATGGCTAATAAACACATGAAAAGATGCTCAACATCACTCATTATCAGAGAAATGCAAATCAAAACCACAGTGAGGTACCATCTCACGCCGGTCAGAATGGCTGCGATCCAAAAGTCTACAAGCAATAAATGCTGGAGAAGGTGTGGAGAAAAGGGAACTCTCTTACACTGTTGGTGGGAGTGCAAATTAATACAGCCACTATGGAGAACAGTGTGGAGATTCCTTAAAAAACTGGAAATAGAACTGCCATACGACCCAGCAATCCCACTGCTGGGCATATACACTGAGGAAACCAGAATTGAAAGAGACACATGTACCCCACTGTTCATCACAGCACTGTTTATAATAGCCAGGACATGGAAGCAACCTAGATATCCATCGGCAGATGAATTGATAAGAAAGCTGTGGTACATATACACAATGGAATATTACTCAGCTATTTAAAAGAATGCATTTGAATCAGTTCTAATGAGGTAGATGAAACTGGAGCCTACTATACAGAATGAAGTAAGTCAGAAAGAAAAACACCAATACAGTATACTAATGCTGCTGCTGCTAAGTCGCTTTAGTCGTGTCCAACTCTGTGCGACCCCATAGATGGCAGCCCACCAGACTTCCCCGCCCCTGGGATTCTCCAGGCAAGAACACTGGAGTGGGTTGCCATTTCCTTCTCCAATGCATGAAAGTGAAAAGTGAAAGTGAAGTCGCTCAGTCGTGCCCGACTCTTAGTGACCCCATGGACTGCAGCCTACCAGGCTCCTCTGTCCATGGATTTTCCAGGCAAGAGTACTGGAGTGGGGTACCATTGCCTTCTCCTATATTAATGCATATATATGGAATTTAGAAAGATGGTAATGATGACCCTATATGCAAGACAGCAAACACAGAGATAAACAGACTTTTGGACTCTGTGGGAGAAGGCGGGGAAAATAGCATTGAGACATGTATATTATCATATGTGAAGTAGATCACCAATCCAGGTTTGATGCATGAGACAGGGTGCTCAGGGTTGGTGAACTGGGATGACCCTGAGGGATGAGATGGGGAGGAGGTGGGGGGGAGGTTCAGGTTGAGGGACACATGTACACCCATGGCTGATTCATGTCAATGTATAGCAAAAGCCAATACAATATTGTAAAGTAATTAGCCTCAAATTAGAATAAATAAATTAATTAAAAAAAAAAAACAAAAAGAAAAAAAGAAAGTCAAGCCACACGCTGAAATAAAGTACATGTTAATCATGTATCTGACAAAACACTCATTTCCAGACTATATATAAGATTTTATAACTCAAAAAAAAGTAAACAACTCAATTAAAAGACATGGACAAAATATATTTAAAAGACACTTCACTTCTACTATATTTGGATGGCAAACAAGAACATAAAAAGATGGTCAACATCATTAGTCATTGAAAAGTGAAAGTTGTTCAGTTGTGACCAACTCTTTGCGACCCCCTGGACTCTAGCAAGCCAGGCTCCTCTGTCCATGGAGTTCTCCAAGCAATAATACTGAAGTGGGTTGCCATTTCCTTCCCAACCCAGGGATTGAACCTGCATCTCCTGCATATCAGGCAGACTGTTTACCATCTGAGCTATCAGGGAAGCCATTAGAGAAATGCAAATTAAAACCACAATGAGATATGACTCCATACTTTTTATAATGGCTAAATTTTTTAGTGAACACATCCAGATGCTGACAAAGATGTAGAACAACTGAAACTCTCACACATGTTGATAAGAATGCAACTGGTACTCCACTTTGGAAAACAGTTTGTTTCTCACAAAGTTAAACACATGTACACTTAGCAGGAGAATGAAAAATCTGACTTAAAACCCAACATTCAAGAAACTAAGATCATGGCATCCAGTTCCATAACTTCATGGTAAATAGATGGAGAAACAATGGAAACAGTATCAGACTTTACTTTTTTGGACTCCAAAATCACTGCAGATGGTGACTGCAGCCATGAAATTAAAAGACACTTGCTCCTTGGAAGAAAAGCTATGACCAAACTAGACAGCATATTGAAAAGCAGAGACATTACATTGCTGATAAAGGTCCATCTAGTCAAAGCTATGGTTTTTCCAGGAGTCATGTATGGATGTGAGAGCTGGACCATAAAGAAAGCTGAGCACTGAAGAATTGGATGTTTGTGAACTGTGGTGTTGGAGAAAACTCTCAAGAGTCCCTTGGACTGCAAGGAGATCAAACCAGTCAATCCTAAAGGAACTCAGTCTTGAATATTCATTGGAAGGACTGATGCTGAAGCTGAAGCTCCAATACTTTGGCCACCAGATACAAAGAACTGAGTCATTGGAAAAGACCCTGATGCTGGGAAATATTGAAGGCAGGAGGACAAGGGGATGACAGAAGATGAGATGGTTGGATGGCATCATGTAATTGATGGACATGAGTTTGAGTAGGCTCCGGGAGTTGGTGAAGGACAGGGAGGCCTGTCGTGCTGCAGTCCATGGGGTCACAAAGAGTCGGACATGACTAAGTGACTGAGCTGATACTGATACACTTAGCATATCTAAGAAAGTCCACTCCTGGAGAAATACAAGCTTACATTCACACAATGTCCTGTCCATGAACATTTATAGTAGCTTTATTCATAATCACCACACATCAAAAAATACTTCAATGTTCTTCCCTTTGGTAAATGTATAATCACACTGCCTCACCTTTACAGGCAGAAACAGTACTCAGAAAGCAAAAGGAATGAGCTCGTGATGTGTGCAGTACCACCCACGGATCTCAAAGGTGGTGTGCTCATTCGGAGTGAAGGCAGACTCAGAAACCTGAACAGTCACTTTCACATGGCCTTCTGGATAAGGCAAAATTATAGAGACAGAAAACAGGTCAGTTGGTGACAGAACTAGGGGTGGGGGAAAAGGAATTTGGGGGTGAGGGAATTTAATTATATCAGTGATTACATGACTAAGAATTCATGAAGATTCATAGAGATGTATGCTAAAAAGTGAATTCTACTGTACAGAAAAAAAATTTAAGTGAATAAAAACACATTATACATACGCACATACACACTCACATAGGAATATTATTCAGCCTCAAGAAAGGAAATCCTGCCATTTGTGATGACATGGTTGAACCCACAGGGCATTATGCTATGTGAAATAAACCAGTCTCAAAAGACAAATTCTAATAATTGCACTTACATGAGGAATGTAAAATAGTGAACCTCATGGAAGCAGAGAGTAGAATGGTGACTGCCAGGGACTGGGAGAGGAGAAAATGAAGTGGTAATAATCAAAGGATGAGTTCATGCATGCTAAGTCACTTCAGACTCTCTGTGACCCCCACGGACTGTAGCTCTCCAGGCTCCTCTGTCCATGGAATTCTCCAGGCAAGAATACTGGAATGGGTAGCCGTTCCCTTCTCCAGGGGATCTTCCTGACCCAGGGATCCAACCCAGGTCTCCTGCATTGCACGCAGACTCTTTACCATCTGAGCCCCCAGGGAAACCAATCGAAGGGTACAAAGTTTCAGTTATGCAAGCTGAATAAGTCATAGAGATCCACTACACAGCATAGTGGATATAGTAACACTGTATCATAGACATAGAAATTTGCAAAGAGGGTAGATCTTACACTGTTCTCTTATTACACACAAAAATAATAATAAAGAGTGTGGGATAAAACCTTTCAAGGTGATATATAAGTTTATGGCATAGATCACGGTGATGATTTCACAAGGGTAGATTCATCTCCAAACACCTCAAGTTTTATATATTAACTATATACAGGTTTTGTATGTTAATCATAGCTCAATAAAATGGTTTAAAAATGAAAACGAAGTATGAATCTGTACTTGGAAAGGCCTCTGGAACTTAGTTAGGATTTATTACAATTGGCTATTACAGATGTATGGATGGATGTACTAATGATATTCACCTTGTATTTGACCCATGAAGCAGATTACAAGCTATTTTCCAACTCAGTCATTACAAATTAACTCAGAGATACCCTGACTATGGACAAAGCCCTGACATTCTACCAAGAAACTCTTTGGACCGGTCAACAAGCTTTGTACCTCTCAGGCTACCATTTGTTTTTCATTAACCAGAACATTCCCAAAGGAGAGACTACATTTTCTGATTCAGCATCAAAAACAGAACAGAGCAGTGGTCACCAAAGAAATATTTCCTATACAACGAGGCAGCCCAGAAATGCTGGAAGCGGAATTTAGCGCGTCTCGAAGCAGCTGGGTTTCACACGGACATAGCACAGCACAGATGACAGCCCCCAGAGAAACAAACATAAAACACCCATGACTTACGTGTAACTTCCCCAAGCTTTTTAAAATGTCCAGCTCTTCCAGTTCTGTTTTAGGGTGAAGTGTGAACTCTGAGATGGGTATGAACTCTACGTGTTATTTATTCACACTCCTTGGCACATGTTGTCATGAAAAGTTTGTTGAATTAAAGAAAGCATGGATAAATACGAACGGTAAAGAAAGCCTGACGTTGTTTCTACCCATCCCTGTGTGCTGAGGGCACAGGTAGGTGCATCCAGTCTCCTGACCTGGCCCTGGGCCTGCAGCTGGGTCAGGTGCCCCGAGGTCGTGGGCCAGGGTGAGCGTGTAGGGGTCGGGAGCAGTTGGCCACAAAGGTCCATTGCTGGAGGAATCAGTCTACTTGGCCAGGACCAGCTCCCATACTGAGCTTTGGGAACTATCTCTGAAATACACCCCCTTCTTCATCCTGAGGCAAATCCATGAATTTCCAAACTTTCCAAGGAGATGGTAGGAGGTGGGGCTCATTGAGGTCCTGGAAGGGTGGTGAGTGTCCTGGAAGCCTTGCCTGCATAGGACCAAGTGGGAGGTTGTGAAGGGTGTGCATGTCCGCAGGGAGAGGGTGAGAAGGTGGAGTGCTCATAAGTCTGGGAGTCACAAGAGGCAGCTGGGACAGGTACACACAGGGTCACCTTCACACGAGGGAGAGGCAAGAATGTGCTTTCCCTGAACTTGACTAAACCTTTGAGGATAACAAACCCAGCTCCTCCCACTCGGGCCTCAACAGCAGCCAGCACAGTGCTAAGTGGCTAACAAAGGCTTCACACAAATCCCCGATAAATTGAACTAAATGAGAACCTGGTGCTGAATGAAGCCAAATTCATCAACTGAAGCAAAAACTGGGGTGGAAAACACTGACGTAATTCAAAGTATCATTTCTCCTCTATTCTGACCACACAGTACGGGGCCCTGAGAGAAGTTCAGTTTTTTTGTGAGCAGTCAAAACTAAGAGACATAGGGAATTCCCTGGTGGTCCAGTGGTTAGGACTCCATGCTTCCACAGCAGGGGCATGGGTTCAATCCCTTGTTGGGGAACTAAGATCCACAAGGCATGTAGCACAGCAAAAGTGAAAAGTGATGGTGTTACTCAGTCGTGTCTGACCCTTTGCAACCCCATGGACTGTAGCCCAACAGGCTTCTCTGTTTATGGAATTCTCCAGGCAAGAATACTGGAGTGGTAGCGTTTCCTTCTCTAGGGGATCTTCCTCACCCAGGGATCAAACCCAGATCTCCTGCACTGAGGTGGATTCTCTACCACTGAGCCAACATGAGAGACATTTACAGAAATGAGACCGTGTAGTGTGGAGACGGCAAGCAGGTTTGAACTTAACTACTCGTTCTACTCAACTGAGAACACTTTTGACAGGTCAGTGTTGACAGAGATGAAGCTCCTTCTGCCTTGATCGACCAGCAATGTCTGTCACAATCAGGGAAATAGGACTGGGACCACGTGCTCACCCCTGCCATTCCTGCTGGTGGAAGAGATGGGCCTGTACCTTGGTATGTGAATTTGGCAGGGGAGTTCAGCTTTCTGGGTCTCCATTTCCTTGACTATGTAATAGTTCAAACAAGATGTCCTTGAAAGTCTCTACCAGCTCCAGGAAGAGAAGAGAGTATGAAGGTCCTTTCTGTTTAATGAACACTCTAAAAACCATCCTTAACTAATTTTTGCTGATGATGTCATAATATACTAAAAGTAACAAACAATTGTGAAAGAGCATTGTCACTTCCCAGAGCAGATGGATGCTTCTAACTTGTCTCTGCAGATCTGCCTTCTTCCTTTCTTCAGCCTGCTCTCTGCAGCAGGGGCTGACTTGTTTCACCTTTATCAAACAGCCTCTTTGCCACCTGGCTGCCGGGTGGGTTTGGGTAATGAGGACTCTGGCAGGAAACAGGAGGGAAAGTGAAAGGAAGGGGGAAGATTAAGGAAGGGAGACTAGTGAGCAGGAGGAAGCCAAGGCTCCCTCCCTGCAGGGTTGCTTTGTCCCTTGAGGGAGGTCATCACTTCTCGAAAGCTGGACTTGTCTGCCAGACTCTCCTGGATTCTGCTAACCAGTCCTCCCTTCGGTCCTCCAAGTTCAGGATGGTCACAGCCCACTGGTGCAGCGTTCCCTGTGGTCCCCACCTGCACCTACAGAAACAGTTCCTTTCTTAAACCTCCTTTGAAAAGTCAGTCATGTCTGATTCTTTGCAACCTCATAGACGTAGCCTGCCAGGCTCCTTGGACCATGGGATTTTCTAGGCAAGAATATTAGAGTAGCTTGCCACTCCCTTCTCCAGGGGACCTTCCTGACCCAGGGATTGAACCTGTAGCTAGCTCTTATGTCTCCTGCATTGGCAAGTGGGTTCGTTACCATCTGAGCCACCAGGGAAGCCCTAAACCTCCTTTAATTCTCCTAATTTGAAGGTGACATCTGTTTACTGGTGGGATGTAGATCCATCATCTCAGGGTCTTTTACAAGTTAATAAATAATAAATGTTGTTTAATTAATGAACTGTGCATAAGGTCTATATCTGCTAAGACCTTATAGCCTTTGAAGAAATATCATCTTTGGAGAAATGGGACAAAGGTTGCAGACAGTAAGGACAGAGCAGAACTGTGGAGCAGAAACCAGGGTTTCTGACTGAGAGTGAATATCTGGACCAAACAGAAGGATGTGAAACCTGTAGACCAGCATGGCTCTTCTGGCATCTCTCTTGTTCTCTAAAAGCCTCTCTCTTAGTATCACTGTTAAAAATCTTTACAGTTTTATCGTCCCTTATCTATCGAGCTATCTTTCTACCTACCTAGCTACCTACCAACTAACTCTCTAGGGAAAATCTGAGGGATGCATTTCAACTGTCCCTTTCATCTCCCTCTAGTTCCAGCACCATTCTTGTCCAATAAGACTTGGACAGGGTAGCCAGCTTTGCTTCTTCACAAAGCTGCTATTCTCAGAAAGGGAGAGTGCATGGAAGTGTAAATTGTAGGTTCTCTGATGGGTCCTGGCCTCAGTATAAGGGGACTACAAAGACATCAAAGATGGCCAGACAGGAACACGAAGGCAAGACATCAACACAGAGACCAACTTAAAAATCTTTCTCACCACTCCTTTCCTGGCCTGAGACACTGCTCCCAGGCTACCTGGTGTCAGCTAGCCTTCTGGAAGACTGGGGAAGGAGTAGACTTCTTGGGGACACTCTTTGCATGAGTTTTTCCTCTAATACTCAGGTTTTTTTTTTTTTTTTTTTTGCCCCAACTACATGTTCTCTTGCTATCAGACAGAAAGAAAATAAACATAGTAACCTTGAGTTACCAAACTTTTACATTCCAGGCTCTAAGTTACAATGACCAGCAATCTCGTTTCCAATTTCTGAATGGAAAAAAAAATCGCAAAAGCCAAAAACATTGTCGTAGAACTGGAAATAAGCTAACAGAAGACATTGTCAGAACTCGATGAATTTCTCCATGCCAATGGGACTTCCTTGAGAAAATTACCCTGGCCTCAAAGTCTCTGGAATAAAGTGAACAGGGCCAGCAGACTGAACAAAGTAGGACACCACGAAGTGCACTCGGAGGAGAGCACAGAGTGTGCATTCAGTTGTTTATTTCCTCATTCACTCTTGCATTCGAGTCATTTATTGGACACCTCCTATGGGCCAGGCTCTGGGTTAGATGACAGGAGGTAACAGTAGGTGAAATAATAGATGTGGCCTTGTTACAAACCACACTTGAGTCTGCCTGGTCATGCACAGCAAAGCCAACCTACTGACACTGAGTTGTGCTGAAAGGAACTGAAGTATTTATTACAGGCGCCAAACAAGGAATCCAGGCAGCTCATGCTCAAAAGACCCAAACTCCCTAAAGGCTTTCAGGGGGAGGTTTTTAAAGACAAGGTAAGAGCAGGGGGTTGTGGGGTGTGTGATCAGCTTGTGGGTGTGTTTCTGATTGGTTGGTGATAACTTAATTGGGAGTCAACATCATCAACCCTCTGATTCCAATCAGTCTGTGGTTATCTACATGCTTGTGGGCAGCATGTAGTTAGCTTCTCCTACCTGGTAGGAGTTTCAGTATTGGAAAATAGCTCATAGGATATCGCTCAGAATATTATCTATAACCCTTGAGGAGGAACTAAAAGGTCCTTGACTTTGTTTAATGGCTAAACTATTATTTTTTTGTCTGACCATTTCCCTTTCTGCATTTTATCACTTCCCTGATTAAATTTATTCTTTGACTAAAATTCTTCTACAGACAAAAGGCAGACAGAGGACATGTGGGTGGGGGTGGGGGAGGTGTCTGTTCTGGGAAATTCCCATAGGATCCTGCTTAGCCTCTGCCTTCATGAAACTTATAATTCAGGGAGTAGTGGAAATTGCTATGGCAAAGTTCTAGAAAACATAGCCACCAATTAATTTTTCTGTTGGGGGGGAGATTTCAGCTAATCATGAGGTAAATACCTTATGTTCTGGGAAAATTGCAAAAGGACTCTTTTGCCACCCAAACATAAAGTCAGTAGCCAGCCACTCTTGGGAGGAGAGATGAGGCCTGGCTGGGTGATTCTGGGTGACAGAACTGTGGCTGTTGTCTCCCCTATTGACATCTGGAGCTTGAAGATGGGTGATCAGTCAGAGGGGAAACTTGGATTGGGATCAGTGGTCCCTTGGATGGGACAGGATCAAGACCCCTCCTTCATGGTGTCAAAATTTTAACAACATAAGGAGCCAACTTAGGTTAGTTCTACTGAATTCAAAGATCAGAAAATGAATGCTGTTTTATTATTGCCTTTAAGAGTCAAATCTGAGAGCCCATGTGTCAAGGTAGAAATCCTTTGGTCTCAAGCGTTCTTGGCGCTATTCCCAGGCCCACCCCACTTCTCTCTGGCCATTGAGGAGCTCCTTCACTGCTGTCGGTCCCTACTTGCCCATTACACACCCATCTGCTCTACTTATTCCATTCATTTCCACCAGCTTGCAGCTGGTTGCTGGCCCATGTGTTTCCCATCTGCTCCGCTATCTCCACCAGGGAAGGGATTGTGTGTATTCGCATCACCCTGCAGCCCAGAAGAGGGTCTAGAAGGACGTCCAGGCATATTTTGGATTCATTTAACATCTACTGAGTGAAATGAGAGGTGTGATTATCACAGTGTCCACTGCCCAGGCCTCTGTGGCCCTGGCAGGCAAACACCCTGTTGCTCCCCACCCTGTGGAGTGGGACGGGCTCAGATAGGATGGACTGGAAACCTCTCCTCTCTGTGGTCCAACTTCATCAGCTCCCCATGGTCAGCCTCACTTCACGATAGCCCTGGGGAGGCGGGGAGTGGTCTGCGGCCCTGCTCCTCATGGAACCCCAACTAGCTTCCTCCCCCCGTGGTGGGGGAACACCTCCTTCACTGCTCTTACCTCACTTCCCTCTGCTCCACCAAGACCCCAGACCACTCACCTCTCCTCTTCCCCCTCCCTCCCAGGCAAAGCCAGGCGAGAAAGTTGCCTTCAGGTCTGTCCTTAAACGAGGAACAGGGACGTCCAGCTGTCATTTGAAGCTGGGAGGGAATATGCAGGCAGGAGATGGCAAGCAGGGCACACTGTCAAGCGCTGCCACAAGGTGACGACAGAAATAGCCTGACCAGCATCCACTGGACGGGGCCACCGGGAGAGACCCGGGCCTGGGAGAGTTGAGCCCCAGAAGCCAGAGTGTGGCCACGTGAGCAATGCTCGGGAACGAGGAGCGGGAGGGGATGGGGTGATTCACTCAGGAACTCAGCGCAAAGCCAGTGTGGAGGGAGTGGCTGAAGGGGAACACGTGTGTGTGTGTGCGTGTGTGTGTGTGTGTGTGTGTGTGTGTGCGTGCGTATGTCACTCAGTCATGACAAGGGTGATGGGAAAACTTTTTAAATTAAATTTTAAAAAGTTAAGATGAGGAAGTCTAGAGTACATCTGAATGTTGGCGCATGATCTTCCAAAAGGGAGACACTGCAGTTACAGGAGCTCAAAGTGCGGCCCTGGACTTTGAGGGGGCGGCTCCGTGTGAAGATGGCTGAGTGGGCAAGGACGCATGCGCGTGTGGAGATCTGCCGTCCTGCGACCCGTCTGCTTCGTGCGATGAGGCGGGGTCTCCTGAAATAGGAGGGGAAGTGGATGGAGGTGATTGGTGACAGGGAGTGTTGCATGGGGACTGTGGGGATAGTCTGATAAACCGTATGGAAAACCACAGGGAGCTGAGAGGGGAAACCAACAGCTGGTAGCCTGGAGGTGTCGATTCTGCTCCTAGAAAGGGAGGCAAGAGCAATGGCCCGCTCACCTCCGCTGAAGGAGGAAACAGACAGAACAGGAAAGCAGAACTCTATCTTGGGCCCGATCTTGGGCCAGACTGTGGACTTTGAGCTATATCCCCAGTATCTATGGAAATGACATACCAACTGGAAAACCGGACCCCGCACCCCACCCCACCCATGGAAGAGCCCCAGGGCTCGTACCTAGACTCTCTGTCGCCTAAAAGAATATCCTAATTATCTGTGTAACCAGATAGAATCATAAATTCTTTTATGCTTATTGGGGTTTGACCACAGGCTTATTGATAATTGTCCACTGTTCACTACCTAGGCTTAAGGCATACGAATCATAGGTTTAAGGCATGTGAATGATGGGTTAACTTTGCATCTTTCTTTCCCTTTGTTCAGACTAGTTTCAGAGAATTTGGGGACGTGGGTTTGAGCACGTACACTTAAGATATATAGTGAAAGTGAAGTCGCTCAGTTGTGTCCAACTCTTTGCAACCCGTGGACTGTAGCCCACCAGGCTCCTCTGTCCATGGGATTCTCCAGGCAAGAATACTGGAGTGGGTTGCCATTTCCTTCTCCAAATAAGGTTTTCACAAAAACTGGTCTGGGTCCTTGGCTAAGAGGAGACTCTGCCTTGGGCCCGCCAGTGTAATAAACTGCACTGCACTGTCTGCATTGCCCTTCTGAGTGAGTTTGTTTCCAGGAACGCGGGCCTACAACACGGCGACACGGAAGCACCTCTGCAAGTGAGGTGGACCGTTATTTCCTGTCCTGGGAATGCACAGTCCAACCTCAGGTAAACCCTTTACTTCACTATCAGGGCATTTCTATTCTTGGCCAACAAGCAACTTCTGCATGAGAGAGAACTTCTTTCCTAATTGGGACCACGAATTTTTTAATGTGTTAATTTTATCAGCCTCCATTTCCATGTTAATTTTATTTCAACTTTATTGTAAATCCTTATGGGCTTAGCTCTCATTGTGATTTTTAAAATTTGTACATTGGTCTCTGGTGGTTCAGTTAAGAATCTGCCTACAATGTGGGAGACCCAGGTTTGACCCCTGGGTTGGGAAGACCCCCTGGAGAAGGACATGGCATCCATTCCAGTATTCTTGCCTGGAGAATTCCGTCGACAGAGGAGTGTGACGGGCTACACTGTATGGTGTTGCAAAGAGTCAGACATGACTGAGAAACTTACACGACTTTCACTTTCAAACTTACAACTGAGATTTTAAACCAGATCACTATTCACAACAAGTGTTATTGTATTTTCATGTTGTACTTTTTAAACTCACTTCTTATCTCCAACTATAAAATAGTTACATCCTAAGGAGATGATTTTAAGGCCTGAAGATGTTGCAGAAATGTGGGCTAATTCTATGGGTGGAATCATTTTAATTATACGTAGTGACTAAGACCTGTGTTCTGTGCAGAGAAGCAAATGCGTTTTAACACCATTAATCATCACAATCTCAAACACCCCATCCTCCTGGACTGACCAAGATAATGTGACCTGAAAAAGTCAAAAAGGAAAAAAATAAAACTCATTTGGTAAAATGTGGAAATTATGTTTCAGCCAGATGGTTATATTAAACATGCATGATGTCCTTTAGAGCCCATAGTATTTCCTGAGACCACAACACAGAGGGCTTGACCAATGGGAAGCTGGGACCCAGTTCAACTGCTCAATGCAGAGTTCAGATTTGATAGTCAGATAATAAATATTATTCAGGTTAGAGAAGAGCCAGCAAACATCTATCAAGTAGTAAGTTTTTAAATTTGTACTTTGCTAAAATTGTCTTTAAACCTCAAGAAAACTCTAATCCACAGTTATACAGACTTTGTCTTATAGGGTAAATATTTAAGGCTTAAGAATCACCTTAAATAATTCCAGTGGTTCAGATGGTAAAGAATCTGCCTGCAATGAGGGAGACCCGGGTTTGATTCCTGTGCTGGAAAGATCCCCTGGAGAAGGGAATGGCAACCCACACCTGGGATTCTTGCCTGGGAAATCCCATGGACAGAGGAGCCTGGCAGGCTACAGTCCATGGGGTCGCAAAGTCAGACACAGTTGAGAGACTCACACTTTGCCTTTTCACTTTAGAACCACAGATGGTCGCTGTTGCATATACAGTGTTTTCACTTGGTCTGTTTTGTTTGCAACCCTTTAAATGCACAGGAAAACCATTGTGAGCTCACACACCAAATTAAAAACAGGCTGAGGGCTTCAAATCAAAGTGTAGACATTTCCAGCTATATTTCAGCTCTTTCAAGTGATGAACATCTCAGTATTTTCCAACAAGGCTCATTTGGTAATTAAACTCTTCTTAAATTCCTCTAGAATTCCAAAAATCCTTGAGCCAACTTTTCTTTTCCTTTAGTTCCCACTTCTGTCTACTCCGACCTACAGAGCTGGCAAACCCTTTTCTTCCTTAAAGCCTTGGAAGTAGATGAAGTCTTTAGGAGAACAGTCGCATTCATTTTATCCTAATTTGACACAGAATGGTTTCCAGACCCTCTACAATCTTGAATGCCCTTCTTGGCATCTTGCTGCCAATGGAGCTCCTAAAACATGTCCTCCGAGACCTCACAGCTCTAGAAACTTCATGTAACCTCTGTGGATGTGTTTGAACTATTGCATAACCTAATTTGGAGGGAATATTGGAAACACTATCACCTTCACATAGATTCAGTGTTTTTGTTTTGGCTGAGCGATCATCTGGCCTCTGCAGTAATTTCCATAAAGAATTGAAACATCTCTTTGTAATAAAAGTTCAGATGTCTAGATTCAAATACAGTCAAAGGTGCCAGGAGGAGCTCAAAACACATTGCCTGCGTGAATGCCACTGAAATCTTTGGATTTCTGTGAAGTAAGTGTAAATCCTTCTGTGGTAAATGTGTTCTTTCGTGTATGAAACAAGTATAAAGCCCTTTGGGGTGAGGCTGACCAGAAACACAGTTTAGTGTGTGAAATAGTGATTCACAGGGGAGAGGTGCCTGCATCTCTATGTTGGGCCCTTGATCCCCATCTCTTCTTCAGGAGGCCCTATAACAAAGATGGGTGTATAAGGAAAATTCACTTATCTTTAAAGTTCTTATCTTTGGTTTGGCATTGTGAAGCATGTTTGAAGGTTAGTGTGAAAAAATAGGTGTTTTAAAAGACATTCCCTTTTTCATAATTCCATTTTTATGTACAAAAGCCTCAGAAACCCAGAAGATTTTTATCCTGGTGTTTTCCTAGCCATCAGAATGCCCGCATTTTCTCTACTGTTATTAACTGCAGGAGGGGATTGTGGGTGTTGCTGAAAACATCCGCTCCTGCTAACCCATCACAAAGACCCGCAGTGACTTGTTTCCTTGTGCTTTTTAACCTTCACACCTACCAGACACATCAGGCTTCACTTCCACCTGGCGCTGGCACTAAAAATAACCGACTCCAGTAGCGAGCCACTTCACACCATTACATCGTTTACACAGTGGCACGGCTCCTGGCTTCCAGAACTGTGTCCGCCCCTGGCTTGTTCCCACTACTGATTCTTGTTTCTTTTTAAAATTGTTTTGGCTGCACTGGGGCTTCATAGCAGCAGGCGGGCTTTCTCTAGTTGCAGCGTGTGGGCTTAGCTGCACCTCAGCATGGGGATCCTCGTTCCCAGACCAGGGACTGAACCCACACCTCCGCCTTGGAAGGCAGGTTCTCAACCACTGGGCCACCAGGGAAGTCCCTCCCACACCCCCGCCACTACTGTCTTTTACCTTGAAACTTAGGAGAAGACAAACACTTCATTCCCCAGAGCTGCCCGAGGACACAGAGGTACCATGCACACGCGAAGAACACCATATTTTAAGAAGAATTAGAATAAGTGTTTCTACATAAACCCTCTTGTTCTGCAGTTGAGGAGGGTAAGATGCTTATAATTTGAGGAGGAGACACTGGGCTTGGCAGGAAAGGGGAAAGAAGTCTTTTTAAACTGGATTTTAAAATCATTTGGGACCTAAAATCTTAATCTGGAAACACACTAGATCTGTCCTCACACAGCCCTCTGGTTCATTTTTCACGTGGGTGTGGAAGGTGGAAATCACTCAGTTTGCTACTGGCTCATAGCACCACCACTTCCCAGTCATTTCCCGGGCTTGGCAGCATTCATGGAAAGAACCCACACCTTTCCATTCTGGCCGTGTTATACAGAGTACATATTCTCTGAAGCCTTCTAAAAAGATGTTCGCAAACAGCACCTCTGCTCCAAGAAGTCCCGCACACATGTATCGAGTGAACAAGTACAAATTTAGCGATTTTAATCAATGTCCTTGCAGACGAGTGTAGATATGTATATGCATATATACATATATATATATCTCAAAATTGAGAATTTACAAGTAAGATTTGATACATTTGGTCTAGCGGTGGGTAAGTCCACAGAATAAATCTTAAGTAGGCTACATTTCCTTTGCTGGTGTTTTTAATAATTCAGTTCTACTGCATAGAGAGGGATCCAAAGCTTAAATTTAGCTACTTTGGGAGGAGTCCAGTGAGAAAAAAGAAAGCGGGTGGTGTTCCATGAAGAGAGCTGGGCATGTTGATACTGATCCCTGGAGATACTGAAGCATCTGAACTTTGGGCCTAAAAAGGATGAAAATTGCACCGTGCATCCCCATAGCTGAGTGTCTGTGCCATCTCTGGGACGTGCTGTTATAAGTAAAACCTGTAGAGAAGCTAAGTTAACAGCAACACTGAAGCCGGTGTGTGGTCCAGGCCGAGACGTAGGACTGAGCTCCAGATTGAAGACGCCTGGAGTGTCCAGTGTCCACTGTGTGGCCTTGCTGACACCGGGGACAGCAGGGGGCTTGGGACCCTGCCTCTTTTCCTGCTCACAGGCCCTCACTCAAGTTAATGAGGGGGTTGGCAGGGTGAGCTTCCAGCACGATCTTCCTGTAGTTACCACTTCCCCGGGATGGAGACCCCACACTCGTACCAGCCCACGTAGTAGTAGGGAGTTCCAAAACCTATGTTGCCAAAGCTGACTGGCTCCTGGCGGTACTGGCGATAGTAGCCTGGAAGGTTAAAAAAAAGAGAGAGAGAGAGAGAGAGAAAATGCATCTGTGACACTGTGACTTATAATAGAAAATGGATATTTGGTTTTCATCCCCACAAGGCTCCCCAAACCCTTGGAATTTCCTGAGTGGTAAGAGCAATAACTCTGATATTGAAGCTAAAACTCCAATATTTTGGCCCCCTGATGTGGAGAGCTGACTCATTTGAAAAGACCCTGATGCTGGGAAAGACTGAAGGCAGGAGGAGAAGGGGACGACAGAGGATGAGATGGTTAAATGGCATCACCGACTCAATGGACATGAGTTTGGGTGGACTCCAGGAGTTGGTGATGGACAGGAAGGCCTGACATGCTGCGGTCCATGGGGTTGCAGAGTCCAACGTGACTGAGCAAATGAACTGAACTGAAGAGCAATAAAGATGTCTGGGAAATGATTATTTCATAATAAGCCTCTTCAACCACATGTGGGCTTATGTTAATGAAGTGGCTTCTGGAAAGCACCTGAGGATAAGGGCTTGTCACCAGAGAACCAACCATGGGAATATGCGGTGGGGGCTTCCGTCCCACCCCCAACCTCAGGGAGGAGAGAGGAGCCAGAGACTGAGTTCAGTCACTCATGGTCAATGCTTTCACCAATTGTACCTATGTAACAAAGCCTCCATGGGCTTCCCTGGTGGCTCAGTGGTAAAGAATCCACCTGTAATGCAGAAGACACAGGAGATGTGAGTTCAGGCCCTGGGAAGGAAAATCCTCTGGAGGAAGGAATGGCAACCCTCTCCAGTATTCTTGTGTGGAGAATTCCCTGAACTGAGAGCCTGGAGGGCTACAGTCCATGGGGTTGCAGAGTCAGACATGACTGAGTGACTAAGCATGCAAGTGATGAAGCCTCCATAATGCAGTGGGCCTCATCCAACCAGTTGAAGGCTCTAGTAGAAAAAGACCGACTTTCCCTGGGGACAGGGGTATTCTGCCTTCAGACTTGAACTGCAACATCAGCTCTTCCCTGGGTCTCCAGCAGTCTTGTTGGGCTACCCTGTAGATTTTGGATTTGCCAGTTTCCACAATCATATGAGCCAATTCCTTAAAATAAATCTCATTCTCTATTTCTCTCTCCTCTCTGTCTCTCTGTCTCTATCTTTCTGCTGCTGGTTCTGATTCTCTGGAGGACCCCGCCTAATCTACTTGTTTTACTGGAGTTAATAATGTATTACAAATTGTTAACGTTGAGATGAATATACGCATTTCCTCTTACAAGGCCATCATGAAATAACTGATACACAGTCTCCTGAAACATATCCTGGTTGGTTTGCGTTTATTTATTTTTTCTTTCTCTGCACTCTTATTCATGCCATCCTCCACTTGGAAGACTCTCTAATCTTTGCATGAATTTTTATGACTCAGCCCAGACTCTGCCTCTTATGAGAACTTCCCCTGGCAGCCTCAAGTGGCCTGCTTCTCTTGAACTCAGAGACTGACTATAATCTGCACAATTACCTGATAATGGGACAATAATGTGACACAACTTGCCATTGTCTGCACTTTAAGTTGTCTGCTCCAGTTACCTTTCATATATTTATCCTCTCTTTCCAATTCTGACTATGTTTCCTGACAGTAGGGATAAGGTCTTATATTCCTCTGTATCCCTACCTCTCCAAAGTAAAAGGGAAAGTGTTAGTCACTCAATTGGGTCCAACTCTTTGTGACCTCATGGACCACAGTCCTCCAGGCTCCTCTGTCCACGGAAGTATCCAGGCAAGAATACTGGAGTGGATAGCCATTCCCTTCTTCAGGGGATCTTCCCAATCCAGGGATCAAACCTAGGTCTCCTACATTACAGGCAGATGCTTTCCTGTCTGAGCCACCTCTCCAAGGCTCACTCCAAATACAGCACATGGTAGGAGTACTTTGTTGATTCCTTATTTTTATGATCAAAAATGCTGCTTACATCCATCTCCAAATGGTAAACCAAAGGCAGAGATACCGTGAATTTTCTCCTTATGTTGGCCCTCCTCCCCACACCCCAGTGTAATAGGTCAGGCCTTTGTTCACATTACCTTGAATGTTAGGGAGGGCTTCAATGTAGGACTGAGGCCCTGTTCTTCCATCAAGGTGTGAATCCACAAATTGACAGTGGTCTTCACCTCTTCCCCAACTGTCCCCAATGCTGTAGAATGTATCTGCAAAAAGGAATTTGATGAGTCAGTGACTGACCCAAAAATGCTACAGGTGATCTAGGAATCTGCACAAACTTGAAGAACCAACACCAAAAAAAAGATGTAATTTTTATCATACAGGGCTGGAATGTAAAAGTAGGAAGTCAAGAGATAACAGGCATATTTGGCCTTGGAGTACAAAATGAAACAGGCAAAGACTAACAGAGTTTTGCCAAGAGAAAGCACTGGTCATAGCAAACATCCTCTTCCAACAACACAAGAGAAGACTCTATACATAAACATCACCAGATGGTCAATACTGAAATCAGATTGGTTATATTCTTTGCGGTTGAAGGTGGAGAAGCTCTATACAGTCAGCAAAAACAAGACTGGGAGCTACTATGGCTCAGATCATGAACTCCTTATTGCCAAATTCAGACTTAAATTGAAGAAAGTAGGGAAAACCACTAGGCCATTCAGGTATGACCAAAATCAAATCCCTTAGTATTATACAGTGGAAGTGATAAATAGATTCAAGGGATTAGATCTGATAGGCAGAGTGCCTGAAGAACTGTGGACAGAGGTTCATGACATTGTATGGGAGGCAGTGATCAAAACCATCCCCAAGAAACCAAAATGCAAAAAGGCAAAATGGTTGTCTGAGGAGGCCTTACAAATAGCTGAGAAAATAAGAGAAGCTAAAAGCAAGGGAGAAAAGGAAACATATAACCATCTGAATGCAGAGTTCCAAAGAATAGCAAAGAGAGATAAGAAAGCCTTCCTCAGTGATCAATGCAAACAAATCGAGGAAAACAATATAATGGGAAAGACAAAAGTTCTCTTCAAGAAAACTAGAGATACCAAGGGAATATCTCATGCAAAGATGGGCACTAAAAAGGACAGAAATGGTATGGACCTAACAGAGGCAGAGATATTAAGAAAAGGTGGCAAGAATACATGTAAGAGCTATACAAAAAAGATCTTAATTACCCAGATAACCATGATGGTGTGATCACTCACCTAGAACCAGACATCCTGGAGTGTGAAGTCAAGTGGGCCTTAGGAAGCATCACTATGAACAAAGCTAGTGGAGGTGATGGAATTCCAGTTGAGCTATTTCAAATCCTAAAAGATGATGCTGTGAAAGTGCTGTGCTCAATATGCCAGCAAATTTGGAAAGCTCAGCAGTGGCCACAGGACTGGAAAAGGGCAGTTTTCATTGCAATCCCAAAGAAAGGCAATGCCAAAGAATGTTCAAACTACCACATAATTGTACTCATCTCACACGTTAGCAAAATAATGCTCAAAATTCTCCAAGTGAGGCTTCAACAGTATGCAAACCAAGAAATTTCAGATGTTTAAGCTGGATTTAAAAAAGGCAGAGGAACTAGAGATCAAATTGCCAACATCTGCTGGATCATAGAAAAAGCAAGAGAATTCCAGAAAAACATCTACTTCTGCTTCAATGACTATGCCAAAGCCTTGGACTGTGTGGATCACAACAAACTGGAAAATTCTTAAAGAGATGGGGATACCAGACCACCATACCTGCCTCCTGAGAAATTCTGCAGGTCAAGAAGAAACAGTTAGAACTGGACATGGAACAATGGACTGGTTCCAAATTGGGAAAGGAGTACATCAAGGCTGTATATTGTCACCCTGTTTATTTAACTTATCTGCAGAGTATATCATGTGAAAAGCTGGGCTGGATGAAGCACAAGCTGGGATCAAGATTGCCAGGAGAAATATCCATAACCTCAGATACGCAAATGACACCACCCTTATGGCAGAAAGCAAAGAGGAACTAAAGAGCCTCTTGATGAAAGTGAAAAAGGAGCATGAAAAAGCTGGCTTAAAACTCAACATTCAGAAAACTAAGATCATGGTATCCAGTCCCATCACTTCATGGCAAATAGATGGGGAAACAATGGAAACAGTATTTTCTTGGGCTCCAAAATCACTGCAGATGGTGACTGCAACCATGAAATTAAAAGGCACTTGCTCCTTGGAAGAAAAGTTATGACCAACCTAGACAGCATATTAAAGAGCAGAGACATTCCTTTGTCAACAAAGGTCCATCTAGTCAAAGCTGTGGTTTTCCCAGTTGTCATGTACAGAAGTGAGAGTTGGATCATAAAGAAAGCTGAGTGCCAAAGAATTGATGGTTTTGAGCTGTGGTGTTGGAGAAGACTCTTGAGAGTCCCTTGGACTGCGAGGAGACCCAACCAGTCAATCCTAAAGGAAACCAGTCCTGAATATTCAATGGAAGGACTGATGCTGAAGCTGAAGCTCCAATACTTTGGCCACCTGATGGGAAGAAGTGACTCATTGGAAAAGACCCTGATGGTGGGAAATATTGAAGGCAGGAGAAGGGGATGACAGCAGATGAGATGGTTGAATGGCATCAGGGACTCGATGGACATGAGTTTGAGCAAGCTCTGGGAGTTGGTGATGGACAGGGAAGCCTGGCATGCTGCAGTCCACGGGGTTGTTAAGAGTCAGACATGACTGAGAGAATAAACTGAACTGAAGAGGGCACATTACTTATACTCTGTGTGTCACACTTCCCATGTTTGAAAGATGGTGATGATGGCACTGATTTCAAAGCATTGTAAGGATTTATTGAGATCATGTATGCTATATACTTAGCAAGTTTCCTTAAATGGAAACTATGAATATTATAGGCATTTTCAGCCAATAAATGAGAGACCTTTCTACTCTATGGTTTCAAAAATGTGGAAGTTCTGATACAGAATACTTTATGAAACCATTGTGAAAAGCATGAATATGTGTAAAAATAGTGGGACCCATTTTCCTAGGAAACTAGAAGTAGGGTGTATCCGTAGCAGGAGGTGCTGTCCTTGGTCCTGAACCAGAGCTGCACAGTAGGGCTGAGTTGTTTCTCTCAACTCTGCAATACCAGACATGGCTGTGTAACCTCTTCCAGGAATTCTGAAGCAGAGGAGGGAAAGGGCAGTGTGGGAGAGTGGGGAAAAAGCAGAGAGAAACAGACACTGCTTGTTGGGAAGGCATAGCACTGAGAAATTGCTGGAGAGGGGGATGGTTGGGGAGATTTTGACATTATTGAGAAATGATGATCACTAGCAACAAATAAAAGAACAAAATAACTGACCTATGATAAAATATAAACCAGGTGCAGGAAAGTTTTTTTTTTAATGTATGCTAAAAGAGTAAAAGTTGTGTAAATTTTGAAATATAAAACAATTATGTGTAGGTGGGTGAGTCAAAGCCAGCTGGGTAGAAATGGCATTTTGAAATGTTAGTAGTCCAAAGTACGTATGTTATTCTCTGTTTGAATCCCCTACCATGATGAAAACAATGTAATTTTTGTTTGGACACAGAATAAATAGAGCAGCTCATCTATGTTTCACCATCTACATTTTTTTTCTGTAAAGTCGTGCCAGTGGCAAAGACCGTAGTGTGGACTTGTCCTCAATAATTCCAGCTCACACGCATGCCTACTGTTATAGAATCAACAACAAAAAAAATGGCCTTTGATTTTCTAATAGAATTCTGGACTTCATTCCTAAAAAGTAGTCGATTTAAAATATATACATATATTCTTGAGTACCCATGTGAAAACAAGTCACTCTAGCATAGAGCCTGCAAAACTGGTTGGCATTTGAGCCAGACTGAGACATGACCGGTCCACACCTCAACTGCATTCTGGTGCACCCGCTATGTCAAGCTGGTATCTGATCAACTGGAAACTTTTCATACCCTCCCTCAGCACGCCATCCCCAAAGACCCACCTTTCAGGTTGTCACTGAGGTAGATCTTATACCGCAGCGAGTTGCAGAGGACGACTCCCACAAACTTCCTGTACCAAGTCCGCTTCACATACTGTCGGCCATGGCAGTCCGTGTAGCTAGGGTCATGTTTGAAAGCAAACGGGATCCAGATGGGCTCGCCGCCTGGACAACACAAAGCACAGCTTCCAAGTCACAGCGCTTCACAGTGGTTGCTCTCGTACAAAGTACCAGGCATGTCGGCTTATTCACTGGGCCTTGCCCTCCTTGCAGGGCTTTTCTGAGCAGCTTTCCCATCTCCCGATGGGTGTGCTCTCTCTTCTCTTCTTTCTTTGTACTGAAGTACAGCTCGGGAGTTCCTCACACCTGAAGATATCTGAACTATTTGCATTTCCATAAAGGATTCTCAGAGTAAGAAAAAGCCTTTGGGCCTCAAGGAACATAAGCTATAATGACAAGTTTGACCTTGGGGGGTCATACCATCCTACCTCCCCACCCTCAAAACCCCTCAGCACAGATGCCTACTGTTCCTGTCACTCCTAAGACCTGTCCTGAACTTAGGCAATAGGTTTTTCTCTGTTTATTTGAAAAACAAAGTAAACTTTTTTTGTACTCTTAATCCATTTTGCTATCTTTTCAGCAATTTGAAATATTCAAGGAGGTTAGGAAAATAGTTACCGCTTCATAGGTTATTGGCCGCCCACAATGGTTTTTATAGCTATTGTCTGGGCTGTGGAGTACTTAGTCGCTCAGTCGTGTTTGACTCTTTGCAACTTCATGGACTATAGCCTGCCAGGCTCCTCTGTCCATGGGGATTCTCCAAGCAAGAATACTGGAGTGGTGGCTATGCCCTCCTCCAGGGGGCCTTCCCAACCCAGGAATCAAACAGGGGTCTCCTGCACTGCAGGTGGATTCTTTACCAGCTGAGCTATCAGGGAAGCCCAGCTATTGTCTACTAGGACCCTATCTAACAATTTCCGGACCATTCTTTTCCCTAGATTAGGTGAGCAGGTGCAAAGAAACCACAGAAGTTGTTGGAAAATTATGACAATACAAAAATGGTTTGGCATCTCTACTTGTGAGTAACCATAACAATCTCATGTTCAATATCCAACTTTATTACTAGAATGTCAAGATTATCCAGAAGAGAAACTTACCTGGTGGCCTCACGACAAGAAGAGGATTATCTGTAGAATGAAAAAGAAACAGCTGAATTCACTATTATGTCATGGAGCCACATAGCTATGGAATTTTTTTGTAACTGAAAGGGCTAACCAAGCTGCAGTAGATAAAGAAAGTGCAATATTCATTTGGCATATGCCAAAACTTTAAAAGTACTATATCACAGTCTCAGAAGTTACATTTATATCTTTCTACTCTCCAATTTCAGCCCTCAGTTTCTTGATAACTATTTAGATTTGAATTATTTGGGTTTTTTTCTATAGACGTTGATCATGTTAATTCTGATAGTTGCCAAAAGACCATGTTATTTTTAGGAAATTCAGCCATAGACACATTATTGTAGCAAATTAACCACTGATAAAGGTTTTCTTGTACTCTTTCTAATTACTAATGAGAAACACACTTCTTAGATGAAACACGTGAAAACACCAATTTTGAAGTCCTTTGCCAACATTTCCAGTATAAAGCATATTCTCAAAAAAGACTTTTTCCATATATTTTGATTCAGTAGATTTAAATCACTGCATTTAAAAATATCTTCCAAAGGCAAATGTTCTGGGGTCAAGCTACATGTAGGGAATGATCTAACCAAATGGAAGCGAGAGCCACGTTAGTGTGGAGCTGACCCTGCTGGGCTCCTGTACATGTTTGTCTTGGGACCATGGTCACCAACTCTCCCACCTGGCTTCCTGTACAGAGAGACTGCCAACCCAGGAACTGCCACCATGAACCAGTGGTGTGTATTCTCAGACCATGACCACGGGACCCGGTGTGTACTGCCTCAGACCATGACCACCCGACACCATGTGTACTGCCTCAGACCATGACCATGGAACCCTGTGTGTACTGCCTCAGGTTATGACCACCCAACACTATGAGTACTGCCTCAGACCATGACCACGGAACCCTGTGAATACTGCCTCACACCATGACCACCCACCATGGGACACTGTGTACACTGCCTCAGACCATGACCATGGAACACTTCACCAAAGGGTCTGAGAGCTCTGCACACCAGCAACCCAAAGTAGGGACATCTTCTGTGTGACGCTGCTTGCAGGATGGATAGCATTTTAATTAAACCCTCCATATTAAGTAGAGATATCTTTGTCTCCTAGGAAAGCAAGCATCCTAGAGATCTGACTGATTGAAAGAAGCAACTGCCCCTCAGATCACACATGTGTGCACTTCGGCTGCTTGCAATAACAATAAAGAAATTACCTCTGCAACTAGATGGATTCAAAGTTATCTTTCCCACATGGCTAAGAACTAGATTTTC
Organism: Bos indicus; assembly: GCF_029378745.1. Taxonomy (NCBI): domain Eukaryota; kingdom Metazoa; phylum Chordata; class Mammalia; order Artiodactyla; family Bovidae; genus Bos; species Bos indicus. The sequence continues at coordinate 96,061,966 of NC_091768.1, read as the reverse complement.
TTCCCTTTTCATTGGAATTTGCTCTTTTCACTTCTCAAGCAGTTCCAATGAAGACTACTTTTATTATCCAAGATTTAACTTAGCAGAAAGAAAATCATGTTTATCTTATAAAGTGATATCCAATATGAACTCACTAAACAGAAGTTTTACTTTTCCATTTTTATTCTATTGTAGGCCTGATTTCAGATTACTTGTTTTTAAGGAAAACAGAAAAAAAGAACATGAAGTCATCCATACCTGATTCTGTAACAAATGAAACTGAAGAACTGACAGGTCCATAGCCATGAGGATTTTTGGCTTGAACTCTAAAATAATACCTGAAATTCGAAGAAAACATAGTTTGAAAGAGAACCTTGTTTGATTTTTGTATAATGAGACAAACAACCAAACTACTGAGCACTTACTCTGTGGCAGGGTTCGAGTCTTATCTTTTCACAAATGCATACACCACCGCTATTTCTTCTTGCTATTTCTAAACTTTCTCATTTTCGAATAACTTTTCAGAACAATATAATGAACAGCATAGACATGCTCCCACTAGGAACGGGGGGGCAGACTAGGCAAACAGGTCACTTGGACTGTGTGTGTTATTTAGAGCATCCAGGGTTCACCCGCCCCATGCAGGCCACGCCCTGCAGGCCTGCCATTGGACGGTATGGCCCCCTCCTGTCTCATCTTGAGTTCCACCAGCAAGACGGAGAAGCCAGAGCAGGGAGAAATGCTTACTGAGCAGAATTCCAGTTCTAGCCTAAGTCTCACCGCTGGACGTGGTGTATAAATGTCTGATGGACTGATGATGATGCAACCTGCTGTTGGCAGGGGGAGGCTGAGCCAGTCCAGAAGCTGGCCTCCTTGGGGGAACTAACGTGACAGCAATGTTCTGGGCACAGGACAAGTGCTACGCTTGGCCCTGGAGCCTTAAAATCACTGAGTCTCCAGCTTCTGTGCCTCAAGGAAAGAGAAGCAAGTCCAGGAAGGGGAAGTGGAAACAGCCTGCAGAGGCTCTGCTGGGGATTAATCTTTGTCTTGGAACAGAGAATGTGCTAGAAAGCACATGGCCCGAATCAGCCTGTTCATCTAGAAGGAGATAAGCCAGTTCAGTCGGGAGTCCAAGAGCGTCTTACTTTGGACTCTCGTGAGCTACAGGACCAAAAGCAGTGTTGAGAAAATACTGGAAGCCAACACAGTTGAGACCTACTCTACCTACGGTAATCTCTATGTTGTCCAGCCCCCTGGAATTCTAGGTATTATCTGTGCCCTCTTAGTCCTTAACTGGGGCTTCCCTGGTGGCTCAGATGATAAAAGAATCTGCCTGCAATGTGGGAGACCTGGGTTTGATCCCTGAGTCAGGAAGATCCCCTGGAGAAGAAAATGACAACCCACTCCTGTGTTCTTGCCTGGAGAATTCCATGGACAGAGGAGCCTGGCAGGCTACCATCCATGGGGTCACAAAGAGTCAGACAGAACTGAGCAACTAATACATACAGTCCCTAACTGCTTCCAGGTAAAGAAACAGGGTTAAAAAAAAAAAAATTGGGCAGGGGAGTGTGTCCACCACCTCAGAGAGTCCAGAAGGGGCCTTGGCTTCTGGGCACCAGGAGCTACACTTCAGTGTTAAAAATCCTATGTTTAAGTCAGACACACAGATCACACGGACTAAGATGCACTAAAGTTTTAAAAGGAGAACTGTTTACACCCAGAGAGCAAAGGTGCATGTCTGTTGCACCTCTGCCCTGGCACCAAGCCTACTGAGCATCTGAGCTGAGGTCCCCAGGGGAGCCTCTGGCCTCACAGTTACACAGAGGTATTTGACTTTGGGTTTGATTAAGAGAGAGCAAAGAAAAAGTCCATTTGGTAAAACCAAGTCTTCTCTTAAGCTTTTCAAGAAAGTATATTCACATCTCATTTCGGACAGAATCCTTTTTAAAATTTCATTTAAAAAAAAAGATATGCACAATTAAGAACATATGAGTCCCAAAGCTCAATTCACTCAGCACTGTGTGTTGTTCTCAACTGTGCATACTTCTAACTCAGCGGGCGTGGAGTTACTTAAGGCAAACTCTGCTGGCAGTTCAAACAGTGGGCTTGGCATATGTCAACGATAACAGTCAAACTTTACAGACGCCTTTTCCCTAAAAAAAAAAAAAAATAGGAAATCAAGACCTAGGGTGTGATACTGATATTCAGAGGCTACCGGGGACATTTATTTTGCTGCATCTTTCTCAGGCCATCCCTGGAGGCAAGCTGGTACCACTTCCCCAGCTTGGCAGAGGGAAGCGCCCTGTGCAGTAGAGGCGATGGTAGAGGGGTGACCCATTGGCTGGGAGAGCCTACTCCAGTTTCCTAGTTGTATCCATTCTGTTTTACACTGAAACCTAAGTATTCTCCAATCGACCCTCCTGCCGAACAATGACTCCATTCCTCCACAAAGCCCACGTGGCCCAATTCTACAGTTGCGTTATTTCCATTTGAACTCCACCTACTGTGTCAAAGTAACTTTACATATGCCAAGCTGAAAAACAATATGGTATTATAAAAAAAGCAAATTTTTCAAAAAGCACATTACATTTTTTTCTACAGACTAAAATAAATATTTCATACCCTGAAGTGTCTCTATGTCACCTAAGTAACAAAAGCATCCCATGCCTTGCCTTCTTATACAAGCTTCTGGCACCTTCTTTTGAATAGGTTCCATGGTGACAGATCTGTATTCTTTAGGCTTCCCAGGGGGCGCTAGGGGTAAAGAAACCGCCTGCCAATGCAGGAGACACAAGAGACATGGGTTTGATCCCTGGGTTGGGAAGATCCCCTGGAGGAGGGCATGGCAACCCACTCCAGTAATCTTGCCTGGAGAATCCCGTGGGCAGAGTTGCCTGGAGGGCTACAGTCACAAAGAGTTGGACATGACTGAAGTGACTTAGCACGCATGCAGGCACAGAGGGGTCTGAAGGAAATTCTCATAGGAGGAAACCAGGGAGCACTCTCCCTCCAAAGAACGACAGAAGGGAAGGCCACACTTGGGGAGAAGCCCCAGTGGCCGCTGCTGCTCCCAGTCCGTCTCCCAGGGCCCCCAGCATGGGTGGACACAGGACACAAGCCTCAGCGGACACTGGGGCCCATCTGTGTCCGGCTGGTCCAGCCGCCAGCTCCCTCTCTCCTCCGTCCCCCCGACCGCATCGGCCTCCTGCTCTTCCTCAAAAACACCAGCTTCCCAACACCCTTCCTGCCTCAAGCAACTTGACAGCTCACTTACCTTCTCCAGGTCAAATGCTGTGCATCTGCCTCACCTGACCGCCCCTTATCCTCGAGCTCGGGAAAAAAGCCCCCTATTACACACTCACAGCACAGGGTGCTTGTCTCTCAGGATACTGGTCAGGGAAAGTCCATATCTACGTGTTTATAAACCATCAGTCTCTGTCAGACTGTGAGCACCATGAGGGGCCATGGTGTATTGTAGGCCCCTCTCCCACCCCTCCACTCTTCCCTCTTTGGAGCCCGGAACCTGGCCCTGAGCACACAGTAAGTTCTCACTGAGTGAACCGTGGACACTCATTCGTACCTATAGGAAGAATGAATAAACCATCCCACTTAACCATCCCCTGACAGCATTCAAAACTCAACATCAGTTTGGTACCAAAAGCTGTCACAAGAAAACTGGGCTGTGGGGGCAGGGGCAGCAGGAGTCCAGAATTTACAAGCAGCCAGGAGGCCAAACATTGCTAAGGCCTCCTTCAGCTGCTCCTGAGGCTGTGCTGTAAAAATAGGCACTCTGAACACAATTAAAAACAAAAAAAGAGGGATGTTGGCTTTGTTTTCTTTAGTTTTGTTCTTGGTTTAATGAATCAACTTTTCATTACTATCAAGGAAGAGCTAAGAAAAGGGCTTTCTCAATTTCCTGATATTTTTATTTGCTGAATCCTAAAATTTGTAATAGTTTATGAAAGCTCAGTTCAAGTGAGCCCAGGGCATTAACAAGCCCTGGGCAAAGTTCTCCGCTAGTTCAGAAGTCTCTCGGTGCCCAAGGCCATTGTCCAGTTTCTGTCCCTTTCGACAGTTTTGTTTAAGGTTCAACATTTCTGTTTAAGGAGAGCATTTTGTTCCAATCTCCTCTCTGTTCCTCTGACTGCATGAAAAAATGGGAGACCTCGGGCCCAAGTCACATCATTCAGAACACTTTGCTGTGGAAATACGGTGGCTGGACGTGACACGGTGTGCTGGAGCCATACTACAGGCCTCAGAGAGCCGATCGTTAAATATCAGCAATTCTGCAGGCCCAGACTAGCTTGAAATTGGCAAATACCATAAAGCAGCTGTTACTTTTTTTTTTCCCAGACAGCCAGTTTACAAGCACACCACTGCATGACCATCGCGTCCTTGGTGTTCCGCCCACATTCACCCACCAAGGATGGAAGCTTTCCTGATGGGTGTTACCAGCAAGACCAGAGAATATAAAATAGGAAACGCACACACACAGTGTTTGTACCCTTGAGACAAGTTCTGCACATTTCACACTGAGGGCTAAAGACTCACTCCCAGATGGCCCTCTGGCTGGCGACCCACTTCTCCGTGTAGGAAGCCATGCATCGTATAACTGACATTAGCATGTAAAATATATTTTTCTTGAATGATCAGAACTTGTACATCACAGAGGTTGAGTACCAGATGTTAAAATGTTTAGCCAGTTCATGCAACTCAACAACAACAACAAAACAAACAATCCAATTGAAAGATGGCCAAAGAACCTAATTCGACATTTATCCACAGAAGAAGTACACAAGGCCAACAGGTACATGAAAAGATGGTCAACGTCACTAGCTATTCAGTTCAGTTCAGTTCAGTCGCTCAGTCATGTCTGACTCTTTGCAACCCCATGAATTGCAGCACGCCAGGCCTCCCTGTCCATCACCAATTCCCGGAGTCTATTCTTAAAGAGATGGGAATACCAGACCATCTGACCTGCCTCTTGAGAAACCTATATGCAGGTCAGGAAGCAACAGTTAGAACTGGACATGGAACAACAGACTGGTTCCAAATAGGAAAAGGAGTACATCAAGGCTGTATCTTGTCACCCTGCTTATTTAACTTCTATGCAGAGTACATCATGAGAAACGCTGGGCTGGAAGAAGCACAAGCTGGAATCAAGATTGCCGGGAGAAATATCAATAACCTCAGATATGCAGATGACACCACCCTTATGGCAGAAAGAAAGTAAAGAGGAACTAAAAAGCCTCTTGATGAAAGTGAAAGAGGAGAGTGAAAAAGTTGGCTTAAAGCTCAACATTCAGAAAACGAAGATAATGGCATCTGGTCCCATGACTAGCTATTAGAGAAATGCAAATCAAAACTACCGCGAGGTACTCCTCACACCAGTCAGAATGGCTGTCACCAAAAAGTCTACAAATAACAAATGCTGGAAAGGGTGTGGAGAAAAGGGAACCCTCCTACACTGCTGGTAGAAATAGATAAGTTGGTGCAGCCACTATGGAAAACAACACGGAGGTTTCTCAAAAAACTAAAAATAGAATTACAATGAGATCTCGCAATCCCACGCCTGGGCCTATAATGTAGCTTTATGTTCATAGGAGCCCTATTGACAGTAGCAAAGACATGGAAACAGCCTAAACATCCGTCAACAGAGGAACAGGCAAAGAGGATATGGTGCACGTATACAATGGAACACTGGGAACAGTACCCAGCCATAAAAAAGAATGAAACAATGCCGTCTGGAGCAACATGGATGGCACTAAAAATTATCACACGACGTGGAGTCAGTCAGAAAGAGAAAGATAAACACCATACGATACCACTTATACGCAGAAATGAAAATATGACGCAAATGTACCTACCTACGAAATAAAAACAGACTTGCAGACAGAGAGACAGACGTGTGGTTGGCAAGGGTGAGGGCGGCATGGGGCGGGAGGCTGGAGTTAGCAGGCGCAAATTATTATACAGAGTGAATAAACAAGAAAGTCCTGCTGGAGAGCAAAAGAACTATATTAAATATCCTATGATAAAGCACAATGGAAAAGAATATAAAAAAGAACGTGTCTATGTATGTATATGTGTGTGTATGTATATACATAAGTGAATCACTTTTGGGTACCGCAGAAATGAACAACCATTGTAAATCAACTAGACTTCAATAAAACACGCTTCTCAATTGCTGCTCCACTAATGTCATATATGAAGCTTGTGCTGCATAAAGTCACCATGTTGGTGACTGCAAACAGATGGATTCCCTTTCAACACACAGAGCAATCCTTCCTTTCCCAATGGTAGGTAGTTTCAGTCTCTGGAATATAGGGAACAAAATATAAAGACAATAACGTAACAATCACAAAGCACATAGCCCTTTCTCCGAAGAAAAGTACATGACACATGGTAAGCACTCAGTCTATGAGAAACAACTAGAGAATTCAAAGGAAACCATAAGAACACTTTTAGTTAGGCCTTTCCTTTTCAACCCAAGGATACCCGTGACCATGCACACGGGTCTCATTTTCTGTTTATAAATGATGGACGCATCATACCTCGTGTTGGGCTTCAGGTTCTCAATGGGCAGGTGAGTTACTGATGAAGCCTGGGTGGACCACTTGTTCCTGATGAAGTCTTCATATGACGCGCTGTAAACCAAGTAACCTACAGGAGGAGAGGAGGCGGAACCCCGTGAGCGTCAAGGAAGCATCACCCAAGAGGCGTAACTCGGGGAGGGTGGGAGGAGCCGTGGGGTGGGGGCAGCTCTGTGGGAGAAGTCTAGAAGGGGAGCAAGCAGTGTGCTGGGTCAGGACGGGGTAGAACGCTGGCACCCACTGGCGATACCAGATGCAGGTAACGGCAGAGACACTTCCTGACGACTAGCTGGTTCCCTACTTTTCTTCCTTCTCCTGATCTCCCACAGTCCCGGGCTTCCTCATTTCCTTGAAACTAATCACATCTAACCATGAAGGCACAGCACAAGGAAAGAGCAGTGACCTCCACACAAGTATCTAAGAAGTTCCCGGTAGAGTATACACAACTATCCTTCATGTGAAATGAAGCATCTGTGATGGTGAGTGCCGTGTCTTTTGGCTGAAAGATCCCAAACTCGATAGGTCTCTCCACTTCGTGTCATAGACTCTCCTGTGGTTTCTAGTTGTTGCATATCTCTGCCTGCCCTCGACCGTGACGTCCAGTGACAACAGCCAGGCAGCTCTGCCTTATCCACTGTTAATGGAGCTCAGCAGGTGGACTCTGCCCTGATACCTGCCCAGCTTGCCAGGCCACCCCGGGGGGCCGAGTGACCGTCCTGTCACAGCGTCACACATCCTTTACGCTGCTCTCTTACGTGGGAAGGAAATATTTGCCGAGTGCTTCCTCTGCGCCGAACGTTATGCCAAATACTTTGGATCGGGTTTTACTTTGATGAATTCTCCTGACCTTAGGTTTCTCTGTCTGTCTCCATTCTGACACAGGAGGAAACTGAGTCTTAGAGGTCAAATATCTGGTCCAAGTTTCATACTTGTTAATTCAACAAATATTTATTGCGTGCTTACTGTATATTCATTCAACCAATATTTATTGTGTGCCTCCTGCAAGTCAGGGCTACTGTATACTAAATGCTAGAGATTAAATGATCATTCATTTTACTGGAAACTTCAGGAGCAGCAAGGCAGACAGACAAGTATGATTATACAGCTTGTTTATACAGCCTGACGAGAACCAAGTGCTGGGGGCACTGGCGGGTGGGGAGAGCTGGACGCAGAGCGCTTTCCCAGGACCATGAAATCGGGCTGATAACTAAAGGATGGGAAGCAGTCACGATGCACGATGGGAAGTGGGGAGAACCCCAGGTAGAGGGAATACCTGGGCAAAGACACAGGCTAGGGAGGAACCAGGAGCCAGGAGGGCCTCAGAGCGGCAGGTGAGGGCAAGCGCGACATGAAACGAAGCTAAAGAAGCATCAGACGAAACAAAAATGCAAGGCTCTTTGGTCACAAAGGCTTTTGCTTTTCATTCCAGGAGAAAAGGAAGACATTCATGGGGCAACACAACAAGACTGTCTTCCGTGTATCTCTGGTGCTGAGTGGAGGACCAGACAGGCGTGGTATATGGAGGGGTGGTCTAGCAGGACAGTTGTGACAATATCCAGGTGAGTGGTCACAACAGCTTAGGTACTGGGGTGCTTAATGGGGAACAGTGGATGCGTGCAGGAAAAATCTGAAAGGTAAAGGCGATGGGATTGAGTGATAAACTGAATACAGAGGGGAAATAGAGAAGGGGATGGGAAGATGACTCCAAAGACTTCAGGTTTGCAAGAATGGACAGAGAGTGAGACAGAAAACCCAGATGAGCAGGTGTGTGTCTGGATCAGGAGTCTGATTATGGATATGCTGAGTCTGAGAAGCTTTGGAGACCCGACGGGTGATAGTGTCAAGTGGATATGATTTTTCAGTTTGAGGCTCAGAGGAGAACAGGCTGGGGCCTGACCTACAAACCAGTGGCTCATCACCAAGAGACACTGAGACCACATGCATCAGGACTTCAGTGGTGGTCCAGTGGTTAGGGCCCTGTCTGCCATTGCAGGGGACACAGACTCGATGCCTGGTCCAGGAAGACCTCACATTTAGAGGGGCAACGAAGCCCATGCACCACGACTACTGAGCCTGTACTCGAGAGCCCTCGGGCCGTGCCTGCTGAAGCCCATGTGCCCCACAGCCTCTGCTCTGCAACAAGCCGCTGCTAGGGGAAGCCCACACACAGCAACTAGACAGGAGCCTCCCGCTCACCACAGCTAGAGAAAGCCTGAGTGCAGTGATGAAGACCCAGCGCAGTCAAAAAGAAACAAAAAATTTTAAATGCTTGTAAATATATATATATATACATTTTTAAAAGACCTGTGCATGGGTAAAATCCTTCAGCTGAAGCTGAAGCTTTTCTTCTTACCCTGTGTTTTCTCTCTCCAGGATTTTATCCACGCACATGTCTTTTTAAAATGTGTATATATATATATTTATAAGCATTTACATTTATTTATTTATTTATTTTTGGCTGCACTGGGTCTTCATCGCTGCACTCAGGCTTTCTCTAGCTGTGGTGAGCAAGAGGCTACTGTCTAGCTGGACTGGACTGAATGACTGATGTTGAAGCTGAAGCTCCAATACTTTGGCCACGTGATGCAAAGAACTAACTCATTGGAAAAGACCCTGATGCTGGGAAAGATTGAAGGTGGGAGAAGGGGACGACAGAGGATGAGATTGTTGGATGGCAGCACCAATGCGATGGACATGAGTTTGAGTAAGCTCCAAGAGTTGGTGATGGACAGGGAGGCCTGGTGTGCTGTAGTTCATGGGGTCACAAAGAGTCGGACATGACTGAGTAACTGAACTGAACTGAAGAAGAAAGTGACTTAGGACCATGCCTTAAGCAATTCCGATCTTTAATGTCGGGTCAAAGCGGATGAGCCTGTAAGGAAAACTTGGGCTGAAAGAATCAGATCACAGGTCAAGGAGAAGATGAAGAAAATCAAAGGCATCGAAGAGGCAAATGGCTTTATTCAGCAACCTGTTCTCACCAATCGCCTCCCCAAGGGCCATTCTGTTGATGGGAAGAGTGGATTAGAGTTACATAGCTCCACCCCAGCAGGCAGAGAGCAGAAACAGGGGCCCTGGGCTCTGAAGCCTTTTCAGAGAAATTCCTTCTCTTTTTTCAACAACTATTTCATGGGACCTGGGAACTGTTGCTGCTTTCTCCATAGGGTACCCTCCTCCTCTGAAGATGGTGACATCAAGCCACAGAAGCTGATGGTGACGCTGTACCCAACAAGGGTCCAGCCAGGAGCAGATGTGCCCGAGGAGCCCTGGCTTCCACGGGTCAGCCCGGCTCATCCTCTTTGACCTCATATCCATTAGAACGCTGCACTTCATCCCATATACTACTCAGGTTTCCCTGTTCATCCTTGTGTCTGGATTTTTAAAACGTGCTTGCTGAGCACATGTAACTCCTGCGTTCTCTGTTCTTATCAAAACCAGTCCTGAAAAGATTCAGAGACCACCACGAAGGTGATTTCCCACAGAGTTACTGCTGATGAAGAGACAGCTTCATTCATTAGGACCGATCAGGGTAGGCAGCGGGTCATGGACCTATTTACTTTGCGGGAGTTTCGTGTCATTTGGCCACCATTTGGTTACACACTGACTCAACCACGTGTGAAAGAAAAGAACCACCAGTGGAAATCAGCAAAGTGCCCTACATGTCACGCAGCTACCAGGACCCAAACGCCCTGCGGTGGGCCCGAAAGTGTGATCTTCCCTTTGGGTCTAGGCGGCATCTCGGTATTCACTTCACCTCATTGTTCTGCAGCTAAGAGCTGGTGCTTGATTCATTAACTGATGAAGCACTCCCATGCTTTTCCCTTTTAGCCTCTAGGGTCTAACATGCTTCTTCTGCATATCACAGGGCTGTCGTGCACTGAAATATTCCATGATAAGCAGTTGGCAGGAGTTGGCACAACTTTCTATTGGGACCTGAATCCCAATAACACCTCAGCTGTATTATTTATGCTCGTGGCATGAGTGCTCGTGATTAGGGCCCTGGGGCTTGGTTTGGGATTAGATGGTGGGGGTATGTGGCGATGAGATGACCCCAGTTTCTGGGGAGCTTCGGAAGGCTTTCTATGCAAAGCTAACAGGAGCATGTGTTTCGGAAGCACGCCCTCTATGGGATGTTACAGGAACTGTGTCGGAGTTAAGTCCAGCGACATTTACCGGAATTCTCCGAAGGCTCCTCACGCTCCAGCCCAGGGGGCACGTCTAAAGTGGCTGGTCCTTTCATCCTGTATCCATCCTTCTGTTTCTCAGAAGCCCCGTGGCTCAGGGCACAGGGGTATATTTATGTTAAGTAACATCTGTTATGCAAGAGATCAAAAGCTAAGTAGCTTAAGATAAAGTATTCCATGATTATATTTTCCCTGTTTGCTCTCTTGCTTTTCAAAACTGCCATTCATAAAATCATACTCAGTTCATAAAAGGATTTTCTGGCTGTTTTGACTACAAGCTCTCCTCCTGCCATTGATTTATTTGCTTGCTATTAGGAACATTCTGGACTTCACAAAGCTGGCCCCAATGGCCCAAGCAACTCATAGATTGGGGGCCCAGCAAGTATAGCTACACCAAGACTCAGACCCCTTGATCTGCACCCTGGCTCTCCACGGCCCTTCCATCCTGCCTGGCACAACACCCAGGCATTCAGTCCTGTGCCCTTTATCCTGACTTTTGCACTGCAGTGCACACTTTATTTTTTTTAAAAAAAAATTAGCTTTCTGGTTGTGCTTGGGTTTTTTTTTTTTTCCTCATTTTAAGAGATCATTCTGGGGACCCAAAGCAAGAACATTAAAAATTTCGAATTCGATGATCAACACCAGCATGGTAGTGACATAATATGTCAAACTCCGGCTTATCCCACCATCCCCAGCCCTGAGACACACACACACACACACACACACACACACACACATTCCTTCCTCTTATATAACTCACTGACCCAAAAGGAATCATTTGCAAAAGAAGGGTGTCTATCCAAAGAAAACATTAACTCTTTTGTGTAAGAACTCATCTCAACAAATTTATCCTCAAATATGTCTTCGGCAGAGTCGAATGAACTCATCAACATCTCACAGACCAAGATCTTGGAGGCTCAAGATCCCTGGGCATTTTCTCCATCACATCCCGTTCCCACCTAAGGAATTCAGGAGCCCTGAGCAGACCTGGAAAGAGCCTGAGTCATGACCCCAGGGTTGATCATGACCCCGGAAGCACACAGTAGGAGCACTCTCATCACCCATGCTGCAGGAGCTCATCTGACAAGGGGCTCGGTGGACTCCTTGGCTACTTGCAGGATTACAGGGTAAGAGACCTAATGATACTTTGTATAGGAGGAGACCAAGGTCCAGGGAAAACGAAGCAGTAGCTCCAGGTCATACAAACCCATCTGGGACTAAGGTTCAGGATTTCTGACTTCCATCCAGTGCTCCTCATACTGCCCTACAAGGCTTCCCTTACTGCCTCTGATCCATCCTTTTAAAAGAAAATAGCTGCATTCATCCATCCAGGTCATCCATGCATCTCTCCATCTAGCTATCTGACCGATCCACCCACCCTGGCACCCTTCCATCATTCACTTCTCCAATCCATTCATTTATTTATCCACCCATCCATCCGTCCTTGCATCCAGCCATCATCCATTTCTCCAATCCATCCATCCATCGTTGCATCCACCCGTCATCCATTTATCCAATCTATTCATTTATCCATCCACCCACTTTTCATCCATCTACCCATCCATCCATCCACCCACCTTCCATCCATCCACTCATCCAGCATCCATTCATCCCTTATTGTCTGTATTTCCCACCTGCAGATTGACAGGAACTCTGAGCACTTGCCTTGGACTCACCTGTTATCGTATCCCCTGGGGCGGCTTTGTCCCAGTCCACAATGACAAATGAGTGGCAGCCTTCCACCGCGACCACGGTGATGTTGCGGGGGACGTGCTGAGGAGGCGTGTCACTCTTCTTCAGGTCATTTGGAATGATTTCATCCAGGCTGTCCACTTGGAAGTGATCCAGAGCGTCAGTCAGAGAGCACGGGGCGGACGGGTCTTTATTTAGGTACGTCACGTAAGGAGCTGGAAAAGAACAAAGATACCCAGTCGCGTTGCTTAAGGCTTTCTCTGAGGGCAGAAACATGATGTCTGCTCCATGGAGTAGACCCAACATTCAGTCTCTTTCTGCTAAACATCCAGGGTCATCAGCCCTGAGGCCAAACGCAAGCACACATCCCTACCTCTCCTGATTGGATCCACATATTTATTATAGCTTTCAATCTGGTGGTTTCAAAAGATCCCATTGCCCCATCAACATCAATGCTCTCATAGTGGTTTTGAAACGGCTCCAAACGACAATTTAATGTCTAATAGAATTCTGCGGCATTGTGCCATTCCTGTGCCCTTAAACTTGGAAAGGTGCGATTGAATCCAACTTGGAGTTCTCTCAACACATTTCATTCCCTAGACTGTCTTGGGACCAGGGGAAAAAAAAAACCATACACCAGCCAAGATGTACAACCTTAGCCTCAGTCCAGGCTGGCCTCCCCTGGGACATCAGGGACTCACATAACCCCTTGCACCCATGTCTGCACAGGCTAGGCCTGAACAGCCGTCTACAACATTACCACTCAGGACGAAAATAGCAACTCACATTTATGATAGCTTCAAGCTTTTCCTACACTCGTGATCTCAGCAGATACAAGGGCCCCAGGATTAAGGCAGGATAAGAACTGATAACCCACACTCCAGTTGAACCTACCAGTGCTGAGAAAGAGCCCACAAGACTTCTTATTACATACGCGCTAGAATAGCCAAGGAATTGGATTTGGGCTTTATACATTCAAGACCCCCAAGTGCTCCCAAGTAACAGTTTCTAGAACTTTCTAAACATCCCACTGCATCTCCTCATATAGCTTCTCATTCCCAGGGGCTCTTAGAACTGAAAGCAATTTTTAAGCTCCTCTGTTTTCCAATAATCCATACAAAATTAGGCGTTTTGAGCTTGTGCATGGATCTGATCAGGAAGTTTGGGGGAGCTGTCTACTGTGCTTTATAAAGTTATAGGCATATGAAAACAGCCAGACAATAGTAAGCCTTTTGGCCTTTGAAAAGGTCTTCGGAGCAGCTAATAATAGCGCTGAAAGCGTTTCAATTTCTGTCATGGAACCACAGAGAGAAAAGTCAGAACATTCAGTGAATTCAGCCAGGCTGCGGCATGCCATGGACCAGCATTACCACTGGCCTCAGGAATCCTCCTCCCAATTAAGATTCTTGTTCTTCAAGTGTGAGTAGTTCAGACACTCAATACTACATCTTGGCTGACAAGAGCTGTTCTTCGCTGATGGCAGAACATTTGTTTTGGAAACAGAAAAGTGTGATATTAGTTTAAGCTGTTGCCTGTCTCCACTCAGTAACAAATGATTTTTTTCCACTTAGTGATATGTTAATCTGTCTTATTAGCAAAGTTCATTAAGGGCATGGGAAAAGAAGGCTCCCAAAGGGAATGAAACACAGTTTAATGGCATAAAATTTCTTCCTGAAACTGTTTTAATAACTGAGAAAGAGGAATACGGTCAATTTCTAGATCGCAAGTCCTTGAGGCTAATGAAAACTATAGGAAACAACCTCAAGGAAAACAGCTTCAGCTCTTTGAAACTGTAAGACATACTAGTAGCTCAACTCATCAAATTGCTCATCTTTTAGGGAGGAGTTAACAAACAACACTCAGGGGCTTCCCTGGCGGTCCAGTGGCTAGACGCCCCACTCCCAAAGCAGGGGACCTGGGTTTGATACCTGGTTGGGGTACTAGATCCCACATGCCACAACTAAGACCCAGAGCAGCCTAAATAAATAAGTAAAACAAACAAACAAAAAACCAATGTGCAGGCAAGGCCTAATAAAAGTCTCATCTCAGAAAAGTTGGCTATAACAAAAGTCTTATAGTCCCTGGACTTGATGACTATTAAGTAGTTCTTACTCCTCATCTGCACAACACAGCCTCTCTAAACTCTGCTCCATCGGACACCACATGTTCTCCTGCGCGCCTGCTCCCCTGACTTCTGCAGAGAGCAAGTTCATGTTTAGAAAGCATCCCAACAGGACTGACGCACTGACTCGCCCAAGTGGAAAGTCACCCTGGGAAAAACCTCTGCTCCAAACGAGCTGCCACGGCCAAGCCAAGAGATTCGTTCTGCTCTTCTTCAAAGGATGAGAGCTAAAAACTCATGTTTCTCTGATTAAGGAACTTCTACTTACCAACAAAACGTTTCTTCCCAGCCAGATCGAATTCTTCTTCGGGGTAGGAACTGATGGAGCCTTCAGGCGGGATGACGGCAGGCGTGGTGGTGGTGGTGGTGGTGGTGGTGGTGGTGGTGGTGGTGGAGGACTGGGTGGTAGGTGGCGGCCCCGAGGTCTCAACTTCATAATCTGAAATGATATGATGGTTTTGTAACTGGGCACATCCAGAAAAGGGGCACCTTAAGATTGAACGCAACACTAAAGTGTAAAGGCACACAAACAGACTCTAGAATTGGAGAAGGAAATGGCAACCCACTCCAGTGTTCTTGCCTGGAGAATTCCGTGCACAGAGGAGCCTGGTGGGCTGCTGTCCATGGGGTTACAAAGAGTCAGACACGACTGAAGCGACTTAGCGCAGCAGCAGACTCTAGAATAAACGCTATACCTGAACAGAATTTGTTGCTAACAAAACAATATCCCCCCACCGACCATTTTTCAGTCCTTAGGGAAAAGCAGCTGCAGATAGAAGAAAGGAAGGGAAAAAATTAAAAAGAAACACACATGACAAGAAAAATGAGATTTTTGGAATCAAAGCTGGATAGAACCTTAGAACTTACCCAGGTTAGCACGCTCCTGTTACTGGCCCCTGACCATTCTCTGCCTAAGTAATTTTCCCTTTTAAAGCCAGAAAAGTATCACACGAGAAAAGAAACCTGATTTTTTTAAAAATTTGTCACCTGCGTAGGGGTTATTTTCTGAGGGGGAGGTGGGACTAATCCTATTGAGAGAACTAATCCATTAACAAAAAAAAGAAAATTCTGCTCCCTTTTCAACAGCTCCAAATCACAGGGTTTTATTTCCAAAGGTGCTAAGAAAACTTCCTTTGCTTTCTCACATCTGCTATTTCTCTTTCAGGTCTGTTTTGTTTTGTTTTGAAAACTGGGGATTAAACACCTACACTGAAGCTCCTGACTGCATCAGAGGTGATGTTATTCCCACATTCGTGACTGAAGAGCCTTGAATCCACAACCAGCCAGCAGGCAGACTGAGCACATTAGTGAGGACTGACCCCCCACGTGCCAAAGGCCAGCACTGGGAGGGGGACAAGCTTTCTACGCAAATTTCCTTCAATTTCGGGGGCAATTTACAAAACACAAGAACAACCGCAGGGAGGTAAATATAATCACAGCAGTAATTACTATGAATGGAGTGACCAGACACCATGCAAAGCAAGCCTCTTCTTCATCTTAGAAACTTCACTTTCACTTGAAAACATTCTGATTTTTTAAAAAATCAGCACATCTACCGCATTGCTTTTTGAATGTAATTAGAAAAGGAAAGGAAAGGAAAGAGTGAGAGTGAGAAGAGCCAAGAGGGGAAGCTGGAACTCGGTTAAACTAAGTCGTTTTTATTAACGTGTATGGGTGGTGCGGGGGTGTTCAGACTGAAGTAACTCCAGAATTTCCAAAAGAAGGAGGACAAGGTTTGAGATGGAGGGAAGGGGGCTCAGGGGTCTTGTCTGGAGGCTGCATCTGTGTATCAAGCACACAGTTTTCCTCTGGATCAAATTTTTATGGGACGAGGGGAGGTAACTTGGAAGGGGAGTACCACCACCCTTCTCTAAGTGTTGCCCTCCAGCCCTAAGTTCTGAGGGAAACAGGAATTGAGACTATCTACTTAGCCCACTTCAGCCTTCCCAGGTGGCTCAGTAGTAATGAATCTGCCTGCCAAGCCAGAAGTCACAGGAGACACGGGTTCAATCCCTGGGTGGAGAAGATCCCTGGGTGGAGAAGATCCCCGGGAGAAAGGAATGGCTACCCACTCCAGTATTCTTGCCTAGAGAATTCCATGGACAGAGGAGCCTGGTGGGCTAACAATCCATGGGGTCTCAAAGAGCCAGACATGACTGAGCGACTGTGCACGCACTTAGTAACGAACATCAGATTCTCTAATTAGAAAATACCCCCAATCATGTGCTTGGAATCAATCGTACCTTCATCGTAGATGACGTACGCCTCTTCCGTGGGCACTGCCGTGTCGGTCTCCAGCCCTGAGAACTCATCTAGGAAGGAGAAGGCAAGGGCAGTCAGCAAATGCCCCGGGCTCTCTTCTCAGAATGGCGCCAAGGGCACGGCAATCCAGCCCCGTGCTGCTGGCTTCCGGGGGGATAAGCCTCCCCTGCCACGGCCGCCTCGGCTTCCTCAGGAGGAAGAGCCTCAGAACGTGGAGGGCTCCATACGAACGGAGAGTTTCTCTCCTTTGCGCTCAGTGGGGTGCACTGGAAAAGACACCTCCCCAGCGCTCCCGACCCTCCAGCAGAGGGCGCTCTTCCCGACTTGTGAGGGGAGGAAGGCGGAGGGGGAAGGAGGAGAGAGGGGGATGGAGAGGGGGAAGGGGGCAGGCGTGAGAACAGACATTCTCGGAGGGCAGGGAACCCCTTTGTTCATGGCCTTTGGTGGCTCAGACAGTAGAGAATCTGCCAGGAAGGCGGGAGACCCAGGTTCGATCCCAGGGTCGGAAAGAACTCCTGGAGAAGGGAATGGCTACCCACTCCAGTATTCTCGCCTGCTGGTGCTGCTGCTGCCGCTAAGACGCTTCAGTCGTGTCTGACTCTGTGCAACCCCATAGACGGCAGCCCACCAGGTTCCCCCGTCCCTGGGATTCTCCAGGAAAGAACACTGGAGTGGGTTGCCATTTCCTTCTCCAATGCAGGAAAGTGAAAAGTGAAAGTGAAGTCGCTCAGTCGTGTCCGACTCTTAGCGACCCCATGGACTGCAGCCTCAGTCCATGGGATTTTCCAGGCAAGAGTACTGGAGTGGGGTGCCACTGCCTTCTCCATTTTCTCGCCTGCAGAACTCCATGGACAGAGGAGCCTGAAGAGCTGCAAATCCATGGGGTGGCAAAGAGTCAGACACAACTGAGCCAGTCACACTTTGATTTTTCACTCATTCCCTCCATCCCCTGGTCTTGCCGCTCACATGATCCAGGTGCCCTCCTGCCTCTCTGTTCTATTCCGGCTTCACTGCTCCCTCTAAGCTTCCATCCCCTCTCAGTGACTCGGGAGATAAATCTGTAATGATTAGAACTTCTTAACTTGCCTATGAAGTTTGGAAATAATATCCTAATGATTACAAACATCTCTTTACAAACAAGTTGTATTTTACTTATAAAGCCACTAGATCTGCTATGACTACAAAATTATCCTATACATGCAATCCGTAGACTTTTATATGTGATTTTTTTTAATCTACCAGGAAGCCCTAATTATAAGAACCATTGTTCAAATGACTATTATTAATGGCTTCCCAGGTGGCTCAATGGGAAGCCCCGGTGGTTCAGCAGTAAAGACTCCACCTGCAGTTCAGGGGACGCAGGAGATGTGGATTTGATCCCTGAGTCAGGAAGATCTCCGGAAGGAAGAAATGGCATCTCACTCCAGTATTCTTGCCTAAGAAGCCACATAGAAAGAGGAGCCTGGAGGGTTACAGTCCATGAAGTGAAGTGAAAGTTGCTCAGTCGTGTCCGACTCTTTGCCACCCCATGGACTATACAGTCCATGGAATTCTCCAGGCCAGAATATTGGAGTGGGTAGCCATTCCCTTCTCCAGGGGATCTTCCCGACCCAGGGATTGAACCCAGGTCTCCCGCATAGCAGGCAGAGTCTTTACCAGCTGAACCATCAGGGAAGCCCAAGAATACTGGAGTGGTTAGCCTATCCCTAGGAGAAGGCAATGGCACCCCACTCCAGTACTCTTGCCTGGCAAATCCCATGGACAGAGGAGCCTGGTAGGCTGCAGTCCATGGGGTCGCTAAGAGTCGGACACAACTGAGCGACTTCACTTTCACTTTTCACTTTCATGCATTGGAGAAGGAGATGGCAACCCACTCCAGTGTTCTTGCCTGGAGAATCCCAGGGACGGTGGAGCCTAATGGGCTGCCGTCTATGGGGTTGCACAGAGTCAGATACAACTGAAGCGACTTAGCAGCAGTAGCCTATCCCTTCTCCAGCAGATCTTCCTGACCCAGGAATCGAACCTGGATCCCCTGCACTGCAGGTGGATTCTTTACCAGCTGAGCTACTAGGGAAGATCTTACAGTCCATAGGGGTCGAAAAAGAGTCGAACACGACTTAGTGACTAAAAACAACAAAACTGATAAGAGCATGGATGAAAACTTGGTTCAAAAAAGTGAGTGATTGAAGCAAAAACAATTTTTTGCCTCCACAAGCTGAGTACTGCTTTCAGCAGAAGCTGTTTTGGGAAGATGGGAGGAAATCCATACATGACTTCTCTGGGGGAGGAAGACAGATGCAGCTAAAAAAGAAGATCCTTTTTCTGCAGTTGGTGAAATATTGAGGCAAAAGATTTCCTAACTCAAAAAAAAAAAAAGTTCAGAAGAATTCCTTCACTTCCTTTGACCTGAAGCCATAGCAAATTATACAGAACTCTCAATCCAAGGCACACTTAAGAGGCAGAGAGGGTGAGTGAGGAGACAGGAAGCAGGAAGTGGGGTGCATCACATGCCTTTAGGGCATCGGGCACTGTTGGGTATATATTGAGTCAATCCTCACGTAAATCTCCAGATACGTGGGGTTGATTACACCCACTTCTCAGCCAAGGACACCAAGGATTTATAACATGCCTGGAGTCTCACAGCTGGTAAAGGACAAAGAGCTAAAACAGAACTGAACTGCAAGGCCTTGGCTCCAAAGACTTTATGCTTCATCAAACTGCCTCCACTGTTTAAAAGTTGGACGAACCAGTCTTTTTGCTTGTAAACCTTTGGGCGCTTCACTAGAATCATCATTCTGCAGCATAATGAAGGGGGAATTGAACTAGAAAAGTATATAAACCTCCTTCACTAAAAAATTACAAGCACCAATTTTGAATTTTGTTTATGGTTAGGAAATAACTGATCATTCCCCTGAAATAGTCCAATAGAATCCTTCTATTAGGCTTTTTTGAGCCTACTTCAAATAACTTCATGAATGTGGTGCTGCCAGAACAACTCCACCAGCGGAGGACAGTGGCGACCTCGCCTCGCCTGTCCAGCCGCTCTGGGATCGTAGTGAAAAGCCCTGTAGACACCGGAGGCCCATGAGATGCATCCCACCTGCCTCACCATGGAGGTGGTGACACTGGATGTGTTCTTACGTGGCCAGCAAATGTCATCAAAGAGAGGTTGTAAGAGATCCACCCTTCAGGATGTGCATTTTGAGAAAAATGACTAGACAAGATTTTTTTTTCAGTTCATTCCAATGTCAATATGCCTGAATCCAAGAGGAATTACTTCTGGGCTGGTTTAAATCAGAGTTTTCAAGTTCACACCACCTAACATTTGGGGTTATCTTGCTGTTGTTTTCCATGACACCATTTTCTTTCCTTTATTAACTTTCAGGAACGTAGTCCTCTTGTGGCTTATTATCAGCTCAGAGTCATTTCATTTCATTATTATTTTTGGTTAGGTCAGAATGAATAAATGGTACAATTGCTGCAGCCCAGAGTGAATGAGAAAGAGGCGAGTCTAGGGTCTCCTCCATGGATTCCTGATACTAAGTACAGTTCCTTAAGGAGCTGAAGCACTCTCGTCCAGCACCAGACCACAGAAACCACCCCATTCACCTGTGAACTTGGATCACTTCTTGAGACGAGTGACAGTTAAGTCTTCTGGCAAAAGTAAACACCCTACTGAGTGATTTAGTGCTCCTTTTTTTTGTTTTAAAACCAAATAAAGTCAGAGATAATTTTTCTAAAATAGCACCATCTTGATTCCAAGTCAAAGAAACTTCCAGCTGTAATGAAACAGATTTACTTTTTTTTTTTTGAAAAGCTGACCCTCAGAATTTGCCCCACCTGAATGCCAATTTGGAGTATCTGGAGCCACATATAACTGGATGTTTTTAAGCCAACCCAAAATCCATGTCAGAAGCTTCCACCTCTTCACATAAAAGTAGCAGCCGGCCACCAACCACGTGCTACAGTTTATATATGTATGTTTTTTCAGTGGTTTTATCCAAACGGTTGTGAAATTTAGAAAAGAAAGTGCAAAGTGTTTGGGTCTTAGTTCCAGAGATACATTAAAAAAAAAAAAACTGTTAAAGTAGATTCTCATTAAAACTTTGGAGAGAAGGTAAATTACAGTCATTTGAAACCCAAGGATATTTGCAAATTATTTCATTGGTCCAGCTCAAGTGAACTTTCAATTATTCTCTTTGTATTTTCTGTCTTTGCGAGTGAGCTGTGGCAGGAGAGAACTGTTTTCCGTAATGACTGATGTTCTTCTAAAGATGCCCCCAGGTCATGTTACAAATTGTTGAAGATGTTCAGCTGGCTCATAACATTTCCAAACACACACGATACCATCAGATCCGCTGTCAAAATGGAACCTGAAAAACAAGCATCACTGGTAAAAAGACTTCTCAAAAGACTCTAACTTCTCCGTTAGAAAACGGAGCATGCCTATGGCTTAGTGTATGGTATAGATACCCAAAGATACATAATTGGGTACCACAAGCAATCTGAGATGAAGCAGAGGATGCTGTCTCTACTGCAAGGAGTTTATGACTTAATAGAGAAGTCATAGCAAGCAAAAAATTGTGCATGTGTGTGTGTATGTAAAGAGAGAAAGGGTGTCAATACACTAGAAACAAACATATAATATGCATCTATGCATACAGGAATATGTATAACTATGATGTCTAGAAAAAGATGCTTAAATTACTGAATAATTTAATGACACAAGGTTATTCCCAGAACACTGTTAAAGCAGCGTTTTCAAGGAAAAGAGGGTACTGACATAACCAGGAGAGTAAAGACTAAGATATTTGAAAAGATGACTTTTAAAACTGGAGGGCTAGAAACCTAAAAGCTCATCGACAGAGGAATAGATAAAAAAGATATGGTATATATATATATATATATATATATATATATATAAGAATATTACTCAGGCATTTAAAAAAATGAAATCCTGCAGTTTGCAGCAACATCAATAGACCTGGAGAGTGTCATACCCAGTGAAGTCAGTCAGACAGAGAAGGAGAAACCCTGTATGACATCCCTTATATGTGGGATCTAAAAAGAAATGATACAGATGAACTTACAAATGATTCAAAGGAAAATGAACTCATGGCTGCCAGGGGTGGTAGGCTGGGAAGGGAAGGGATAGTCAGGGAGTTTGGGATGGTTATGTACACACTGCTATAGTTATTAATACAATGGATAACCAGCAAGGACTTATTGTACAGCACATGGGACTCTGCTCAATGTTATGTGCCAGCCTGCATGGGAGGGGGTTTTGGGGGAGTATGGACACATGTACATGTATGGCTGAGTCCCTTCGCTGATTGCCTGAAATTACCACAACATTGTTAACTGGCTATATTCCAATATAAAATAAAAGTTAAAAAAAATTTGGAGGGCTAAAAACAAAATGTTAGGATTTTGCCAACAGAAGGTAATGACAAATGGTTGGCTAGCTGGGGGCTGAGGAGGGGAGTCTCAGAAGGGCAGGTATTCTCACAGTGATCACAGCAGAGGGTCTAAGTCAGCATTCTTGTAACAATTTCAGGTGAGTAGGCTGCAAAGTGCCATGGCCAAAATGCACTTGGTAAAAAGCACATGTGTGTACACATGGAACCCCAGCACCTGTGAGTGTACATTGTAGACCGAAGCACAGTGTCCCTCGATGTACACAGGTAATTGGCCCAGAGGCCCCTGTGAATTGGCTCAGAAGCCCCTGTGAATACCAAAATCCATGGATGCTCAAGTCCCTCCTATAAAATAGTGTAGTACAAGGAATCCAAGCTGTGATGGCTAGAATGAAAAAAACAGATAATAACAAGTGCTGGTGAAGATGGAGAGGAACCGGATGCCTCATACGTTTCCAGCGGGGAATGAAAATAGTGCAGCTGCTATGGACAACAGTTTGGTGCTTCCTCAAAAAGTTAAACATAAAGCAAATATCGTATATTAGCACATACATATGAAATCTAGAAAAATGGTATTGATGAACCCACGTGCAGGACAGGAGCAGAGACACAGACATAGAGAACAGACTTACGGACACAGCAAGGGAAGGAGTGGGTGGGATGAATTGAGAGAGTAGCCTGGAAACTCATTCATTATCTTATGTAAAACAGATAGCTAGTGGGAAGCTGCTGCATTATACAGGGAGCTCCACTTGGGATTCTGTGATAACCCAGTGAGGCAGGATGGGGTGGGAGGTGGGGCGGAGGGCTCAAAAGGGAGAGGACATAAGTATGATTCACACTGTTGTGTGGCAGAAACCAATACAACATTGTAAAGCAATTATCCTCCCATTAAAATTTTTAAAAAGTAGTAGGGAAAAAATTTAAACAAAGAGTTACCAACCAACAAAACAACTCTACAGAAGAGAATTAAAAACAGATATTCAAAAGAAAAAAATATGTACACAAATGTTCACAGCAGCATTATTCATAATAGACAAAAGGCAGAAACAACCCAAATGTCCATCAACTGATAAATGGATAAAATGTGGTCTTTCTACACAATGGAGTATTAGTCAGCAATAAAAAGAAAGAAGTACAGATAACTTGAAAACAAATTATGCCAAGTGAAAGAAGCCAGACACAAAACGACACATTTCACATGGGATTCCATTTACACAAAATGTCCAGAACAGACAGATCGAGAGATAGAAAGGAGACAAGCAGCTCCTGGAGCTGGGAGGGGCAGGGATGGGGAGTGACTACTAATGCGTGTAAGGTTTGTTCGGGGGGGGATGAAAATATTCTGGGACTTGATAACGGTGACAGTCACACAACTCTACGAATATGCTAAAGTCTTTAAAACTTTAAAAGGGTGAACTTTATGGCATGTGATTTTTATGTCAGGAAAGCTATTGTTAAAGATGTTTTTTCATAAATAGAAACAACTATGATTAGAAATAATATTAGGAAGAAAATATTTAATGAAATTGTTAGTGGAGCAGCAGAAATGAAAAAGGAAGGTAAGCCACAGTGAAGTATTTTTAAATAATAAAATATAGACATACAATTAAGATATATTACTCTCCCCAAATTTAACTTTTTCCAAGACTTTGTCCTTATTTTCAAAATGCTGTCTAGAGGTAAACTATTACTAACCCTTAGACACTAATTTGGCTTAGGCTAGGCTATTAGACAATTGTACAGGAGTAAAGTAAAAAATATACATCTCTATCAAGATTTGCAAAGAAAAGAAGAACAAAAATATCAAAAATCTGACTTTCATGGCAACTAAAAGTCCAAAATTACCAAGTAAATGAAAAGAAATGAAAAGACCTACATAAAAGCTAAAAGAAAATGTAAAATATTAATAATAATAGCAGTAGTAATTAGAACAAAATCCAAACAGCCACTCTTCTGTTTATAACCTATTAGTAAAGAAATATCTGTTCTAATCATACTTCAATTAAATAATAGCCACACCAGTGTATGCTGAAGAAGTCAAGGAAAGTACAAGATACCTTCATACCAGAAACCCAAAGGAAAATTCAAATTTGTACTCACTTTTAATTGGTGGTGTGAGAATTTTCTTCCTGATTGTCCTCTTCTTCATATGTGCCTGTTCTTCGGTGTGAATTTTTCAGATACATCAGATGTTCCTGTTCATTTGGAACTTTTTCGTGGAAAGACTAATTTCAAACAGAATTCTCAATCTGGAGACAGCATTCACGTTCAGATTGAATGACGGTGTGCTACGAATTCAGGGCACGCACATGATTCCTGAAATGAAGGCTCTTCACTCTGCACTAGCTTAAAAAGACAGAAGCTTTACAGCCTGCATGGCAATTCATTTCAACCTCTGGAAAGTGAAGTCGCTCAGTCGTGTCCGACTCTTTGTGACCCCATGGACTGTAGCCTATCAGGCTCCTCCGTCCATGGGATTTTCCAGGCAAGAGTGCTAGAGTGGATTGCCATTTCTTTCTCCAGGGGACCTTCCCGACCCAGGAATCAAACCCGGGTCTCCCACATTGCAAGCAGATGCTTTACCGTCTGAGCCACCAGGGAAGACCTGCCTTCTGAAGCCTGAGGCAAATACAGATGACCTCCCCCAAGCAGCGCGAACAGGGACAAGCAGAGAAGATGATGGCATCTCGGCTCCACCGTGACTTGGCCCACAGTGCCCCCAGGTTCCGTTCCTTAGGGGAGCAATGGGGGGGGGGGCGTGGTTCTCAGTAAGAAGACACAGCAGGGGCACAGGACAGCTGGGACTGGGTGTCCCAGATCAGGAAAGGGCTCAGTCTTAGCCAGTGGACAGCCCCGCTCCCATGAGAGCCAAGTCATGTAAGCATAAGCATTTTTCAAAGGCAAAGAAGTGAAAGTGTTAGTTGTTCAGTTATGTCTGACTCTTTGCAATCCCATGGACGTAGCCCACCAGGCTCCTCTGTCCATGGAATTCTCCAGGCAAGAATACTGGAGTAGGTTGCCATTGCCATCTCCAGGGGATCTTCCTGACCCAGGGATCAAACCCGGGTCTCCTGCACTGCAGGCAGATTCTTTACCATCTGAGGGATTGCTGTTCAAACATGCTTGGGAAATACTACTATTCTTGGAAATTTACAGTGAGACTATTCAGTGGTAAGAGTCCAACAGTCAGAAATTCCTTTAACTTTGTCTGAATCACATAGCTAATTACAGAACCTTTTTTCTATATTATTATTATAACAAGTACTAATCTACTAATGGAAATGGCAACCCACCCCAGTATTCTTGCCTGGGGAATCCCATGGACAGAGGAGCCTGGTGGGCTACAGACCATAGGGTCACAAAGAGTCAGATATGACTGAAGCAACTTGGCACGCACACACGATCTACTAATATCCAGTGGAATACACTTTGGGAAACGCTGGTCCAAACTAACAGTGTCTCATGTTTCAGACAAATTTTTGACTCGGGTGGGGACAAGGGTTGCCAGATAAAACAGAGGAAGCCCACTTAGATCTGAAGTTGTGCGCCTCACTCACCACACCCGGCAGGCTCTGCAACACCCCCTTCTGAAATGCCACTTTACGACCTGAGTTATCAACAGAACGAAGACAGTTACCTTCCTCAGGGTAGCACTCCGGGACCCCACGTGAGCCCATTATGAGGTTGCCATCTTTGTCATGCCGTTCCAGGGTCCCGGGGGGACAGGTGGGGATAGGGGTTGTGGGCTCCGGGGTGGTGGTGGTGGTTCTCCGGGTCGTGGTTCGGGTGGTCGTTGGGCGAGTGGTGGTGGTGGTGGGCCGAGGGCTCGTGGTGGGCCGAGGGGTCGTGGTGGGCCGAGGGGTCGTGGTGGTGGGTCTCGTGGTTGTGATGGGGGCGCGGGTGGTTGTTTTGATGACCTCCAAGCCCACCAGGGGCTTGCCTCCAAGACTCAAAATGGGCTTATCCTGGGCACTGGCCAAGGGTTTGGAATGGCGCCCCTGTCCGAAGAGCGGGAGGCCGTCGGGGCTCACCACGGGAGTCCCTCCCAGATCTGAAACAAAAGCAAATAAAAGCTGTGCAGCCAGGTGAAACAATCCAGGGAAGTAAAAAGCAAGTGGAAAGTATCTTCTCAATGTCTTATATTCTATAATCAATAAAAGGCAAAGAAATAATGAAAAGGATACCAGCTGAGGTCACAGTACCTGCTACTATCCAGAAACTTCCGGGCCTTTTATATTGTCCATTACTCTGCACTAGCTTATAAAAGTATATAAATACCGCATTACCTGCAATAACTCTAAGTCTCCAGGAAGGAAAGTGAGTCTTTCCCTGTGCTTACTCCTACCACTACGGACTTAAGTGTTACTTTGGACCAGTGATAGCAAAGTTATTCTGCAAAGAGCCAGAGAGTAAATATTTTAAGCTTTGTGTTGCTACTATTCAACGCTGCCACTGCATAACAAAAAACATAGACAGTAAACCAAGAAACGCATGTTTCTGAGTTCCAAGTAACCTTCGTGTATGGAGAGTGAACTATGAATGTAATATAAACTTCACATGTCACAAATACTATTCTGTGATTTTTTTGGCAGTCATTTAAAAACATAAAAGCTATTCTGAGCTCACAGGCTATACAAAAACAGGCAGCAGGCAGGGTTTGGCTTTAGAAGTGGTGCTGCTGAGGTCTGCTCTGGACTGCCCAATCCCAAGAATGAAGTCAAGAGCCACCTCCTCTAGACGGTGGAGTCTGTAGGAAGATAGCTGGATCAGGGAAGAAGCTAAGCTCCACCCCTTCCAAGGCACCTCATCTCCACGAGGTTAATGAAACTGGACCAAAGGCCCCCATTAAAAATGAGGAAAAGGAGGAAGAGAGAAGTTGTTACGCTTCAGATGACTCAGGGCACTTTTGTTCCATGAGGACCATTCTCACTTACCCACAATGGTTCGACCATCTCCGCCTAGTTTAATCCGGAGAGGATTTCCTTGTGAATCTTGTAGGTACCTTCCTTCTGCATTTAATACTAACCCACGATCAAGGTCCACGACCTAAATCCATGACACAGATTAAAGGATATATTGAACATTTCAAAATACACATTAATCCAACTACATGAATATAGACAAATAGGAAACACTATTTTTGTCAGCATCATTCATAAGGTATAATAGGAACGAAGTACAAAACAGTCATATTTCATAATTGTTTATCCATATAACAATTGTTTCAAGTTTTCTCAAATATTCAAAAGATGTTCAAAATACATTTACCATTGAGTATGTTGTATGTCAAAAGCAGGAAACGACCTAGGTGTTTATCAATGGAGAAAAGAGATTAAATAAATCATGTCCCATCCATACAGTGAAATACTGTGAAGCCAGTGAAAGGGATTTGGAAATTCTGAATTTATCATGAGATATACTGATGCAGACTTAGATTAAAGGACTGATTATTTTGCAAAATGAAGTATATTCACTTGTATATATAAGCTTAAAAGTGTAAAGAGAAAATTCTGGACAGATATATCCCAAACTATTAATAGTGGTTGTTTCTGAGAAGTGATCTGGGATGGCTATTATCTTTTTATATATTTCTGAATTGTTTTAATTTCTTGCCATGAACACAACAGGTTTCCATTTTGCTGTGTGTTAAAAATCAAAGTTGTTATATCAAAACCAGTTTCATTTGTAATTAGCCTAATATAGCACACATGAAAAAAATTTCATGTTCTAAGGAATTATACAACTTGGACAAAAAGTATTATTATCTCTGTTAAGAAACAACTCATGTGCCACACTGATGATTCTCAGAATATGGTCCTGGGCCAGCTTCCCCAACCTCGCCTGGAAACTTGTCAGATATGAGAATTACCTGGCCTGAACCAAACCATATTGACAAGCCCTCAGGGAGTCTGATGCCCATCAGTGTTTGAAAACCATGACTTTGAACAATCAAGTCACTGGAGGAACCCCTGCAAGCAGGCCACTTGTAGGGAACTATCTCAGTAATTAAAATAAAACTTACATAAATAAACCCTACTTGCAAAATCTACTCCATACGGTTTCAATTCAAAATTGTTTACAATGACACTTTGCTTTCATATGTATTCTTCCTTCTATAAATTTCTGTTCCTTTGAGAAATGACAAAATGTATCTTGAGGCCACCTGTGACTGAAAATTCTTTGAAGTTCATCAATATGTTTTCCTAAATCTTACTACTATATATATAAGTGAGAAATTTTGATTGGGAATTCTACTATGAATAATTATTTGATTCTCTGAAAAAATATTTTAAATCTCTGAACATTCTAAGTGTTCTGTCCATCACCCTCAACCCACCAAAAACTCCTAAACATTTACCTTAACCCCAGGAAGTTAAAGTCATTTAGCTTAAACATACATAAAGTACTAATACTTATTTTTTATTTCAGTCAAACAAAAATTGTTGGAAGATTTAAAAGGTGATCTGATAAAAGCTGCCTATTTGATCTGGAGATTTTTGTTTTGGTTCAGTTGTTTTTATCCTGCTTCCTTTTATAAAGGATTTGAGATAATTTACAGAAAATATGTATTCTGTTTAATCGAACCATAAAGAAAAAATAAAATAAAGCTAGCAGGAATGGGAAAACAGAAATTCATTGGAGAGGCTGTGCCTCAGGTTCTGTCTGACTGGTTGGCCTAAAGATTTATGTGACCTTCTTAACCAGTCAAGAAGAACGGGAACAAATGCCCATCAGAATCAGCTCAGTTGCTCAGTCGTGTCCAACTCTCTGCGACCCCATGAACTGCAGCACACCAGGCCTCCCTGTCCATCACAAACTCTTGGAGTTTACCCAAACTCATGTCCACTGAGTCAGTGATGCCATCCAACCATCTCATCCTCTGTTGTCCCCTTCTCCTCCCGCCTTCAATCTTTCCCAGCATCAGGGTCTTTTCCAATGAGTCAAATGAGTCAGACAAATGCCCATGCCTGACCTAATTAGCATGAGAAGAAAGCAAAGTAGTTCTTAGGAGAACTACTTAGGAGAATCAAAGCCTTTTCTGAGCACTGGAAGAAATAACACAGTATAAGTATACTGACATACAAGTGGTTAAAACTAGAGAAAAAAAGACGGCTTCATTTTCTATCACGCAACGCCCACCATTTTTCTCTTCCCAACAGCATGAAAATAACTGGTATGTGTAAAGAAGTTTACCCTACCCACTTTGTTCCTTGAGGGCCATTGATAATTCTTTGTCCACTTGGTTTTCCATTACTACCAGCAAGTACTCTCCCTTCTCCATTTGGTCTTCCATTATAACCTACAAGTTCCCAAACAAACAAAAAATACAGAACCTGGTAAATTCAACACTCCTGGAAAGTTGGCTTCATACCACCCTATAAGTAGTAACATATCATTTCAAACCGAAACACTAAACAGAATTTTGAACCAATAGCTCAAATATATCAGCTAAAGATTGACTGAAACTGTGACTTCTACATGACAAATAAGAATGTCTGTGAAGAGCATGGTACAGTCACAGTTTTCTACAATATTGGGGGAATGAGAGGGTTTGGCCTAAGTAAAATTTCCAGGTAAAGTTTAAGACCATAGTAGTTGTAGCTGTATTTTAGCCAGCTGGAAGGTGGAGGGAGGGAGAGTTGGAAGGACAGGGAAAATTCTCTCTGACGTCTATGAGATACTGTGCTGCTCCCCTCCGCAGATTATACTAAATGCAACCACCGTCTCTAGCTGACTCGGGTCTAGATCATCCATCGCCAAGTATAAACACACAGTCCTGACTCAAAGCTCGCTGACTTCAGTGGGGCCACAGAAGGATTTTCTCATAGAGGAGGTAGCAGGCCCTTTAGTTGCTATCTGGCTGTTCCTTGCACCTGCCCTGTCTCTTCACCTCCTGCCCTTTCTGATCACCTGCAGCTTGGTTGAGGCCTCTGCTGGAAACATCTGCTCTAGCTTGGCCCACCAGATAAAGTGCCTGGGCTTCCCCACAGCTATTTGCAGGTCAGAGACATTTCTCTCGCTCAAACAGTTAATGAAAATTAAGAATTTATTGACTTTTTTACTATATACAAGGGAATGTGACTTTTACATCTATTATTGGGGTGTTAGGTTTGCATAAAACAGTCCATTTTAATGGAAAACTGACCTCCTTGTGGGGGCACTGTTCTAGGGCTTTACATTGAGCTAAATTAACAGTATATTGCATGGATTAACAACAACTAATACAATTAATCAAGAATGTTCTATTATGCGCCAAATCCATGCAAGGGGAGCGCAAGGCACCACTTAACCAAATGCAGATTTCAGGTAAATACCTTAGCTCCTGCCCTGGGTCCACATAGACTCCAGCTCACAGCTGTCTACATTCTGTCCAAAACCTAAGTCACACATCAGCATGTTACTCCTCTGTGCGACCATCGTTTTTCACAGTCTTTTCTGGAGGTTTTAAACAAGGTTCACTGATTGCAACATCTTAGCAATCCTCACCCAAGACATTTGAGTTTGTCCCCAGATATTTTTAGCTGAGAGGTTTATATGCAGAATAACCAGAACAAGTTCCAGCCTCCACAGGAACTAATCCTTCCTGTGGATTCCCTAATACCCCCTGGGACAAGAACAACCTAAAACATAGGAACCTGAGTATGGCATCATGGCTGTGACACACATTCACAGATTTAGATCTTAAGGAACTCAAAGAAGCGCGATGGGACAGCAATGGCAACCCACTGCAGGATTCTTGCCTGGAGAATCCCATGGACAGAGGACCCTGGCGGGCTACCGTTCACCAGGCAGGAAAGAGTCGGCCACGACTGAGCAGGCACACACACACCTACCAGAGGGTTGTGGAGTCGGTGTTGGGATTGGAACAGCCGATCAGCCACCTCCTAGCTGTCTGACCTCCAGCAAGCCACTCAGACCCCTAAACCCCGGCTTCCTCATCTGAAGACCCGGGAAGTGATGCAAATCCAGGAGATGGTTACCAGGATAAGATCGTGTTTACACCTCAAAGCTCCTAACCCAGTGCTTAGACTGAGCAGATGCTCAGTAAGATAAAAGGCTCTAGGAATTGCTACGAACCCTGCTGAGAACTGTCAAGACAACGTTCAGGTAAAAACAACTCACCTGGTCTCGAAGGGGGTCTCACCGGCGCGCGCGAGAACGGGTTCCGGAACCTGGAGTTCATCATCCGCTGGCGCAAGGAGAGCATCGGGGTGGTGGGGGCGGACGGGGCGGGCGCGCGCGTGGTGAACCGCGGCGGCGCGGGGGTGCCCACCGTGGGGCTCGGGGTGGCGGCGGGGCTGCGAGCGGGCTGTCTGGGCGGGAGGTGCGAGGCTCTCGGGGAGCTGCCCGCAGGTGGAGAAAGAGGCCGCTTCACCGGGGTGGCGTTCTCGTCGTGCGGGGAGCCCACTCTGGGGGGCGCCAGCACAATGACTGGCTCCGTCTCCCCCTTGGCGAGGGTCCGGTCCACGTGTTTGCCGCCCCTGGGGCTGAAGGAGGAGGGCCACTTAGGAGCAGAGGAAGACTGCGGGTCCTTGTCCTTTCCTCCCTTAAAGAACATCACGTCTTCATTCTCCTCCTCGGCTGACACTGACTGCTGCGATTTGGACGGCAGGGGCTCCCTTTTGGCTGGCGAGGCCTGGGACGCCCCATCCTTCCTGCCCGCCCACTGGGGGCCTACTCTGCCCGGGACCCTGGTGCGGGCGTGGGGGTGCAGGCTGCCGGGCCTGCCCGCGGGCCTGCGCAGGTGACCATCGCCCGCGCTTCCTGCCTGAGCGTCCACCTGGCGGTGCTTGGGAAGCGATGGGGTGGCGTCCTTGGCACCGGCCGAGTACGCGGGTGCTCGGACGCCCCCGGTCCCCGCTTCTGCGCTGTCGTCGTCCAGATTCTGGGGAGACGCCACGCGGGAGGACTGTCCGCCTCTGGACGAGTAAGAGTCTGAGAAGGAGGCGCTTTCCTGCGACGTGGGGTGCGGACGGCCAGCCTCGGAGGGGAACGCAGGCTGGGGTCTGGAAGGCGGACGCCCCACTTCCTTGCTCCGTGGGCCGTGGGGTTGTGGCTGGGACGCCGGGACGGCCAAGGAGGGTGACTTTTCCAGAGCAGCGGACCCGGCACCCATCCTTTGGGGCCCCGTGGGCTCCTGGTGGTGTGGGGACCGTGGCGCAGGTGGCCGGCCACCCAGCTGCGTTTTGGGAGACCCGCCCTCCGCACCAGCGTCTGTGCTCTGCTGCGTATCCTGAGCCTTAGAGGACGGAGGTTTGGCCTGAGGGGGCACCCCAGCCCAAGTGCCCGTGGATTTGGGGTTCTCTGGGAGGGGCTCCTTCCGCTGCAGGCTCGCCCCTCTCTGGGGGCCTCTTCTCAGATGGTCCGCGCCCCGGGAGGCAGGCTGCCTGGAGGAGGAAGACACGTGATGGTTCACCACCGTGGCAGGAAGTGGCTTTTCGTCTTCAGCCTCCTCTTCGCTGTCTTCTTGGCCT
The DNA here is from genome assembly GCF_029378745.1 of Bos indicus. Taxonomy (NCBI): domain Eukaryota; kingdom Metazoa; phylum Chordata; class Mammalia; order Artiodactyla; family Bovidae; genus Bos; species Bos indicus. The sequence continues at coordinate 96,029,239 of NC_091768.1, read as the reverse complement.
CCGGGGCCGCGCCGATGGTCAGAAGCTGGGTGAGAATCCACCCTCGGGTGAACCCGGGGGGATGCGGTGGACGGAGGGGAGCTGGAGGGGTGCAACCGGGGTCCCCGGCCATTGCCAAACCTGTGTGGATATCTGCCGTGGGCAGCGAAGGGTCTGTTTCTGAGCGAACTGAAGTGTCCAGAGACCGGCGGGCCTGCGGGCAACCGGGACCTAAATGTTGGGGCCGTGGCTGCAGCCGGCCTCCCTCGCTCTTCCGTATCACTCTCACCATCGCCATCGGAGCCGCCTGCTCCCTCAGAGGCCTGTGTCCTCGAGGACGGCCGGGTGGACCCTGACGGCGCGTTGGACCTGGCGGCCGGCGCATCCTGACCATCCTTCCAGCCGCGGGAGAGCGGAGACCCGGGCTGTGGTTCGGTGATCAGGAGCCGAGATGACCCCCCAGGAGATGGAGAAAGTCTCGAGGGTGGGGCTGAGGCCCTGGAACCTTCCTCCCTATCCTCTGAGTGGGGTGCCCTCCGGGCAGGCAGGGCTGGTCTTGTGCCATGGTGCGCCGCGCTTCGGTCGCGCAGGGCACTCCAGGCCGGGTGGCGGCCGGAAGACAGGGCCGGCCGAGCGTGCGCCGCGCTCTTGCCAGGCAGGTGTTCCGACAGGGCATCCTTGGGGGGCGGAGAGCGAGCGGTGGTTTCCTCCTCCTCTAGACCCACTGAGTCATTGTCAGTAGAGCTGGAAGGCCGGCTGGTGGAGGGTCCCCCAGAAAGGCGGTGAGTGCTGCTCTCAGGGGGTGGACGGGAGGCAGAAAAAGATGCAGATGCGGAGGGGGGCGCCCCCGGACGAGGGTGGGAGGTGGGTGAGGAGCCGCGCTGGTCCACGCCTTCCTTTCGCGGCAGCATGGGAGTGCGGGCTCTCACTGGAGTCCTCCCAGCGGCAAGGAACGGGTGGACAGGTCTACTTGGTGGCCTCTGCTGGGACTTCTGGCCTTGGGTCTCTGGGGGCGAGGTTGGTGGGTCCCCGCGGGAATCCGGCTCCTCTTCGTCAGTGATTTCTGTGGACTGAAGACCCAAACCTCCATTCTTCCTAGGGGGAAGCTGGGCTTTTCTGAGCAGTCCACCGTTAGCTAATATTTTGTTCTTTAAGTCGAGAATCGGGCTCTTGACATTTCTCCCTTGGGGAGAAACAGGCAAGTGAGTATGTTTTGAGGGAGCTGGCGCTTTAGGAGATGAGGAAGGCTCAGGCTTTTCAGGTTTGTGCTGATCTTCCCTGTCTGTTTTCTGTTGAACTTCAGACTCACTGGTAGGGGCTGTAACAGATTTTAAAGAATTTGCTGTCAAAGAAGCAATCTGAAAGATGTGTGATGAAAAATTATTAAGATGGCAGTATGGAGGTGCCGAACACTAGTAATAAAACTGATAACTTCTCCTCCTTTAGACACTAAACACTTGTTTTCTCAACTATAGCAATCTCCTTTAAAGTTCTAGTTTGCTTTAAGCAATATAGTCCTTTTATTGCCATGCCCTTTTCCAGGGGATCTTCCCAACCTAGGGATCAAACCCAGGTCTCCCACATTGCAGGAAGATTCTTTACAGTCTGAGCCACGAGGGAAGCCTCGATAACTTTTAAAGTTCTATTTTGCTTTAAGCAATATAGTCCTAGAGAATATGTGTGCTGAGTTTCTATAAATTGAATTGGGCTATGCCACAGCTTATTTGAAGGAATTCTGAAATGAGTGCATTGAACCAATCCATTGAGTTCATAAGTACAAAATCTTATATCAGATCAGATCAGTCGCTCAGTCATGTCTGACTCTTTGTGACCCCATGAATCGCAGCACGCCAGGCCTCCCTGTCCATCACCAACTCCCAGAGTTCACTCAAACTCATGTCCGTCGAGTCAGTGATGCCATCCAGCCATCTCATCCTCTGTCGTCCCCTTCTCCTCCTGCCCCCAATCCCTCCCAGCATCAGAGTCTTTTCCAATGAGTCAACTCTTAATATAACTTTCAAGATATTACAAATGCATTATAGCTGTTCCTTACAATGTAGGCAAGAAATACACATAAGCCTGGCACAGAATGTTCAATGATCTGTACTTAAAATTATATGCAGATGTGTTGTGTGTGATTTGCAAATGACTGGGGTGAGTTACACATTTGTCATTTTTGAGGCATTACAAAGACTTCCCTATTCCTCATAACATGTCCTTACTTGCTTTTTTTGACTTAAAATCCCTTTAATGATGGATACATTTGTAATCCCACAATAAAGCTTAAAATAAAAAGACCCCTGGGATAGGCAAAACATTATATTATGTGAACCCTACAATTTACTCTTTTTGGAGACCAGGGTTGAATGCAGGAAAAGGATGCTGTCAGGGGAGAAAGATTTATATAGATAGTGCTGGGGAATCCAGAGAGAGCAAACTTCATTTATTTCAGCTGTTTGAAGATAGAATTGCAGTAGACTATGGATCCTCACAGCATATAATGAAGGAGAGAGCTACCAACATCTGTTGCAAACTCAGAGAAGCAGGAAGGAAAATACAGCCCACTCCAGTTTTGGACTTTATTGACCTGCTGGGTTTTGATACTGAGCAGATAAACAAGGTAACTGAAATTCTTCTGGGTACTGCTGCACTCCAAAACCATGGAATACAAACTATAAAAATTTTATGTGCTATTTATTCACTGAAATGGGACCGACTAAAAATGTCCCATTATGCCTGTAAAATGTTCTTTCCTTGTCATCATAAACCCCAAATTACACAATGATATAAGATTAATCACGGATGTATCCATTAATCACATAATATGTAATTAACATCATAATAACAATTAATGTCATTAGCAATCAATATCATTTTAGGGTTTGGGGAGACCAATTTCGGAAGGGACCACAAAAATATTTTAGACATCAGAATAGCACTTTAACCCCGCAATTCATCAACAGAGCAGTTCTAAACCCGTGAGAATGATTCAAAATAACACACCACAATTAGGAGTAATGAAGAGAGAGAGAAAGAGAGCCACAAACACACCATGCTTACTTGGTGGCAGAGCAACAATGAAGGCTTTGGAATGAGGCCCCATTCCTCTCCTGTTGGCGGCCCGGATTTTGAAAAGATAGCGTTCCCCAGGCTGCAGACCTTCTACCCGGGCAGACGTCGTCTCTCCAGGGTAGGTGAGGGACTTCGCTCCAAATGGTTTGAGAGCCGGGGCGTATGAAAGAATGTACTCTGAAATGATTTGGCAGACGGTTGGAAGGAGGAAACTGAAAACAGTCCTGTGTCCAGCAGACAGACTGTACGGGCAGGATGAATTAGAATGCGCATTACTAAAATTAATACTCTAGCTATGCATGCCAAGTCAGCAGCTGGAGCATAAAGACACAGTAAGAGGTGAACCGGTGACTCAATCAGGCCACCAGTCAATCAGCTGGCAATTTTCCATTTACTGCAAACTCAGCATATGGACCCCAGGAGGCCAGTCTTCACACAACGTACCAAAAATATTTACACTGTGTTTGGGTTTTTTCCTCATTGCGTTTATTTACTAATTTACCATGACAGAATATAGCCAGAATAGAAGAAATCAGAGCAGGGAAAAAGAAAGACAATTTCTAGGAACTGATTCTGAACAGCTGCTGACACCTCTAAGAGTTCCGTTTTATGAATCAGGGCTGTTTGTATTTGTACATTAAGCCAGATAAATTCCATATTTGAAATATAATTTCACTTTTATAATAATTAGGGAAGTTCTTAATATATTCGGAAAAGGATTTTTCAGTTTTTAAAACTGTAAGGACAAGTTGCTGAGTCATACATAGACTTATGTGATGTTTAATGTTTGCCTATATCTGCAAACATATTATGCCTTGGGCTTTGAAAATCATAGCAAATTCAGTCCAAGGAATTAATATATCTCTGTGGTTATATGGAAATAGTGCAACATAAGGAAGTCATGTTTTGAAACCATCCATGCCAAGGCTTCAGTCCCATGGTTGGATGGCATCACTGACTCAAAGGACATGAGTTTGAGCAAACTCAGGGAGACAGTGAAGGACTGGGAAGCCTGGCCTGCTGCAGTCCATGGGGTCGCAAAGAGTCGGACACGACTTAGTGACTGAATAACAACAAGGTTTTGAAGCATAATTTTCATCCTCAACTAAAAACTGTCATGAATATTTTCCTGCCAATAACAAGATTTATAACTTACTGAGTTAATATGAGTAGGAGCTAACCAAGGGGCGGGGGTGGAGGGGGGTGGGGTGAATTACACAATAACCATGCAACCAGCATACTTCTTAGGGAAGCATGGATGAGCTTTCCTTTTTTCCCTAAGCTCTAATCTTTCAAAAGTACATTAGTTAAAAAACTTTCATCCAAAAATCCTTTTCACCATTTGTCTGAAAAAAATAAACCAGCATTCTTTTCTTGTCGAAAATGAACAAACTAGTCATTTGTGGTGGTCAAAAGTAAGAATTTTAAAAACCCACTGTCTATAAAATTTTGTAATTTAGATTGTTTTTATGGATTCAATTCATCTGGAAAAAATTTGACCATGTCAAAGTATATTCTTTTATTATATTTTCTTTTTCTCAGATGTAAAATATGCCCCAGGATAATTGTGAATTTACAATTCCACCACTACACCTTTAGGTTAGTGAGGTACATGAGTTCTTTTGGACATAAAACCTCAGTAGCTATTATTACTTCTGGCAATATTTAATTGACTACTAGGGAGTTTCTTTTGCCAAAGAGCTAAAATGTAAAGTAAGATGTGAGAATGGGTGAATAAAGTAAATAGCATGGTAATAAGGTCACCGAGGAACAATAATTGACTTTTTTTAATAACTAAAAATGGCAGTCAGCTAAAAAAATGTTTTTATTCAGGTTTCAGAAGTCTTTTCAGCATCATGATAATAATACAGAAGCCAATGTTCAAATTGTCATAAAAAGAATGATTAAAAGGGGCCAACTATTTCTTCATTTGTTTCTGATTTATTCCAAAAAAAATAAATAAATGAGCAAGAATAGTGCAGTATATTCTTTAAAAACCTAGAAAGAAAGCATTGAATTTTAGAAAATACTTTCTTCTATCTTCTGTAATTTTTACTGTCTCATGAAAAGATATCCTTATAGATTACCAAAGATAACTTAAGGTTGAATACAAAAGAGAACCATCCATTTTCTTTAATTAAGAAATTCTCAAAGGAGATCAGTGATAATTTGCTGAATTTCTTTCAGCTTACACAAACTTTGCATATTCAAGTTTTCTTCCAAAATCAAGCGACAATAAAAAAAGTACCCTTAGAGTACATTTGCATAGTCGAAACCTAACCCTCAATTGTCGTTTAATTGCTAAGTCGTGTCTGACTCTTTGCGACCCCATGGACTGTAACCTGCCAGGCTCCTCTGTCCATGGGATTTCCCAGGCAAGAATACTAGAGTGGGGTGCCATTTCCTTCTTCAGAGGAGCTTCCTGACCCCGGGACTGAACCCGTGTCTGCTGCATTGGCAGGCAGGTTCTTTACTGCTGAGCCACCTGGGAAGCCTAACCCTTAATACCGCTCTTTTAAATGTCTCCAAGTAGATTTCCAAAAGGTTTCTGAATGTTTTTACATTAAAAAGAAATTATTTGTGCTTTTATTTAATGTTCTCAACAGACTATTTTAAAATTTATCTAGTTGTGACTATTTTATTCTATTTTCATTTTTTTAAATCTACAGTATTTTTTTTTCCTGTTTTAAGGTCATTTTTCTTCAAATCCCACCTCCCCAAAATTCAATTGTTCAAAATGTTGACAAATAGGGGGAAAAAATCTATATAATATTTTAATTTTCAAGGAGAAAGGAGCAACTGAGGAGGAGATGGTTGGATGTTATCACAGACTCAATGGAAATGAATTTGAGCAAACTCCAGGAGATGGTGAGGGACGGGGAAGCCTGGCATGCTGCAGTCCATGGGGCTGCAAAGAGTCGGACACGACTGAGCGACTGAACAATAACAACAAATATTTGTAGCGCATTCAAGACATTTATGATCCCATGGGGTTCCTGCTCAGCCTGACCTGCCATGATCTTAACTGGCACAGTGAAAAGATCCATAGGATGAAAAACAAGGGGTCACTTTGGTTAAAGGTTATGATGTCACATCCATACAATTAACAACAGCCCTCTTGATAGTAGCATCAAAATCCCTGCAAACGGGGTGATGGAAAGTCATCTGCATGATGACCCTGATCTGACTGACAGTGAAAACCCTGCTGAAATATCCTTGTCCACTGGGTTGGCATTCCAAATCCATCTGTTAACTTCCCTGTTGCTTTTGCAGTTGCCAAGCCTGCGATTAGAACCCGTGTTTATCAGGGTCAACGCACACAGTTCTCTTTGGGTATTTCACTCCCACGTACGTGTGCCTTATACTCTCAGTCATGAGGTTCCTACCTTTCACTTTCCCCTCGGTCTCAGGCAGAGCATCCCAAGCTACAGTGACGGCTGTAGGCTTGCCATTGACTGGCCAGACATTTAAATTTTCAGGAGCTGAGGTAGGAGCTACAAAAGGACAAGAATCCAAGGTTTAAAAAGGCCCTTATGGCTGTTCTAAAAATGACATATGGTCCCTGCATACATATATTTCATTGCAGAGCTACTGTGTTAATTTTTATTATACATGAGAGAAAATTCTCCACTTTAGCGGTTTATGTCAGCTTTACCAACTCATAGAGCAAGGAGGTTAGACACACATGGGGAAATGTTTTTAGGAATTCAGAATTTCTCTCATTGGTGAATATTGAAATATACAAAGAAGAATACAATCCAGTTCCAACTTCCTCTGGATAAAATTTTGGGTTTTTTTAATAGACGTAATTTAAAAGAAAATAATTGTAACCTTGAATATAGAACAAATTTCTCCCCCAGAATCAAGCACAACTTGAGTCTTAAGAAAGGAGAGTCTCTCCAATACTCTGGAGCCATGCGTTTGTTACTCAGGGGCGTTCACACAGACAGCAGGGATTTATGAAGGCTCCGCGTGGTTTTAATGCACTCCACATGTCAGAAAAACATGCTCAGGAAAATAGCCAGTAAAGGCTAAAGCATGGACCCAAGGAAGCTTCTCACGAGATTTAGGGGTAATGCTACTTTGCAAAATGCCTCTCCTGGCCATTATCACTATGGCTCCCTGAAGTGTCTTTAAATCTCCTTTTAGGGGTAATTCCCAAGTTGCAAGTGCAAAGGCCATGCTGAATACAGACCAGACTCCGGTGTTCTCTGGAAGACAGATGTGCTCCACCTGCCGTCTCGTTCGCCCTGGGAAATGCGCACTGCAAATTCATACATGGTGTCTGGACTCAGGTTCTCGACCAGCACACGTCTGTTGGAGACCTGCTTGTAATCCCATCTCGCCGACTCCCCCTTCTCTCGGTAGCGCACGGTGTACTGTCTGTAAGAAAACACAAAGCAGCGACACACCCAGCTGACCGGTTCTCTGCAGGGGGACACTGGCGTCCTTGATGTTCTCCCTTCCCCGTAAGTGATGACTTCTGGAGGTAAGTGGTGAAATCAAGAAGAGAAAGTTCTAAACTTGTGATTTTGTTATTAGTTCAAAGAATCTACTTATGTTCCAGGGAGGTGTGTCTAAACTAGCCCAGGAAAGACAGAGCTTAGTGTCTTTTCAAGACCAAAACATTTTATTGCTCAAAATGTCAAGCAGAAATTAAAAGGGAGGGATAAGGGGGGGACACTTTTTATGAGGCAAGTGCCTTATTAGGGGTGTGTGTGGGGGGTGTGTGTACGTGGTATATGTGTGTGTTGGTGTGTATGTGTGTGTGTACATGTGCGTGGTATGTGGGAGTGAGGTGTGGGGGTGTGTACGAGTGTGTGTGTGTGTGTGTGATATATGTGTATATGGTGTGTGTGTACACGATGTGTGTCTCTGTGTGGTGTGTGTGTGTGTACGTGGTGTGTGTGTATGTAGTGTGTGTATATGTATTGTCTGTGCATGTGTATCTGGTGTGTGTCTGTGTGTGTGTGCGTATGTGGCAGGGGCATGTATGTGGTGTCTGTGTGTATATATGGTGTGTGTGTGTGTATGTGGTGTGTGTCTCTGTGTGGTGTATGTGTGTGTGGTGTGTGTGTACATGGTGTGTGTGTGTATACATGGTGTCTGTGTGTATATGTGGTGTGTGTGTATGTGTTGCCTGTGTATGTGTTATGTGGTGTGTGTGTGTGTGTGTGTGTGTGGCAGGGGTGTGTATGTGCTCTGTGGAATGGGAAATATTAAGAACCAGATCCAGCCCAAAGCACCTTGGCTCTCCAGCAAACAAAGACAAGAAGACTCACTAAGCACTAAACACAAAGCAGGTGTGTTTTCTGTGAGTTCTGTAAGGAAAGGCAGCCTGTAGTTCTGAGTAGACTTATTACTATGAGATGGAACAAAAACATACAATAAACAGCAGGAGAGAGAGGCTTATCAGAGGAACTCTGCTGTGTGCTTATCAGGCAGAGGAGTACCATAGACCCAACACAGTCATATTTGACAGGCCCAGGCAGAAGACACCCTCAACACTCGACGTTACAAGTTACAAACACCATTTATTGTTATTCAGTTGCTCAGTCATGTCCGACACTTTGCAACCCCGTGGACTACAGAGCACCAGGCTTCCCTGTCCTTCACTGTCTCCTGGAGTTTGCTCAAATTCATGTCCATTGAGTCGCTTTTCTCAGACGTTTTCTTTGTGGCCACCTTACAGTAGACGGCGTTTGATGCCTTAACAGTGTGCTACTCATTATGGTATTTCATTAGTTATGATAAGACTGTCGTGCCCAACTCTTTGCAACCCCATGGACTATACAGTCCATGGAATTCTCCAGGCCAGAATACTGGAGTGGGTAGCCTTTCCCTCTGGGGGAATCTTCCCAATCCAGGGACTGAACCCAGGTCTCCCGCATTGCAGGCAGATTCTTTACCAGTTGAGCTACCAGGGAAGCCCTCAGTTGCAGACACAGCTCACCAATTAGCAGTAAGAGTTCTACTAAGAAAACTCAAGTCTTCTTTTGTTTTCATCAGGATGTCTGTGTTGATCAGGAACACTTCCTGCTGGGGGAGGCCCTATGGCTTGGGAGAGAACCACTTATGCATCTTCTGAGGTCTCTGACAAGAAGCAGATGTCTTTTTTTACTAGCAGACAGTGACAGAAGCTCTAGCTAGAACAAATAATATTATATATAAATATATATAATGTAGAATTACATCTATATACCATACATATATATATATATATACACACACTCAGCATTATATTCCATTCATTTTCTAAAGTATATTCACTTTTCCTGGTTGCAAATAGATTAAAAAAATAATATATAATAATATATAATGACTAGACCACCAAGTCTTTGGCTTTCTCTTGGCTGTGTGCTTTCTCTTGGCTGTGTGTTAGTCATTTAATGCACATTTTTATGACTACTGGTCTACCACTAACTAGAAATGGCATTCACCAGTGGCCACTTTGCTGACAAAGGTCTGTATAGTCAAAGCTATGGTTTTTCTGGTAGTCCTGTAGGGATGTAAGAGTTGGGCCATAAAGAAGGCTGAGTGCTGAAGAACTGATGCTTTTGAACAATGGTGCTGGAGAAGACTTCTGAGAGTCCCTTGGACAGCAAGGAGATGAAAACAGTCAATCCTAATGGAAATCAACCCTGAATATTCATTTAAAGGACTGATGCTGAAGCTGAAGCTCCAATACTTTGGCCACCTGATGAGAAGAGTCAACTCATTAGAAAAGACCCTGATGCTGGGAAGGACTGAAGGCAGGAGGAGAAGGGGTCGACAGAGGAAGAGATGGTTGGATAGCATCACTGACTCAATGGACATGAGTGTGAACAAGCTCCAGGAGATGGTGATAGACAGGGAAGCCTGGTGTGCTGCAGTCAGTGGGGTCACAAAGAGTTGGACATGACTTAAGGACCAAACAATAACAGTGGCCTTTTTAACACAAAAATTATTTTAACCTCATGACTGGTTTTTCCTCCATTACTATTGCAAATGACCATAAAAACCAGAAGAGCATAAAATCATGGGTTAAGACAAAATAAAGCACATTTTGTTGCATATGCATAGATGAGCTGGATGGGAAGCCATGCAGCGTTTGAAGACTATTTCAAGAGGAGTCACTCTGCACAAGACATTAGACATATGCACACCAGTCTACACAAGACCCTTCCTGCGGCCACTATCTCCAAATACCAGGAAGACGATAAGGCTCTTCTTCCTAAGATGGACCCATGTCCTCTGTGCCTGAACAGAACATTCAAGAGACAAGGCAAAACTTGGGGCAAAGAATGAAGCAGAATCTAGGAAAATCCCAGACACAAGATCAGACTATGAACAGATGAGATGTGAGGGCCCGCTGTGTGTCTTACCCACATCTAATCTGTGGGAGTGTGTACCACCCACAGAATCACCTAGATTGTCCTAGAACAGTCTACCTGTCAGCTACAAAAGAGGTCGGTCTTCACGTATGTCTGAAAATACAATCGTTCAAATAAATATGTGTCTCTTCAGGGCCAGAAAAACCATGTCTCTCATACAGAAAATAAAGACAAAGAAAGAAGGAAAAGTACCTTGATGCAACAACTTTCTTCTGTTTTTCCAAAACAGGATCCACCCAGGCTACCAGCACAGACTGGGACGACATAACCCGGACATTGATGTCTTCAGGTACGTCCAGTTCATCCTCTTCTGCAACGACAATGGGGTGTGTGGAAAGGCTGTCCCTACAATAGGCTCTGCCCTGAATCCCGCTGGCCCCCAGAGCCTAGATTTTAAATTGTTTATGCTTGATTTAGATAAAATAAAATGAATAGGAAGTCAAGCAATTATTTGATTGGTCAACACAGAAAACCAAAAATCTCCATTCTTTCTCTTCTTAAACACATTCTAAGCTGCCTAACCCAATCCACATAAGGACAGTCGTGCAAAAGGAGATGCTTTGCCTTGGTCAGAGATAGTCCAAGTCACTCAGAGCTTTCTCAGTATACACTCTGAGTTTCTGGGAAATAATACTGTTTTTACAGGAAGCAAAAGTTTGGGGAAGAAAAGTTCAATTCAGAGCATTTCCTAGGTGATTATGGCATGAAATAAGAATTCTAGCTCAACAATTGCACAAATCACATTGAGTTTGGTGTCCTCGCAATTTAGAATATATGATTCCAAAGCAGATTAAATGTTATATTCAGATAGAAAAGAGAATTCAGTTTGACAGTTTCCAGTGGACTACAGTAAAGTCATAAAGTTTATGTGGGGTCTGTAACACTGAGACTCACAAGATGTCTTCAGTTTTGCTTTTCTTAGTCTCTTGGAGTTTTGCAGTTTTTTTCATATGTTTTATCTTTTCAACTTTCATAGATCATGTTTCCAAAGGTTGTGGCTTTTACTACAAGTAGGGGAAGCTAACTACCTAGCCTTTAGGAAAGTGATACAGGGACTTCTTCTAGAGCAGCAATTAAAGAATTTTTTAAAAGTGAAACATCATACATATGTAACTTTTGTTATACAATGTACAATTACAGTAACTATCAATATAAGAGTATACCATAGAAATATATTATTTAAATAAATTGTGACTTCACAAATATCATTATGTCATAGGTGCCTCTTTAAGGCACGTGAACCAGAAAAGGCATATGTAATTTGTTACTATATGACTGACATAAAAAACATCTATGAACAGATGTGGAAATAACCATCCCTAAGTAAGTGATCAATGATCAGGCTATCAGCAAGCCAGTGTTACATTTTCTCTCACTCTTCTCAATGCCATTTTTAGGCAGTTTTAGCTGAAATAAAGTGTGAGGGCATATCTTGTGTGCTGCCCCGTCCACACCTACCCTTCTCTGTCTCTTTGTTCCCAGTCTATCACCAAGGGCAATTTATGCGTGGATCAGACCATGCCTGTAAATGGAATAAATGCTTGGGGCTATCATGACAAATCTGAAGCCATTCAAATATACACAGGGATAGATTGCATCACAGGAACACTCTAGCCTCTGAGTAGAAAAGAAACACTCGTGCCTCCCTATGTGACCAAGTCTGTCCCCGTTTCCCGTTATACCCAATAAAATCCATTTACGTCGTCACCCGGCCAGCATCATTGGAAAACAGCCAAGCCCTAGACCACGGCTTGACCAGATGCGTCCCTGGAGACGTACCTGAAATCTTCCGCTTCGTTAGGGCAGCCCTGTAGACTGGCTGACTCTGCCCCCGGGAGTTCATGGACTGCAGAGAGACCACGTACACCGACTCGGAGGCTGCGGACCAACAAGCAAGGGATGAGGTTCCGCCACTGGTTCTCTGGACAGCACACACCTGCTTGTCGATGTCTCCCTCCCCTTACCTCCTTCCCTTCTCATCTTATTGGCATTCTAACTTACTCAGGACAACTACAGATGAGACCAAGAACTGTAGGAACTAAACTCAAAAAGAACACAATTTATGTCGGGAAACGTGGAAGTGGTTTTTACGTACAACTCCTGAAAAAGTGGGTTTCTACGGCATCAGCGTCAAAGAAAGATGAACAATGTTTAAAAAAGGAAAAGAATAGTGTATTTTTCCACGTAATTCCCTTGGACTTAAATACTGGAGGTAAATATTTTTTTTACCTCCAGAGAGGTCCCTGTTTTTATTTGTCATCAAATAGAGAGGAGAGAGACAAAGAGTAGCAAGTACACCAGGCTCTCAGCCCAAGGGGGATGCTGTGCCCTTTGAACTAAAATCCTCAGAACGGCGTCTCTGAAGATGAGCTAAGAGCAAACAGAGGAGTCTAGACTCATCCTTTACTTCTAGATTGTTTTTTCCATTCACCCCCACTCCCACCTCCCAACTTGTGCATTGGGCCAACTAATATCCAATGTAAACTTGAAAACATTGTTTGGAAATAAACTACAAAAACTAAAACCTACAGTTCTCAAGTACTGTGGAATCACTGAGTCTGAGATCCAGGTAGCACTCTGGCTTTCTTCCAATTTGAACTTTCTTATTTTACAAATGAGGACATAAAACCACAAAAATGGGTTAACTTGCCCAAAGTCACACCCCTAAGAAGGACTCATCAGTTCAGTCGCTCAGTTGTGTCTGACTCTTTGTGACCCCATGAATCGCAGCACACCAGGCCTCCCTGTCCATCACCATCTCCCAGAGTTCACTCAAACTCATGTCCATCGAGTCAGTGATGCCATCCAGCCATCTCATCCTCTGCCGTCCCCTTCTCCTCCTGCCCCTAATCCCTCCCAGCATCAGAGTCTTTTCTAATGAGTCAGCTCTTCGCATGAGGTGGCCAAAGTACTGGAGTTTCAGCTTTAGCATTAGTTCTTCCAAAGAACACCCAGGACTGATCTCCTTTAGAATGGACTGGTTGGATCTCCTTGCAGTCCAAGGGACTCTCGAGTCTTCTTAAATGCCACAGTTCAAAAGCATCAATTCTTCGGTGCTCAGCTTTCTTCACAGTCCAACTCTCACATCCATACATGACCACTGGAAAAATCATAGCCTTGACTAGACGGACCTTTGTTGGCAAAGTAATGTCTCTGCTTTTCAATATGCTATCTAGGTTGGTCATAACTTTCCTTCCAAGAAGGACTCATAATCTTCCCTAAATCCAAAGTTGCTAATACCCAACTCCAGGTTCTATCATGCTTGTTTCCTATAGCAGCCTTGATCAGTTCAAGAATAAAAATGAGGCCACTTGACATACTACTAATACAGATAATTATATCATCAGGTAATATGTCAGCACATTCATAAGACAGCATGCATGTGTGCTTAGTCAGTTGTGTCCAACTCTTTGTGATCCCATGGACTGCAGTGCACCAGGCTCCTCTGTCCATGGGATTCTCCAGGCAAGAATACTGGAGTGGGTTGCCATCCCCTCCTCCAGGGGATCTTCCTGACCCAGGGAACAAACTGGGGTCTCCTTCATTGCAGGCTGATTTGTTACCATCTGAGCCACCTGGGAAGCCCAATAACGTGTCACTAAAGTCCTGAAGAAAATGTATGATGCTGGTGGCCTGCCTGCAGGAATGGCAAACGCCCATGTGGCGGTGGCAGAACAAACCTGTTGTTTTTACAAGCAGTAAACATAAAAGGAGACCCATGTTCAAAAAAACTCACAGAGAGAGCCCTGTTTATGTAAACTTCTATAGACTAATCACATTTCAAGCGAAGGAGTAACACGTGACAAGCTGCACGGTCTCTATGTATCTGTACATACATCAGTTCAGTTCAGTTCAGTTCAGTCGCTCAGTTGTGTCCGACTCTTTGCGACCCCATGGACTGCAGCACACCCGGCCTCCCTGTCCATCACCAACGCCCAGAGTTTACTCAAACTCATGTCATTGAGTCATACATACATACATAGGGCAGATGAAATTCACACTGTGACCAGAGTACAGTATTAGGCTGAGGCTGTCACTTCTTATTCTGTCAGAAAATTCTGAAATGTTATGTTTTACAAAAAGGAAGAACCAAGCTTGTAACACTTGGATTCCCAGAACGTTAAATGTCTCAACATTGGAGTCCCTTCAGATCTGTTAATCTCTTGGCGCTACTGACAAGCACACCAAATGTCCACAAAGAAAATTTTTACTGGTCAATTTCACAATCCAGGAACATGTATAAAGAACTAACTGTGCAAAGCAGTGGCTCACCATTTATCAGGAACCACCAAGAAAAGACCAGTTTCCCACGACGGACTCTCCTGCATGTCTGCAGTATAATTCTCAAAGTTCTTGATTTGCTGAATGCCCAGATTCTTGACTTGCTGTGCTCTCCAGGTCAGTGTGGCCTGAGATGACCTCCAGGGAACAGGCTGCACTGCAGTAAACTATAACACCGGCCCATGTGCGCCGGGTCTAGTCTCTGGTCGGGTTAAGCATTTTATCTCAGTTCCTCACTTAGTCCCGACAAAGCCCCACCAATAAGCCACTCTCATCATCTCCTTTTCATGGATGAGGAGCCAGCTCAGTGGGGTGAGATGACCCCAAGGACATGGCCCAAATGCTAGGCAGGTCTCAGACAAGCCCTGGGCTCTTACTAACATAGGTGAGAAGGGGCAGAGAGCCCAGAGCCCACGGGACACTGACCCTGGGCTGAGAAAGCACCTGAGAGCTGGGCATGCCTCAGTTCACCACTTTTTCATAGAAATATCATAGAGACCCAGTGGTATAAAAGCACACTTCTTCCTGCACTTCTTTATCATTGAATAGAGTAGAAACAAAATTTCCAAAATGAGCACAGCATCACCATCCAAGGGACCCTTGGGCCCCCAGGTCCCACCCCTGCTCATCAGAGCCACCGACTCCCCTCACTTCCTGACCTCAGTGTGATGTGGCAGAAACTGACTCCCAAAGGTCCATGGAAATGTCCTGAAGGACTCCAAAGCCTCGTTCCTCTTTACTGTCCGGCTCCCACCTCCTCTGGGCTGGCTACCTCCTCCCCCTCCGTATTCCCACCACCCCGCCGGGGGCTCCTCTAAGTACAAGATTCAACACTGGCGGCCCCTCCCGGAGAACAGAGAGCCGCCTGCCCCTGACACTTCTCTGTCCCCTGCGGCTGCTTTCACAACAGCGAGCTCTATGCACTCTGGGGACCGTCTGCCCCTGTAGGGGACTGTGGGGGACCGTGCCAGGATGGTGCCTGACTTAGAAGATGCCCAAGGGGACATGTTTGATGAATGACTCCGAGGGCAGGGTTTCTGCTGATGGGACCACAGGCCCATTTTTCTCCAAGTTTCCTTAAGATCTGGCCATTCCCTGCAGTACCACGCTTTCCGTGGCATCTCCATTACCAGTGGAATTAAAATCCTACGCAGGATAAAGTAAGGAGACCAGCATCCTTGAACACAACAGGCCACTCCGACATCCCTGGGAATTCACGTCACCCGATCCTCCTGGCCAGGATGAGCTAGTGTCCAGTGACACCTCCTCCTAGGTGATCACGTAGATCTTCACGATGGCAAATGCAGCACTTTTTATTTGGTGAACATTCCAAAACTAGTGGGTGGAGTCCTGAGCTGTCCATTCAGGCTAGGATTGGGGCCTACCCCTGACCTCAGTGCCAACATTTGCTCAAGTTTAGGAAGCCAAAAAAAAAATCCTTCTGCTATGCTCAAGTGAGCCAGGGCTTCACTACTAAGGAAACAAAAAGTTAACAGAACCAGTCAGATGAAAAACTCGTCGACACCAAAGGACACTTTAATGTGTGGTGTCTAGGAAAGAACTCCAGGCAGTGAGCAGTCCCCGCTTGCACAGCACTCGCCTGCCGTGTCAGATACGCAAAGGTGGGGACCCGGCTCTCCTGCTGATGCTCTGGATATAACTTGGCCCGACTCCCCGAAACCACCACGTAACCTGCACAGCACAACCACTCAGGGCTAGGGGTAGGCCCCGGAATGGCTGGATGAACGAATGAGGTGTCAAGCCTCTAGCTCTGGGTCTTGCTGCTAATACTGAAGCCAGCCTTCACAAAATATGCACCACTCAGATTTCTCCAGTCTCTCCTGCAATCCCTAGTGGTTTTATGTGGCTTTGGAGCAGACAGATAGGTAGTCTCTACTGGCTGGAAAAAGCCTAGCATCTATTTTGAGGCTTCGATGCCATGCCTGGCTCATGGCTGCCTGTGCCACCATGTGGAGACCTCATAAAGCCCACAGGATGCCGGGCCAATCCTGCCCTAGGAACGTCAGACTGACTTTTCCAACAGCAGGTGTCTGAGCAGAGCAGTAAGGTAACTTCCAAGGATCTTTCAGGGAGGAAATCCAGCCCGGCCTCCCGCTCAGCGCCTCCAGCAGCTCAAACCTGCCCTGGTCAGTCTCCAGCCCCTTATCTCGTGTGCTGGGAGCTAGGCCATGACTGCATTGTGATGAGACCCCCGTATCCCCCTGGAGTCTCAGCAGGACCCAGTAGAATCACACCCTCTTCTTTGCTTGAGCACTGATTCAGTTAGGAAGGGAACAAGACTAAGTGGTGGGGGAGGGCACAGTGCCTCTTGCTGGTACACACCAAGCTGGAGGATTGCGGCAGGTCAGACCAAACCCCAGAGGCAGACAGACCTCATGGCCCCAGCAACCCTGGGCCCTCCACAACTCAGCCACAGAGGAGCGGAACAGACTGTATGCTCTGCAGCCCGGCTTCCCCTACAGGATGCGGAAGGAAAGGGCCCAGCCACGCTTGCCCGGTGCCTCCTGCCAAACTCATCATGTAGATAAGGGAGCGTAAAGGAAGGAGGAAAAGCAGCAGTGTTCTAGGGGTGCTGCAGGGTCTCCACCCCCAAGGAATGCCGGGAGCAAGGGCTCATCGCTGCCCCACCTCGGAGCATGGCCCGTGTCCACCCCCAAGGAATGCCGGGAGCAAGGACTCATCGCTGCCCCACCTCGGAGCATGGCCCGTGTCCACCCCCAAGGAATGCCGGGAGCAAGGACTCATCGCTGCCCCACCTCGGAGCATGGCCCATGTCCACCCCCAAGGAATGCCGGGAGCAAGGGCTCATCGCTGCCCCACCTCGGAGCATGGCCCGTGTCCACCCCCAAGGAATGCCGGGAGCAAGGGCTCATCGCTGCCCCACCTCGGAGCATGGCCCATGTCCACTCTCCAGGCCTGTTGATGAGCAAGGCAAGCAGGCCTCGAACCAGGCAACCAAGCTCACAACCTCTCCTGGCAAATGTTCCTTCAGCCTCCACGGCCGATGCTTCGATGCCTCCTTCAGAGGCATCAGAGTTTGCAAAGAGGAAGGAGGGCAGCCTTGGTCCACAGGCTCTATCAGCTGCCACCACACTTCATCTCAATGGGACCCAAGGTCCAATGCCCCAGGATCTAAGATGAAGCTTAAAAAGCTAAACGATGGGGCTTCCCTGATGACTCAGTGGTAAAGAATCTGCCTGCCAATGCAGGAGACATGGGTTCGATCCCTGATCTCTGGGAAGATCCCACAGGCCTCAGAGCAATTAAGCCTGTAGGCCACAACTATTAAGCCTGCGCTCTAGCGTCCACACACCACAACTACTGAAGCCCACACACCCTAGAGCCCGTGCTCCGCAACAAGAGGAGACACTGCATGAGAAGCCCGTGCACTGCAGCTAGAGAGGAGCCCCCGCTCGCCACAGCTAGAGAAAAGCCCGCGCAGCGATGATGACCCAGCACAGCCCAAAATAAACAAATGAAATTATATTTTTAAAAAAGCTAAATGGTGAAAGCAGAGCCAAGATGGGAAAAGCATTTAGGCTCACCACCACCAACCGCCCCCCAACCCCGGCACATCCAGAAAACCGACCCACATCATGGCATCAGCACGACCCTGATCAGGAAGCTGCTGATGGACACTTGTTGGGCGGCCTTGTCCCACCGATAATGGAAGGTGAAAAGGACGGAGGCGTGGAGGGAAGGCAGAACAATGAATTTCCGAATAACTGCAACACCTGGAAAATGAACATCACAGCCGAAAGACAACTTTCTGTTCAAAAGAGCTTCAAGATCTAAAAATGATCGCCAAGATCATTAAGACATTAAGGCAATGAACATGAAACTCACCTAGCTTTTTGATTTCGTGCGTTCGCTCGTCTCTCGTCAGTGGGACGTAATTCATCTTCCGGCCACTTTCTCCGTAGCCCAGAAGGAAGCCCCGGGATCGGCGTGGACTCTTGGCTCCAGACAGGCGCGGTGCTTTCCACGCCACTGACAGCCGGTCGTCGGAGGAGCGGACTCGGACGCGCAAGGGCTTGTTGGGCACGTCCTTTTCTTAAAGAGGACACGACACAAGACCGTTAAACAGCAAACCCCAGAGCTCCCGACAGAGGAGGGAAAAGCGTGCCCAAAGATGGAGCCACGACAATCAGCAGCTGGGCTTAAGACATCCACTTTGGGTAACCAGTTCTAGTAAGAACATTCTTCCCCCAAGGGTATCAACAGTTGGTATCCACCCCACACAGGAGGCCGAGAGGTCTCAAGGATTTAAAGTGAAAACATACCATGTGTGAGACTGCCAGCCAGAAATCCTGGATGCTTTACAGTGTTCCTTTTCATCTATTTCCTCTTGCCCCCTTAAAGCCAAAAACTATATATCCTCTGGTGAAAGCAAAGGGTCAGCATAAAATATAGCAAACACACTTTCATGCTATTTTTAACTGTCCTCCTGGAAGCTTTTCCTCTATAAGTTTGGGGAAAAAAACTGGGCTTTCCTTGTCTTTATGGGGACTCACTAAGAACTCAATCCTTCTTTTTGGTTTTGATCTTAATTTCTCTGGCGTGTCCAAGTCGTGCCCCTTCAGACAAACCCTGCTGCTATGCCCCACGTCTGCTGTTGCCTTCCCGCTAAATGAATCCATTTCCAGCACTCTTACTAAGCTGAAAGTCTCAGGAGTCACTCTCATAGTTAACATTCTCAAAGCAAGGCCAGTACTTAATGTTCGAAGTTTTGCTTTTCCATCGATTAAGAGCTGATGATACGGTTGGGAACAAGGGCTACAGACTACGTGATAACTACACTGCCTGTTTCTGACAGCAGGCCACGTTCTAGCCCTGTCGTGGGATCCAGTGACCCAGTGAGTGTCTCTCTGGCTATGTAAGCCAGGTTTATTTCCCAAGCATCGTTCCTCCCCTACGTACATCACCCCCATTACCAATTCTAATTTTATTAGACTGGAAAACTCCCACCTAAGTGAATATTTTAACACTAACTAAAACAAAACAAACAAACAAAAAATGTCATGAGTTGGCATGAGTTTCAACAGCATAATAATAGCCACTGGAGATGGTTATGCCAAGAAGTCAGTCACCAGACTGTGTCTTCGAACCAAAAGGAATATCCTTTTGTATATTAGCTGCAGCTACCTAATCAGTCACTGGGCACCCTCATTCCTAAAGGCTGCTAAAAGAATATCATATCATGGTTCAACAAATATTTTCCCCAATACACAAAGCAGTGATTATGGAGATTTTTTTTGTTTTTAATCCCACAGCACAGTCAATAAACTAACTATTTAAAATTTTGTCTTGCACCCTGGTGATGTGAACTCAACTCAGCTTTATTCCAAGTTCAGAGATGGGCTCTCCATTTCAAGAATCTAGCCTCTATAAAAATTAGGGACCACCAAGCCATATGGAAAGGACAAATATGCACATCTCTATAATTGAAAAGAAAATTTGTCTCAAGTGTTTAGTACGAATAGTCCAATTCATTAACAGCACAGTACTGATTCATGGAATGAGTTCCTACATTAATCCGATGAGTTGATTTTGCTTATGAGTCCCAATGGGGACCTCTTCCTTCATACTCCTAAGAACAGGACGCTCAATGTTTCTAGAAAGATCCAGACTGTCGAATCTCATTAAGCGCTTGCATTATCTGTGGGTGACTGTGGATTTTCTTCATCAGCATGTGTCACTGCTGAACAGACCTTGTCCACTTGTGGGGCTAGGGTAAGAATCGTTTTTTAAAAGCTGGTAGTGAAAATATCTGGTGAAAACGACTCACAAGATGCAAAATCTGGACAAGGGGCGGCATGCTTAGTCTCGATGAAACTTTGGTTTGGTTTTTGAAGTCAGCACATTTTTGGACAACGTGCATCAGAACAAAATAGACAACCAAGTTTAACTTTTCAGGAATAGTGTTTGCATCATTTTCAGCTTTGTGCAAAGTTATGAAACTTGACGTGAGCCATAGGCAGGGGAACAGAGGTCAAGAGAGGAAATTTTAAAGGAAGCAGAAAACTTGGCTTCATTCTCTTTACATCTTCCGAGTCAAGTTGTACTCGGTGTGCCTCCAACACAAACTATCACCACCTACAGCACACTGTTTTATCAGAAGCCCCTCTGATGAGCGAGCCCACAGCCTCTCCCAGGTAAACCCCCTGAGGCTGGCGTTTGGAACCAAACGTTCCAGAGTGTCCAGCTTTGGGCAGGCATCAGGGCTTTCGTTTTTTTTTAAGAAGTCTATAACGTGAAAATGATGTCTGCCTAGAGAACTGACTTATGAATAGGGCAGTGGGGAGGAAGGAGAGGGTAAGATGAATGGAAAGAGTGGCACGGATGCATATACACTACCATATATAAAATAGACAGCCAATGGAAATTTGCTATATGACTCAGGGAACTCAAACTGGGGCTTTGTAACAACTAGAGGGGTGGGAATGGGCGGCAGGTGGGAGAGAGGTTCAAGAGGGAGGGGACATATATACACTTAGGGCTAATTCATGTATGGCACAAATATTGTAAAGCGGCTAGCCTTCAATTAAAAATAAATTATTTAAAAATTCTGTCTGCCAATAATACATGGTATTCATTTACTCTTAAGAAAAGCTCATACCTCCTCGAGGGACCCTCGGTGATGCAGACGTGAGAAATGACGCCTGCTCGAGCTGCCACAGGCCATTTGCACTGCTCTTCTTCCCAGCAGGACTGGCAGGCTCCCCTCCACCCCCACAGCGGGCACAGGCTACCTCCTTGGGGCAGCGGCAAATGTGGTGGGTGTCCAGGGTGCTGTCACCAATGTGCCCAGCCTCAGGGTTGCCCTCTCCACTCACTCTTGTCCTAAAGCCCTGAGTGACACAACCACTCTCCCCACCACTGCAGAGAGCCACCCATCCGTCTGGGACTTCTGGGATGATCTCCAGCAACACGGGCAAGTTGACCGAAAACACATGCGTGGGTCTAACAAGATTCAGCTAAGCAGTAAATCACTGAGCAGAGATGGCGTCCCGGCTCTGTGGCCCGGCCCCCGCCCTGAGACCCGGCCAGCTCATCTACTTCACAGTGGAGCCAGCATCGGTGGAGAGCAAGCCTCGCCTCGGGGCCTTGGGGCTTCCCTGGTGGCTCAGACGGTGAAGTATCCACCCACAGTGAAGGAGACCGGGTTCAATCCCTGGGTCAGGAAGATCCCCTGGAAAAGGGGATGGCTACCCACTCCAGTATTCTTACCTGGGGAATTCCATGGACAAAGGAGCCTGGCGGGCTACAGTCCATGGGGTCGCAAAGAGCGACTAACACTTCTTCTTCATTTGGGGAGTGTGGTGGGCCTGTGCTCCAGAACAAATAACCCCTGACACTCAAGAGCAAAATTTCAAACAAACAGAAAGGAGGAAAAAGACCACTGGGATGTCCTGAAGTGCCGGGGTCCCTGAGGAAGAGGAAGAGGGGAAGTTCCAAGAACAAGGGACTCTGTCCCAGACGAAACAGGTTTTGGCCTGGGATCCTGGCCCAGGCCAGGCCCACTAAATCTCAGCCACACTGCCCAGTGGCAGGGACAGCAGCAGCCCCCTCGGACCGCATGGGCTCCCCCCAGCCCCAGGCTCCGGGCTGCAGTCCAACCCTCCACACCAGGGTTTGAAAACAAAGCCAGGCCTGCTGAGCAAGCTTTGGCAACAGGGCTGAGGCCAGCCCTATGACCAATCACACTTCTCTTCTACAGAGAACCTCACACTTGGTTACAAGCTCTTGCTTGGTTCGTTTTAACTGTCCTTCCAACATCTCTCAGGCGAGGAAGTCAGATGTCACAATCCCCACAAGAAGACTGAGGATCGGGAGGTGAAGTACCTGACCCACGGCCGCATGGCTAAGTGCCAAGCAGCAAGCTGAATGCAGCCACCCTGATGCCAGCCTCCCCGCTTGTCCACCGAGCCCCGTCCGCTCATGCCATCCCAGCAGCCACCCAACCTCTTCTGCTAATAAACGTGAAACATGGGTTCTAAGCTGGACAGGCCCCCTTCCAAGTGTGAGCATACTGCCTTGCACAGTAGGCCTCACATTTGCAGGTATGTGTTTTGGTTTTTTTTAAAAAACTCCTTGGATAGCAAGGAGATCCAACCAGTCCATCCTAAAGGAAATAACCCTGAACTGGAGGGATTGATGCTGAGGCTGAAGCTCTAATACTCTGGCCACCTGATGCAAAGAGCTGACTCATTGGAAAAGACCCTGATGCTGGGAAAGACTGAAGGCAGGAGGAGAAGGGGACGACAGAGGATGAGATGGTTGGATGGCATCACTGACTCAAGGACATGATTTTGAGCAAGTTCTGGTAGATGGTGAAGGGCAGGGGAGCCTAGCATGCTACAGTCCATGGGGTCATAAAGAGTTGAACACAACTTAGCAGCTGAACAACAATAACAGTTTTGAGTTGGGGTATAGCCGGTGAACAATGTTGGGATAGTTTCAGGTGAACAGAGAAGGGATCCAGCCAGCATGTATACATTTTTTTCAGTGGATCAGACAGTATAACTAAGGAGCCAGAGAAGCTACTCAGCAGGTTGTCTTTAGCAACCAGAGAAGGCCACCGACTCTAGAAACCAGAGTGAGGTGACAATGTCATTCCACTGTACTCAGCCCTAAAGCCAGCCCCAATTTTTTCAAGTACTTTGAAAAGTTCCTTTCTTTAATGCTCTGGATGAAACACACCGTCAATTAGCTTTTATAGATCTTTACTAGATCGTCTGGGAGCCTTCTTTTAAGCTGATGTACACATGAAGAAAATCTGTTCCTGTGGCTCAAGTTCACTCGCAGTGAGATTTCCTAAGTGTTTTCTCTAAGCTGTGTGTGATAGCCCCACAGAAGCCTTCTGAAAATTTTCTAATAAATCCCTGTAAGCCTTTTCTCTTGAAAACAGGAAGTCACCATTGCCAAGAGGAATGATGTTCACATCCACCCGTGCTAAGTATATTTTGAACCTGGCAGGACACACTCCCTCCATTGCTCTGGAGACCATTCAACCAGGTAGATGTTGCTCAGAATGAATTGATCTCAGAAGACTTACATCGATTAATCACACACCGTCCACTAAGCACGTCAGTGAGGCGAAACGCTTCCCATGTAAACTACAACCAACATCTGAAAGCCAGGCAGAATTAGAACATCTCCCCTGATGAGTACTGCCAGCTATGCAAATTGGCAAGTATTCTGAAATCATAGGGAGTCAAAAAAATCTGTTCTTTTCACACACAAAAAAAATCCAAAATTCAACATGATGCTTTCTTTGCCCATTTACAATTCAGCGCTATTAAACGCGTAGCTTCTGAATTGGGCTTCCATGGGCTCGAAAGCCAGGGTCTGAATCTGAGTCCAAGTCTCACTGCCTTTCGAACTTCAGCTTCCTCCTTGGTCAAGCAGTGTCTCTGTTACTGGGTTTTGTAATTCACACTGTCCTGACATCTATCAAGGACACATTAAGTGCTCATTGTGTTTGTGATCGGTCGTGATAAAAACCCTCTTTTATCAGATTCATGGTGGGCAGGCGGCTCCTTTCAGAAGGTGAGCTGTGGTTGCATCAGAGTTTTCTGTGCACGCTAAAAAAAAAAAAAAAAAAAAAATGTGTTTCAAAGAACCTGATAAAGAATGCACCTGCAATGAGGGAGACTTGGGTTCAATCCCTGGGTTGGGAAGATCCCCTGAGAAGGGAAAGGCTACCCACTCCAGTATTCTGGCCTGGAGAATTCCATGGACTGTATAGTCCACGGGGTTGCAAAGAGTCGGACACGACTGAGTGACTTTCACCTTCAGAACCAGACGGTTGCAAAAGAAGTGGACTTCTTGCCAAAGACTCTACACTGAAAGCCTTCTCATATACGAGGCTGTCGACACCCAGCTGGCTTTGTTTGCACCATAAGCGGAAAGCACCATTCCTCGTCCTTGTTAGCATCTCACAGTCACACCACTCTGAGCCGGCCCCTCCTCTTCATTGGAATGAAAGTCCATGGCCCCGGCTGTCTGGTGACCACTTTCCCTGGCCCGGTCTCAACTAGCAGGATATTCCTGTTTCCAGGAGAACGTGAGGGATCCCTCAGTCTAGAGCTTCAGAGAGCAAGTGGTTTGTCCCACTGACCCACCTGACACCCACTGCACTGGCCTCCAAGCTTCACGCAGACAGGGCAGTAACAGCCGCCCTTCCCCTCGCCCAGCCTCGGCCCCAGGCGGCCTCCCCACCCTTCCCAGGCATCAGACCTCAAGGCCACCAGGGACACTGGTCTGAGGGCGGGAATCCACCCACGAGGCTGGACCACAGTCCTCACACTGCACTGTGCATCAGAACACCTTGGTGGTGGGTGGGAGGGGACTTGTGGAAGCACATCCCCTCCCACCTGTATCCAGGACAGGTGAGATTCGGGAGCTTCTGTGCACTTGCGATGAAAGAGCCTGATTAGGAAGAGGTGAGGGGGTGTGGGGGAGAGGGAAGGTGCACTGCGGGGCGGGGAGGGGGAATGACACCAGCTGTCTCAACCAGAGGAACCAGACACATGCCTGCTGCCCCTATGCTGAGTCTGGGTGCCCTCCCCGCCGATGCTGGCTGAGGCCAGAGTACGGGCAGGTTGGCAACACCTGACAGCCTTGGTCTGTCACGGGCTCCTTCTTCCCAGGTGAATTCCCACACTCAGTCCCGCTGCAACAGTCCCCCTGCAAAGGCTCCCAGAGCTCTTCTCCCCAACAACCAGATGTGCAACACTTACTCTAAAGTCTCCCGTTAATGCCCCAGTCTCCTCTCCAATCAAAGCCCTCTGTACATTTAACGATGCACTGAACTGCAGTTTATTTGGACAAGCCCAGCTATTTAACAAGAGAGTGTTAGACACTCAGTCATGTCCGACTCTTTGCGACCCCATGGACTGTAGCCCACCAGCCTCCTCTGCCCACCGGATTCTCCAGGCAAGAATGCTGGACTGAGTTGCCATTCCCTTCTCCAGGGCATCTTCCCGACCCAAGGATCGAATGCTGGACTGAGTTGCCATTCCCTTCTCCAGGGCATCTTCCCGACCCAAGGATCGAATTTGTGTCTCTCTCATTGCAGGCAGATTCTTTACCATCTGAGCCACCAGGGAAGCCCAAGAAGAGGAAAGGAAATCTCATGCCTTCACTTCAAAACAGTGTCTGTCAGAGCATCACCAACCTTCATCATCGACTGGATCCCTGCCAGGTAAGGCAGTGGACAAGCATCCTCATGATAACCCAATAAACACCCCATTTACGGACAACGGAAGTGAGGCTCCAAGAGAGTAAGGGAGAATCTCCAAGCCAGACAGCATCAGGCACCCAGCTGGCATTGGAACCCAGGGCTTTTGGGGCTGCATCCCTGGTTCTCTCCACCCCTATTTAGAAGCTCACAGTGGTTGCAGAGTTGGTGTCACCCGCAGCCACACTGTGGCATACACACAGTGCCCGTCTGGGAGAGCGTCCCCCTGGGAGCCCCTCTGGGGAAGGACTGCTCTGCGGAGCCAGGCATCACCGTCTATCTAGGACTGCCATATCATGAGCATCTCTGCATTCAGAAGATGCTGGCTAAGTTCCCAAGGGCCTGGCTGCCCTCCAGGGAACGTGGGTCCATTCGTCCCATCAGAAGCCATTCATCACACCGTTCCCCTTACATTTACCCACGTTTCAGTCTCCCAGGGCCTGGCTGCCTGCTGGGGAAGCAGAGTGGACACCAAGGGGAGAATTAGACTGACAGGCACGAATCTCAGCATCCTTCAGAGACACTGGCACAGCGCCCCTAAGCCATCAACCGGAGTCGGTCCATTCCTGCTGCTTTTTCAGGGATTGGGAGAAAAGAGAAGTTCTTGAAAGAAAAACAAAGAACCTTGATCACCCCCAAGTAAATCAGTGCCAATTACTAATGATAGTAATGTTAGGACTGTGGAAGCCCTTTATGAAGCGTGTAAAGCTAACTTTCAAAGCAAACAAACCTCAGAGCCACCAGTTTAAGATTTCTACCGCCCCCTGCCCAGTTCTTCACGGATTCCTCTTCCCTGCTTCCTAGGGTCATGCGGGGACATCCTGGCTGTCACCAGATGAGGAAGCTACAGGGAACCCAGGGACAGTGTAGACAGAGGCCAACCCCACAGGCTGACACAAGGCCGCCAGCATCTGAGCCACAAACGTGGTCCTCAAAACTCCAGCAGGACCATCTCAGAAACAAAGCAGATGCTCCAGCCACCCTGGGACCACTCCATTCCAACCATCTTGTTTGACTTGGCTGTTTCACAGAATTGCTGGATCACTTTACCACTGAACAGAGCCCCTCACGCTCTTCACTGAGGTTCATGTAACATCGAAGAAAACAAACTCAGCCCCCACAAGCCTGGAGCATTGGTAACTGATCCACAATCTCGGTTTTATCTCAAAATTGCATTTAAATTGTATAGACTACCCTATAATATTTTGGTTTGTCTTCAGAGTCAAAAATAACATTTTAAATGACCGGCCACCAAGAAAACACTTCCCGTTGGACCTGCCTGGTGTCTCTGCCAAGAAAATAGTTCCCGTCATGCTTTCCTGGCAGTGCGATGTTCTCACAAGTTCTGAGGACCCAGTTTGAGAAGCTTCAAAGAATGACTGGGATATCAGCAGCTCCAGGATGTCATCCAAAAAGGTCAACAGTTACTGACCTTGATCCCAGTGAGTGAAAGTCATTCAGTCCTGTCTGATTCTTTGTAATCCCATGGACTGTAGTCCCCCAGGCTCCTTTGTCCATGGGGATTCTCTAGCCAAGGATACTGGAGTGGTTTGCCATGCCCTCCTCCAGGGGATCTTCCCGACCCAGGGATCGAACCCAGGTCTCCTGTGTTGCAGGCGGATTCTTTACCATCGGAGCCACCAGGGAAGCCCAAAGGCCCTATAATCCCAGCGGTGATATGAACATCAGTGAAGACTACACCACCAATGTCACTGCACAGGACCAAGGCGGCAGAGGCCGAGTCACCCCCAGATGGTGGCCAGCAGGACATTAACAACAGGGGCAAACTCTACACAGGAACTCAGCGGCCCTACAACCGTCTGCATGGACACGCCCCTCAATCTCACAGATCATAAAACCTTTGAGGGGACTCTCTGTGTTCGTTAGGTCAGCAGTCTCTCCACTGCCACGCAGGCAGAGCTAGCTAAGGTCCCTGTGTCCTACTCAGGGCAGTGGCTCAGTGATAAGCCTGGAACAGCGATATCAGTTGCCAAGGTCCTCAGCCACCTGCACCAGGGGTGAGCCCTAGCCTGGCCCCAGCTCCCTTGTTCCCCATCCCTGGCCCAGCCCTCACTGACTTAGCGTGGAAGGCAAGAGGGGGAAATCTTGCAGGGGACCAGCTGTAAAGGTTCCTCTGTGAAACTTTACATGATGAAAAAAGGCATCATTGGAGCATCTGATCTGGACCCATCTGCTGGTGCTTCAGTTTTCAGCGGCACTTCCTGAGGGCCCTGGAGGAACCCAGAAAGCAAAGGAAGCGAGCCTCCTTTTCTGAGTTCCTCAACGGCTGAAATGCGGACCTCTGGCGTTTCCTCACCTCACTGTGGACACAGAGACAGCCTCCTGGTCGAGGTAAGCTAAGAGAAAGGGGTGTTAGATGTCCTAAGGGAAAATTTTCCCAGGTTTTTGCAGCTTGGTTTGTTTTGTCTAAAGCTCTTCTGCATTTGTTTCATTTGGGAGCCAAAGAGTTGGCGACGCAGTTGTCTTCTAGAAATGAAAGCACTTTTTCTGTTAAACAGCTATTGGTTAGCTCAGTTTTTAGTGCTATCCAACATGTCACCTGCAAAGAAAGGTCCAGTTACAATACCTGAATAGGTTGACAACTGAGCAAAGAAAGTGGTTTCTTTTGGGAAAGATGTCTACACGCCCAGAGATCCTTTATAAGAAGCTGCACCCCTCTTCAAGGGCATCACCTACTGCTCCTCCCTGCCCTCCTCCGCCCTCAGACACCAAAAGAAAAGCCAGTGACAGATACTCAGAAAATGGCACCCAGCCCCCAAGATGCTGGCTCCACCAGGACATTGGGTTAGTTAACTACTGCAGGTTCCTCCAGGAGGCAAGGGCAAGGTCGGCTGACGTTGCACCCAAGGCCCACACACGAGGACTGTGGGGACAGTTCATCTTCCCAGCCGCCCACAGCCCCTGCCCATTCCATCAAAGCGGCCACTCCTCAGCCTCTGAAACAAGCACCCGTCTGTTGGAGGGAAGGGCCTCGCTCCCCGTCATCTGCGTCTTAAGGATTCACTGAAAGGAAAAACTATGCGCAGATATTCTCATTCATCAGTGTAGACAGGGAGATGAAACACCGCAAAATGTGGGTTTCAGCCCTGGTGTCCAACAACTTCTGCCTCCTCCAGGCAGCTGGCCCGTGCTAAGTCCTTCCCACAGCACCCTTGTCTGGGATGGAACTCAGGAGTCCCGCCCAAGAACATCTGCACGCAAGCCTCTCTTGCCTACTTTTTAGAATAAAAGAATGGACTCTGAGGTTGATGAAGTCTAACCACATTCTAACCACATGAAGAACTGATGCTTTTGAACTGTGGTGTTGGAGAAGACTCATGAGAGTCCCTTAGACTGCAAGGAGATCCAACCAGTCCATCTTAAAGGAAATCAGTCCTGAATATTCATTGGAAGGACTGATGCTGAAGCTGAAACTCCAATCCTTTGACCACCTGATGCAGAGCTGAGTCACTTGTAAAGGCCCTGATGCTGGGAAAGATTGAAGGTGGGAGGAGAAGGGAATGACAGAAGATGAGATGGTTGGATGGCATCACCAACTCAATGGACATGAGTTTGGGTGGACTCCAACTCATGGGTGGACATGAGTTTGGTGATGGACAGGGAGGCCTGGCGTGCTGCAGTCCGTGGAGTCGCAAAGAGTCGGACACGACTGAGCGACTGAACTGAACTGAACCACATTATAATGTGAGAGGCAGCTTGGAAACCAGCACCCAGATAAAGAGATCTGAGCCATGGAAGGATAAAGATCTGAACGTGGAGGGAGGTGAGCTCACAGCAGGTGGGCCTGACTCCACAGAGCAACCAGCCCTGAGGAACTCCGGTCTCCAAATGCATTTAACACCATCCTTCACCCAGGCCCCTCCAAAGAAACAGTGGGCAAGAACCAGGACCGCTGACTAGTGACAGCACCATTCTAGGGGGACCAAGCAGCCTGCTGGGGCCACCCCTACAGTCAGTGGCTGAATGAGATGGAGGTGCCCGAGCTACTGACATACAGTTCAACTTCCTGGGCATGGATGTGGAGCAGAAGCAGCCTCTAAATGCATTTCACCCAGTAAACAATCCTTGAGCGCCTACTTTGTGCTCAACCCAGGCTCTGGAGATATAAAAATGAGTATATCATTGTCCTGCCCTCGAGGAGCTCACCCCCCCAGGTCAGGAGCCAGAAACCAGGTCTGCCCTCCAAACTGCATACTTTAAAAAATCTAATAATTGCATGAGAGAGCTACTGAGAAAAATAATGTCATAGACATTATTAATTCCCTGTGGGCCAGAGACTTTTTAAATTGAAACTAGTATATGAAAAGAGGATGGTCTTTGATTCATAATTAATTTTAAAACTTTGGAGCAGGGAATACTTAAAGCTCAAGTCCGGCCCACAGCAGCCAGGATCTGGCTCCAGGTTACACGGTAGTGCCCCCAGGGCAGAAGCAATGGAGGATGTGGTTTGCTTATCGCTGCACTTCAGCGGCTCCTCTTACCCAGTCATACCAACATGGGTCAGTTTAAGTGAGTTAACATGGTGTCTCCTTGGCTCATTTGGCAGAAAGCCTGCCATTTGCACCCAGAGAAGGAAGGCAGCACTTCCAGTGTATCACTGGAGACGATTCTTTATCCTGTGTGCCTCTGTGTATTCACTCACAACCTCAACACCCAGAATCTATAATTCAGTGTTTCTTCCTTGGCCAAGATGAGTTCAGGATTTGCTGGGCTAAAACATTCTCAGTAGGGTGGAGACCAAGGCAGTCATTTCTCAGCAATGGTTCCCAAGGGCTTGCCAAGCTTAGGACCACTCATTCAGAGTGCCTTAGTGTTGTTAATTCATGAAATGTCAGAGCTGAAAGGAACCCTAGAACCTTAAAAGGAAGTTTAGAACCTGAGAGGGTTCTTAGAAAGGAGCCTGGAGCCTATTTGGGGAGCCCCATCATTGTATGGCTGAGACGTCTGAAGGGTCTCGCTGTTGATTGAGCCTGATTCTGGGGTGTAAGAGTCAGCGGTGCAGATGGTTATGGTTGGATGGATTCATTATGCTGTTAAACCAAGAGATTAGGGAAGGAGGCAATCTCAAAACAGTGGGATTAGAGTTTTCAAATACCACATCAGTCACATCTACATAGGGACTTCCCTGGTGGCTCAGAAGGTAAAGAGTCTGCCTACAAGGCAGGAGACCCAGGTTCAATCCCTGGGTCAGGAAAATCCTCTGGAAAAGGAAATGGCACCCCACTCCAGTACTCTTGCCTGGAAAATCCCATGGACAGAGGAGCCTGGTGGGCTGCAGCCCAAGAGGTTGCAAAGAATTGGGCACGACTGAGCGACTTCACTTCACTTCACATCTACATAAACAAACTAGCAAGAAAATGCACCTGAAGATGGGTGCTCATTTTGATGAAGTACTGATTGAAAAGATCAAAACACATGCTTGGACATCTTTCCTGGTATATCCACAGATATGTCCTATGACAGGACTGCCAAGGAAGAAGTGAAAGATGCCAAGCTTCAGTTTTCAGGTCTCATAGTTTCACTGTCAAATAATTTGACAGCTGCCCAAATTAGCTTTTGAGCCAGGTCCTACAGGGGAGGGGAGGGCTCCAAGGATGAATCCAGAACAGCCCTTGGGTCCTAACCATACTTGCAAAGAAGCTCTCTGTATATGAAGTCAGCCTGAGAGAGAAGCGGTAATAGCAACCTTTCCTCAGAGCCAGGAGAAGGGAAGGAAGCCATGAAGGCTTAGAAGTCAAGGGAGGGGAGACAAGAGATGTCACCCCAATGACCTTTATTTCCCAGGGAGACAGGAAGCAAGGTCAGGTGGGAGGGCAGGTCAGGAGGGGAAGGCAGGTGGAGGAAGGAACTTGAAGAAAATGGCCAAGTTTTGGAGAGAAAGAAAGGAAACTGAGAAAGGACAAACAGAATAATCTCCAAGCAGAACCCAGGGTCCAGATGAACTTAGAAAACCAGCTACAGGAAGCTGTCACAAGGTGGATGAGCTTAGTTCTTATTTCTCCCACAGGCTCAGCAATTAGCACACAGAAAGGAAAACCAGACAGCCAGGGATAGGGGGCAGCTGGCATGGCTGTGCTGACATGAGTGTGGTGAAATGCTGGCACCAAGATAAAATAAGCCAGAAATGGGCCAGGAGACAGTTTCTGGAGTCTAGCAATGGGAAGTGTCTACAGACCCGAAGCCTGGACAATCTAATGACATGACAGCACTGAAGAATTTCATGATTCTAGGTTTTGGAGGGGAGCAGCTTCATCCTAGGGAACAGGAGTGGAGACTGTCTAACGGATTGTCAGCACTGAAGTTGTGCAGTCTGGGACGCCAGTGTGGAGATGCACATAATGAACCACGTGCCTTCAAGCTGTTTGGATTCGGGGAGCAGCCTGGAGGTCGGGGTGACCGTGATAAGGAAGGGAATGGCTGGACCACGGGAATCATGCTGGTGAAAACGGCCTAAGAGGGAGCATCCCTGGTGGCTCAGTGGTAAAGAATCGTCCGCCGATGCAGCAGTTCAGTTCAGTTCAGTCGCTCAGTCATGTCCGATTCTTTGTGACCCCATGAATCACAGCACGCCAGACCTCCCTGTCCGTCACCATCTCCCAGAGTTCACTCAAACTCATGTCCATCGAGTCGGTGATGCCATCCAGCCATCTCATCCTCTGTCGTCCTCTCTTCCTCCTGCCCCCAATCCCTCCCAGCATCAGACTCTTTTCCAATGAGTCAACTCTTCACATGAGGTGGCTAAAGTACTGGAGTTTCAGCTTTAGCATCAGTCCTTCCAAAGAAATCCCAGGGCTGATCTCCTTCAGAATGGACTGGCTGGATCTCCCTGCAGTCCAAGGGACTCTCAAGAGTCTTCTCCAACACCACAGTTCAAATTCATCAATTCTTCAGCACTCAGCTTTCTTCACAGTCCAGCTCTCAACATCCATACATGACTACTGTAAAAACCATAGCCTTGACTAGACAGACCTTTGTTGGCAAAGTAATGTCTCTGCTTTTCAATATGCTATCTAGGTTGGTCATAACTTTTCTTCCAAGGAGTAAGCGTCTTTTAATTTCATGGCTGCAGTCACCACCTGCAGTGATTTTGAAGCCCAAAAAAATAAAGTCTGACACAGACACAGATCTAACCCAAGATCCCATGTGTCAAGGAGCAGCTAAGCCCGTGTGCCCCAACTATGGAGCCTGGGCTCTAGAGCCCAGGAGCCTCAATGCCTGAGCCCACATGTCACAATTACTGAAGCTTGAGTGGCCTAGAGCCCATGCTCCGCAGCAAGACAAGCCACCACAATGAGAAGCCCGAGTACAACAACTAGAAAACAGCCCGCACAACAGAAGACCCAGGACAGCCAGAAATAAACAATTTTTAATGGCCTAAGAGAATTGTGAACTCTACGCTAAACTTGAGTCTGAGCTGTAATTTAACTGTCAAAAAAAAATTAGTAAGTTTCATGGACTAAAATAGAATGGAAAGAAAATATAAAGTATAAATCAAAGTTTTATTTCAGTTCTGGGTCTAGTGTGGGCTCCATCGATTGAGGAAAGCACAAAGGATTCGATTTTTAGAAAACCACGACATTACTAAAAATACTTATGAGCCTACTGAGAGCTAAAATTTCCCAGATGAACAGCTCGGTGAAAGCCCATGAACTGCCCTCCGAGCCCATGGTCTGGTTGGAAGCAGAGATGGACTGTGGTTCTCATCCTGACGCCCAGTGCCCAGCTCTGCACAGAGCAGATTACCCAGATCCAGTCATAGAAGAAAAGCAAAAACAACTTCAGAAAAGTCTGCAGGAAAGCTGAATAATAGGATTCCAATACGTGAAGGGACTTGTGACATCTCTCCCCCAAGGACAAACAAAGGGATATGGGTTTACATCTCAACAGGAGAGAGTTTACATTTAAACACCAAGACCACTTTCTAACAAAAAGATATGTGATGAGTGACCAAAGAGTAAGCCAAAACTTCTGCCCTAGAGTTGCATTTTTGCTTAGCCCTATAAGAGCATCCACATTTGTATGAGTGACCATCTGAAAATCACTCAGCTCCTGCCTGCCTCCAAGACTCACCGCACATTCTTCGTCCCCCCTCATGTGGCGTCCCAGACAGTCCCAGAGGTCTTGGCCTGGTGCCGCCATCTTGTTCTGTATCACAGTGCTGCTCATGTTTCAAGGAATTTATGATCATGTTACAGCCTAAACTTTGTCTCCCTCCCCTTTCAAATTTTTATGTTCAAGATCTAAGCCAAATTATCTCAGAATGGGACTGTGTTTGGAGCGTGGGCCTTACAAGGTGACTAAGTTAAAATGAAGCTACAAAGGTGGCCCTAATCCTATCTGACTGGTGTCCTTAGAAGAAGTAGAAATCTGGACACAGACAAGCCAAGGATTCATGGCCACAGAGGAAAGGTAAGCCAAAGAAAAAGACCTGGGGAGAAATCAATCCTGCTGACACCTTCATCTCGGACTTCGAGCTGCTAGAACTGTAAGGAAATAAATATCTACTGTTTAAGATAACCAGCCTCTGATATTTTGTTATGGCATCCCTACCAAACTCATACAGATTATATGCCTGACTCTCTACTTGCATTGCTTATTGTCTTTCTTTCCCACTCTAATGGCAGAAAGTGAAAAGGAACAAAAGAACCTCTTGATGAGGGTGAAAGAAGAGAGTCAAAAAGCTGGCTTGAAACTCTACATTCAAAAAACTAAGATCATGGCATCCGGTCCCATCACTTCATCAAAAATAGATGCGGGAAAAAATGGAAGCAGTGACAGATTTTCTTTTCTTGGGCTCCAACATCACTGTGGACAATGAATGCAGCCATTCATTAATTAAAAGACACTTGCTCCTTGGAAGGAAAGCTATGACAAACCTAGACAGCATGTTAAAAAGCTAAGCCATTGACATCACTTTGCTGACAAAGATTCATATAGTCAAAGCTATGGTTTTTCCAGTAGTCTTGTACAGATGTGAGAGTTGGACCATAAAGAAGGCTTCAGCACTGAAGAACTGACGCTTTTGAGTTGTGGTGTTGGAGCAGACTTTTGAGAGTGCCCTGGACAGCAAGAGG
This sequence comes from Bos indicus, assembly GCF_029378745.1. Lineage (NCBI taxonomy): Eukaryota > Metazoa > Chordata > Mammalia > Artiodactyla > Bovidae > Bos > Bos indicus. The sequence continues at coordinate 95,994,173 of NC_091768.1, read as the reverse complement.
ATCAGTCAATGCTAAAGGAAATCAACCCTGAATATTCATCAGAAGAATCGATGCTAAAGCTGAAGCTCCAATACCCTGGCCGCCTGATACAAAGAGCCGATGAATTGGAAAAGACTCTGATGTTGGGAAAAGCTGAAGGTAAAAGGAAAGGCGGCAGCAGAGGATGAGATGGTTAGATAACATCACTAACTCAATGGACATGCATCTGAGCAAACTCTGGGATATAGTAAAGGACAGAGGAGCCTACAGTGCTGCAGTCCATAGGGTGGCAAAGAATCAGACACTACTTAGCAACCGAATAACAATTACTGTCTTTCTTTCCCACTAGAATATAGTCTTAAGGCAAACCCTCGTCAATCTTATTCACTATTATATCTTTAGCACCCAGAATTGTGCCTAGAAAACCACAGGCACTGAATGAATTAATTACATAACTAAAGTCCTATTTTTAAGTAAAGACAATGAGGTCAAGATAGATTTCCAGCCAGCAAAGAGGCCTTCTGAAATCTGAACGGAAGCCACAGTTTCCAGCAGAATAAAAGAATGGATTTTCCTCTAGTTTCAAATAAACACTGGAAGAACGTGAGGTATTACAGATCAAAGCACAAGAGCTAACCCTTGGGGCCTCTCACCAGATGCAGATGCTAATATCTGCATTTCTAGGACAAATCCCTTCCTTTGTTGTTGTTGGGTTTCTTGGGTGTTTGCTTCTTTATTTTTGCATTTAAAGACTGTATTTTATTAAATCAAAATAGACTGTACATGCATTTGAGGAAAAAAGCATTGTTTATAAGTGCAAGACACTATTCATTCTACCATGTTTGATGTGCAAATCAAAAATAGTACTTCTTTTGTTTAATGGGATTATCATATATTAACCATTCCTCAATAGCATAGCATATTTACCAGGCCTTATTTCAAAAGGTACAGATGCAAGGTTGGTCACTTATTGATAATTTCTCACAAATTATTTTTATTATTTTCATTAACAATGAAATGTCTTTTTTTTTTTCTGGAGCTAAATCTATTCATTCTGGACATGCATTTTATTAAAGTTCTGCTTTACATCGTACACTGCAAAATTTCTTCCAGGATCTTCCTTAGCACCATGTATGACAAATACAGTGTTATGTATTATAGTAGAGCATTCTTTGGCATCAAGAACCCACAGAGGCTCCTGCAGAGAGAGGTTAAAGGATCTCACAGTCATAAATCCAGTAGTGAACTGGGCTGTGATTCTCAGTTCCCAGGGTTTCTATACCACATGCTTACTCAGAAAGGACACACACACACAAGCCTGTTTCTATTAAAGATGGCATAAGAAATGAACTACTTAAGAAAAAATATTACTCATTCTAAAACTGCCATTCAAAAACTTTATCAGGAAGATGATTAAAAATAAAATGGTTATTTAAAAGACAAAGTATAAGGCTCAAAGGCACAATATATCTGTCAGTAAAAGGTGTGAATGTTTACATGTGTATCTGTAGGAGTAGACAACCTCTGAAATAAACACCCTTCCTATTTTGCACATTTTCCAGGTGTACTACCTTCTGGACTCTTTTTCACTGTTCATGTCTTCCAAAGTTTGATCCTTGGCTTTACTCTTGTCTCTCCTAATTCTCAGCCTCTCATCACTCTTCCTACTTCAACTCTCACTCTTCAGCATGGCTCCTAACCCATGCCTACCTCTTGCCCTCATCACCAATCACCCATAAGACAGATCCATTACATTAAGTCCAGCATATTTGAACAAGAACACATCACCTTTCCCAAAATTCAGTTTCTTTTTCAGACTGTTTTGTTCTTCCAGTCCCTATTTTTATAAAATGGTCTTTGAAAACTGCCTACACCCATCAAATCTGACCTGAGAGGCAGATTATGGTCACTGGTTTCAACATACTCACCTTCCTCTCAACAATAATACCAGATTGGTGTATTTAAAAACACCATGCCTTGCCACATTGCCTTTAGGATATGTACTCGACCACACTCTGAAATAACTGCTTTCATTTTGCATTACTGTTTAACCATTAATTAAACATATTCGAGACACAACAAGAAATGTCAACACTTCTCTCAACAAGTAGAACGATACAGTCAGACAACACCCACATCCAAATGATAAAACACAGATGAATACAAATATGGAGCAGAGATGGGAGGCAGATCATCGAACAGATCACAAAGTATCCCATGCATCAGAAAGGAGAGAAGGCCTGGATGCAGCACATTAGCCAATAAAGCCACTGTTTGGTGGGCTCCATTCATTTCTGCATCCACACACAGAAGAGCTGTAAATATCCTCATCGGGCCAGGACTGCCATCTCAACCACCATATTTGCCTGTTAACAGAGCAACAGCATCCCCAGATGTAGACAAGGACATACCCCCACACCAGAACATGAAAGAGCCGTGAGGAATGAGCAATACTGGCTGCAGTCTGGTCCATCCAGTGCAGTGCAGATCGACCAAAACGTGCGGCGTGTGTGTTAGTTTAGCAATGGGAACTAAATGAAGGTTTGTGAGCACATGTGTGTGACAGAAGCACAGCCCTCTTTCGAGATGGTGCTTCAGTGAAGACATGAACCGAATGAGCAAGTAGTACCTGTGACGGTTTCATTAAATGGTCCTGGACCCTTAATGGGAAAACCATCAATCTTGATCCATTCACCTCCTAAATTAGGAAAATGCAACTTGATCGTTAGAAAGGAGGACTACTTGATTTTCCACACTTCACTGCATCCCTCAATGTACATTTCAACGGTCTTCTCAACAATCTTCCAAAGGATCTGCTCAGGCCATCCAAGTGACCTGACCCCTAAACTGTATGGACAACACATATTTTCGGTCTTTTATACATGGTTAACTGTAGTGAGTACCCCCAAACTTAAGACAAAGCACTAGTAACCTATATCAAAAGTACTTTAGAAGAAGGGATGAATTTCTCCTAGTTTTCAATCTTTCAGCTTGCTATACAGGTCTAAAAATTTCTTGTTTGGGAACTCCTTAATGATTTCTAGATTTGCATTGACCTGAAGAAGCAAAGAATTTCCCAGTCTAAGTCACAAAAACATAGCCTCCAATTCTAAGGTAAGACTTACCAGGCAGGCTCTCCGCTCTGTAAACAGGACGGCTCACTCCATTGCTGTTTTCTGCAGTAACCAGCACAAAGTACACTACCCCCGGTTCTGAAACACACGGTTCATGTCAAGCCACCGTTTCACATCTCCAAGAACGACAGTTTAAGTCACTGTCTGCCTCATACCAGTTATAACCAAATATAAAAATCTGAATTAAGAGACCGGTCTAACTTCTCTCTTTTCTTTAATCAAAATCACTAACATTGGTCTCAGGCAATTGAAGCACATCTGACCAAAAGAACACAGAATTTATTTAGTACAAAGCACATGATATGTGTAATAAACCTGGATTCATGGGCAATCAACAAAAATAAGCTTTCGAGTTTTTTTAACATGAAATCAATGTAGGAAACAGACACACACTGTCCACTAAATGTTTTAACCTACAGTGTTAGTAACGACAAAGAAAACTTCCCAACCTCCAAAATAATTGTAAGAACATTTCCCTGTAACTCAAGAAATTTAGCACATGGGGAATCTACACTGCAATAAGTAGAACCTCATGAAATTTTCTTCTTTTCACAATAAAATATTTCCCTTACTATGTGTGCAGGTTTTCTTTGACTATTCCAACAAAAATAGTCAAAAGATCTAGAAAAAACATTTCCCGAGACCTTGGAAATGCTATCCCTGAAATAACTGGACTACACTTTTTGACATGCATCTAGGGATCAAGGTTACATAATGAAGGTCTCTAGCTGATATCCTGAAATTGCTGGGATGCAAAAGAAAACCTAGATACCATGTTACAAAGCAAGGGTACCTTGAACCTACAGTTTTGAAAAGCAAAACTCTGGTAGTGCTGGTTTTCCCCAAAATGAATTATTATCATGTGAAAGATAAGCATAGGTGCCAACTCCTTTAAGAGATGAAAGCTTGTGGGCATTTGAGGGGATAAAGGGCTCGAGAGGTAAGAGTTCTGTCAAAGGCAATAATGATCATTGCATTTCTCCCAGTGAGGAACATTCCTTTCACAAAACTTCGGTTCTCAAGCCAGGGGTCCAGGACCAGTGACACATCTGGGACCCCTACTGGGCTCAAGACTGGTCTGCCTTCTATCTGACCATCGTGGGACCTGGTGGCATTTAAGGTTTGGCACGACCTGCTGGACCAACTGGGAAATGCTGTAGGTTTGGACAAAAAGCAAAACTAGGCATCGCCAGCACTTTCTCTCTTCATTCTGAGCTTATTCGTATTTCAAAGAAATTTCATCCAAATGTCTCTGTTTCGCTTCAGAAAACTTCTGATTTTCATCAGGAAGTTGCCGGGGGCAGGGTGCAGGGGAGGGGTGGGGATACTCTTGGTTTTCAGTGAGTTCTAGGGCTTTATTTTTGCATGTTTTTCTTCTTTGCAGTCAACCTCACAACCCAAGGGGTGAGCAAGAAACTGGGACCCTGCTCATGCCTTTGTGGGATAGAATCTCCATTTAACATCACAGTCGGATTCTGGGGCCCTAGTGATACAGAGGAGATTCAGAGAAATGTACGTTTAGCTAGAGCCATGAAGACAGGAAAGAGCCATGAGTTGGTTTTGATCCACTGAGGGAAAGCAGCAGAATGCTAACGTGGCCAGGGGGACCTGGTTATCACAGGTGCTGACTTCTATGACTTCTGTAGGATCCATCTTAAGGTTGGACCACGGGATGGCTGTAGAATAAATGGGGTCTCAGGCCAGGGGGACTGAGAAAGGGGAATACAGAGGATCCACTGGAAGTAGCTCAAAGTTTAAGTTCAAAACCACCTACACCTGCACTGATACAACAATATATTTAGGTAAAATGTTAAATACTCCAAACTTGCAGAAGCAAATTTAACGGGGAGAAATGTTATATCTTTGAATCAGATGTGGCAAAGCAAGACACACCATCCACCCCTACAGGGACACATTGTTTAACTAACCCCTAATTATAAACTGTTTATAAATTAGAAATCTCAAGGTCAGACTACAAACTTGTCCACTAGTCAAGTTTCTATGAGCTAAAAAAGAATCAACGTATATTCTAAAAGCACATCCAGAAACTAAGAATTGTTTCCTACATCAATTTGGAGAGAGATCCAGGAATTCAAATGCAGGATGGGAAGCCCATGAGCAAGATGAAGGCTGTTGTTTAACAGGCTCTTAACCTTGGCTACCCAAGAACCAAAGAACCACTGGGTGCCATTTTTGTCTCCCAAACAGTCAGCCTGAGAATGGAAGGAGAATGGAAGTGGACAGTTAGTTCTGATTGGGAACAAGACAGAGGGTCACTTACCCACATCCTCAATAAGGAAGGAGTGTGTCTCCGCATTCACCTTGATGTATTTAAGACTTTTCAGTGACTTCCCATAGGCAATGTTGTAATGCTCCACGGATCTATTGGTAGCATCTTTGGGTGGGTCCCACGTGACTTTCAGGCCCATTTTAGTGGACAGCAGTTTCACATGCCTTGGCTTCAGTGGGTGGTCAGCTATGCAAACAGCGCAACTATCAACTTACGAGAAGGGCAGACTGGGAAAACGAATGTTTTTCCAATGTTCTCTGACATGGTTAGTAAAAGAGCAAACGACTTTCCATCTGTCTGATCCTAAAGACTTTAAGTACCGTCATGTTTGGACATCATTATAGTGTGACAGCAAAACAAACATACCAAACCTGCAACCTTTTATGTATTTCAGAGAACTGTGAGTGGTAAATTTAAACCCAAAGTGAAACAAATCAAAATAAACTCTAGGCATTCCCCAGCTTGATTGTGTTGCCTTGCTAGGACAAGATTAACAAAATAGTAATCTGACATATTCTCCAGAAGCATTCATATATTAAATAAATTCTCAGGATTTGTCATGGTACAGCTGGACAATCTTTAAAGCCACCCTGAGAAGAACAACATAAAACTCTCATGATCAGGAAGAATATCCACTGTATCTAAAGGGGGATAAGAGAATCAGTCATTTCCACAAAGAAAACAAATCAAGGTCAACATCTTGAAAGACAGGCAAATCTCTGGTTTTAGCTGCAGGTCGCTAATTTAAATGTTTCCATATTTCATCTCAGAAGAAGACAGAAAAATTATCCAGAAGCACAACATTTTTATCTTCATTGATGAAGTTCCAAAACAGTGTTCTTGGTTTTCCAAACTAACCAAAATGAAACATAATGTTTTGTCAAACACGATCTCTCAGCTCATAATATAACTGATATTGCAATGCAACATGATATAAATAGATGCTAAATATTCACACAGCAGTCAACGTAGGGGCAAACACCAATGCAAGGCATTCTCAGCTGGCAAAAAAGTAACCTAAAAAAACCAGAAACATTTAAACTTCAGAACACTTAGAAAAATGAATTTAGACTCTCATAGAAATGAGGGAAAGGGGAGTGTTTCATGACAACACATATATTGGTTAGTATGTGATTTTTAACACTAATGAAGATTCTGAACAAAATAAGTATAGCTGATGCTAACATACATCACTTATTCTTCCCAAAATTACCCCACTGCCTTAGAAGGAAAATGATAAGAAAAAGAGAGAACTTCTGGGATCCCACTAAAGAAATTCAAGGAATGAAAAAATAGAGTATGAATATCATAATTTTTGAGGCACTAGAGAAAGAGTGTCCACTTGGGAGACAAAAACGCAATGTCAGAGGACAGGCACAGAGCAACCCCCAGAAAGCATTTCTTCCCCAACGTTTACAATCCTGTAAACGTGAGACAGGAGACATCAAGGACAAAAAGCTTAATGCCATCAGGGAAATTCTGAGTTGAGGAGACAGTAAAGACAGCCCACTAGCAAGCATCTGGATATTTAAAATTAGCAGTCATGGCGACTCTGCCTTAATTCTCATGAACCCTTCCTCACCTGCAAGGAACTTTGCAGGATTTTCTTGGCTGGAGGACAGGGGTTCCCTTTCCTCCATTTCCTTTATTTCTCCCAAGGCTTCACTTTGAAAACCTCCCCGCTTTTCTGCCATGGTTTTGACCTTCTGTAGCTGCAGTCCCCGTTTCCTGCCATAGCAGAAATCATTCCCAAGAATCCTGTTCTTCACCCTGACCAAAATATCATGGAAACAAAGCAAGGTCCCTAACACCTCGAAATGGTTGGGTGACTCTCCTAAGGGAGAAAACAAATGAATGAATACGTGAACAACGCTTTTCTTTACAGTTCAGTTCTAACCCTCCCTTCAGGTAAGTTCGATCTCTCTAATGTGAGATTTGTAAAGCCCTAACACCATCATGTTTTCTGCTGTGCACGAGTGATTCAATCCATACACACTGACCTCGGTCTAAAGATGATTCCCGTTCATTACTGACATCCGAAAGGAGGAACAATCCATAAATACACTAGCTGTTCTTTCCTGCTCTGCCTCACCTCTGTCCTTGAACACGGCATGGAATCATTTCTAAGTCATATGAGAATCGCGGTCAAATGGTGCATCCGCCCAGGGTAAGGGGGACATTGAGAACCTCAAGGAGCTCCAATAAAATGAGGAAAATGAAGAACAAGAGGCAAATCCCCCTGGGTCATCAAAACCAAATGCATACCACTGCATTCCGCTTACCCATCAGTTTCCAAGTGTGTTCGTGCAAGTTTGTTTGTTCTTCTCCTGCCAGTGATCAAGTACCATCAGTGTGTCTCAACACAATAACTGTCAGCATTTGTACACCAGAAAAAAAAAAAAAAAAACATCTGGTGTGAACCAACTCTAAAGTATAAAAATGGGAGAGGGAAATGGACAAGAAAAGGGAGCTTGAGTGCCTACCACCCACCACTCTCTGCCTGAAACTCACACTGCATGAGATGCTCTTAACACACACAACGCAGGAGGTGCCGTTCACTCCCTCCATATGGCAGATGAAGACAGCAAGCAAGGCCTGGAACAGAGAGGTTAGGAGAACTGTCCAGAGCCACACAGCTGTACACGGGTAGAACTAAATGCAAATCCTGCTGTGTCCAACTGCAATGCCCGGCTTTTCCCACAGCTCATGGATCTTGGACTCTGTCCCTGCTCATAAATGATCAATGACCACACCAATGAAAAATTGATTTAGGAAGCCATTAGTATCCTAAAACCAATCGTGAGGGCTCCAGCTGGGTTTACCCTTTCCTCCACCACCTACCCCCCCTTCCCATGCCACTTTCCCCTCGGAGGGCCACTCTGCCTTCACCCACAGTCACTTCACCTCCAGCTGTCTGTCCTAGTAGGCTCCTCTCTATGGAAGGAGTGGAGTAAGTGAATGATATTCACATTTGTATAACAAAATCTTGGGCCCAAGTAGTGAAGTGGAAGTGTTAGTCACTCAGTCATGTCTAACTCTTTGCGACCCCATGGACTGTAGCCCACCAGGCTCCTCTGTCCATGGAATTCTCCAGGCAAGAATACTGGGATGAGTTGCCATTTCCTTCTCTAAGGGATCTTCCCAACCAAGGGATTGAACCCTGGTCTCCTGCATTGTAGGCAGACTCTTTACCATCTGAATCATGAGGGAAGCCCTTGGGCCAAAGTAACAACTTTCTAATAGTGACATTTTAGGACTTAGAGAGTACCTAATGAAGGTTGTTTCTAAAACACAAAGGCTTTTAGGGAATCCTGAAATCATCCCTTAGGGTCAACTGCCTTATAAAATCAGTCTTGAATTTAATATTCTCCAAACACCTTAGGCCAAAACACCTCCCCCACACCACCCCCAACACACATGACTCAGGCCAGTTACACACAATACTGCTGCTGCTAAGACGTTTCAGTCGTGTCCGACTCTGCGACCCCATAGACGGCAGCCCACCAGGCTCCCCCATCCCTGGGATTCTCCAGGCAAGAACACTGGAGTGGGTTGCCATTTCCTTCTCCAATGCATGAAAGTGAAAAGTGAAAGTGAAGTCTCTCAGTCATATCCGACTCTTAGCAACCCTATGGACTGCAGCCTACCAGCTCCTCCGTCCATGGGAGTCTCCAGGCAAGAGTGATGGAGTGGGGTGCCATTGCCTTCTCCAACACACAATACTACGGTGACTTAATTAAGGGACATTATCATTCCCTGGATTCTTATCAACTTTGACCTTTAAAATGGATGTCATTGCTGATGCTGCCTGGTCAACAGCACCCATGCCTCACTCAGAAAAGTTTGGAAGAAAAGAAGAACAGGAAGGACGGATAAAAGGAAATCTGTGGTCACTCCAGGCCACTCCTCACTACATGCCTTAGCTCTGCGGGAATCCATCAAACCAGCCTCTAATTAAGGAAGAACAGCTCTAGGCAGGTGCAGATCAACATGCATGAACCTGGGCTACTCGACCGAAGACCTATTCTTGGGACTAGAAACTTAGCGATGTGTTCTATTCCTGATCACCATTTGGTGATCATGACTTCATTCCTTAAATGAAACGTAGGAAGTGTGAAGCAGGTTTCAGGGTCTGCAGACTGCATTCTGAGTTCTGTGTTTCAGGAGTACCATTCTGGTAGCATAAGGCAGAGACATGACAGAGTGATTTCTTACTTATTTGTAAGTGTTCATAGACCATCCTCACTGCTAGATAAATGAAGCACAGAACCCTCTTGGAACAGTTTTCAGGATTCTCATCTGATTAAGGTAAGGAGGGGTATATTCTTTAAAGCCATGTATACCATGAACTGCTTCTCCAAAGAGAAAAAGGACAAGCCCAAAGTCAACACGATAGGAATTACATGGCTCGATAGAGGGGACATTGGGAGGTGACCTCATAAGGCGTGCACGACACACGAGGGCCGTGACAAGCTGTTTTCTCATCTCCGTAGAAAGCAAAATGTGGAAGTGAGTTCAAGCTGCAGCCGCCAGGATTTTAGATTTAGTACAAAGAATTTCCTGTCCGTGTCCTTCCCCATCTCCCCTCAGTCAAGGCTGTCTTTGAAGGGAGACAGATGGTAAGGAGCTCAAGACAGAAGCAGCAGCCAGCAGTGTCTGCTGTGACTCAAGCAACCGCATACCACAGCAGACTCGTTCCACAGTTCACACCAGCAAACCCATCCAGAGTCAAGAATGTTTTACCAGGTACTAAGCGGCAAAATGGTATTTTGATGACATTTCAGGTACCTGGTCATTGCCGAGCTAGACATGTCAGTGCTATGGCTCCCCTGAGGCCCCTGTTGGTCTGTTTGAGAACGAAAAAATAAGGGACCATTGGCACCCAGAGTTCTCACTTCGGTCTAGGCTCCAAACTCCAGCTCTCATTCAAGAGGGCCCTGGAGGCCAATTCGGTCGAAGGGCCAAAGTATGGATCCACATCTGTTTAAGGATGGTTCCAAGATTCCAAGGGCTCCTCCATGTCAATCCTTGGAGGGTCCACAGAGCAGCTTCAAGGGATTCTCCAGGGCTGACAAAAGCCCTCAAGAAGTCTGAGTTCAGAGCTAGGTACCTGGGGTCAGCTTGGTCCACCCGTGTGCAGGGCTCATTTATCACAGTGGACAGGGCGCCATCCCCACCTCCGCACTCTGGCATGTATCTGGGCATCAGATCCTGACCACATACTCAGTACTCACGTAAATGACTGATGGATTGACAAAAAGACGTTCAGGTTGGATGAATGAGATCAGCCAAGAGTCCCCCCGAGGACCAGGAAGAAGCAAGTAAGTAGAGACATATGAAGGAATGTACACGCTACACGAAGGCACAATTTAGTTTCTGGCACCTGCTGACAAAAGGGAATTCAGGACCCAGATTGTCCAACATTCTGGAGGTTTTTCTAAGAAGCTAGAAATCCTGGATTTTATGTGAAATTTCTCCATTTTATACTAGCTCAGTTAAGTGTAAAAAAAAAAAAACACTATATGAAGAAGCACATATACACCCACACAACCACACACACACACACACACCAGCTGGCCAGACTCAGTCCATTGGCTGCCAGTTGATGACCTCTATCTTAACTCCAGGAGCAACCATTTATTTGCTGATCCTGACAACTTCCCAATGTCCTATTTCACTTCTGAGACTCCCGTGGGAGTCTGGATCCATCCAAAAGAGCTCTAAGTCAAGATGAAGGCTAAAGTCTGGAGAAGAACCAGGCCTAACCCAGACCCTGAAGGCTTAAGGTACAGATCTGCTCAAGGACTCATCTCCCACCTCCAAAATTCCCTCTCTCTCACAAGAGACCCAGTGGCTGTGAAAAAACTGGCCTGGGCTCCAAGGAAGTAGAGAGGATCCATCTGGATCTGGGGAGGGAAGTGTAAGGTGTCCCCTAGGCTTCAGTTACTCGTACAACCAATAACTTCCACATGCTCAGCTCCCAACTAACCATCCCAGACCAAGTCCCCACTGCCTATGTGAGAGGTGCATGTGAATTCCAAAATGAACACATTCAAGATTCTTGGTTCAGGCACACCACCCATCCTTCAGGGTACAGGCCTATCCACAAGGGCTGGAAATAAATGTTTCTAGAAAGAGAGCTCTACCAAAGGCAATTTCTCAGAATAAGAGAAGGAAAGCTCAGAATCCATTAATACAATCAATCAAGGGTAAGACTGACCCAAAAATGGCACCATTCATGGAGAAATGCTTAAGACTATGATTCAGAATAGTAAGTGAATCTTTCTGGATCCAAAGTGTTGTTTTTGTGTGTTTGTTTTGGTTATATTCTCCAGACAAGCAAAAAGAGAAAGGAAGGTAGACGGATGGCAGATGCGAGGAAGACGTTGTGAAGCCCCCCACTGACATAGCTTCCCAACTTGATGGACTTTAGCCAAATCTGCTACACCACAGTGTTGGCGCACAGAGTTCAACAAACATCAGAGGAATAAATGAAAAACTCTAAGCTGGATTTACAGCCAACCTGCCATCTATAAACAAAACAGTAGCTGACAAGCATGCTCAAATTCTTTCATTTCTGTGACAGCACTGGATGGAGCTGCCACTCACAGAATCATCATCAATAATGAGGCTATACCCCACAGCCGAGGTGGAAAATCCAACTGGTAAAGCACTGAATAGGTAGAACCCAGTATGTTCTGAAGCAGTAATACTTACTGAGAGAAATGACTCAGACAATAGCAGTTTGATTTGACTTGAAAATCAAATCTGAAAAATCTCTTTAGTTCTCAAAACTCACGATATATACTACACAATTTATAGATTGATGTTAAATAACCACAGTGGACAATGATGAAAATATCAATGATTGGACAGTGATGAAAAAGGACCTATATGTTTCTCCTCAGCTGATAAGTTACAAATCACGCATAATTTTTATCTCATCTGGTTAAATGTATACAAGAGCTTTCCCTGGATTTGAAGGATGAGGGACAAAAGTGGTCCTTATGAACATCTGAGTCCAATCAATTTAAGAAAGTAGATATTGTTGTTTAGTTATTAAGTAGTATCTGACTCTTTGCAACCACATGGACCATAGCCCACCAGGCTCCTCTGTCCATGAGATTTCCCAGGCAAGAATACTGGAGTGGGTTGCCATTTCCTTCTCCAGGGGATCTTCCCAACCCCTGGGATCAAATCCACGTCTCCCACATTGGCAGGTGGATTCTTTACCACTGAGCCACCAGGGAAGCCAGGAGTCAGAAAATCAAACTCTCGGGTTTATTACTTCTGAGGTTGCCCTGGAGAAGGCGGATCTAGAGTGTGACTACCATGGAGCTTTGTGTATCCCCTCCCTCTCCAGTTCTAAACCCTCAGGTGGACACAACTGAGCCTGCAGAGTAGATCAGCTCAGGATCACTGCCTCACAGTGGGGGGCGAGAGCAGCAACCCTGGCCTCCACCCAGCACACCCCCTCCACCACCACAGGCAAGCAGGAGTGAAAGTGAAGCAGCCTTCCTGCAAGATGAACTCCAAGAGACCAATGTGACTATCTCTGCTAATCCATAAATGTCTCCGCATGGAGAAAGTAGAGCCGTGGAGGCTGGGCTGTCACCACTCACCCTTCCAATCAGCTTATGTCCAGCAGGGGAGCGAGCACAGGATAAGGAGCATGGGGAGGGGACAGTGGAAGTTCCCAAGCATCCCCAGGGGCTTGTTCCCTCACCCCACTGGACATGACCATCAATCTGAGGTCAAGTGTGGCTGCCTTTTCAGAGTGAGGGTCCAGGCCGCTTCCCCCTCATTCAGAGCTTCCCCCAGTACTAATCACTCTCCCACCATGTACCCTCCTGGGGTCATAGGTGGGGAGTCCCCCCAGCGCCCCCACTACCAGAAAGCTCTGAAAAGAGGAAGCCTCATTCTTCAACCAACCCCAAAGCCAAGTTGACCTATAGCCTGAAAATCCACCTCTGGCCTTTTTTATTTCAATCTCAAATTTTGTCCAAGTTCATGGGATCCAAAACAGCCCACAGGATTTAAACAATGAGATGAAATGACAGCACAGAGATACTCTGAAGATACAATACCAAGTTCCAAAGTACCTTCTATCACAAAAGGCCTGGGGAAAGTGTAAAGTCCAAGAGTGAAGGCTTCTCAGCCTCGTGGCTTAAATGAGATGGAAAGAGTTGAAGTCCACACTGCTCTCCTCCCTTTCTTCTCATCTTGTTTAGCCTCAGCCCAAAGAGATTCATTCAAATGCCCAGAGGGAGTCAGGGTTCTCTCAACTGCCATCTCTGCCATCTTTCACTGGAATTGGTGGCGATTAGGTAGCTCAGTGGGTAAAGAATCTGCCTGCAGTGCAGGAGACACAGAAGATGTGGGTTCGATCCCTTGGTCGGGAAGATCCCCTGGAGAAGAAAATGGCTACCCACTCCAGTATTCTTGCCTGGGAAATCCCATGAACAGAGGAGCCTGGTGGGCCACAGTCCACACTGTCTCAAAGAGTCAGACACGACTCGGTGACTGAGCACACACGTGCAGCGCTTCAGGATTCCTTGGAGTAAAAATAATTGAATCCAAAATCTCTCTAGAGAGACTACATTTCTGTAGAGTTCCAAGACTCTAAAAAAAAAAAAAAAAAAATCTCTGCACAGCAGGGAACCCAAAATGCACTGTGTGAAGGACACATTATTTTTTTACCCAGTGAAGCCTCCCCCAGTTCTTCTGGTGACAGACCTCTGTCCCTGTGACCCCAGCCAGCCCCGAAGTCTTCACAGGAAATGTTCTCATTGGAGCCGGACCCTGGCCACTGCCTTAGCCTCTGGCTGGAACTGTGGGTGACCAGCTCTTACTATCCCATGGAGAAGAGACCAGAGATAGAGAGAAAGAGTCTAGGGCTCCCTCAGACCAGCTCAGCCACTGCCCTTCCCAATGTGCAGTTCCACAAGCCAACGGACTCTGGGATTTAAATTAGTTCAAGTTGGGCTTTCGCCACTTGCAGTCAGAACCTAATGGATTAAGAGCCTATTAATCAAAATCTTATATGGAAGTCAAAAATAACTTTCTGAAGCTACCCCAGCAGCCAGTACATTTAGTCACAAAAGGCTGCCAGTGGAGACACGCCCAAAGACATGAAGGCAAATACCAGCCAGGAATGGCTGCCATTCTCAGCTAAGAGCTCCCTGCAGCCCACCCAGTCCGGCAGGGGGGGCGGAGGAGTAGGAGGGGACAACTCTGGTTACGGAGAAAACCCCCAAAAGAATGTTAAGAGCTTGTGAAATAAACCGGTCCCTAAAAACCCCAAAATGGTAAAATTATTTCTTAAGTATACCAAGGATTGCTCTTTAATGCACAAAAGCCTTCATGTTTATGTAAGTCTCCCTACTGCTTCTTTGTTTGAAATTCAATTCTGACTTTCCACTGGAAACCGCCAAATAGTTCCCAGACTCTGAAATGAAGAAAACACAAATTTCAGTGTAACCACGAATGTTTGACCAAAAATCTCATCGATATGCCAAGAAAGGTTATGATGTACTGAAATGCAGTGTAGCTTGGGGGAAGAAGCAACATGATCTACAAATCTGACTATGATTCTGAGGAAGATTGGAAAAATCCAACAATTATCCATAAGATCCCAAATAGCACAGGAATATCCATCCAGAAATGCAGAAATATCCAGATGGTTGGTAATGTGTGGGCAAAACACCGAGATGACTGAGTTTTAAATAATTTTTCAAATGAATGTTGGAATTCTATTTGCCAAATAGTTGTGAACCTTCCCTTCAGAAAACAAAAAACGGAGCGGGGGTGTACATGGTGTTTTGCAACTGTGGGAAGTAAGACCAATGCTGGTAAAATGGACAGATGGTTGACTGAGCTTTCCACCTGGAAAGTTGGGGCTGGGTAGATGGAGTCTGGGTATTAAAATAATGGCCTAGCTCCTCTTCTGACATTTCACGCTAGGCATGGGGTTCCATTAAAGTGTCCCCTACAGTTGGCATGGTTTTCGAGGGAGAGCTGCAATAAAAAGTGAAACCAAACTCTAGGCCATTAGAGTCTTTAAACTTAAAAACACTCCAGGGAACTAAAGAGCTCTGCCAACAGAACCTCTGACGCCCCCTCGGGAACCACACAATGCCGGCCTCCTGCAGAGAGAAACACCGAGGCAAGCAGATGTCCCAAGTCCCTCGGGAAATCAAGGGCGTCCGAGGGTCTCCAGACTTTAAGCTCGGTTCACGGTCTTCAAAACCCAGTGGACTTCTCCAGGTCATGGTGACCTACTGGATTCCACACCATGCCCTCAAATATGGCAAATATGTCCCATCATAGTTACCTGGTGAGGGTGTAGATGGAGAAGCTAGGAGATGCCAAATGACCCAGACAACTTTTGTGTTTGTCTGAAGCCTCTGGCCGGGTTTCCTAATGACCAGAGGGGCCAGCCGTGTCCTGCTACTCATCTCGCCCGTGGCCTCTGCTAAACCTGAGACCCCAGACCCTTTGGGCATTTTCTAGTATTTTGATAACAACAATGCATCGTTTTATTCAGACTAAAAGGCTAAACTCACACGCATACATGCCACTGTGCTTATAAGGGCATGAGATGGTCACTGCATACAATTGTGAATCACATTTTTTCTCCATCAGCTCAAAGAAGTGAAGCCTCCAAATCTCAAAATTCGAGTCACTGGCTAATCCTTAAGTAAGAGTCTGTCTATGTCCTTTTCCACCCGCTCTGGACAGTCGGTGCCAAGGGCATCCATCCCTGTGCAAACGTCCTCCACGCTGGACCAGCTTCAGGAGGCCTTGTGTCATGGACAGAGCAGATCCTCACACTCGGCTTTGGGAAACTATTCCCCTCGGGGGCTGAATGCAAGCTGGTTGTGCTCGAGGCTGCCAGTGTGGGCACTTGAGGACTTCTCAGGGGAAGAGCCCGATGTCACACTGGCAGGGCTTTCTCCTTGGTCCCCAACCTCCCACCCAAGGCCACTTGCACCCTTGACACAGCCACAGTCCTCTGATGCTGGTAAACAAGGGCTGTCATTCAAGCACTCTCTTATCACCTCAACGGTTAACAGCTCCCAGTGGACAAAGTTTGCTTAGAATGTTCTAGATTCTTGGTTGTTTGTATTTGGAGGAAAACTGGAGTGACGAGAGAAAGCGAGAATATTTTTGCTAATCTAGTTTAACCTCATTTTATTCCCCTCCATTATCTTCTTTCTTTCTCCCCCTTCCCCCGCCCCACTACCACCTTGGGGAATATCAAAAGAGCAGAAAAACACAAAAAAGTGAAGCAGCAAAGAATTCTGCTTCAAGACAAACAGCAAGTGGCAAAACTAAAGTCAAATACTCAAGCCCAACGGACACTCTTAAAATGAATCTGCCTTTGCCCTCAAGATGTTTTCTGAGATGTTTTAAATTGAATTTTTTACTAGTCCCAGGCAAGCCAAGTTTCCCAGCTAATTAAGAACAGTTTAGCAGTCTGCACTGAATTCAGAAACTGCTGCCCAGACATTGTGGGTTGGGTACCAAGGAGCCATGCCGAGCTTCTTCCTCTCTCACCATCTTCTACAGCAGAGGTGAGGGTACAAAATATTCATGACCCTTCAGCTTCCCTTGTAGCCAGGGGTGGCCACGTGGTCAACTCCAGGCAATGACACTTAAGAGGAAGTTACTGCTGCCACTTCCAGGAAAGCATTAAAAAAAAAGGGGGGGTCAAGACCTGCTGTCATGTGCTTTCGCCTTCTGTATCTTCCTCCATTAATCCCGCCTTGGTATATCAATACCTGGAGATACCTGGAGATGCAGCAGCCGTCTTGCGGCATCAATCAAGTGACAAGTCTGAGAATGACGACCTGGCCTGCAGCGGCAGAGTGAAAATACTGGGTCCCTGTGAGCCTCTCTGCCCCTGAGTTTATTGGTGAGTAAGATAAACGATTCCTTAAACTGCTTAGCCACTGCTCACCAGATATCATGTTTTTAGCAGCCCGATTCATTGCTCCTTGATAACATCCTATCTGGGTCCATAAAAACAAGTCACTTTTTTCTCTTAATTTCTAAATGAAAACTTCTTTTTTTTAACTTTAATTTCTTCCTGTTTGTTGTTTTTAAGGGATCCACTCCAGGAATTTGATTTTGACAATGTCAATGCTTTATTTGTCAGAATGCCACCAACTTGAGTAAAGACACTGATGCAACCAGAAATTAGAGTGAACTGAACCAGCAGAGCTGGCAGAACTTGATCATTAGTAGTTAAGGTTTTATAGCCCCTGGCCATTTTATTCAGGAAGCAATGTAAGCAAAAGCTACTGTTTCAAGACAAAAACAAGAATGTTTCCCCATCGAAACCACCAACTTTCCAGAATGGTTTGATGGTGGTAGTTTAGTTGCTCAGTCATGTCCCCTTACAGGGACGATGCCATGTGTGTAATGAAAGTAAAAGTTTGGTCACTCAGTCGTATCTGACTCTTTGCGACCCTGTGGACTGTAGCCCACCAGGCTCCTCTGACCATGGGATTTCCCAGGCAAGAATACTGGAGTGGGTTGCCATTTCCTTCTCTAGGGGATCTTCCTGACCCAGGGATCGAACTGACCTCTGGAACCAGTGTCCTCTGCATTGTTGGTGGATTCTTTACCGCTGAGCCACCAGGGAAGCCCCCAGAAAGGTTTAGGGAAATGAAGTTGGAGGAATTCCATAGATACACTTATTTATGACAAACATAAGAAAACAAAGGACCCTGAAAAGAAAATGCCTAAGTAAGAGAAGGGAATAACAGGACTCCTGCCTGCTCTTGACCAGCAGCAGAAACCCAGAAACCAGTCCTTCTCGGGTTTTTGTGGGATCTTTTTCACATTCTTCAAATTCAGTTCGCGGCTGAGAAATAGTTTCTTAAAGAATAATCATTGTTTGCTGGTCCAGCTTAAATTCAGCCTACTACGAACTGCTTGACACACCAGCCAAAAAAAACTCCTTGAAAATTCATTCCTTGTCCCAAAATGTGAAAGTCATTGTCTAACTATGTTAAATACTTGGGCATTACTGTCGCTAAAATCACCACTCATCTTACTCAGAGCTCCCTAAAAAGTACCCTTAGAAGAGAAGCCAAGAAAATGCTATGGAGAGGAAGGTATAAAACAGGGTTACTGAGGCTGACAGTTCCGGAAGCCAGCCGCACAGATCCAGTGACAACCCAGATGGCTGAGGATAATCACTTTTTAAAATATATTTTCACATTTAAAATCTTTTAATATTTCAGATAATAGCTTACTGGTTATGAATGGGTTTAGAGGGAAATAAACTAGCAGTGGAGATGCAAACATTCGCAACACAGCCAATAAGCAAGCAGTTCAAGCACTGCAGTGGGACCGTTGGTGAAAAGGGAAAACCAGAGTCAGCAGTAAAGGAGAAAGGCGAGGAACACGTGTCACATGCCCACTGAGGCCAGCCATTGCATTTACTTCTGCAACAGATATTTGCTGAGTACCTACTATGTGTCAGATTCTGAGCTCTGCACTGGGGATCCACAGGTGGTTAAAAAGAGTTCGTACACACAGGCTAAGTCACTTAAGTCGTGTCAGAGTCTTTGCAACCCCATGGACTGTAACCCACCAGGCTCCTTTGTCCTTGGCATCTCCCAGGCAAGAACACTGGAGTGGGTTGTCATTTCCTCCCCTCAATCCCAACTCAGGGATCAAGCCCATGTCTTCTGTTTGGCAGATGGATTCTTCCCCACTCAGCCACCTGGGGAGCCCGCATGATGCAACTAGAGAAAGCCCACCACACCATAACAAAGACCCAGCACCACCAAAAACAAAAACGAAAGAACTGAGTCTTAGAGAGTTGAGTGACTTGCCAAGGGCACACAGCTACGAAGTGACAGTGGTCACAGCCAGGCCACTGTCTGTGGCCTGAAACCACAGACCATGTTCTGCCTACTACGTCTGGTTGCCTCTCAGCCCTGACTGTAGCTACAAGGAATAAATGGAGTCCTGGAGAGAAATCAGAGCCAAAGGTATGAGACTGAAAGTCATCAGTGGAAGCTGAATTCACGGGGACACGGGAGCTCATGGCACTGAGCGAGCTTTTGTCAGTGTCAGGAGGACTTCATGCTGCTGAATCCTCGTTCCTGGTCCTGGACTTACCCTTCTTCCAGCCACATGAATGATGCTCCTCCTGAAAGCACCTCTCCTGTCCTCCAACCCCACAATTTCCCACCTTCTAGGGCACCCTGCTCCCTGGTTTATCTTCCCCATCGCCAGTCTCCTTTCTCAGCTCCTCCGTCTTTGCCAGGACTCAAACATTCAAGTGCTTCCAAGCCCATGAATGATGCTCCTCCTGAAAGCACCTCTCCTGTCCTCCAACCCCACAATTTTCTGCCTTCTAGGACACCCTGCTCCCTGGTTTCTCTTCCCCATCGCCAGTCTCCTTTCTCAGCTCCTCCCTCTTTGCCAGGACTCAAACGTTCAAGTGCTTCCAAGCCCCGCTCTGGACCACTCTCTTCTCTGCGTGCACTTCCGGGGCCTTCTCAGTTAGCACATCGAGTCCCAGGATTGAAAACTCCATTCACATGCTGATGGTTCCCGAATGGCTTTTCCTCTGAGCACCAGGGTTTTTCAACCGTCTACTTAGCATCTCTGATGGAACCCAAAGAACACTGATGTCTAAAAGGCGACTCAAAGTTGTTTTAAATCTGAAATATTAGTGATAAAATAGAGAACCAGGATTCAGGTTGCATCGTGGCAGACATGGGTAGAGAGATTTTCAAGAAGAAGCGAATATCCATCAGTGTCAAGTAAAGGCAGAGAAGAGCCCATTTTTCTCCACTGG
This sequence comes from Bos indicus, assembly GCF_029378745.1. Lineage (NCBI taxonomy): Eukaryota > Metazoa > Chordata > Mammalia > Artiodactyla > Bovidae > Bos > Bos indicus. Next base: position 95,973,946 of record NC_091768.1, on the reverse strand, counting down.
TAAATAGGACATGCCCACCCTATTCAAGTACTTTCCAGGTGGTGCTAGTGGTAAAGAATCCACCTGCCAATGTGGGAGATGCAAGAGATGCCGGTTCAATCCCTGGGTTGGGAAGATCCCCTGGAGTAGGAAATGGCAACCCACTCCAGTATTCTTGCCTGAAAAATTCCATAGGCAGAGGAGCCTAGCAGGCTACAGTCCGTGCGGCTGCAAAGAGTCAGACATGACTGAGTACAACTATATATATTCCCTATTCAAAGCCCCAAACCAAGCAAATATGCCACTGAAGCTTCACTCTGCAAACATTAAACTTAATTTCATCCTTTGCTACGGCTACCCTCAAAGGATTTATGTGAGAATAAAATGTGAAAGAAGATCATAAAGCACTCAACAATATGAGATACAGGAAGAAGAGCCACAGGATTGATGTCACCAATTTCAACCCAAAAGAAAATGACCCGGCAGGATTCCCAGTACCTGGGCTCTGGGCCAGTGCTCCCTCCTCACAGAGCGTCAATGGGCCTTGGGTTTTCACCTTCCTCATTCTTGGGAATTAATTCACAGAATGTACTTACTAGAATTTTTAAATCTTGAGAGTTAAGAGGAAAGTTGGGTCATCTAATCCCATTTCCCCTATTCAGTCTGCCTATCAGTGATGTGTCTAAAATAGTCTTCAACCCTTGCCATGACTAGATGGTTCTCCCCAGTCAAACCCCAACACGTTCCCCCACCTTCAAAGGTGCTTGCATGCTCAGTCGCTCAGTCATGTCTGACTCTTTGTGACCCTATGGACCATGGGATTCTCCAGGCAAGAACACTGGAGCGGGTTGTCATTTCCTCCTCCAGGGGAACTTCCTGACCCAGGGATCAAACCCACATCTCCTGCACTGGCAGGCAGATTTTTTTACCACTGACCCAACTGGGAAGCCCACCTTCAAAGGTAAACAGCTCTGAATGTGTCGATTGGGTGGCATGGGATTACTAACCAAGGCACTGGCCTGGGATACAAGAGAAGCAATCACAGATAGGCACGAAAAACAGAGGTGTTCAGTCTCCTGAGGGCAGCACCCTGTTGGCATCTGAGAAGAGGAACAAGGGCATCCGACAGGAAACACCAGTTGAGTGCGACAAACAATATACATTATCAAGGGTCAGAAAGTCCTCCCCAGGCTGGGATGACTGGAGAACAAAGTGTGGTCTCAGTGCTCTCCACAGCTTGAATTCTAAGAGGACATTTAATCTCTTAAATGTTTGCCCACCTGATGCAAAGAGCTGACTCATTTGAAAATACCCCAATGCTGGGAAAGATTGAAGGCAGGAGGAAAAGGGGACTACAGAGGAGCAGATGGTTGGATGGCATCACTGACTCAATGGACATTGAGTTTGAGTAAACTCCTGGAGTTGGCGATGGACAGGGAGGCCTGGCATGCTGCAGTCCATGGGGTCACAAAGAGTCGGACACGAATGAGTGACTGAACTGAACTGAATCTCTTAAAATTTTCATCCAGTCTGCCCTTTATCCCTCAGAATGTTCCTGAGTTGTTCCCTGCAACGAAAACTCATTACTACTTCAGAGCATCAGTGGACCCTGTGGAACTCACCCCAGAGACCTCTCACAGGATCTCTGAGACAAAAGAGAGACACACAACATGCTCAGACAATAGCCGTGTCTCATCTCCCAGAGGTCTTCCTTCCTGGGTATTAGAGTCAAAGTGTCGTCATGACAACTCTAAGACAGGATCAGCCCAGGTCTCAGGCAGGGAGCATCATATTCTCTGTCCCTCTTTTCTCTTCCCTTTCACTGTGGTTTGCGTCGATATCCATAGGTACATTTGTGGATTCTGAGAGTTATTCAACATAAGAAGATGCTTCAACCCTTCCAGTCTATTAGAAAATAATCTAAAGAAATTGTTGGGTAGGGTAGTGAAGTGAAGTCAAAGTCGCTCAGTCGTGTCCAACTCTTTTCGACCCCATGGACTATACAGTCCGTGGAATTCTCCAGGCCAGAATACTGGGGTGGGTAGCCTTTCCCTTCTCCAGGGGATCTTCCCAACCCAGGGATCGAACCCAAGTCTCCCTCATTGCAGGCAGATTCTTTACCAGCTGAGCCACCAGGGAAGCCCATAGAAAATGGTACTAAAAGCAGCAGGGCCGGGGGTGGTTACAGCAGAAAGAGAACATGGTGCCTTTCTGTGACACAAAGAATGTCAGGGAGTCAGACATGCTGGGAAAGCCAGGCTGCCACCTAGACATCTCCACTAGGGAACACAACCTAGATAAAAGACAGTCACACATCCCAACTTTTACTACACAAAAATCATGCAGACTGCATCAACTTCGAAGTGCACCCACCAGGCCAAGTCCTCGGACAAATTCGGTGGTTCCCCTTGTCAACCTTCCCTGGTGGCTCAGGTGGTAAGGCATCTACCAGCAATGTGGGAGACCCAGGTTCGATACCTGGGTTGGGAAGATCCCCTGGAGAAGGAAATGGCAACCCACTCCAGTACCCTTGCCTGGAAAATCCCATGGACAGAGGAGCCTGGTAGGCTCCCTGGTAGTCCATGGGGTCTCAAAGAGTCCGACACAACTGAGTGACTTCACTCACATGTCAATCTTACAATTCTAGGTACATCAGTGTAAAAACATTCACAACTTAACACTCTCTGGCAGGTGGAAGTTGTTAGAAAGTACTAGGTGATCTTATATTGCTACTGATCACATTTGATGCCATTATTTATTGTTACAGCAATTCCAGCTCCTTTAATAAGTCTTTATAGCCTGTGCCTTAGAGCCGAGCAGAGTTACTTGTCCATAGGAGACCTGAGTGAGGGAGTGAAAGTCACTCTGTCGTGTCCAATTCTTTAAGACCCCATGGACTGTAGCCCACCAGGCTCCTCTGTCCGTGGAATTCTCCAGGCAAGAATACTGGAGTGGGTTGCCATTTCCATCTCAGGGGACTTCCCTGAGTTAACTGTTTAATCACTTACTTTATGAATGAAGGCTGTAGCCAGGCTGGATCTATGAATGCGGCTCACTGAATGTGTGTAGGTGTTTGAAGCTCTGGGTTGACAGTTCAGCACACAATGCAACACAGTGACTCGTGTCTGCCCACATCTCCGCTCCAGGCCAGCGCTGGAGGCTGTGTGAATTCTTTCACCTACTGAAAAGGAATCGTGTTGGTATGTAGGCATACCACACATCGTGGGTTGAACTGTGTTCTCCAGAAAGATACGTTGGGTCCTAACACCCAGGACCTGTGGATGGGATTTAGAAACAGGTTTTTGTAGATGTGATCACATTAAGATGAAATCATGCTTGACTAGGGTTGGCCTTGATTCCATATGACTAATATCCTCATTAGACGACACACAGGGAAAATGCCATGTGACAAGAGAGACAGATGGAGTGATGCGTCCACAAGCCAGAAAACACCAAGGATTTTGGAAATCTCCAGAAGCTAAGGAAAGGAAGGATTCTTCCCTAGAGCCTTCAGAAAGAGTACCACCTTGCCCTGCAGATCTCAGATTTCTACTCTCCAGACCTATGGAAAAATAAACTTCTGTTGTTTAAAGGGCCATGCAGATTGTGGCCCCTTGTCCTGGCAGCCCTGGGAAATGAGTGTATCTACCATGTAAAAGACCCTGATGCCGGGAAAGATTGAAGGCAGGAGGAGAAGGGGACAACAGAGGATGAGACGGTTGGATGCCATCACCAAATCAATAGACTTGCGTTTGAGCAAGCTCCAGGAGATGGTGAAAGACAGGGAGGCCTGGTGTGCTGCAGTCCATGGGGTCGCAAAGAGTTGGGCACCACTTAGTGACTAAACAACAACAACCATGTAAATAAAGTTCTTCACTCTCACCACAGGTGGGACTTCCAACACAAGCCAACACTCCTCAAAACCCACTGGTTCAGGTGAGAGGGATGCACGTACCTGCCCCACACCCACCAGCCTACACACCAAGCTGGCGTCAGGTCAACACACACAAAAAGCAGAAGCAGTGACAGACTTTATTTTCCTGGATTCCAAAATCACTGCAGATGGTGACTGTAGCCACGGAATTCAAAGACGCTTGCTCCTTGGAAGAAAAGTATGACCGACCTAGACAGCATATTAAACAGCAGAGACATCACTTTACTGACAAAGGTTCATAGAGTCAAAGCCATGGTTTTCCCAGTAGTCATGTACAGATGTGAGAGTTGGACTATAAAGAAGGCTGAGCACCAAAGAACTGATGCTTTCGTACTGTGGTATCGGAGAAGACTCCTGAGAGTCCCTGTTGACAGCAAGGAGATCAAACCAGTCTATCCTAAAGGAAATCAATCCTGAATATTCACTGGAAGGACTAGGAAATGAGTATACCTACCATGTAAAAGACCCTGATGCTGGGAAAGATTGAAGGCAGGACGAGAAGGGGGCGACAGAGGATGAGATGGTTGCATGGCATCACCAGCATAGGAGTTTGAGCAAAGTACGGGAGATGGTGAAGGACAGGGAAGCCAGATGTGCTGCACTCCATGGGGTTGCAAAGAGTCGGACACGACTTAGCGACTAAACAACAAATGTCATATGTAATTACTGCCAAAGAAAGCACACCCGATCATTCAATGAATATTCACTAAGCACCCCTACTTCCAGACAGCATTCGAGGCAATGGGGAGACTTCAGTGAACAAAACTGACCTAACATCATATGATCATGGAGCTTTGGTTCCAGAGGAGGAAGACAGGCAATTACCACCACACACGTGAAATACACACACTCTCAGGTAGAGACAGAGGTTATGGAGAAAAATAAAGCTGGGATAAGAAGCGGTGCAGGGTAGGGGTAGGATTACACTGTTAAATGGTGGGGCGTGGTCAGATGAGACCTCGTGAGAAGATGATATCCCATAAAGAACCTGAAGACAATGAGGGATATCCCGTAAGTGTTTATGGACAGTTGTTCAGGCCAATGGAACAGCAAGTGCAAAGGCCCTGGGGCTGGGAGGTACCCAGCACACACAGAGCCAGCAAGGAGGCTCGGGGATGGATGCTGAAGGTGAGGGAGGGCCTGCTGTGGAAGATGATTATGTGCAGCCTCAAAAACTTGCTCGGGATTGGTTTTCTGTCCGAGAGAGACAGAAGGTTATGTGACTTCATGCATCATGAGAACCACTGTGCTGGGGGGGTTGAAAACAGAGTGTAGGGGGAGAGGGCAGGAGCAGGGGAACCAGTGAGAAGGCTACTGCAGTAATCCGGGTACGATGGCATGGACCAGGGTGGGCGTGGCCCTTCCCTGCCATGCCAGATTCCTCACCAGAGTATCCAAGGACACACAGAAAATATGGGCAAACTAACTGCTGTGATCTCAAGCAGAAAGGGCTAACATACACTTTTTAAAAACAGGCTTTTGCCAATCTCAAAAGGTTACGTATACAAGTCCATTGATATGATGTGACTTCTTTTTTCTTGGTCATGCCACTCAGTATGCACACAGTTAGGGATCTCAGTTCCCCAACAAGGGATTAGACGCCCCAGAACTCCCTGCAGTGGAAGCATGGAGCCTTCATCACTGGACTGTCAGGAAAGTCCCTGATATGACATTCTTGAAACAACAAAATTACAAAGATGGAGAACGGATTGGTGGTGGCCAAGAAGGGGGTGAAGAAGGGAGGCGGGCATGGCTGCCAAAGAGGAGTGGGAGGGGTCCTTCTGATGGACCGTTCTGTATCTCGGCTATGTTGGTTGCACAGGCTACACGTGTGGAGAAATTACACACACACACACACACACACAGAAAAGCACATGACGCTGGGGCGAGCTGGATAAAGTCGACACATGGCACCAACATCAGCTGCCCACCCAGGGCAGTGCGCTGCGGCCCTGCAAGATGTTACCTGGGGGAGAAACCAGGGGATGGTCACTGGCTCTCTGCATCACTTCTTACAACTGCAAAGAGAATCTACAACTCCCTGAAAATAAAAACTTCTAAAAACCATTAAAAAAAAAAAAAGAATCTTTGACACCTATAATGTCATCCAAAGCCCTATTGTAATCTGCCATAAAGCACAAGAAAAACAAACAGAATGAAGCAGTAAGCATAGATTGCATGTAAGATATGAGTTTACGAAATATAGGTGAAACTCACAGTTTGTTTTAATTATACACTATGAGTGAACAAGAAGTAGATTGTGAGAAAAATGTGACTTCATAAGATTTATTAAGAATAATAGGTTATCTCCCTTTAAAACATGCTGCAGATGGAACATATGAACAAGATGGAACAAGAATAGCACTTACAGACAGATAAGGATGGAAAGTCATTAGGCATGAGCATGCAAACTCTGAACTGACAGTCACCCCCTAAACTGACCACCCACTGGTGACACTGGGTACAGTCCTGTTCAGCCCTAACATTTTTGTCTAGGGCAACGATCCCTTAAAGCTTTCTTTAAACTGACCCACCGCGAGCACAATAAACCCCCCACCCCCTTTACCCCCACACCCCCACCCTGCACCCACCCACCCCTGCCCCAGCTTCAGTGGAACAGCCTCACCTCCGCCCTCCACGTGCTAGGTGGGAGCCGTGGGTGACAACCACACAACCAGGCCATCGCCAGTGTGGACAGGCTGAGCCGTCTCAGCAGAGGATTTTATTTTTATAAAACTCTACGAGGATGAGGTGGTACTACCCTCAGGAGATGGTGCTGGCCGCTTTCCCCTCTGTTGCCCCAGAGAACCTGTCAGTGTTAACAGGCGCCCTGGCCTGGTTCAGACAGCAGCTCGGGGGGCCCAGGTGCCCCGGCCACCCTCACCTGACCTGGCCTGGGCTGGGGTTGTTCCTCTGAGCTCCCAGGAAGGCCACACGTGCCCCCTCAGCTCTCCGACCTCTTTGGCCCTGCCCAGCCCTGGAAAGTCCAGCTGTGGTGAGTGTTGGTGGGACTGCATGGGCAGACAAATGCGGAGTCATCTCAAATTAGGAGCCATGGTTGCAGAGCTGCTCGGATTGCTTATCATGATGCTAACTGGTTCCAACCACAGCATGGGGGCGCAGGGACCCACTGTCCACCCTTTTCCCACAAGCCACACAGGTGCATCCGCAATCCACGTTCGCTGGCTGGGACCAACCATCTGGCCACGTAAATCGACCTTCTAACCCTAAAATGCATCTTTAAAAGCAGAGACATTACTTTGCCAACAAAGGTCTGTCTAGTGAAAGCTAGGGTGTTTCCAGTAGTCATGTATAGATGTGAGAGTTGGACTATAAAGACAGCTGAGTGCCAAAGAATTGATGCTTTTGAACTATAGTGTTGGAGAAGACTCTTGAGAGTCCCTTGGATTGCAAGGAGATCCAACCAGCCAATCCTAAAGGAAATCAGTCCTGAATATTCATTGGACGCACTGATGCTGAAGCTGAAATTCCGATACTTTGGCCACCTGATGCAAAGAGCCGACTCATTGGAAAAGACCCTGATGCTGAGAAAGATTGAAGGCAGGAGGAGAAGGGGACAACAGAGGATGAGATGGCTGGATGGCATCACTGACTCAGTGGACATGAGTTTGAGTGAACTCTGGGAGTTGATGATGGACAGGGAGGCCTGGCGGGCTGTGGTCCATGGGATCGCTAAGAGTCGGACATGACTGAGTGACTGAACTGAACTGAACTGAGTTATTTTGGGGCACTTATTAAACCCATCTTAGGATTTGCATCAGTGTCCCTGAATACAAAAAGAATCCACAGAGCATGGAGGGGGGTGGATATTGAGAGAGACAGTTTCACTAAAACTCACTCAAAAATGACCTCCAGCACCCAGAAGGCAGGCACCACCCCATGGGGTCCCCGGTCCTCACCCATCCTCCAGCTGCTGCGGCTCTGGCTGGAACCCGCAGATTCCAGGGGTACCCCAGCAGCTACAAAGGGCTGCTGACCTCAGCTTTAGGTGTAGGTTTCAAGTTCTTTCTCACCAGCAGTCAGGTGAAAATTGATAACTTGCAGACATCACAATGAGTGATGTGTCCTTCCCAGCTTAATATCTGAAGGAAGCTCCAGTGAGTAGCAGAAATGAAGAAAAAAAAAAAAAAGTGAAACACTAAGGGAAAACCAAAGCAAGTAACTGAACGTGTGTTCTGTAAAGCCCCCCAACCACTGGGGCCGCAAAGCGAGGGGCCAGCGGGCAGCGCCGCGCAGCGGGAAGGCCCGGAGCGCCCTCTAAGGGCCGTGGGCCGCAAACACGGCCGCGCGCCAGGCCGGGAGCCGAAAAGCGAAGAAACTGGGAGGAAAAAAATGTCTTCCACATGATGTCACCTAATACTCAGGGCCACAAAAATTCCTTATTCAAAATTTCTAAATTTTAACCATCTGATCCATCCTGGAGAACTTTCCTTAATAAGATGATAATAGTAACACAATTCCCCCAAATTAAATTAAATCCACCTTCTTTGTAACTAAAACAAGGATAAAAAATATATAGAAAAATATATATAGAAAAAAATAAAAAATATGTATAAAAAATAAAAGATTAAAAAAAAGGGAAAGACAAGTATAACATCTTAGAAGGAAAAAAGGATGCTGGCCATGTGTTTAACCAGTATCTCCCTGATTCCAAATGCTCTAATGTTGTCTACTAAAATAATGAAATATCCATCCCCACCCCCCAGTTACCCAGTCCTCCCCAAAGGCAGCCAAGTTTTCAACTTCAGGTGTATCCTAACATAAATATTCTATGGCTAAACATCTGATTACATATACATATATATTCTTTTCTTTATCTTTATATATTTAAATACTGACCCCCATATTTTCTAACTGAAATGAAACCTTCTGATAAGAAGTTTTATTGTAACTCAAGAAACTCCCAAATTCCAAAGGGACCAGTAAAAAGGATCTGCTTCTTATCAGCAAAGTCATGGAGACTTTCCTGAAATCTCTGCATCTAATCACCTCCCCCCACTCTCACCCCATGCAGTAGCAGAATAATGCCCCCCAAAATGTGCATGTCCTAATCCCCAGAACCTGTGAATGCATGACCTCACACAGAAAAATCAACTTTGCACATGTGATTAAGTTAAGGACCATCCAATGTAATCACAAGAGTCTCTATGAGCGAAAGAGGGAGAAGGAAGGTCAGAGAAGGTGATGCGTGGATACAAGCAGAGTGAGGTCATTGCTGGAGAGGCCACCAGCTGAGGATGTCAGCATCTCTAGAAGCTGGAAAGGGTGAGAAATGCATTTTCCCTCAAGCACCGAGAAGGAACACGACCCTTGATTTTAGCCCAGTGAGGCCCATTTCAGACTTCTAACCTCCAGAACTATAACAAATGTGTGTTATTTAAAGCCACTAAGTTTGCGGTAACTTGTTACAACAGCAAAAGGAAACTAATACACCCCTCCACTCCTCATCTCCAACCAGGCCAGTTTTGGGGGAATGGGCCCTTAGGTCTTAAACAGAGCTAGGGATGGTCTTGGTAAGATGGTACCCTGGAACTGACCGGTGATAACTTTCCAGGGACACAAGTTATCGCTCTGCAATTCTATCACAACCTCTAAACACTACTAGTGAATTCTGTGCTCAGTTGACAAAAAACAAACAGTTTTTTTCATCTGAGGAGAGGGAGTCCAATGCACAAGATAAAAAGAGAGGGGAAGCTCACCCCCTCCTTTCAGAGGACAGAAGGAGGAGGGAAACCTAAGAGCTGCATGGAGCCTGGGCCACAGGAGAGCCTATGAGGGCTTCTAGGGGAGAAGGAATCTATTTACTTGGTCTAATGGGGATTGACTAACTAGCCTGAGGTCACAGGGCAGGTGAAGGGTGATAGCGTGGAGACAAACCCACACACCTTGATTTGAGCCTACTTCCTTTCTATACACCAGTTGTCATCAAACTTCCTGTTCTCAGATTCCTTTCTATGCTTAAATTAATGAGGATCTCACAGAGGTTATGTTTATGTCTACTTACTGGAAATTAAATCTTGGAAGAGGTTAATCTACATACCTATTGATGCACCCCACTCCAGTACTCTTGCCTGGAAAATCCCATGGATGGAGGAGCCTGGTAGGCTGCAGTCCATGGGGTCGCTACAAGTCAGACACAACTGAGTGACTTCACTTTTACTTTTTACTTTCATACATTGGAGAAGGAAATGGCAACCCACCCCAGTGTTCTTGCTTGGAGAATCCCAGAGACGGGGGAGCCATCTCTGGGGTCGCACAGAGTTGGACACGACTGAAGCGACTTAGTAGTAGTAGTAGTAGTTGTATTGATTCATGTTGAAATAGCAATAGTAAACCATTACAAGCTGTCATAGCAAACTGGATTTTATAATAAACTGTTTTCCAAAACAAAAAGAAATAATGAGAAGAATGGCATTTGGGGCATTTTGGCAAGTCTCTTTCATGGAGGACAGAAGGATCTCCTATCCAGTTGTAACCTATTGCAGTATATTGTTTTCACTGGAGTCCCCTAAAAACATCAGGCCTCATACAGATATTGGAAAAGTACTTCAATAGCCTTACAGATAAGTTTGGAAAGTCTTTGATACTACACCAAAACTCATCAAGTAGTAGTTCCTTAAAGGTTACCTGCAGTGTACAATCTGAAACCATATAAAGAATTTCTCACATTTTGTTACACTAAAAACCCACTGGGGTATTTTGAACTTTGATGGATCTTTTAGCCAGGCAAGTTTTCATAACACTGTGCAGCAGTCACCTGGATTTACCAGCTCGCTGGGCTGTGTAGAGCATCTAAACGCTGATACATTTTATAACACAGTATTCCAAAATCATTTACATCACCACCTATCTTGTTAGAAAATTGTCTAAATAGTGGGACACATTCAAGCTTAGGATGTTGGCGGTGACTTGGCAAAATTCTAATTTTCACTTGACAGCTTAAATTTTCTCACTGGCATGAGCAGTTATTCTACCAGAAGCAGCAGCCTACCTTTGTTCATTTTATGAGATGTCTGCCAAATACCTAAGTCAAAATAACGGGTTTGTTCACAGCCGTTCTTTCTAGTCAAGGTGGTGTTCCGTAAAAAAGAGCAGCTAGTTCAGCTCACACCTCACACCATCACACAGCTGCTTTCCTGCACAATTACCAAAGAACTTCCCTGGTAGCTCAGACAGTAAAGAATCCGCCTGTAGTGCAGGAGATATGGGTTCGATCCCTGGTCAGGAAGATCCCCTGGAGAAGAGAATGGCTACCCACTCCTTGGGTAGCCTGGAAAACCCTGTGGGCAGAGGAGCCTGGCGGGCTACAGTCCATGGGGTCGAAAAGAGTCAGACATGACTGAGCGACTAACACTTCCACTTCACTGCTGAACATGGGCTGTCAGAAGAAGTACTAATCATGCCTTTCCCATTTCTTCACACAGCATATTAAAAAGACATGCATACAAGGGTAGAGATTTGGTCAAATCTACCACTTTCATTCTTGCACCAAGGACATTCTTCATTGAAACTAGCATATCCTTTCTTCAAAAGTCTGAAAGATACAATGAGCCTGAGTTCATGAGGGCACCAATGCCAAGATTCACCCTAAAGCACCACCAGTTTTCCCACTAAACTTTTGTACTGTCTCCACAGATACTAACACTGTGAAAAGGCAAATAGTATCTTAGTATTACTTTGAAAATCGCTTTGACCTTGAGGATTCCCTGAAAGAGTCTTCAAGCTTTAAAGAAACATAAATCACCCCAAACCACCCTAAGATAACCATTATAAACATACGACAGTGTGTGTGTGTGTGTGTGTGTGTGTTCTTATATGGTTTCTAGAAAACTGTCTTATCAGACTGACAAGTGCAATCATAATTTTAATGGTTGGGTTGTATTTTATTGTAGGGAGGGCGGAGGGGGTGAAAGGCATCACTTGCTTTTTTTGTTTTACATTTTAACTGACCATCAAGATGAAGGGTTTATTTAGGTCTTCAGCATGCCCTGCAAATCATCTCTGCTTTAAAGAAAATTCCTCTGAGCTGTGGTGGGTCCACCACTAGGAATCTGTCTCTGGGGGATTTCATTACAGGGATTCTGGTCCCAAAGGTCTGGGGACTAGGAGAGGCTCTGACTCAAGAAGCTTGCTAAGCCTGTGCATCGGTTGAGCCAGAGAGGAAGCAGTGTGTCCACAGCCCTGCTATAACACCCAGAGTACAAGTCTGGGGCAGTGACTGTAGCTATCACAGCAAGACAGACTGGAAGCCTTCCGGAGAAGCAGATGAAATACATTTTGTGACCCCGATTTCTTCCCCAGCATGGGGGAGCTTTCGGCAGGTTCCGTCTGTTCCTTTCTTTCTGTCATTTAAAGGCAGAGGATATGCTTATCAAAATATGCTTGTCCTTCTTTGTCTGCTTCTAGTCTGGTCATCATTTTCCTGCAAATCCCACGTCAACACAGTAGAGAGAAGTGCCAGCAAGCGTTCCAGCTCCAACATTCCACAGCTCAGTGATTTACAGAGCAGAAGGCAAGAGAAGCAGCAGCACGGAACACAGCTGGGTCCCGGGAGCAATCGCAAGCCACCCAGACCTCAGACCCACTCAAATGTAACCCATCAAGCAGGTGGCAGTGCAGTCTAGCAGGTCCAAGGCATGGCACCGGCCCCAGTTTCAGTCTGCTTTCTGATAAAAAAAACTTTCTCAACATTCAGAGAATTTTAATTTAGAGGGGGAAAAAAAGCCATGGGTTGTAGGTGAAAGGTTTTAGAAGTCTTATTATTGATAAAAATACTATAAAAAATATTCAGACAATGCTTTCCTAGAAGTAGCTAACAGAGAGGAAAAAACCCACAGCTGGAATAGCCTTTTATGAACAAGTGGCATCTCAGCACTTGGCATAATCCTGAAGCAAGCGTTACACATGAGGCACCCACCGAAAAGAGTCACCAAGCAGTGTGGCCCTTTCCCCCTTTCACTTGTAGTAAGAGGGCACTCGAGACCCGAAATAGTCTCACAAAGCAAGTAGCCCTCCTTGGAATCGCGTCTGAATTTTTTATAACCCAGCTGGGAGTGAACAGTATCAACAAAAATGTCCATTTCTTGGATTCCTACAAACCGATGACATAAATAAAATCCACACAGTGTCGTGTGAAAATGCCTGCACAGGAGGTGGAAACAAAGACCACCAACGGCTTGGGGATGAAAACCCTTGTCTCTGTCTCTGCAGGAAACCTGCGAGAAATGTGAACACAGCGCGCTTGCATTTTCGGAAAAGCAGTTGCTCACCTTTCAGCCCCCCACCCCGTGCCCAGCCTCGGCCTTAGGGGAAGGGTGAGGTCCTCCCGAACCGACTCCCGGCTTCCCCTCTCTCCTCTCAAGACAGAAGTCCTCTCCCAGCTCCAAAGTTCCCACCAAGATGCACCCTAAGAGTCGGGCTTCTCCTTGGGCACCGAGGTACCCGACCGCCCCGCGGCGGCTCACGGCTCTCCCCGCGCGCTCGTGGACGTGTCCTGCCTGTCCGCCTCCCTCTGGTCTCCCGGGAACCGTCCACCACACACCAGACATCCGTGCCTCGGGGCAGGTGAACAAGAGGAAAAGAAGGATGCCCCCGGGGGGAAATTCTGGGCGAAGGAAAGCATCGCCCTCACTCCCACCGCAGCGCCGAAAGGTCACTTTTCTTTTCCTCCCGCGCCCCCCACTTTTTTTTTTTTTCCCCCAGGCTTTTCTTTGCCTGAATGTTCCTGGGATGTCCGATTCCGGGCATTCGACGGCAAAATTGAAACCGAGGAAACTGAGGTCCCCTGAGGCTAACCGTGTCCCTGCGCTCGCCTCCCGCGCGCGAGGCACCGAATACCGGGACCCCCTCGTCCCCAGTCGCCCCTCCACGCCGCGACTCGCGAACGATGAGGACGCACAGGTTAGGGACCCGACATGCAGCCAGTACAGAGCAGGGAGGGCGGCGGTGCCCGGAGCGACAGGCGGTCGAGGGGCGCACGGAAAGTGGACAGAGAGGCGCAAAGAGCCCGGCGCCCGAGCCCGGGACTGCGCGTACCTGGAGCAGCCCCCGCCGGGGAGACGACGGGCAGCAGCGCAGCTAGGAGCAGCAGCGCCGCCCAGGGCAGCGGGCGCCGCGCGCGATGGGACGCCCGGACCTCGGGGGCCATCGCGAGCCCCGGGGTGCGCGGCCGACTGGGCCAGGCGGCGGGCGGGAGGGCGGGCAGGCGCTGGGCGAGAGTCCGGGAGTGCGGAGGGGGTGCCGTCGGGTCCCCGCCGTCGGTATGCGTCTGAGCGCTCTGCGCCGCGCCCGCGCGCCCCTGGCCCCTCGCCGAGAGCTTCCGGCCCCGCGCCCCGGCCGCCGCGCTCCGCACTGAGGCCGCCGGCCGCCGGCCGCGCCTTTTAGCCGCGCGCTGGCTCCCCCTGCCGGCGCGAGGGCGGCGTGGGTGGGGGCCCGAGGCGGGCGGGGCGCGGGGCCGGGGCTCCGGGTGCCCGAGAGCGGCGGAAAACCTCTGGGCGGGTCTGAAAACGCGGGATTGGGGGGCGCCCCGGGCGTCTAATCTTATCTGGCTTGCTGGCTCAAGAAAGGGCCCGTCACGTCCAGTCGTCGCCAAGCCCAGGTGTGCCCTCTGTCACCTTAAATAAAGACCTTTGGCGTCCCCGGTGGGGACCCTGGCCAGGCTCCTTCACCTCGATCCGCACGCGGCCGTCGCCCCTGCGGCTCACCCCCGCCTTCCCCACACCCCGCGTTAGAAAGGGGGTTTCGTGTCCTTGGACACCGCTGCTCCCGGCTGTCTTGTGCGGAGCCGGTGAACTGGGTTCAAAGGAAGCGTTCTGTAAACGCGCGAAGAAAAGCGGAGCGCTTGCCTATTCTCACAAACTCCGATCTCTATGATGATAACACGGCTTAGGGTTCCCCATCCTGATTTCCACCTGTCTGTGGTCAGCTCCCCGCCTGGAAGCGGACTGGGAGCGCCCCTGGAGGCTACCCGGACGTCTGCAGCCGGCCGGTCCTCGCTCCGCGCCCAGGCGCCGGGGTCGCCAGCAGCCTCCTGGCCGTCCTGATGGGGCTGCAGCTCACAACCTGAGGTCGAGGTAGCCCTCCACTGTGACGGCCCCCAGGCCTGTGTCC
This sequence comes from Bos indicus, assembly GCF_029378745.1. Taxonomy (NCBI): domain Eukaryota; kingdom Metazoa; phylum Chordata; class Mammalia; order Artiodactyla; family Bovidae; genus Bos; species Bos indicus. The sequence goes on along the minus strand of NC_091768.1, from coordinate 95,958,903 downwards.
TTCCGCATAGAGGGAAAGGTTGTCAGACAAATTCTAGACTGATAAAAAAGTGAAACGCAGCGTCTCTTTTCGGAAAGGAAACGCATCCAAGCCATTAAGCCCTGGCAGGTACCTCTTGCCCCCGTGAGCACCCAGCAACGGCAGAATCCTACGGTTTGCCTTTCTGGAAAACTTTCTCCTGGGTCCCCGTAAGGATTCGTTCTTCCTTTATCCCGCAAGGTCTGTGAGCTCCCAGAGCTCTTGTAATTTGCAATCATTTTGATGTGTAATTACTCCCTAGTTTTGAAATCTTTCCCCACCGATTCATGGAGCCTTGGTTTTCCGCAGCGCTCCCTCCTCTCTGCTTTTATTTCGGGAACAGTAACCCCTTCCTCTACTCCAAGGGGCTCCGGTGGGGCTCCCCTCTTAACCACCTTCTTTCCCACCCCAAGGATGGGAAAGGATCGCCAAGGATCGTCCAAGGATCGCCGGTGGCCCAAGCCAGGTCAGTCAAATCAGGACTTTTTTCATTGGACTTGGTGAAAAAGTCTGAGGTATGCCCTTCCTCAAAGATGCCCAAGTGGGGGAAAACCAATTAGGGAGAAAGAATTGCCAGGTGGGCAAGTGCACTTCTGAAGATTGCTTCTGGGAGACAAATTTTACTTTAGCTAAGTTGGAGTGGGGTGTCTATCCCACATAACCTATGAGTCCTGACCAGTACCTGCCCCCATCTGTAGGAGTATGAGAATAAAGATTTATATTTACATCCTGTCTGTCCCCCAAAAAGGTCATCACAGTACCAAGCACAGAGTTCAGATCAGTTCAGCTCAGTTCAGCTCAGTTCAGTCGCTCAGTCGTGTCTGACTCTTTGTGACCCCATGAACTGCAGCACACCAGGCTTCCCTGTCCTCACCGACTCCCAGAGTTCACTCAAACTCATGTCCATTGAGTCAGTGATGCCATCCAGCTATCTCATCCTCTGTCATCCCCTTTTCCTCCCGCCTTCAACTTTTCCCAGCATCAGAATCTTTTCCAATGAGTCAGTTCTTCACATAAGGTGGCCAAAGTATTGGACTTTCAGCTTCAGCATCAGTCCTTCCAATGAATATTCAGGACTGATTTCCTTTAGGATGGACTGGTTGGATCTCCTTGCAGTCCAAGAGACTCTCAGGAGTCTTCTCCAACACAATTCAAAGGCATTAATTCTTTGGCACTCAGCTTTCTTTATAGTCCAACTCTCACATCCATATATGACTACTGGAAAAACCATAGCTTTGACTAGACTAACTTCCAGGAAATGCTGATTGATCAGTTACCATTCATTTTGTCCATTCAATCAATATTTATTGTGTATCTTCTTCATGCCTGACACAGCTCCAGGCACTGCAGTTCTAAAACACTAAAAACAGCAGTGATTACAAGTTAGCAGGAGATGAGTTTTAAAAGATAAGGAACATCATAGTATGGATGTTGCAGGCCACAGTAAGGGCTTGGGCTTTTATTCTGGGAAGTGGTGCATTGGAGGATTCTGATCATAAGAGTGACTACAAGATTTACATAGAAGCAGGAAGACCAGTAAGGAGGCTCTGATGATCCAGGTGAGGAAAGATGGTGCTTGGACCAAAAGGACAACCATGGAGGGGATGAGAACCAATGAGACTCTGGGAACAGCTTGAAGACACAGGTCGGATGATTCTCTGACTAACTGGATGAGAGGGAATAGAGAAAAAAGGGAACCGGCAATACCCAAAGTCCTACTGGTCTTACCCTAGTCATTAATTCTCCACTAGGGTGTTTTGTTATTTCAGGATTTCACTTTTGGATTTGGTTTTAATAAAATGATCACAGGAGAAGCAGAAGCTCACAGGGAAGGCTCACCAAAGGGTAGTTTCCTTCCTGTCTCCCTTCCTCCTTCCTTCCTCATGAAATACACATGCATTCACCTGTCTCCACAGTTTATTAGAGTCACTTTCTTCTGTGGACATTTCAGAGTAAAGTCTAATGCAAAATCACCTCCAACTTTCCATTTTGATGACAACTTTCCATTTTAGATTAGAACAACTGGCCATGGACTGTTCAATAGTAAATGAAATAACTAACTTTTATGAGTCCGAATCCTGATTTGATTACAAACTTGAGAGTGTGTTTAATCTTAAAACTCATAAAAGAAACTTCAAAGTTTTCTCAAGCCTTTTGTCGTTCTTTCACTAAGTTGTGACTGACTCTTTGCAACCCCATGAACTGCAGCACACCAGGCTTTCTTGTCCTTCACTGTCTCTCGGAGTTTGCTCAAATTCATGTCCATGGAGTTGGTGATGCCATCCAACCATCTCATCGTCTGTTGCCCCCTTCTCTTCCTGCCCTCAATCTTTCTCAGCATCAGGGTCTTTTCCAATGAGTCGGCTCTTCACATCAGGTGGCCAAAGTTTTGGAGCTTCAGCATCAGTCCTTCCAGTGAATCTTCAGGGTTGATTTCCTTTAGATTGACTGGTTTGATCCCCTTAAAACCTTTTAAAAGACCTCAAAACACCTGACCTAAGAACCATGGTCATCTATCCTGAATGTGATCATCTCAAAAATATAAGCTGTCTGAAGTGTCCTTCCTTCTGGTCATTTCTTTGTCTATTCTATTGTTGCAATTGTCCTGAAAGACTTTATTATTTTTTCACATAATTTCTTAAGCTCCTAGTTGTTGCTCTATTTTGTTTAAGGAAGTGATGTCATTCTTGGGCTAAGCAGATCATCAGCTATTTAATTATGATCCCTTACTAGCCTGCCTCCAAGTTATTTCTATGGTTTATGCCTAGCTATGCAAATCAGTCTATGTCCACACACACCATCTCTGGTTCTAGTTAATTTTTTAAATAACCATGCATTCAAAGAGTTCAGCACTCTCTGCACACATTGTTATGGCATTCTTATGTGGCAAAGTAGATTAAAATGCTCTTCTGTTTCGTGTGGAGAAATAGAAACCAAGTTCAAATGCCATCCAGGACCAACTCCAGGAGGGTGTTGACAGCGTGTGTCTCAGACTGTCGTCCAACATCAAGTCTTATTCTGGCTTCAGTTTGGCTCGTGGCTCTTTCGTTCCTTTTTAAGCCGTACATTTGCGTGTGTATCTTCACTGTGACGTTGTACAATACCCATTACACGATGGCGATGTGCACACGACGTTTAAAAGACTCGACACAGAAATAGAATGAAGGAGAAGGCGTACTCATGCCTACTTGGGGTGATGTGGGGAGAGCTGAATGCACAACAGACCTGGAGGAAAATATCAGCCTCTTGGTTTCCATAAACAGAGGGGAAAAGGGGAAAGAGAAAAGCAAAGTAAAATAATGCTTCCCCCAGATTTCTGGAGCAGTGACCATTTTGTTCCACGTCCCACAATAACCTCAGAGGCACCACTCTGATTTTACAGAGAGAAAACTAAGGCCCCGAGAGGGCGTGTATCTTGCTCACCCCACTAGTGACCCATGATGGTGAGAGTCCAGCCCACGCATCTGACCCCAAGTGAACACCTTTGCCATGGCACCAAGGTATCACTGTGGCATCTCCATGGCATCCATCAGATTCTCATCAGGACCAATCAGGACCAGATTCTCATCAGGCAGAGAGTGCAAATAAAAATATGTTTGCCTGCCCCGTGTCCCCTACATTTATCAGACACACCTCCTTGTCGTCCAAAAGGTGAGCGATCCTTCTGAGCCAGCACATACCAAGACCTGACTACTACATCATTCATCTTCCAGGGTTTGGAAGGTGCTCCTTAAACACACTGTTGTGAATCCATCAATGCCTGACGCTTGCTTCCTCTGCACAGAATTTCTGACTTGTTCCCCCTGCAAGGCAGTGTCAATGCAAGTTCTCCTTCGTACAGATAGCCCAGAACTTTGTGAAACATTAAGGATTAAGACATCATATATCTAGCTTAGCATAGAAACTGTTAAATATTCTGAGAATGTTTCTATTGCCATGATAGACAAGCCAACAGACCTGTATCATGGGGTCATAAGTCACACCTACTACAAATGGAAGCAGCTAAATATTCCAATTCTGTTCTCTATCTCTTGTCAATGGGCTTAGGGCTTGGGCTACATTGAGGGAAATCATTCATTAATATATTCCTTTGTTGTTGTTGTTCAGTCACTAAGACACGTACAACTCTTTGGGACCCCATGGACTGTAGCATGCCAGGCTCCTCTGTCCTTCACTATCTCCCAGAGTTTGCTCAGATTCATGTCCATTGAGTCAGTGATGCTATCTAACCATTTCATCCTCTGCCACCCCCTTCTTATGCCATCAGTCTTTCCCAGCATCAGGGTCTTTTCCAGTGAGTCAGATCTTTGCATCAAGTGGCCAAAGTATTGGAGCTTCAGCTGCAGCATCAGCCCTTCCAATGGATATTCAAGACTGATTTCCTTTAGGATTGACTGGTTGGATCTCCTTGCAGTCCAAGGGACTCTCAAGAGTCTTCTCCAGCACCACAGTTCATAAGCAACAATTCTTCAATGTGTATTCCTTTATAGGACCTTTATTGAACAGATATTTTTGTGTCGAGTGATGTGTTAGGGTCCGGGGATACAAATGTGGCTGAGACTCAGGCAGCCCTTGCCTCAAAGAGCTCATGCTCCAGGTCAAAGAGAAACAAGTTGCAATCCAGAGCGCCGTGATCTTAGATCACAGAGCTCACAGGAGTTGTTCTCAGTGTTGCCTCTCTCTGTGCTGCGCTTATTCGCTCAGTCATGTTCAACTCTTTGTGACCCCATGGACTGTAGCCCGCCAGGCTCCTCTGTCCATGAGATTCTCCAGGCAAGAATACTGGAGTGGGTTGCCATGCCCTCCTCCAGGGATCTTCCAGACCCAGGAATCGAACCCAGGTCTCCCGCATTGCAGGCGGATTCTTTACTGTCTGAGCCACCAGGGAAGCCCTGCCTCTCTGTACCCTTACCTTATTTTCTTTTCTCCCCAGTGCTTTAAACCCTGTGTGTGCATTCCATAGGCAGACATCAGGTACATCCACTCTAATTCTGTGTGATTGAAGGAGCCTGGTTGTGGGGAGGTGTTAATAAATTGGGGTGAAACAAGGGCTCAAAAAGTATCATCTTCGAGTTGCAGTTGGCAGTTTCAGAAGTTGGCCCAGGCCGTGTGCTAAGAAAACACGTATCTGGCCACCTTCCACCTGCCTTTGCCTGACCCCATCTCATACCCATGACTGAACAGTTACCCAAAGATATTTCAGGCTTGGTATTTTGTATTTCTGCTTTTTTTTCTGTCTAGTTTTCTGAAAGACTGCATTCCATTTATTCCAAATGCTAGTGGCTTAAAGCAACACTCACAGAGTGCTCTTCATAGTATCTGTGGGTCGGGAATCTGGAAGCAGCTTGGTGGGGCAAACATGCCCTCTGGCAGGTGGACTGAGGAGCCGCACCCCTCACGATCCACCCCCGTCTTGGCTCTGATACCCACTAGATGTGGATGCTGCTACCAGACAGGGGCTCATTCATCCATTCAAGCCTAAATTATCCATTCAAGATTGAAAATGTCAAGTTGTTTAGACTGTGATGTGCGTAAGGGATTAAGCGATACAGTTTCGAAGGCAGGACACGGGTGGTAACAGAAGGATGTAAAGGCAGCACTGGGGCGTTCGGATTTGCTCTGAAGGCCAGAGGAGGGCACTAAACAGAAAGTGCGCCAGCTGATCCGAACGCACTCACTGTGCGGCACAAGAGAGACAACCCGGGCAGCACTGTCCAGTGGCAAGCAATACAGTCTTACAGGGGTTATGCTATAAAAGCAGAATTGCACTCCAGAAAGATGGATCGGGCAAACGGATTGGATGGGGAGGGACTCAAGGCAGAGTGGCAGCAAGGAGGCTACTGACACAATCCAGGAGAGAAAGCATAAGGGCCTGGGTGAGGGTTTCAGGAAAGAGGTAAATGCATAGAGAGGATACTGTGAGAATTAACAGAGTGTGGTATAGGGCTGATGGAAAAGAAGCTTTTATGGGCCCCAAGATCAATCTTTGGGCTTAAAGAAAGGCGGAGATTAAATCCAAGTGCCCCCAACCACTACAGCAGCCTAGAGTTAGAGACATCTTCCATCTCTACAAAACAAACACAAAACCTCTCCAAACAAAAGTGCACCCCAAACACCCTGAGAAGAGTCAACAGAAACAAGACTTAGGCTGCCTAGTACTTTAGATATTAGATTATTAGATTCAAAATGTTAAATGATTATACATGATATGTATAAGAAGTTAAAATAAAAAATAAATAATGATTTGATCAATAGCCAAAACAACTCATAAATGAAAGACACTTCCATGGATAATAAAAGTTGAGTGGATAGTTAAAGAGCAGATTAGAAAGAGTAGAAGAGACAATTAGAGAAGTAGAAGACTGGTCAGAAGAAGTTACCAAGATTGCAGCACATGGACACAAAGAGAGGGAACACACTAAGAAAGAGAGCACCTACAAAGGGCCAAGTCGAGGAGCAGTCTTAACAACAGGAGCCGAAGATGGGGGGATAATATCTCTAGACTTTGAGAGAAAATGACCTCAAGTCTAGAATTGTGTGCCTAGCAAAATTATCTTTCAAGAATCAAATCAAATAAAGGTGTTTTCAGACAAATAAAAAGGAAACAAGGCACAAATAAGAGTAAATAGGAGTTAGGAAAAGAAGACACCATTGCATAAACAGCAAATATTAAAAGCAAAAGAAAATATTATGAATTATACAATTGTTTTATCTGTTCATCATAATTACTTGATCTCATAAATATAATGGTAGTACATTTGAAAACTTACATGAAATAGATTCCTGGAAAACTATCTTACTAAACTTGACTCAGGAAGAAAGAGAAGGTCCAAATGGTCCTACTGAAACAATTATTAGAGGAATTTAATCAGTTGTTTAAAATCTTCCTGTAAAGAAAATAGCAAGGTCAGCCAATTTTATGAGCAAATTCTACATAACTTTCAAGGAAAAATGGTTCCTATCTTCTAGATAGAAAATGAGGAGCTGCTCCTCCAGAAGAATTCCATGAGGTTATATAACCTTAATGTCAAAACTAGACAAAAATGAAGTGATAAGAGAAAATTAAAGACATTGTAATGGATAAACATTGATACAAAAATCCTAAGAAACATTAAAATACCAAATCTGGTCAAGCATAAAAACAAAAATATATCTTGTCCAAATATGCTCCATCCCAGGGATTCAGGGGGAGGTTTAACATTAGAATAAATATTGTCATTCAGTTGCTATGTTGTGTCCGACTCTTTCCAGCCCCACGGACTGCAGCCCACTAGGCTCCTCCATCCTTCACTATCATCCAGATAAATATAATCTATCACATTACTAGATTAGAGGAGAAAGAACATATGCTCTTCTTATCTGACTCAGAAAAAAGTATTAGATAAAACTTAATATCCCTTCATTTATTAAAAAGTCTTAAGAAACTCAAAACACAAGGCAGAGTCCATAAACTGATGAATATAAAGATCCTCTCGGAGTTACCCAGTTTTCCTGGGTCTCTCCCACAAACACATGCTATTAAATTTTTGCCTGATTTCCTCTTGTTTAAAAAAAAGAAAAACTCCACACAGCAAACACCTTCCTTGATTATGAAATATAAGAAGCATGGGGTTTCCATTCTCATCAGCTCTCTATACAGGCAGACTTGGCAACTAACCTTTATCTATTTCAGGCACTTGGCAATTCCTCGGCTGTCAGTTGCACTGCTTGTCATGTGAAAGGCAGTCTTTTCCCCGTATCTTAGTAACAAGACAACACAACTTCATCGCCCAAGTGATCCTCCTTTCTAAGATCCTATATAACACGCAGCGGTCATCAATTTAATTTTGCTTTGTATATTCACATACAGTTACCATACTGGCTGTCAAATATTTTGAATAGTACTTCAGCTCTTACGCAAAACCTTGCAAAGCCCTGTGCCAGCATTATAATTCTCTCTCCTCTGGACATTTTCCATTATTCTCTAAATTTCAAAAAAAGTAGGTGGAGAGAGGAGAGGAGATAAAGTCAAATGTGCTTTTCCCCTATTCACGCTGCAGAATGTTTCAAGAAGTTGATGGTGGGCATAACTTCAATTTCTGCATACTCTCCCTGGTACATCCAATTCCTGGTCGTTAAGTTCTCAATATTGTTCAATGTTATTTATGGTTCCCATTATCCATAAATCACCTGGGGCAATGAACCCCACGTGTATTGCTTTTAGTGATGGAATTTGCCCACATGGAGGATCTGATTTTTTTTCATATGCCTTCAAATTCATATGCCTTCTGCTTCTACAGACAGTTTTCTTAATATACATTTAAAATAAGAATAAAGTAATTGGCAAACATGATGTGAATTAGAGGAACTTTTTGTACAATACTTGCCTGTTTTTTTGCTGATACTTGATGATTATGTCATTGTTTACAGTTGCTAAGGTGACCATGTGAGAATATTCAGTTTTGGAATACTTCAAGTCCAAGTTTGTGGTTCATATCCTTTGTGAATCACTCCACTTATAAATAAAATTAATTTAACCCTGGGCCATTTCATCAGCTACACTTCTGGCAAGATAATACAAGCCTGTCGCATTCTAGAAATAATAAATAAGTTATTTATTGGCCAACCCATTGGAGAAAGTGACATTTCACTTACTTGTTTGGAAATAAAATCACTCTATCAGGAAATCAAAGTGGCACTGTGTCAGAAAAACTGAGTAACACCACACAACTGTTCAAAGAAAATCAAAATGAAGCCCCAAAGCCTCCAACTGTTGGTGGAAGTTTAAACTGTTACTTCAGCTTGGAAAGCAACTAGAGGCATTTGTCAAAACATTAAATACACATATTCTATTATTGACAAACAAGAAAGACATGCCCAGGCTAGATTTGAAAGAAAAACAAGAAAATATAGCGTTAGCAGAATAGGATTAATAACAAGTTCTTGCTTTTGAACTGTGGTGCTGGAGAAGACTCTTGAGAGTCCCTTGGACTGCAAGGAGATCCAACCAATCAATCCTAAAGGAAATCGACCCTGAATATTCATTAGAAAGACTGATGCTGAAGCTGAAACTCCAATACTTTGGTCACCTGATGGGAAGAGCTGACTCATTGGAAAAGACCCTGATGCTGGGCAAGATTGAGGGCAGGAGGAGAAGGGGATGGCAGAGGATGAGATGGTTGGATGGCATCACCGACTCAGTGGATATGAGTTTGAGCAAGCTCTGGGAGTTGATGACGGACAGGGAAGCCTGGCGTGCCCTAGTCCATGGGGTCACAAAGAGTTGGACACGACTGAGGGACTGGAAAACAACAAAAACGGGACAGTAGAGCCTTAGGGCAGAAACATTTAGGCAGATTCTTTAAGGTACCCCTTTTGGCACAGATCATCCCCACCTGTTTTCCATTTTTTGTGTTTCCCAGGAGGCAGTACCTGATTGGCTTGGTTGGGTCACATGACTTCACCTCCCCACAAGAGAACAGGATGCCAAGCTTCTTCCCCAGACAGGGCAGGCACGGCCCCCGCTGTATTTGCTTTTAAATAACAGCAGAAGACAAACATTTGAGGTGTTTTCTTAATACATCTCCATTTCCCCAAAGGAAAACAGGGATGCTATTATCAGAAAGAAAGAGAATGAAGGCTTCAGTTCAGTTCAGTCGCTCAGTCTTGTCCGACTCTTTGCGACCCCAAGGACTGCAGCACGCCAGGCCTCCCTGTCCATCACCAACTCAAACTCATGTCCATTGAGTCGGTGATGCCATCCAACGATCTCATCCTCTGTCGTCCCCTTCTCCTCCCGCCTTCAATGAATGAAGGGTCAGAAGATCAAAACACACCAGATCAACCTGAGTTCTGTGACAGCAGCTCCATGTCAGTCATCCGTCCAGAGAATCTATTCATAGGTGTCACGGAGATGGTAAACAATATTTTTGTAATACTATTCTTAATAGTAGTTAATACAAATAATAGGAATAAAAGACTGGTTCAAGATTGTAAATCCAGACCCCAGAATTCCAGGCAGCAAAGAAAATCAATGGATTGAAATGAGACTGACTCAGGGTGATGTCTCATACATGCTGGTAAGTGACTAGAGGATATTTCAAAAGAGTGTGGAAAGTATAATAATGGTGATGTAAAAAAAAAATGTTAAGATGTATATGGAATAGGGAAGCCTCACAAGATTTGATAAGAAGATGACTTTATTTTTGTCTTCCACTCTTTAAAATGTCTGCAGTGAGATCAGGTCTTCTTCTGTCTCAGGGGGAAGACTCAGGCAGGGTTATGACTTCTGTGAACTCTCAGTCTCTGTCTCTCTGTGTGTGCCTGTCTGTCCGTCTGTGTGTATTTCTTTCTCTCTCTCTCTCTCTCTCTCACACACACACACACACACGAGTGAGTGAAGTCTCTCAGTCGTGTCCAACTCTTTGTGACCCCATGGACTGTAGCCCACCAGGCTCCTCTGTCCATGGGATTTTCCAGGCGGGAGTACTGGAGTGGGTTGACATTTCCTTCTCCAGGGGATCTTCCGACCCAGGGATCTAACCCAGGTCTCCCGCACTGTAGGCAGACGCGTTACCATCTGAGCCACCAGGGAAGTCCACACACATATACACACACCCTAATCAAAGCTTATGTGTGTATATGTATACCTGCGTGCACATGCATACCTGCACGCACAGTCTCTCAGTCGTGTCCGACTGTGACCCCATGGACTGTAGCCTGCCAGGCTCCTCTGTCCATGGGATTTCCCAGCCAGAATACCTCTCCAGGGATCTTCCTGACCCAGGGGTCAAACCCACCTCTCCCGCAGCTTCTGCACTAGCCAGCAGATTCTTTACCACCGAGCCACCTGAAAAGCCCATGTATGTATATAAAGTTGTTTAAAACAATGTGGAAGGACACAGTCTGTATCCACCAGGGGCCTGGAATTAGAAGAGAATTTGTCTGAACAGACTACTTATAAAAGGGAGGGAAGAATTTGGGGGAAAGAATGGGGTTTAACGCAGAACCAAAAAAAGCAGGGAACCATGGAGCCCCAGGGACCTGGAGAAGGTGGCTTTTGGAGAAGACAACTTCTGGCATTTGGTGGAGATGCAACCAACCCACAGTGACCCAACAGGGAGGAAACGGGGAGGAGTAAAAACCGTGCCATCAGCACCTCCCACCCTCCAGCCTCCTCCTGGCGCCTCCAATCAAAGGCTGGAGAGTAAAGCGGTGGTCCCCACCTCCAGGATCTAGTGCCTGAGGTACAGCAGACATAATAATAACAGAAATCAAGTGCACGATAAATGGGATGTGCTTGAATCATCCTGACACCATCCCTCCCTCGCCCAGTCCATGGAAAAACTGTCTTCCATGAAGCTGGTCCCTGGTGCTGAAAAGGTTGCGGATGGCTGCCCTACATTACTCAGTAAGTGCTCACCAGCATTTAGAGCTAAGGAAATCTCAGTGACATGTATAGCTAAGCATAGGCCATTCAGAGCTCTACACGGGAGTGTGGCAGAGACAGCTGAAACCCACCCCCTGCTGTAGCAGAACAATGACCCCCAAAGATGTCCTCATCTCCTGAACCTATAAATGTGACACCTTGCCGAGAGAAAACAGATCCTGCAGGTGTGATTAACTAAGAATCTGGCGATGCGGGAACTATTCTGGATTAGTTACTTGGGCCCAATGTGATGAAGAGGTCCTTAAAAATGGAAAAAGGAGGCAGAAAGTCAGAGAATGATGTATGACAGGGGAAGCAGAGATCAGAGTGATGCGATCATAAAACAGGGAATGTGCACGGCCTCTAGAGACTGAGAAAGATTATTCCATTGAGCTTCCAGAAGGAGTGGACCTCTGCCAAAACCCTGATCCTCAGACCCCCTTCCAGCTTCTCCGACCCCTGGGCCAGAGTGACTAGCTGAGTGACAAAGGGCCCAGACCCCGCAGGGCCCCATACCATCAAGGTCTGAAGCCCGGAAAATGGATACAGCTTCCAGTGTTGGTCCTTGGCTTCCAACTTGCTCTTGGTTTCCAAGATTTTACATCCATCTTAAGTTCCCTGCTGCCTGCCTTTCAGACTTCAAGCTCTAGCATCACACATAGGCAACAGTTCCAGAAAGATCATTGCAGTAGCTCCATGACTGCCTGTGGTCACAGGTCAAATCTCTATAACTGAGATTTATGTATCTGTATATCTATCACTCTATCTATCTGTACGTGTGTGTAGTTCTATATCTATAGATGGGCGTCCATAAGTATACAGACAGATGCTAGACAGACAGACCGGGAGATATAGTTATCTCCCCTAGAGGGTCTGCTTCTCTGCTCAAACCCTGACTGACACAAGGGGCTTGTCAACAAGTCATTGTCAATATCACTGTTGACATTATCCATCATAAAAGCCTTGGTTTTCTCAGGTTGTGCTCTATACTAGCCAAAGTCCTTAAAAAGAGTCATCTATTTCCTATTCTTAATAATTAGCAAGGCAAATAACATCCACCTTATACTACCAAGGCAATGGCACCCCCCTCCAGTACTTTGCCTGGAAAATCCCATGGATGGAGGAGCCTGGTAGGCTGCAGTCCATGGGGTAGCTAAGAGTCGGGCACGACTGAGCAACTTCCCTTTCACTTTTCACTTTCATGCATTGGAGAAGGAAACGGCAACCCACTCCAGTGTTCTTGCCTGGAGAATCCCAGGGATGGGGGAGCCTGGTGGCTGCCGTCTGTGGGATCACACAGAGTCGGACACGACTGAAGTGACTTAGCAGCAGCAGCAGTATATACTACCAATAGGAAAAGAACTTCGTAACAGAAGTCCCTTAACGAACCAGTGTCTGACACACCCACCTTTCATCCATGAAGGAAAGACAAGGAGGAATAACTATCTGGGCAAACGGGTCCCTCACCCTTTTCTACCTTGAAGAGGTCACAGGGCCATCATAGCTCTGGGCCAGATCAGGAGCTCAGTAAGTAGGATGCCTTTATGTGCATAAGAACTAAATCCTTTGAATATTTTGCTGTGAAAGGGCTGACCTCCCTCTGCTTTGTTAGACAAAACTCTTGTGATTAGTTCTAACCAGGCTTGAATTGGGGATTACCTGGCCTTGGACAAGATGAAAAGTGGAGCAAGTCCAAGCAAAGCAGACCTCAAGGGGGTGATTTTTGCACAGGATTTTTCCTACTTGTTGGTTTAACCAACTCTTTAACGTCCCTGAAGGTCTAAGATAGACTTTCTAGAACACACACGCATTGCAGAGCCTCCTTGCACCCATCGAAGTGTCATATGCTCAACGTAACAGCTGCCCTCAGCATCATCGATTGGGCGCTTGTCCCCGTGTTGGTGCTGCATATGGATCTCAATTCTTCTTTTCTGTAGGTCACCTGGATTTCTGTTTTGATGCCTCCTCCTATCAAGATGAAGGGTCATAATCTCAGTTGCTGCTGCTAAGTCACTTCAGTCGTGTCCCACTCTGTGCGACCCCAGAGACGGCAGGCCACCAGGCTCCTCTGTCCCTGGGATTCTCCAGGCAAGTAGACTGGAGTGGGTTGCCATTTCCTTCTCCAATGCGTGAAAGTGAAGTCGCTCAGTCGTGTCTGACTCCTAGCGACCCCATGGACTGCAGCCTACCAGGCTCCTCTGTCCATGGGATTTTCCAGGCAAGAGTACTGGAGTGGGGTGATAATCTCAGTTAACTCCCCTCATTTCCTGAAGTTTAGGAAGCTCAGAGGCTGCACCGTCTATGGGAAGATGCCACCTGGCTGTTTCATCTAACCTCACGAGGGCCCACTGAGACGTCTCACATCCCTGACACACCATCCTTCATACTAGTGGGTCTTCCTGTGAGTTCTGCACCACGCTTGGGACACAGGGACCACTTGGCTCCTCCAGCACTCCACAGGTGGGAGTGAAACAGGAGGGAAGTGCGCAGGCCACAGCCTTAAAAAGAATGACATAGCCGTAGGACATGACAGAAACTGGTTAGAACCAACTAGGTCCAAGATGGCAGAAGATCTGCCTTCTGGGAGAAGGCAATGGCACCCCACTCCAGTACTCTTGCCTGGAAAATCCCATGGATGGAGGGGCCTGGTGGGCTGCAGTCCATGGGGTCGCTAGGAGTCGGACACGACTGAGCGACTTCACTTTATTTTTTCACTTTCATGCATTGGAGAAGGAAATGGCAACCCACTCCAGTGTTCTTGCCTGGAGAATCCCAGGGACGGGGGAGCCTGGTGGGCTGCTGTCTCTGGGGTCGCACAGAGTCGGACACGACTGAAGTGACTTAGCAGCAGCAGCAGCAGCAGCAGCAGACCTCGAGCCTCATTGTAATACTTTAGCTAAATGACACTCCCCCCCACCCCCAGTGCCATGACAGTTCTGAGGCTGACTATAGTAGGCCTATGGGGAAGGAAATGGCACCCCACTCCAGTACTCTTGCCTGGAGAATCCCTTGGACAGAGGAGCCTGGTGGGCTACAGTCCTTGGGGTCGCAGAGTCGGACACGACTGAGCAGCTGACACACACACAGTAACCAAAAAGTGGGCAGTGGTCCCTTTCTGGAAATCCCTGCTCCTTTCCCAAGAGAGTTGGAATCATTTTCCTACTCATTAGCCTATAAAGTTACCCAGCCCATAAAAACTAACCATGCCGTACTTCGGGCTCTCTCACCTGAGATGGCCCACGCTCTGTCTGTGAAGTGTGTTTCTTTCTAAATAAATCTACTTTTTACCTATCACTTTGCCTCTCAATGAATTCCTTCTGCGACATCAAGAACCTGAGCTTAAGTCCAGACACCAGGTGTGAGAGCTCAATTAAAAGCCTGTGGTTCAAGTCCCCACCTGGATTGCATGCTTTCCGGAAGGGCAGATGGCAAACAATGACTGGAGAGGAAAGCAAAAGACGGGCAAATGCGTCTCAAGTTATATCCTGCCCCCAAGTCTTATGGAATTTTATTCTGTATGCCGTGTGTGTGTGTGTGTGTGTGTGTGTGTGTGTGTGTGTGTGTACGCATGCTCAGTTGTGTCCGACTCTCTGTGGCCCGTGGAATTTTCCAGGTAGGAATACTGGAGTGGGTTGCCATTTCCTGCTCCAGGGGATCTTACTGACCCAGGGAGCAAGCCCATATCTCTTGCATCTCCTGCATTTGCAGACGGGTCCTTTACCCACTGTGCCACCTGGGAAGCCCGTGCTTTACATGTCCCAAACAAGATTTTGATTCCCTCCAGGCCATCAGCTGTGCCTTATAGCTCTACATGTCCTTACTGGCCAGCAGAGGACCAACCAATGCATTTTTAACTTTGACCATAATCCTGTGTAGATTACATATACTTAGGTATGTCTGATGCTTTCACCATGCAGGGACCTGTGACTAGCAGAATACTCCAGATGTGGACCCCATGGTGAAGACTCATGTGCAAGAAATGTGCTGACTGTGAAACTAGTTCTCCCAGGGCCAACTGGGAAGTGTGGAAGGCAAGATAGGGGTCGGGGAGGGGGTGGGCCAGCAAAGGCTCAGCCTCAAGCCATCACACACAGGGGCTCGCTGCAGCCTGATCCCTCAGAGAAACCTCGGAGGATAAATGACACCTCAGGGTGGTCCCACAGGAGCCACGGAGCTGGGTCTGTGAGTATCAGGGCTAAGCTGCTCCCATAGCCAAGGGCAATCCTTTAAAAAGTTTCAGGAAGCCCACAGGCATGGAGGGAAAGGACCCAAGAGGATGTGAGCAGAGCCTGGGCACTGACCTGACAGGGGGAGCGAGAACTTCTGAAAGCAAGTACCGACACTGAAGCGCTCCACGGCTCAGTGGCTGTGAATGTAAGACAAACAGAGGGAGAGAAGAAACTGCTTAAAACACTTCAGACAAGGGTGTGCACCCCTCCGGTTCACTGAGATCTTTTCATGTATCATGTCAGCAGTACTGTGACTTTTTGAGCCATGGATTCGAGCCAAGAATTTATCAACTAAAACTGCAAAATGTCACATAACGCAAATCATGGTTGTCAACACACACAATGTCAGCTGGCAGGTGCTAGGACACAAAGTAGAGAAAGAATTTTATCTGTAATTCAATTTACAGGAAATTGGAAATATTGATAGTATGTAAATAATACTTATTCATGCAGATATGATACATAGTTTAAGAAAAAAAAAACTGGTCTCATAAAAAATTCTGGAATTCTTTTACAATATTTTATCTCTAATATTTTAAAGGAGCACTTTTTCTAGATAACTTGGAAAAGTTGGAGAGAAGACTATTACTCCTAACTTTGAAACACCTTTTTCCTAATTTAGAACAATGGTTCTCAAAGTGATATCAGGGTGCTTCCAGGTCAGCAGCAACAGGTCATCCGAAAGCCTGTTAGAAATAAAGGTTCTCAGGCCCCACCCCGGACCTGAAAAGTGAAAGTCTGTCAGTCAGTCCTTGGGATTCTCCAGGCCGGACAGGATTGAGTAGCCTTTCCCTTCTCCTTGGAGAAGGCAATGGCAAGCCACTCCAGTACTCTTGCCTAGAAAATCCCATGGATGGAGGATCCTGGTAGGCTGCAGGGGATCTTCCCAACTCAGGGATCCAACCCAGGTGTCCTGCATTGCAGGCAGATTCTTTACCAGCTGAGCCACCAGGGAAGCCCAGACCTACAGTCATAAATGCTGAGGGCTGGGAAAGCCTGTAGGGGGAGCTGTCACCCCCCACCATAAGTTTAACATACTGCCTTATTATTGGGCTTCCCAGTTGGCACAGTGGTAAAAAATCTGCCTGCCGATGCAGGAGATCCAAGAAACAGAGGTTCGATCCCTGGGTTGGGAAGATCCTCTCGAGGAGGAAACAGCAACCCACCCCAGTATTCTTGCCTGGAAAATTCCGTGGATAGAGGAGCCTGGCAGGTTACAATCCGAGGGGTCACAAAGAGTCAGACACAACAGAGCACGCGCACGCATACTTAGTACTGGATACATAAGCTGTTTCCAGCACTTCACTATTTTAAAAAAATACTTATTTGGCTGCATCTTCATTATGGCCTGGGGGGTGGGGCAGGGGGGGTGGTCTTTAGTTGCAGTCTGCAGGCTCTAAGTTGCAGCATGTGGGATCTAGCTCCCTGACCAGGGATCAGAACCCAGGCCCTCAGCATTAGAAGTTCAGAGTCTCAGCCACTGGACCATGAGGGAAGTCCCCATTCCCCAATTTCGAACAGTGCGTCAGGAAGCATCCTTATGCTAGATTTTTTGTGCAATTAGTTGAGTAGATATTTCACAATCTCCTCTCTCCCTCTCTTTCTGCCTCTCTCAAACAGAAGCTTTAAAAATGAGGAAACTGTCTTGCCTCCGTGGCTTTCTCCCTCTCTTACTCACTCTATGCCAAACCCCAGAATACATGCCAGGAACATGGGCAGGAGGGGAACACAAAAATAAGAAAAGATGGTATTAAAAGCACTTGTTCCAAAGATTATATTAAGAACTCTAGCTTTTGATCCATCCCCTTGTATTTTCTTTTTTACCTCCTGTGGAAAAATCTTGCCTGCCTCCCTGGAAAAGCAGCCCATAATTTTTCCTGAACTGAACCGCAACTGATCCTGTCCATTTCTGTTCAGAGTTTACAGATAGAACTCACAAGGGGGCAGAAAGAGCTACGTCCCCTTTTAGGGTAAAGCCAGGGAGAGGAAAAGGAACAGGGGGAAACTGAAGAGAGGAGAGGAGCAGAGTGTACAAAGGGGTGGGAAAAGAGGTGGGGACCTTTCACAGGTGCAGAGCGAAGTAAAGTTGCCACCTGGTGCCCTCATCCCTGGAGCATCCGTTATACATACTTTACAGAGATACCCTGGCAATGTGTGCTTTCATAAATCCTCCAGCGTTTTTTCTTTACAACCTCAAACAAAATTCCATTTCTGCTACCGTGGCTGCAGGCCATCATAAATACATCTCCAGTAATCTCAGCTCCTGATATTGGCAATGTCCTTGGGCTGAACTTAATGTGAAAAGCTGAGGTTGCAATCTCCTCAGTGGTAAATGTGTTTTCCCTTTGACCACATAATTGGGATAAGAAAGGTAACACCCATGGGAATATAAATGTGCCTCTGAAATTGAAAAAAAAAAAAAAAGATTAAATGAATTATCCATAGGCCAGTGATACAAATTCATCCACATATTTTCCATTCTATTGTGTCACTTGCACCGCTAAACTGCCAACTGCACAGCTTCCCAGTAAACTTGCTGGGGCTATTATAAGTAAAATGTCAAGCGTTACCTGAGCAAGAATGTGAAAGTGACTAAAAATAATATTACTATGCTACCACCCTGTCTGCAGTGACGTCAATCGGCTGTAGCTGGTGGCTTCACCTGCCACCTCTCCTCCTTGATACCCACCAGGCTCCCCCTGGGCCGCCCCCCCACCCCAGACCCCTCACTGTGCAGCTGCTGGTCCTGGAGATGCCGCCCCGCTCAGCTGCCACTGTCTCCGCCTCACAGATCACCTTTCCAGGGCTGCCTGCTGGCGCCTCCGCCCACCACAGCGGGGCTCAAGGTGGGTCACTGCTGGGTTTATTCAACTCTGACACTGATGTTGCTGACTGTGTATCTCCTGCCTGTCCCCACCCCCCACTCAGACCCCGAGTCCTGTGAAGATGGGGCCAGTGTCTCTGTCCTTGCTATTTGGATGTGGGGGAGATTTCTCCCAGAGTCCTCAAGCCCTGGACTCACACCCCTTGGCCTGTGAGTTTTCAGCTTCTTCCTGCCCGGCCAGGTGGAGTCTACTCACCACGTTGACGCTGGGCTTGGCCACGTGAGGCATCTGGGCCAATCGGACATCAGCAGAAGGAGCCCAGGCCAGTCTGGCAGAGGACAACATATGATAGCATCTAATGGATGGCTCAGGAAGGAATCTACCCTAGACCAGCGGGAGGAGGTGAGTGATCATAAATGTCCATGTGTGGAGACCAGTGGCTAATTTACACATGAACAGAACAGGGACTGTCCTAGTTTTCACACACTTTGCAACCTCTGCTTGTTGTTCAGTCACTCAGTCGTGTCTCTTTGTGGTCCCCTGGACTGCAGCACGCCAGACTTCTCTGTCCTTCACAATCTCCCGGAATTTGCTCAAACTCATGCCCATTGAGTCAGTGATGCCATCCAAAACCATCTCATCCTCTGTCGCCCCCTTCTCCTCCTGCCTTCCACCTTTCCCAGGATCAGAGTCTTTTCCAATAATTCAGCTCTTCGCATCAGGTGGACAAAGTACTGGAGCTTCAGCTTCAACATCAGTCCTTCCAGTGAATGCTCAGGGTTGGTTTTCTTAAGGATGGACTGGTTTGATCTCCTTGCAGTCCAAGGGACTCTCAAGAGTTTTCTCCAGCACTAGAGTTCAAAAAAATCAATTCTTTGGTGTTAAGCCTTCTTTATGGTCCAACTCTCACATCTATACATGACTACTGGAAAAACCATAGCTTTGACTAGATGGACCTTTGCTGGCAAAGTGATGTCTCTACTTTATAATACTGTCTAGGTTTGTCATAGCGTTCCTTCCAAGAAGGAAGCATCTTTTAATTTCATGGCTTCAGTCACCATCCACAGTGATTTTAGAGCCCAGGAAGAGAAAAATCTGTCACCACTTCCACTTTTTCTCTCTCTATTCGCCATGAAGTGATGGGATCAGATACCATGATCTTAGTTTTTTGAATGTTGAGTTTTAAACTAGCTTTTTTACTCTTCTCTCACACCCTCATTCAGAGGCTCTTTAGTTCTTCACTTTCTGCTGATAGAGTGGTATCATCTGCGTATCTGAGGTTGTTGATATTTCTCCTGGCAATCTTGAGTCCAGCTTGTGATTCATCCAGTCTGGCATTTCACATGATGTACTCTGCACATAAGTTAAATAAACAGGGTGACAGTATACAGCCTTGTCACACCCCTTTCCCAATTTTAAATCTCTACTTATACCCTTCCATATGTTATAGATACAGAACCTGTGCCTGTAGGCCCTGGTGAGATGGCGCCACACTTTTAAAAGTCACTTACTGACTTTACAGCTAATTAATTTGGAATTAGGAGACACCACACACCTGTGTTTGGGTATTCAGGTTGGAGTCACAACACGTCTGGAGTTAGGAATGCCCCATTCGGAACTCAGGGTCCCTGATGGAGTCTTTCTCAGGGCCTGAAAAATCCAACCTCTAACCAGGTCGGCTCTACGCCCCAAGGTGGCCAGGCGCAGGCCACACCTCCCACAAGCCGGCCACACCCTCACAAGCCTCCAGGCCTCTCAAGAGCCAGCCACGCCTCCCAAGCGCTGGCCACACCCTCACAAGCTGGCCACGCCTCCCATGGGCTGGTTACCACCTCCCACAAGACTGCCTGTGGGTACCTTCCTGCACCTGTACACACTGAGGACAAGGGCCATGGGCCAACCTGGGGAGCCTGCAGATTTCTTAGCCAGGCGGACTGGGCCATGTGATGGCAGAGGTGCCGCTGATAGGAGACTCATCCTATCAAATCCAGGGGCCTGGGTTCTTCAGGAGGAGCCTGGCATGCCATCAGACCTGGTGAGCAATGGGTTTACCAGACACTGAGCTCCCCCTGGAGGCCAGTGGACCTGAGGACACTACCGGGCCACTTCCAGATGACAAGAGTGAGGCTCCAGAGCCCTGGACCGATGCACCTGAGGTACCAAGGCGGGCGGAGGTTTCATTCCCAGCTTCCCAGGAGTCTTAGCAGAAAGGTCACTGCTGGGATGCAGTGAAGAAAAGCAGTGTTGAGGGCCACCTCGCAGGTGAGACTAAGGGGACAGTGTCTGCTCCTTGACTGCCCTGCTTTGCTGCACTGCATTAATTATTTTAAAATCCCACATATGTCTTTCCCTACAGTTTAGTTTTAAACTGTTCTTGGGCAAGGATCACATGTTACACTTTTTAAAGCGCTAAGGAAAATGCTATGAGCAATGTGAAATACATTTTGACTTGAATTAACATGAAAAGGAGGAACATACCCCAATATCTATTATTTTAAAATGATTAGAGATCAGGTCTCCACTGACAAGGTGAAGCAGAAAGCAGAGTTTCTCTATAGCAAAGTAGGTTTTTAAAATCCAGAGGATTCAAGTCTGCTGTGGGGAGCACACAGTTGAGTCTAAACGGCGAATACCTTCTGGGTGTTTCTGGCTCTGCCTTCGACTAACTGCTGGATGCTGGGAGAATGACTCCCTCACCCAGGCCCCAGTTGGGTCATCTCAACATGCACAATATTGGGGCCACTTTTAAAGGGAAAATGTGCTCCCCCCCCACAGGGGATTGCTTCATTTTCTAGAATAACACATAAATATACACAATGATAAACAGTAAATAATTTAAGACTTTCCTGATGGCTCAGATGGGAAAGAATCTGCCTGCAATGCAGGAGATCTGGGTTTGATCCCTAGGTCAGGAAGATCCCCTGGAGAAGGGAATGGCAACCCACTCCAGTGTCCTTGTCTGGGAAACCCCATGGACAGAGGAGCCTGGTGGGTTACACTCCCTGGGGTCGCAGAGTCAGACACGACTGAGTGACTAACACACACAAAGCACCTGCTGTTGTTGTTCAGTCGCTAAGTGGTGTCTGTGTCTTTGGGACCCCATGGGCTGCAGCACACCAGGCTTCCAAACACACGTCTAAAACATTTTAAAGATAAAGTGTAGCAACACCACAAGTCAGTAGAACTCAAACGGTAAAACTGACGTGAGAGAAAATGCTGTATTTCTGAACCACACTGCCTCTCGCCACCCCCCCTTACCTCCAAGTGCAGTGTCGACGGTACAAACCTTTTATACCGGCTTGCTTCTACTGTAGTTGCTGCTGTTGTTGAGTCGCTAAGTCGTGTCCTTCTCTTTTGCAACCTAGTGAACTGTAGCCTGCCAGGTTCGTACTGTCCATGGGATTTCCTAGGCAAGAATACTGGAGTAGGTTTCCATTTCCTTCGCCAGGGAATGTTCCCCCAACCAGGGATCGAACCCAGGTCTCTTGCATTGGCGGGTGGATTCTTTACCGCTGAGCCACCAGTAGCTGCGTGAAGACCTTGTATGGGTGCAGGGAGCCTGAGTCTCACTGGGTCTCCTTTAGCCTCGCAGTAATACCTGGCACCAGCCTGACCAAAAGCACAAGAACAAATGAGAAAACAGTACAGTCAGGTAGTGCTTAGAAGGGGGCCAGCCACGTAAGAAGTTACTGGGCCATCCACCAGTAACTTCCCTGGTGGCTCAGAGGGTAAAGCGTCTGTCTACAATGCGGGAGACTTGGGTTCGATCCCTGGGTCGGGAAAATCCCCTGGAGAAGGAAATGGCAATCCACTCCAGAACTATTGCCTGGAAAATCCCATAGACAAAGGAGTGTGGGAGGCTACAGTCCATGGGGTCGCAAAGAGTCAGACACGACTGAGCGACTCCACTATTCACTATCTCCACGTAATACAGACTATGCTCCTGTTTTACATTGCCACTGAAGTCAAAACGAAGTCTTAATCTGATAGAGAATTCAGAGAGACTTTCCAAAATTGTCATAAACGCTAGCTGGAGAAATACTGGAATCAAAAACCTCTAAAAATCCTTAAAGATTCTAAAGTCCCTTCCATTCAAATCTAACCCTGGGCCTCGGAAACATCAGTTGCAGTGCACAGACCTGCCACCAGAGGGAAGTACAGAGCCATCCCGGTAAAGAAGAGGCAGCCGGCAAGCCGCCTCCTCCTCCATTTGTGGGAGCAAAGAGCTCGTTGGCAATTGCTCCTCCTTCTCTTCGCATGGGTCCCAAAGATAGGGTAGTTCAACCGAACTAAGCATGATAGGGGCTCAAATAATACGAGTGCATTCTTTTACTCAAATAAGAAGAGTTTTCTCTTTTTATTAGTTTTCTATTTATTTGCATCTATTGAACAAACTTCCGTCAAATGCCTACTATGTGCAAGAAAAAGATACGTGAGAAGAAAAAGTTATTCACAGAACTCTAAATACACTTCCAGCATAAGCCGAATTGATAGCTCTCAGAGATTCTCTCCAGAGAAGGCAATGGCACCCCACTCCAGTACTCTTGCCTGGAAAATCCCATGGACGGAAGAGCCTGGTAGGCTGCAGTCCATGAGGTCGTGAAGAGTTGGACACGACTGAGCGAACTCACTTTCAATTTTCACTTTCATGCATTGGAGAAGGCAATGGCAACCCACTCCAGTGTTCTTGTCTGGAGAATCCCAGGGATGTGGGAGCCTGGTGGGCTGCCGTCTCTGGAGTCGCACAGAGTTGGACACGACTGAAGCGACTTAGCAGCAGCAGCAGCAGCAGAGATTCTCTCTGCAAAACTCACTAGTTATTGTCTTCAAGGAGCATACAGAGTGTACAGTAGAAGGAGAAAATGATGCCTTGTTTGAAAATAACAAAGTACCACCACTGACATCATCAACTCAATGGACCTGAGTTTGAGCGCCCTCCAGGAGATGGTGAAGGACAGGGAAGCCTGGCGTGCTGCAGTCCATGGGTCGCAAAGAGTCAGACAGGACTTAGCAACTGAACAGCAAAGAACACCACGGGTGGCTGTACTCAGAAGGAAACGCCCTGCTTCCTGCCCACAGGGCCCATCTCTGTAGAAAATCACTGTTTCCAGCCATTCACTCAGGGAGCAGACAACTCTGGAACATCAAGCTGTGTGCTGGCAGCCCACACTCCGTGGGGTCGCCAAGAATCAGACATGACTGAGCAACTGAGCCCACATGCACTCAGAATGTGCTAGATGTTTTTGGTATTGAAAAAGAAAGTGAAACTGGGTCCCCATCCTCAAGACTCCCTCATAACCTAGAGGAGTAAACAAAATTAATATGCAAGACAAGAGAGAAGCAAGGACGAAATTGAGGGATGGGAAAATAAATGAAATAAGAGTTGGAAGGAAGGGAAAGACACTATTGTTAGTTATGAGGGACGGGACCCTTAGAGGAGGTGTGGGAGGAAAGGAGAAACGGGGCAATCATACCTGAAATGCAGGCAGCTCAAGATGGTGTGAAGTGATGTGGCCTTATCAGATGTATCTCTAAGACTATTTGACTATCCTAACAAAAAAAAATTATATCCTCTGTGGAAGGGAAGTGTCCCAGGGCCTCGCTTGGCTGAAGAGTGAGGCTCAAAGGCACTGGGACTCAGGCTTCAGGATCACCTCCCTGCCTCTCACCCCAGTCTGTTCTGCCCACAAGTATGTGATGGCATCTCTACCTCCCACATCCTATGCCTTGGGCTTCCTGCTGCTGAGCTGAGCATGGGGTAGGAGGGGAAGGGAATGGTCCCCTAATTCTTTGGGGGATTGAGCTTCTGTGCCCCCAAAAGCCACATCACCCGGGCTGCAGGTCACAGGAAGCAGCTCCACTGACCTGCCAGCATCTGCCTGCAGCCTCTGTCTCTAGAAAAGTCCCCACAGTCATCCTGCTGGCCGCCTCCTCTCTCCACCCAGACTGCTCCACCCAGACCCTCTCGCCTCTCTCCAGCCACAAAAGAAAACCTCATCTCCTTTTTAGCACACGAGGAGTCACGCACTAGCTTGTTCTTCTATGTGACCCTTGGGAAGATGGCTGATCCCAGATTCTGTAAATGACTCTGACCTTGACAGGAGGGCGTGCCCTGTGAAAGGAGCCAGGCAGAGAGGCCAGGGTGAAGAATCAGAATCAGTGTGTAGGGCTGGCCTGCTCCAAGAATGATGGCAAATCTAGTTTACGCACAAAGTTTTGCATCAGGAGAGAAATCCTACCCGTTGGGTAGGAAAATTTGGTAATGTTTAAATTGTCAGAAATTATGGTTTTACTTCTATAAACTTGAACTTTCAATTCTCTTCTAACTATACATCCACCCATTCTTTCAAAAAGAAACAAAAAATTGTGTATTTACAAAATGCCAGTCCCTGCTGAGCCTGGACCTACAGAGAGAAATACAGCGTGGTCCCCATCCCGGAAAATGCAGCGGGTCAAGGAGGCAGTGAAGTGTGTTAGTCGCTCAGTCATGTCCGACTCTTTGCAACCCCATGGGCTGTAGCCCACCAGGCTCCTATCCTTGGGGTCACAAAAGAGTCAGACGAGACTGAGCCACTAAGTATGCATGCTGGGGCCAGTAGAAATGAAGGCAGCACCCTAAGGACTTGGATAAGAAACATTTAAGGACAGACAATAGACGAAGGACCCCACACAAGCGAGTTGTGAATAACAGCTGTGGTGTCCGAGGAAACCCAGCAGGGACCGAGAGGAAGGGACCAGGGGCTGCTTGTCAAACCTCCTGCATCTCTGTTTAGCAGTCAGGGGAAGGGGGGAAAGTCATGCCTAACCAAATAACAAAACATGCCAAGGAATGGGTGGTATAAATAACAAAGACCCGGCTCATAATTTGGGCTTAGGGATAAGCAAAGCGTGTTCAAGAACCCACAAAGCCGACAGCCTGGCTCCCCTGGAGAAAGATGGCCCAGGAAGCAGATCAGATTGGATAGTGGGTTAATCCACTCGGCTACCACAACAGACTACCCCAGACAACAGACGTTTGTTTTCTCTTGATTCCAGAGGCTCAAAGTCCAAGATCAAGGTGTATACTTGCTTTCTCACAGTGACCTTGCTCCTTGGGGTGTAGGTGGCCACTTTCTCCCTGTGAATTCACGTGTTCAAACTGTGCACCCTTAGAAAAAGTCTGTAAAAAGTAATTAACCGCTGTCTGGGTAAATGCCATCTGTAGGTTATATCTTTTTTTGTTGTTGTTGTTTAACCTCACAAAGAAAAGTTTTTGATTTGTCTTCCACATCTCCTTTAGCAGAGAATTCCTTGTACAAACGAGATAATTTTGTAGAAATCAGCCCTAACCCCTCTACTTCTATGATGATTTATGGGAGTTAGGGATGTCAGTTTGCCGGGAGGATTCTGGAGAGACTCACAAAACCCAAAATCAGAAAACACGTGGGCCGGGACAGGCTGCTTCTGTGAGGGTCCCCACCTCGCGCCCGCCCTCTCTGTCCGCCTCACTCTGCTTTCCCGTTTGCAGACTGGCTCCCTCCTCTTCCCCAAAACACATGGGGATCAGTGGTCCCTTGAAACACCTCCAACTTTCCCTCTCACAGTCCCTATGCCCACGAGGTGGTTTCTTCTCCTCAGACCATTTGCAAATTTCCTGGGAAACAACTCGGTCCTATTTTGGGTCTGGTGGTTATTCCTGGAGCGAGAATTGACTGTGGCCAGGAGCCGTGTGGAAAAACTCTTGGCCCAGCCAGACCCGACCAGCCACAGCAGCAGCCAGGTCAGAGAACAGCTGCTCCCGCCCAACCTGGGGGACGAGCCCCAAAGAACGGGGTGGAAATGCTATCCCAGAATAGATGCTGACACAGACTAATTGGCCAGAGGCAACATTTATTTCAGATGATCTCACCTTTCAATTGATAATCTCATGAATACTGCCGTGTGGAAAAGGCTGGAAGAGAAGCTGTTTAACTCTCAGAACTGAGACCCTGTCCTAGTTCACTCCAGTTTCTCTTTTCCCGCACTGACATTGCTTTGTTCCTCCCACATTATTTCAATGAAGTTAGAAGGGATAGGCCACCCACTCCATTATTCTTGGGCTTCCCTTGTGGCTTAGCTGATAAAGAATCGGCCTGCAATGCGAGAGACCTGGGTTCAACCCTTGGGTTGGGGAGATCCCCTGGAGAAGGGAAAGGCTACCCACTCCAGTATTCTGGCCTGGAGAGTTCCAGGGACTGTATAGTTCATGGGGTCGCAAAGAATCAGACACAACTGAGCGACTTTCACTTTCAGATGGATGAGGCATGATGCTTTCAATATGCAACCTTAACACAAGGGCTTCATTTTAAATATTTAATAGATCCTCTCTATTTTGAAACTACCATAATGGGTGTAAATCTCTGCAAAGATAAACATAGTGGTGTCTGCCCTTGCTTCATTCCCGTCCTTATGTACGACACACAGACTACACTGGCATGAAATGCTCCTTTTGCACCAAATCCCACTGATGCACGCAATAGCAGAGAGTGTGAAATAACATGCACGCAACAGCAGAGAGTATGAAATAACATTCGGGTAAATGGTAGCAGCCAAAACCACATCAGGCTGCTCGGAGAACTTGAAGAAATTATTGATTTTGAACCTTAGTTTCTTTATTTAGAAAATTGGGAGTTGGGACCAGGTTATCTTTCAGGTTGCCACTAAACCCTAAATTAATGACTGTCACAGTTACTGATAGAAAAGTCTTAAGAAATCCGTGTGTTCCGTTGATCACCAATATGAATGGATTCAGCCAAAAAGGGGATCTTCACCAAGAAAAAAATTTTTTAATTAACGCTCTCATGTTCTCAGAAGAAAGCAAATCATTCGTTCGAGCTTCTATTCTCTCTGAAAAGGTTTCTCTCTGCAAAGGCGGGGAGCCCAGCCCTCCGCCTTCACGAGGGGCTTGTACCGGCCACCTGTGCGCGCTATAAAAAGCAATCGCTCCGGAGCCACTTCCTACTGGACACGCAGGGGACCCGTGCACTGCTTTCCATTCACTGGTCTGCACTGTTCTTTTGGGTAAGAGTGGCCAACAGTTGATGGAAGCTTCTGCAATGAGAGATGCTGGGCGACCCGTTTGGGGCAAGTCACATTTGCTGAAAACAGACCCTTGTGGCATGAAGTTCTTTAGAATTCGGCAGGTCAGACCAAGTGCAGGGTGAAAGAGACAGAGAGAGAAAAGGAAGGAGCGAGAACTCGCAACTTTCTAGCCAGTTGGCAGATAGAGCGAGTCCCCGAGACAAAGGGCAGGCGCATGCGTGAAGCGCCTGAGTCCTCGGCTGGGAACAGCGCTTCTGACCGCACCACCGCCCGGAATGACCAGCGTGGGTCCGGGCTGCTCAGGTCCACTGTGGTCGTGAGACTCTGAGCTCAGCTCCTGGCTCTCCTGGAGCTGCCCCAGCATGCCTGGTCCCCAGGCTCCGAGAGCACCCCCAGGGAAAAGCCGTGATGGGGTCCCCGCTGCAAAAAGCATGGTGAGTAGGGAGGCTTAAGCCTGAAGGTCCACTGGGAACCCAGATACTAAGGGGAGTCGAATATAGAAAGTCTTCCCCCCGCCAAAGGGGACTAAAAATAGACTCCAACTTAAAGGTCATTATTCAGAACAGTATATATTGGTTGACCCAAAATTGGTTTATGTAGCTATCTAGAAGAATATATTAATATGAAGGTCTGAAATAATCTCTACTGGAATGTTAACCATGGTTAGTTTACATGTAAGAATTTTGGTCGATTGTGCATTTTCACTATTTATGTATTACCCATATTTTCTGTTTTTCTACAGTGAACATATATTTCTTATTTTATTTTTAAAAGAGATTTATTTAGAAATCTCGAACTAAAACTCTAGGGGGAGGAGGGGGCCATTTGTTGAGGCTCAGGGTTGGTATTGTATATCTAAACCCCCAAATCTACACCTCTCCTCCTTATGTTGTTGGTGTCTTCTGCCCTTTCCTGTTTATTGTTTTTAGCTCTTCCTCTAAGTACTGGGGGTAGGTCGCACTAGATACTGTGATAAAGGGCTCTCAAAGTGATTTTTTAAGTTCACTTTAAAAGAAACATTTAGCATAGAAGAGAAAAAGCAAGTCTTCACATTTTCAGGAACATAAATCTCTGACTTTAGCTTACAGTCAAGAACAGTCATAATTCTGTGTACAGAGCACCAGCCCAGGCAGTAGGCGTGATGTTAAATGATTGTGATTTGTTAGTTCATTTACAAATGATGTTAAATTGAAATCAACAGTTGCTTGTTGATGCTAGATCAATGTAACACTTGTTAAGTGAAATGAAACTTCTGTTTATTTAAGGAGTGGATATCTTTCTTAAAGATGACTCTGTAGTGTTCACATGAAATGATACATCTTGGAGCAAAGGGAAGGAGAAGGGATAAGAGGTTTAAATGTAGACCACCTCAGCCAAATTTAAAGGCGCTGCAGGGGCACTTGACTTGACCCAGGGCAGAAGTCGTTAGGGAGAAACTCAACCACCCCATAAGAGACAAGGCTAAGGATTTGTGTCACCTCTTGGGACAGCAAGAGCGTGACTCTGTCTGAAGTAGACCCACCAGGAATCTTCCATCTCAGCTGGCCAGTGTTCTTGGAAATGAAGCTTTAGGGGTTGTTTCTTCTTTGTAACTGCACTTAGCAGCTGCCCTCTCCACGTAGACACTTGTGCAGGTGACAAGCATGGATCAAATGCAGGCACGTGGAGGACCTTGGGGCAACCAAACGGAGGAGCCCATGGCTGGTGGAGAAGCCCAGCACAGACTCTGGACAGTGCAGTGAGGTCGCAGGTGTCAGGGGAGTACAGAGAGGAGGCCTTCCCCACGGGGGCTTCTAGAAGAGATGCCCTGGGCCAGGTCTTGCAGGAAGCATAGGAGTTTGCCAGGCAGAGAAGGGACTTGCAGGCAGGGGAACATCCGGCCACAGACCTGGATGGAAGGTGTGTCCAGGATGTGCTGTTGGGATGCAGGGCCTGTGCTCCAGGTGAGGACTCACAGCTCTACTGCAGGAAAGTGGCGTGTACAGATCTGTGGTTTAAGTGACAACCTGAGGGATTTCCCTGCAATCCAGTGGTCAGGACTTCACCTTCCGATGCAAGGGGTGTGAGTTCAACCCCTTGGCCTAGGGATTGATCTAGGATCTAGGATCCTACCTGCCTCTCTCGGCCAAAAAACCAAAACAGGAAACAGAAAAGATATTATTAAAAAATTTAATACAGACTTTAAACATGGTCCGCATAAAAAAAAATTTTTTTTAAGTGACAATCTGGCAACAATAGAGAGCGCAAGTTGGAGGGGGTGGAGAGCAATGACAGGAACACCTCCTGATCTTAATGTTCCTGCAAAAAGAGGAGCAAGAAAGATGAGGGCCTAGGTGGGAGCCCAGAGGATGGGGCGTTTTGTGGGACATTCTGGAGGCAGAAGTCAACAGGGCTCACTGTCAGGTGAGGAGGAGTGGATGTGGGAAATGGGCCACCGTGCATGCACAAAGCTTTTGAGGGGAAAAGGTTGAAAAATTGATTATTAGTTAATAACAAAACTTCTCATTTGCAAGAAAAGAAAGACTGGTTAGAGTTCAACTTTTTAAATCATAAAGCAAAAGTAGTCTAGGGCCTGTAATTTCAGGAGCATTAGTTCAAACAGGCTTCTTTTAAGAACCTTCTGGATGCTGTGGTCCCAATATTTGAGTGGAAGCAAAAGCGAGCTAAATTTTTGCTTTTCCTTCTTTGTCTCTAAACGGTTTTTTCATTGCTGAGGATAATGACCTCAAAATTGCAACAGTATCAGATTCTGGAAGAAAAGACAGGGGGACTCCGGGGACACGTGGAAGCCTGTTTGATTTGAAAGAGCTCATTCAGGTCACCAACCTGCAGCAGCGGCTCGTGTACCCAGCCCAGCCCAGCCCTCACCCTCCACCCTCCATTCACCACTGCCTGGGGTCAGCACGGGGTGGAGGGGGGAGCCTTGCCCCTTCTGCTGTTTCTCTGTAATGATAAACTCTGGCTTTTCTCTTTATTGCCTAATTTCTTTCCATTGTGTGTAGCCTTTATTAAAAAACAAAGGCCACGATGGCTACAGGGAAAGCCAGTGGAAGCCACCAAGGAAAAGGTCTGACGTTTTGTCATCACCCCTGGCTGGGGCCCTCCCAGGGAGTGTGAGCTGCCCTCCCAGCGCCGCCTGGTGCCCCCACTGGTTGTAGCCAACCACCTTGGATCAGGCTGTGACACACCCGTTAGGCTTCACCACAAGCCAAGGCCACCATCCCAACACTGGATCTGGGGTTGCGCCTGGTCCTTGATCCCATTTCCAGCTTCATCAGGCAACATTCCACCAAAGAGGGCCTGACATCAGCCTTCTGTCTCTGCTTCTCACAGCCGCCCCGTTGACTTGACTCTGGGAACTGGTTCCTGTGAGCTTGAGCATGTAGTCCCTTGGGGACACCCAGATCCAGCACTTCCCTCACCTCCTCCGATGTTTGGTGGCTCGCTGTCCACCCCATGACCCCAGATTCCATATTGTCAGTGACGATCACCTACAGAGGCATGGTGGTGGTCCTGCCAGGACCTGACTTCCTGTTAACACACACCACAGCCCCTGAAACATCACTTCCGTATGAGTGAAGGCCTGAGATCGCAATAAGCGCTGTTGCTGGGCGGTTTGTCTGACATCCAAGCATGACTGGTGGGAACTCAGAGTCAGGCTATGGTGCTTCAGATGGATTGCTCTGCAAATCCACAAAGGGAAGAGCCCCTGGGCTGTGTCTTAGAAAAGAAGCTGTATTTTGTCAAAGGCTTTCTAACTTGTGATCCTAACTGATTTCATAGGAATGCCACGTGCCCTCAAAGAGGTGTTGCTGAGTGACCTGTGGGAACGTCTCTGCTCCCTTCTCCTTGCCAATCCTCCAAACACAGAAAGCCCTGGGATTCCTGGTGGGGTGGACTTCAATCAGCAGGGCCCTCGTGGGTGTGGGACCTGCCCTTTGTTGTTCAGTCTCTCAGACGTGCCTGGTTCTTTGCAAGCCCACAGACTGTAGCCCACCAGGCTCCTCTGTCCATGGGAACTCCCAGGCAAGAATACTGGAGTGGATTGCCATTTCCTTCTCCAGGGGATCGTCCCAACCCAGGGATCAAACCCGGGTCTCCTGCATTGGCAGGCAGATTCTTTACCACTGAACCACCTAGAAAGCCCAAGACATGCCCTTACACAGTTACAATCCTACAAAGGTAGTGATGCATCCGGGCCTGAAGTCCTGCTGAGCCGCCCAAACCACCCACACTTCTACCTCCTCTGTAGGGAGCTGGCCCATATTCATGGATTCTGAATTATCTGCTCAAATCTAAGGGTTGGCCTGGTTCTCACGCCCAAACTGTAACTTCATAGAAGCAGGCTATGTGAGAAAGGCAGCCTTGCTCAGCAAAATCACATCTCTGTACCCTCCAACCATGCAATCCATTTCCTTCAGATGTATTTAAAATTACAAAATTTTTTCCCATTTGGAAACTTTCTTTCCAGTGGGGCACAGAATTAAGATAAGATTCAAAGTGTAACAGTCCTTTTGTTAACTTGTAACAAACATGCTCCAGGCTCTTCCTAACAGACAAACATGGGCCAAATGTGAAATAAGCAACCTGAAAGAAAGCAGAATGTAATTCTTTTCCTCAGTAAGCTTTTCAAAAAGGTGCACCTGCTGTCCAGAGTCTATAAAATCTCAAGCACATATACAGCAGAGCCCTCAGTAAGTGCCCGGCCCTGTTCTGAGCACTCTGGTTAAAAACAGTTCATCCAGGGATTTCCCTCGTGGTCCCGTGCTTAAGACTCTGCACTCCCAGTGCAGGGGGCATGCGTTCATTCCCTGGTCAGGGAACTAAGAGATGCCTCATGCATGCGTGCTAAGTCCCTCCAGTTGTGTCCGACTCTTTTTGACCCCGTGGACTGTAGCCTGCTGGGCTCCTCTGTCTGTGGGATTCTCCAGGCAAGAATACTGGAGTGGGTTGCCGTGCCCTCCTCCAGGGCATCTTGCTGAGCCAGGGATGGAACCTGTCTCGTGTCTCCTGCATTGCCAGGTTCTCTATCACTAGTGCTACCTGGGAAGCCCAAGAGATGACTCAAGTGCAGCAGGAAATTAAAAAAAAAAAAATCCAATACCCGTAATAGCGCTGCGGGGATAGTTATCATTATTTCATTTTACATTTACATGTGAATCACTTCATAATTCAATAATAATTGTCACTATTACCATTTTACAAATGAAAGAGAGAGGCATGGAGGTGAAGTAACTTGCCCAAGGTCATGGCTACTCCGTGGAGAGCTGGATATGAACCCATTAAAGCACAGGCTCGGCTCTACAATCCTGGTCCTCTTTTAATGGTAAATAACAGAAGAAGTCATCTATTATAAATTACTTTGTGACTCAGCAGAGGAAAAACAGAGGCATCTCAAAACGTCTCAACCAGTGTCCTCTGGAGTGACCCCCATGGGTCCTGCAGTAAGGGTCCTCCGTCCCACCTCACAGACCTGACCCCAGCCTCCCAGGCACCAGCCCGCCTCGAGGTTCCCCCATCAGCCAAATCCACACCTCCCACGGTAGAGTTCCTTTTCTGGGCCCTGACTCCTTTTCCAAACAGCTGTGCTCTCAGCGTTGACCCTTGTGGGAGGTTAGAAGAATCTCTCTAAGGCACAACTGACCGAAGGCTTTGGTAAAGCATTTGCCTTTTTAAAGAGGAGCTTCTCTGGTGAGTAGAAATACAGGCTATGTGGCAAAGAGAATAAAGAATTCAATTTGAGACACAGTTTTAAAACAAGCATTTTAATTGAGTTATCATTCACATGCTCGG
Organism: Bos indicus; assembly: GCF_029378745.1. Lineage (NCBI taxonomy): Eukaryota > Metazoa > Chordata > Mammalia > Artiodactyla > Bovidae > Bos > Bos indicus. The sequence goes on along the minus strand of NC_091768.1, from coordinate 95,925,571 downwards.
TGGTTCAGCCATCGCCACTAACTCCAGAACATTCCCATCACCCAAATCAGAATCCCCAGACATCAGCAGGGAACCCCCCATCCCATTCTTCCCACCTCCTGGCAAGCATTAATCTACTTCCTGCCTCTAGAGATTTGTCTATTCTAGACACTTCCTATAGGAGAAGGCAATGGCAACCCACTCCAGTACTCTTGCCTGGAGAATCTCATGGATGGAGGAGCCTGGTAGGCTACAGTCCACGGGATCGAAAAGAGTCGGACACAACTGAGTGGACTTCATGTCACAGACACTTTCTATAAATGGAATCGTATAACACGTGGTCTTTGTGACTGGCTGCTTTCTCTTAGCACAATGTTTCCCGTGCCTGTTGTAGCTACATAGTGCTATGTTCCCTGTTATGGCTGAATATTGTTTCACTGTGGGAATAGACCACATTTTGTTTATCCACTCATCAGTTGATGGACATTAGGTTGTTCTCATTTTTTTTTTTTTTTTGGTGATTGGGAATAACGCTGCCATGTACATTCACATACAAGTTTTTGTGTGGACATAGATTTTCGTTTCCCTTGGGTAGATACCTAGGAGCAGAATTGCTGGATCATAGGATGACAGAATGTAATATTTAAAATGGGAAGTTTAGAAGAACCTATTAACTCATAGCATGTAGGTGACTGCCCACAGCCATCCCACCGCTTACAGCTGTGGGACCTCAGGCAAAGCACGTGACCTCTCCAAATTTCAGGTAGCTGTTTTGCTCTGTCTTTACTGTTACTCTTGTTTTGTATGTTAAATGTCTTTGGAAACACATTTGGCTCTCAGTTGTGTAGACAAACTAGGATATATACATAAACGTGTTTATAAACAGTGCATTGTGAGGTTGCTGAGCTTTTATCCCCACAGTCCATGTCAGGCAGGGTGGCCATTGACGTGAACCATCCTGCATGCTGGTGTTGGGAATCAGGGCAGTTCAGTTCAGTTCAGTTCAGTCACTCAGTCGTGTCCGACTCTTTGCGACCCCATGAATCGCAGCACGCCAGGCCTCCCTGTCCATCACCAACTCCCAGAGTTCACTCAGACTCACGTCCATCGAGTCAGTGATGCCATCCAGCCATCTCATCCTCTGTCGTCCCCTTCTCCTTCTGCCCCCAATCCCTCCCAGCATCAGAGTCTTTTCCAATGAGTCAACTCTTCGGAATCAGGGCAGGCAGCCCCAAAATGTGCCTCAATGACATCTCGGTTATTTTGAATTCAAGTTACTTAAGAAATGGACAATGCAAGACGGAAACCCAACCCTGTGTTTCTTTGTCCTGCCAACTCCTCACAAATGCATTGCTTCTTGGTCTAAAAAGTATAAAAACTAAACCTGCTCTCATTTCTGTGGGACCTCCATGCCTGTGAATTAAAATGGGTTTTTATTTTCTCCTGTTAAACTGTCTTGTATCAATTTTACCATTAGTCCAGCCACAGGAACTGAAGAGGGCTAAGGGTGGGAGGGCCAGCACATCAGGGGATGGTTTGTTTATAGTGCCCTTTGAGGGTCTTTGCAAGTGTTACTGCAGTGTAGGTACCTTCTGCTAAGTTGCTTCAGTTGTGTCCGACTCTGTGCGACCCCATAGACGGCAGCCCACCAGGCTCCGCCGTCCCTGGGATTCTCCAGGCAAGAACACTGGAGTGGGTTGCCATTTCCTTCTCCTCTCCTTAAAACTGGTCTTGCTCACAATTTTGTTGCACTAACATATTTCTTGCTTTCATCACTCTCCTGATCCAGAACTTTCCATGTGTATAATTTGAATCCTTAACCCCTTAGCCATCTGGCCATCCTTACTTTCCATTCTTACCTGCGTTCTCACTCACCCACTGACTCCTGGACACCCTCCGATTTCCTGTCCCACGGCCTTTGCTAGAACTTCTCCCCCTACCAGCCCATGCCTCTCCCCACCCACGCCTGCCACCATCTGCATCATCTACCCCAACACCATCTCAGATCAAAGGTCAGGTCACCCTTCCAGCAGGTTCTATCAGATCTGCTCCCACCAGCCCCAGCTCCATTCCAGAAATCACGTTTCCTCCCTGTGTTCCCATAGCAGTCACAGCATTCTTCTAGAACATTCTTTCTGTGTTGTGATTATTTGAATACATGTCTTGTTACCACACTGTGAGTTTGTTATTGTAACACTGTCCTTCATGATGTAGCATTGCTAGGGCCTTGCAGATAGTAGATATTTAAAGTTTTTTGAGTTGAACAATTTGTACCCTTCAAAACAATGGGGTTTTCATAATATGTCCTTAAATAACAAGTATCACCATGCTACAAATCTGTAAAAATAAGAACTGTAAGTCCTGCATTCTGTTGTTAAGAGTCAGCTCATGTCAGCAGGCATACCTTGGTTGATTGCTGGTTATGTAAACTTGGGCAAATTCTGAATTCTTGGTGTTTCGATGTCCTTTTGGTAAAGATGAGAATAATAACTACCACCTCCGAGAGTAGCTAGGAGGAAAACAAATGGGACCATCTACACAATCCCCTGGGAAGGTGCCTGACCTGCAAGAAGTCTTCAGTAACTATTAACTGTTACTCACCCCAAGGGGAATTTCCACTGGACTCTGCCGAGAGAAGTCTGGAAAATGGCCCTTTGGGTGCCGCAGTTACCAACTCTGACCAGAAGAAGGCGCCCAGCCTCCAGAGCTGTAATCATTTAGAGTCCAGCTAGAGCCCCGCAACAGAGAATTCCGTCTGGGGGTGGCCGGTAGAGGTGTTTAGAAACATCAAGAAAGCCTCGGATTTTAAAGGTCACCACAAGGGCGTTTGGCAAGTCCCACTGCGCCTCCATCTCCACCCACCACCTGTTTAGAAAGGGCAGTGGTGCTGAGGCGTGGGCCCAGGGACCCACCAGGAAGAAGCTGGGTCTGAAGCTGGGGACACATACATATACTGGTTTTGAGATCATGATTTCTTCCAGGATTAGCTAAAGTGTATCCATCCAGCCTCGCTCGTGTGGTCACCTCCTGAACGTGGGATACAACGGGCCATGTGAAATCTCTTTCCTGCCCTCTAGTTCCCCCGTTTCCTCCTCCAGACAGACTGTTCATCTATTCCCTGGGCCTGAGCATCCCTGTCCACTCCCAAGTCCCACGTGCCCATTTTTATCGTTCAGTAGCTATGTCCTGTCTGACTCTTTGAGACCCCATGGACTACAGCATGCCAAGCTTCCCTGTCCTTCAGTATCTCCTGCCAGAGTTTGCCCAGGTTCATGTGCTTTGAGTTGGTGATACCATCCAACCATCTCATCCTCTGCTAACCCCCTTCTCCTTTGACCTTCAGTCTTTCGCAACATCAGGGTCTTTTCCAATGAGTTGGCTCTCTGCACCACATGGCCAGAGTATTGGAGCTTCAGCATCACTCTTTCCAGTGAATATTCAGGGTTGATTTCCATTCGGATGGACTGGTTTGATCTCCTTGCAGTCCAAGGGACTCTCAAGAGTCTTCTCCAGCACCACAGTTGGAAAGCATCAATTCTTCTGCATGACCTGCCCCAATCCTGCTGGTATTTCTAGGTCCCGCTCATAAGCCACCTCCTCCAGAAGCCTGCTCTGACAGCTGTAATTCTGCTGAGCATCTCCCATTGGCGTTTCCACGCAGTCAGATATTATCCCCAGTGCTGCCTGTCAGAAGCTTCCCTTTTCACGTAGCTGCCTGAGGACAGGACACGCCCCGTATGTGCCCTGCCAGTAGTCAATGCAGGATCTTTCATGGAGCACCATAGCTGGAACGACTGGAGAAGGGCCAGGTGTCTTGCCAGTGTGCGAGAACGAATGGATGGCTCCTTAATCTGCACCATAAACAGAGGAAAAAAAAACCTATTTCTTCCAACTCTGTAGTCAAAATATGACACATGAAAGCCACTGCAGTTATGTCTTATGTAGCTATGGTACCTTACCTGCTCAATTCCACACTGCCGCTGCTGCTAAGTCACTTCAGTCATGTCCGACTCTGTGTGACCCCATAGACGGCAGCCCACCAGGCTCCCCCGTCCCTGGGATTCTTCAGGCAAGAACACTGGAGTGGGTTGGAGTGGGTTGCCATTTCCTTCTCCAATGCATGAAAGTGGAAGTGAAGTCTCTCCGTCGTGTCTGACTCTTGCAGCCCCATGGACTGCAGCTACAGGCTCCTCCGTCCATGGGGTTTTCCAGGGAAGAGTACTGGAGCGGGTGCCATCGCCTTCTCCCTCTTCCGCACTGTCAGTATGTATTGATGCTTTGTTCACTTGTGGTTGGCTTTATGCATTTAGCGTTTGGTGAGTAAGCCCACTAGATGCTAGATTGCTGGCCTCCACACTGCTGTCAGCCTTGTGCTAGGAAGACGGGGAGGGGAGCAGATGTGCTCTGCCCACCAGGGACTCACGTCCACCATCACCAACGTCGTCTTGCACTTATACACACCTGGCCCTAGGCTGCAAGTCTCTGGGGAAAGGAGATGGAATAAGAAGATACCGTCTCTGTCTTGGGGACATGCTATCTGATGGGGACACAGCTAACCCAGGTTCCAGGCACTCAGGCTGTCAGCTTCTCAGAGGATCTGATGGAGGGCTTAGATAACAGACTTGATTTGATACTGTTCTGAGACAGGAACACTCGGAAGCCTGGAGTAGTGACAGTTCCCTGGTGGCCTAGTGGTTAGGATTCCAGGCTTTCCCTACCATGGCCCAGGTTCAGTCCCTGTTTGGGGAACCACGGTCCCACAGTCTGTGTGGTGGCACAGCAAAAAATAAGTCAGTAAATAAAATTTTAAAAAATAGACAGCAAAGTTGTAGGGATGTGTTGAGGGAATTAGTAACCCTTTACGCCTACCTCCACCTCCCAAATCTCCTACCTGCTCTCTCATATTCTCATTTCCTTTCGTAAGAAAATAAAGTATTTCATTTCACAAGAAATCAGGCTTAGAAAACTGATTTAAATGAATATCCTATTCCTGTTGAAGGGGTAAGGAAAAGCAGGAGAGAACCCAGGGCATGCCCATTTTACAGATCAGGAGACTGAGGCTCCATACAGAAGGCTCAGCAGCTTGGCTCAGCTCACAGGGCAGGTGGCAGCACTCCAACCCAGACCTCCTGAGTTCAGACATCCCTCTCTCCTGGTCTTCACTTCCTTCTGCGTGCCAACTCAGAGCCCGAGTTACAGGGTATTTGGGGCCCTCTGCTGCCTCAGGGGATCCCAGCAGGATCAACTGTCATGAAGCCAGGTGGAGAGAGGCTGAGGTGGAAAACTGGTGTGAGGCCACCTCCACGCAGGCTCCCAGGGCCCAGCCAGCCCCCCAGCCAGTGGGCAGCACCAACCCCTACTCCTGCAGAACCTGCTGGAAGGCACAGAACCACCATGTCTGGAGCCAGGGAGCTCAGCCCACGCTTCAGGGCAACGGTGCGAGGGAAACAAAGAGCGTGACCTCCCTCTGGCTGAGGACTCAGGCGGCAACCCGCCCACCGAGGGCAGTGGCTGGCCCCCGCAGTGGCATGGAGAGAGGCCAGTGTGGAGTGTGCCCGGCCCAGACAGTACCCGGCCCAGGGAGTGCCCGGGATGGTTCAAGAGCTTCCCACTGGCCTCTGTAGGTCCTGCCAGGCCCAGCATGAGCGTGTTTCTCATGCTCACAGCTTCCCTAACGAAGCTGGGTTTCCCTCTGCCACTACTTTGCCTTTCTGGAAAGGGCAGCAGAAAAAGAATGACAAGATTTTGGGGAATCTTCCAAAGAGGCCTTGCCTGACCCCCAGAGCTGGATAGAGCAGAGTTGTGAGGTCAGACCTTCTTGGTTTGCAGAGTAGGTTTCCAGCATCTTCAGCTTCACCCTACTTCCCCTCTTAGGAAAACCTGCTTTTAGGGAAAGAATAAATCACAGCCTGGAGGTTTAAATGAGTACGAGTGTCTTGTAATGTTATCTTTTATCGGGAGGCAGAAACCCTTTTGGATGGGAATGACTCTACAGGGTTGGCTTTTAGGCATAGCTGGGACACAGAACAGGTACTTCAGAGAAGAGAGCCCCCTCTTCACTCCCAACACCAGGCAGGTTAGAAGCCACTTCCTTTGTCCTTGTTCCAGTTCAGTCAGAAGGTTCTTCACGTACCTGCCACATGGTACTCTAGGGAGAGATGGCCCAGCCCACCAGCATATCTTCCTGGGGACCATTCGCCTCGATTTTGCCATCTGCCTCCCTTCCTCCATACACATGTGAACTCCTCATCGTCCCCGTAAGTTCACCCAAAGCTAGAAAGCCATCCCCTACCCCCCATCACTCTACCCTGCAGGGTCAGCGTGGTTGATGACCATGAACTTTCTGTTTGACCTTGGCATGAGTTTTTGCATGTGATTATCAGAGAGTGGGTCCAATATTTAGATTTCTCCCTTTGGTGAGATCTCATGACACGCCTAGAAAGAACCACATCACTAAATGCTGAGCCTAGACCGGGAAGGCCTGGGCACTGGACACCAGGAAGGCACGCAGTCCCCTCTGCTCCCGAACTAGCCGCCTGCAACCTGGGAGTGGCAGGTCCCCCTCCCCTGCCAGAGATCCCTCAATGCCTACAAAGTGGGAGGAAACAGTGTGTGTGCGTGCATGTTGTCCCTTCAGTCGTGTCTGACTCTTTGCGACTCCATGGACTGTATCCCGCCAGGCTCCTCTGTCCATGGGATGCTCCAGGGAAGAATACTGGAGTGGGTTGCCATTTCCTCCTCCAGGGGAGCTTCCCGACCCAGGGATCAGACCCACATCTCCTGCATTGGCAGGTGGGTTCTTTTCCACTGGCGCTGTCTAGGAAGCCCCCAACAGAGGGTGTGAGATGTTTATAAAGCACAATAGATTGGAATAGAAGCCCCCACACACAATTAAAGCTGAAATGTGGCTAAAGTCTTTAACTGTGTGAATCACAACAAACTGGAAAATTCACTGAAGAGGTCAACAGGAGCTGGTTGGATGGCATCTCCAACTCAGTGGACATGCGTGCGTGTGCAGTTGGTCGTATCCAGCTCTTTGCAACCCTTCTGGACTGTCGCCTGCCAGGCTCCTCTGTCCATAGGGTTTTCCAGACAAGAAGAATGGAGCGAGTTGAGTTTGAGATGGAGATGGTGAAGAACAGAGACGCCTGGTGTGCCGCAGACCATGGGTCTCAAAGAGTCGGACACAACTTAGTGACTGAACGATGACAACAGTGTGGCAGAAATCTGTGGCCTTTCTCAGTAAAGTGCAAAACAAGACTCCTTCACACACACGCAGCTAGGTATCATTGAGAAAACACTGCTGCTACTGCTAAGTCACTTCAGTCGTGTCCGACTCTGTGTGACCCCATAGATGGCAGCCCACCAGGCTCCCCCGTCCCTGGGACTCTCCAGGCAAGAACACTGGAGTGGGGTGCCATTTCCTTCTCCAATGCATGAAAGTCAAAAGTGAAAGTGAAGTCGCTCAGTCGTGTCTGACTCTTAACGACCCCATGGACTGCAGCCCACCAGGCTCCTCCACCCATGGGATTTTCCAGGCAAGAACACTGGAGTGGGGTGCCATTTCCTTCTCCAATGCATGAAAGTCAAAAGTGAAAGTGAAGTCGCTCAGTCGTGTCTGACTCTTAACGACCCCATGGACTGCAGCCTACCAGGCTCCTCCACCCATGGGATTTTCCAGGCAAGAACACTGGAGTGGGGTGCCATTTCCTTCTCCAATGCATGAAAGTCAAAAGTGAAAGTGAAGTCGCTCAGTCGTGTCTGACTCTTAACGACCCCGTGGACTGCAGCCTACCAGGCTCCTCCGCCCGTGGGATTTTCCAGGCAAGAGTACTGGAGTGGGGTGCCATTGCCTTCTCCAAGAAAACACTGGGGATCAGTATTTTGCAGAAATAAAACCAAAGTGCTGCTTAAGGGTTGTTGAATTGCCACATCTAAAAGAGGCTGAGTATACAACTTCAGCATCAGTGTCTCCAAATTGGGCCCAGGAATCAAGCCTCTTGACTGTACCAAATGGGCAAAAGACCTCTGGAGGGGGCGTTGTGGGCAGAGCCTAGGCAGGGACTCAGAGACCCAGCCTGACTGCACAGAGAGGGTGATGGGGCGGGGGGACTGGTGAGAAGCCCCCCTGCACCTGCCGTGCCGCAGGAGAGGGTGCTCAGGCCAGCTCCACCCGATGGTCTGGGTGTAGAGGTGCGGCCTCCCCACCTCCCCTGCTCTGAGGACTTGGTGTTTCCTGAGGGTGGCACTTCCCTTACAAAGGGGCAGAGCAGGGCAGCCCCCTCTCTTTGGGTTCTTCGCGCATTTTGGCTTTAATGAAAGATATTCCTATGGACATCTTTTGCAAGAAGACTTTGTGGATGCCTGTTTTCCCTTCTCTCGAGTACATTTGTACAGATGGAAGTTCTGATTATGATATTGTGATTTGTGACATGTAGATTTGGTCATTCAGATGAGTAATACAGGACTTCCACTCACACGCTGTTTGGCAAAACTGACCTCAAGGACTTGTCTAACAACACGGTGGCTGAGAAATTAGAGGAACGTGTGGCTATTAATATAGAGCTATTAAGAGTGAAGAAAGAATTGTTGTTGTTGTTGTTGCTAAGTTGCATCCAACTCTTTGCAACCCCATGGACTGTAGCACACCAGGGTCCTCTGTCCTCCCAGAGTTTGCTCAAATTCATGTCCACTGAATCAGTGATGCCATCCAACTATCTCATCCTCTGTCGTCCCCTTCTCCTCCTGCCCTCAATCTTTCCCAGCATCAGAGTCTTTTCAAATGAGTCAACTCTTTGCATCAGGTGGCCAAAGTATTGGAACTTCAGCATCAGTCCTTCTAAGGAATATTCAGGGTTGATTTCCTTTAGGATTGACTGGTTTGATCTCCTTGCTGTCCAAGGGACTCTCAAGAATCTTCTCCATCACTATAGTTTGAAAGTATCAGTTCTTCAGCACTCAGCCTTCTTTATGGTCCAACTCTCACATTCCATGACTACTAAAAAACCATTTGACTATATGGACCTTTGTCAGCAAAGTGAAGTCTCTGCGTTTAATACGCTGTCTAGGTTTGTTATAGCTTTCCTTCCAAGGGTTAGGGTTAGGCATTCCACCATGCAACTGCATGTGGAAATTAAAATGATTACAAGTGAAAAATATAATTGAAAAAAATAAAAAGACAACCCCACTCTGCTTTGTTTCTGCAGCTTGGGAGCCTGACCCAGCGCCGCCCCTCGGTGCCAGCAACTGGACTGGGCAAGGTGTTCAGCAAGGCATGGCTCCCCGCCAGGTAAGTGGAGACCTCCCCACACCCCGCAGGGAACCACAGTAGTCAGATGGGGAGCCTCTCTGAGTGGAGGTGCCGCCGGGTTCTCTTCTCATTTCGTAGCCCATCACTAGGGGGTCTGTGTCTCCAGGGCACCATCCCTCCCACAACAGAACGGGTCATGCTGGCCCACATGAAGGTGGACCAAGCAAAGGCCTCAGTTTACCCCCAGGCACCAGGCACCACAGGGGCAGAGTGTTGTTGGGCTGCTCATTGGCTCACCCCTGGGGTCTTGGCATTATGTGGGTACCCTCCAAAAAGGACCAAAGAGCAGGAAAGAAACAGTTCACCAAAGTGAAAGGTGGAGCTGAGACTGATGTTTAAATTCAATCTTTTCTTTGCTGAACTGGTCCAGGTTGGATGAGTGTCCATGTACCTCCTGGGATCTCACTCACCCCAGGAGGTACCCAGGGCAGAACAGCAGCAAGGAAGAACTCCTATTCTTAGGCATTTCCCATACGATGCTGCTCCCCGTCACCACGTTGCACCATTTACCCTCCAGCTCTCCTTGGGAATGGATCCAATTTTTATCCCAACAAAAGTGGAGGAGGTTGAGTAACTCATCACAGGATGACAAGGACTGGGAGCCCAGTTCAGATCTGAGTGACGCCAGAGTCTCAGGGCTTCCCTAAAACTCTCTGCACAGAGTGAGTTTACAGGGACCTAAAGCAACATGGCAGGACCCTGGGAAGATGACCAAGCAGAGCCCGCCCCAGGCAGTGGACGGCACGTGGCAAAGCCCGAGCACTCTCGGAGAAAGGAGGCCACCCCTGTGATTCCACAGTGGTGGCCTCCTTTATCCTCAGACCTCACGCTTGGGCACAGAGCCCCCATTCCAGGATGCCATGGACATAGAACTCACACCTACTGAAACACACGAGAAGGTTCCCAACTCATGCTGGGGGCCAGGCTGCACTTGAGAGCCCCCGGGAGCCCTGTAGAGTGCTCCCTCCCTTCCTCAGAGCCTCCCTGAATGTGAAAGCTTAGTTCTTGCAGACAGGTAGTTACTGCTTTCACACATCTCCTGGAAGCTTTTGGGCGGAAGCCATAGCACTTGATGGAAGATAAAATTTTCCATCTGTTTCTAAAATCCCTATCTCCTGTCGTTTAAGAATGAAGGTCATACAGCTACCATCCTGATGGGAGCCTTTGAGTTGTTACGTTTGATATCATGACTTTTGTGAAAGGATGGTTTGGGGGCAGGGATCAGAGGGCAGGAGAGGCCTGAGGGGACACGGCAGACACAGCCCCGCCTCTATCCACTCAGCATCACCTGGAAGAGGTGCTGATCTCAGAAGGTTGCCCTGGCAACAGAGCCGGTGCAGGTGATCAGGATCCCAGGAGGGGAGGGGAGGCTGCCCAGAAGGGGCTGGGAGCAGAGCAGAACACTTAGGGGGCTTGCCTGAGGGTCACTGAGCTGAGTCAGCAACCCTGAGTCACAGACATGTGGGCTCACGAATGAGACACCATGTTGTCATTGTTGAGTAGCCAAGTCGTGTCCAACTCTTCCCGACCCCACGGACTGCAGCATGCCAGGCTTCTTTGTCCCTCACCATCTCCCAGAGTTCGCCCAAGTTCATGTCCATTGAATTGGTGATGCCGTCCAACCACCTCATCCTCTGTCACCCTCTTCTCCTTCTGCCTTCAGTGTTTCCCATCATCAGAGTCTTTTCCACAAAGACACCACAGGTGATGGCAGATTCTCTGGTAAAGTTATGGGAACTCATTGTCTCCATCAGGCAGATGAAGACGGCTTTCCTAGGCTCTCCAAACATGGGGGAGAGTGGACTGAAATCGTAGGTGATGCAGTTGGCCTACAGGAGAGCAAGGGTACCTGGGGGCGGTCGGGGGACCACAGCATCCCACACAGCATGTGTTGCCTGGGAAGGCCACTCCTCACCCCTCCACTTGGGAGAAGATGCCCGAATCTCACAGGGTGGAGGGAGGCCAGCAGAAGCCCTTTGAGACTGTGGCTGGAGATGGTTAAATTCTGCTAGCTGGGTACCAAATATTTGAATCCACATATTATGATTTTAATCATCATCTTTAGTGGTTAAAACTTAGCATGAAGGTTTCAAAGAATATAGGGACTGTAATGGTCTCTCATAAGGTAATATCCACAACAGGGAAGGATGAGAAAAATCAGGACTGAAAATCTGGTTAAGAGAAGAGACAATGATGGTGGGTGTTGAGTAAAACTCTCAAGTGGTTAAGCGTATTCCAGGAGATAAGTGAAAGTAAAGCGTGTCTGGCTTCACTAATGCAGACAGGTTACGTACCTTTCCCGCCACATCAGCACCTGTTTCACCCAGCGCTTTCAGGGGCTGCTTTCAGGAAAGAGAGCAGGTTCTTTCCTCCACTTACGGATCATCTACGACACGCAAGGCACTCTACTGCATTTCCTGCTGAGAGTATGGATAAATTCTGTTTGACTCAGCCAAGCTCATATCAAGCTTGAGGTCTGGAGGTGGTCCCATAGCCACCACCAGCGTGCTCCTACTTAGATACTCTTAGAGGTACCTGTATGTCTTAAAGCTAAATATCTGGTCACAGGGCAAGATAACCACATTTCTTTGGTAAGTCACTGGAAGCAGTGTGATTTGACTAATGAATCGGGTTGTTTATTGATCACAGAAAGCAGCACCTGGAAGTGTTAGTTGCCCAGTCATGTCTGACTCTTTGCGACCCCATGAACTGTAGCCTGCCAGGTTCCCTTGTCCCCGGGATTCTCCAGGCAAGAATACTGGAGTGGATTGCCATTCCCTTCTCCAGGGGATCTTCCTGATCCAGGGATCAAACCTGGTCTCCTGCACTGCAGGTAGATTCTTTACCATCTGAGCCCCAAGGGAAGGCCACTCCTGTAGCTACACTGTTTGCTCAAACCTCAACACAGATAACAGTAGCGATTAATTGTGACTATTATGGCTCAGATATGCAGATGACACCACTTAGGGCAGAAAGTGAAGAGGAACTAAAAAGCCTCTTGATGAAAGTGAAAGAGGAGAGTGACAAAGTTGGCTTAAAGCTCAACATTCAGAAAACGAAGATCATGGCATCCGGTCCCATCACTTCATGGGAAATAGATGGGGAAACAGTGGAAACAGTATCAGAATTTATTTTTTTGGGCTCCAAAATCACTGCAGATGGTGACTGCAGCCATAAAATTAAAAGACGCTTACTCCTTGAAAGGAAAGTTATGACCAACCTATTTAGCATATTCAAAAGCAGAGACTGCCAACAAAGGTCCGTCTAGTCAAGGCTATGGTTTTTCCTGTGGTCATGTATGGATGTGAGAGTTCGACTGTGAAGAAGGCTGAGTGCCAAAGAATTGATGCTTTTGAAGTGTGGTGTTGGAGAAGACTCTTGAGAGTCCCTTGGACTGCAAGGAAATCCAACCAGTCCATTCTGAAGGAGATCAGCCCTGGGATTTCTTTGGAAGGAATGATGCTAAAGCTGAAACTCCAGTACTTTGGCCACCTCATGCAAAGAGTTGACTCATTGGAAAAGACTCTGATGCTGGGAGGGATTGGGGACAGGAGGAGAAGGGGACGACAGAGGATGAGATGGCTGGATGGCATCACTGACTCGATGGACGTGAGTCTGAGTGAACTCCGGGAGTTGGTGATGGACAGGGAGGCCTGGCGTGCTGCGATTCATGGGGTCACAAAGAGTCAGACACGACTGAGCAACTGAACTGAACTGATTATGGCTTCCAGGTTATCTTGCCAGTTGACCCCTGGGACCAGATGTTTAGGTTTAGGAGGTTCAGGTACCTCTAAGAGTATCTAAGCACGAGCACCCTGGATGGTCTGGCTGTGGAACCACCTCCAGACCTCAAACTTGATATGAGCGTGGCCGAATCAAACAGAATTTACCCATCCTCTCAGCAAGGGATGTAGTAGAGCACTTTGCATACAGTAGGAGATCTGTAAGTGGCTGAAATATCTGCCCTACTTATCAGGGTGACCGCACCATTCAAATGCAAGTGACAGTGTTCATATGACATTTACCAAGTCCTGTGTTAATCAGGCTAACCACATCTTCTGACCTGATTTAGCTCGGAATTGGTTTTTGTGTCTAATCTTAATAGCCTAGCTTCCAGGCTGTCAATCAAACAACAGATTTACTGAGCACCTTCTGTGTACCTGACACAGAGCTGGATGCAGGGGAGCTGCGCGATGGATAAAACAAAGGCCCTGCTCTCGAAATGTTCCCACCATAGTGACAGGTGAACAAGTAACCACAGGAGAGCAAGACAGGTGTTCGAGACAGAGCAAGGTGCTGGCAAACTCCAAGGAAGCACCCCCTTGTGCCGAAGAGTCAGAGCTGGTTTCAGTTGGATGGAGAATGGATTCTGATAGACAAGAAGGAATTGGCCAGGCTAGAAGGGGCCACCGCAGGTACACAGGGACATGTCCTAAATGGCTAGTAGTAGTGTGTCGTTTATACACTCGTGAAGTCCCTATGGAATAGTGAATCCTAGTTAGGAGACATAAAGTCCTTTGGGAGTCTGATTTTTTTAAATGATGTCCCCAGCCCCCACGAAGCCACCCTTGGACTCCTGTTTAGAAAATCCTCCTGCAGGATATTTAGAGTCTAGAGACCTGGCTTTATCTCCTCCCGTCAACATTTATCTTCTGTTCCTCACATTTCTGAGCCTTGGGTTGCCCATCTATAAATAGGGCTCACGGATTCCTGCCTGACTCACCAAGTAGATGAGAATTAAAATCAAGAAAGGCCATGTGGGCAAAGAGTAGTCTAAACTCTAAACCATCTGAAAGCCATGTATGAATTTTAGAGAAAATATTAGAGAACTAATGATAACACAATGATAACTAATGATAACACAAGGGCTTCCCTTGTGGCTCAGCTGGTAAAGAATCTGCCTGCAATGTGGGAGAACTGGGTTTGATCCCTGGGTTGGGAAGATCCCCTGGAGAAGTAAAAGGCTACCCTCTCCATTATTATGGCCTGGAGAATTCCAAAGGGGTTGCAAAGAGTCAGACATGACTGAGCGACTTTCGCACTTTCACACGATGATAACATCACAGGAGGAAAAGAGGCTCAGACCACAAGAGCCCTGAGAATCTCAAAGGCAGCGGCAGCTCTGCAGCATTTTAAGTCTGGGACTAGATCAAGCTCATACACTTAAAAAAATCCCCAGAGAGTTATGTGGAGGATGGAGGGGCTCAGAGAGTCAGGGGAATTCAGGTCTGAGACGAGGAAACCCGGAGAAACTATTGAGTTATGCAAGACAAGGCTTACACCCAGACTTCAGGGGAAAACACCTTGAAACAGAGTGCCTGGAGAGAGAGAGGTGTGTCTACATCTTTACTCCGGGCGGCTCCTAAAGCAGGCCACCCCAAGGTCCTGGGGAACAGAAGGCCCACGTCTCGGCTGCCTCTAAACCCCAGCCCCTGCGACACATGACCTCCAGCTCAGGCTTTCTACTGCTGAAATCAGTTTAAGAGCACTTTGTTCCTTTTGAAAAACCACCAGTCACTCAGAGAACCCCTAAATGCTTCATCGTTCTCCATTCCTTATGTCAGATCTAGAGAGAGATTGAGTTCAGGTCAGAGAGTTGGACTAGAGTAGCCTGGTACCTGGCCCTTCCAGTGAGTGGTCCCTATGAGCATACTCACTCTGCTTCCATGAGAAACTTCTTTCTTCCCTTTCTTGAAGCAAAGTGGTGCTGGAGAAGACTTTTGAGAGTCCCTTAGACTGCAAGGAGATCAAACCAGTCAATCCTAAAGGAACTCAGTCCTGAATATTCATTGGAAGGACTGCTATTGAAGCTGAAACTCCAAAACTTTGGCCACCTGATGCAAAGAACTGACTCATTGGAAAAGACCCTGATGCTGGGAACGATTGAAGGCAGGAGGAGAAGGGGACAACAGAGGATGAGATGGTTGGATGGCATCACTGACTCAATGGACATGAGTTTGAGGAAGCTCTGGGAGTTGGTCATGGACAGGGAGGCCAGGCATGCTACAGTCCATGGGGTCACAAAGAGTCAGACACGACTGAACGGACTGACTTGAAGCATGCTCGCAAGCTTGCTCAGGCCAGGAGCTGACTCTGAGTCCAGCAGGGGCCTTCAATGTACTATATAAGTCCCCAGGTCAGGGTCTAGGGCAGCGGCTCGGGTCTCATAAAGCGCAGGCAGCCAGCACTTTCACTGTGAGAAGCTGCCATCCGGCCCCACTCGGCTGGAAACTCATCACTACGTGGAAAGGCAAAGGGCAACGTTATTTCCATTCAGCATGTATTTGCTACATCACTCGTTTCCTATTTCAGCACGTTTAAAAAATTTCCCCTCAGGGGAGAGTGCTGAGGCGCCTTTGTTGTGAAGTATGGTTAACACGAGGTGCTTTTTTTTTCATGACGTCACTCAGAGTGGGTCTCTGTGTATAGGAAAAGTAAAGCCTCTGTGGCTGTACAGTCCTCTGGGATATCAAAGAAATGCAGAGAAGAGGGAAGGGATGGTTAAGGGGAAGAGCAGTGAAATGTGAGGGGAAAGAAAAAACAGTGTCTAGACCAACATCAAAATGTGGAAAAGTGCTTGGCGGGGGCAGCATTCTAAAAAAGAAACCTCACCTACTTCCTCTTGCTGGTCATGGCTTATCTCTGTGTCCATAGTTTTTAAAGCTGAAATGAATAATTATCTGACAGGTTTAGATCTGTTACTCTCAATATAGCTTGTAACATCAGATTTTAAATATTCAAATATTTTGCTCAAATCATCAGAGGCTCTGTATTAATGTTTTTATGTGCTCTAAAGCTGCAGGTGACTAAGGCTGAAAAGAGGCCAGCAGTCAGAGCATTGCCCTCCTGTGTTTAAATAAATGCTTAGAATCACTTGACATTTAATAAGATGCTGGCTTTCTGGCTTTTTAAATAGCCGGCAGGGACGCTGGGCCAACATTCCCGTATGGTGCTGGTGGACCACCCCCTTGGACACAGCAAGACTTCTGCCATTTTTCCACAGACCCCACCACTCCCCATTACACACCACAACCATTCACTTTGCCCACCTGGCACCCAGGCATTTGAGGGTGCAGCCTCTGGGTCAGGCAGTGAGGCAGGCTCTGCTGGGTGTAGCCAGTTGTCCTTTGTACTAGTGAGCTTCTGTCCCTCCAACATATGAAAATAATTAGGCATTTCCGAATAAACTCAGAGGCAACCAAAATACATTTATTTATCTCTTTTTAAACAATGTGGGTTTTTTTAAATTTATTTAACCATAGTTGATTTACAATGTTGTGTTAGTTTCAGGTATACAGTTTCAGATTCTTTTCCATTATAGGTTATTACAAGATACTGAATATAGTACCCTGTGTTATACAGAAAATCCTTGTCATTTATTTTATATAAAGGGGTGAAAGTGAAAGAAAGTGAAGTCGCTCAGTCGTGTCCGACTCTTTGCAGCCCCATGGACTGTTGCGTACCAGGCTCCTCCTTCCATGGGATTTTCCAGGCAACAGTACTGGAGTGGGTTGCCATTTCCTTCTCCATATATAAAGTGGTATGTGTCAGTTAATAAACACAGAAGGGAGTTCTAGTTCCTGGGTCCTGTGGTTTGAGTCCCAATTTCTCTACCCTTGGGCTTCCAGGGGCTCTCTATTTAGGGGCTTCGCCGGTGGCTCAGATGGTAGAGAATCCACCTACAACGCAGGAGACATCAGTTCGATGTCCCTGGCTGGGAAAGATCCCCTGAAGAAGGGGATGGCTACCCACTCCAGTATTCTTGCCTGGAGAATTCCATGGACAGAGGAGCCTGCCAGGCTACACTCTACAGGTGGCAAAGAGACACAGACAGACTAAGTGACTAACACTTCTCTACCCTGGTTCCCTCCCTGAATAGTTAAGTAACCATCAACCAAGAGCTGGAAAGGCTCTACGGCACACACCCCCAGGCTTCACCCGGGTCCCCATCATTTCTGGACCGGAGCTTGTGCTGAGAGTAACTAAGTGAAGGCAGTGGGAGGTGTGGGGTGGGTGGAAAGGTCAGGAGGCAGAGTGGGGTTAACCAGCGGGAACTCTTCATCAGGGCACTCCGTCAAAGACTCGTGCCACATATCATTGATTTCTGGAGAATGCAGAGTATTGAAAATGTTCACGTTTGCTTTAAATAACAGAAATGTGTCCTTAAGCCCCAGCACAGCTTTATTCAGACAACACATCTGAATTAAACAGGTTCCCGGTATAAAAGTTCTGCCTCCAAGAGTCAGTACTGCCGCCTTTAGGATGGAAGGAATGTGAGCAAAATGTTAAAGCAACCATAAAACAGGCCAAGCAGGCAGCCATCTTGGTAGGCTAGTTCCCGAGTCACATAAAAGAGTTGCGCGCCTCGCCTTCTCTCCTTCCACGCACGCACGTAGGCACGTATACACGCCCGCACGCACGCACACTGAGGTCATCCATGTCTGCTGGAAACTGAGTGAATGACCAGGAAGTGAACAACCAACAGGAACTGAGTGGTCCCGACTTGCTAAGAATCACAAGGAGAAGGTGCTGGAATCAAGTCATGCGTTTCCACGGTTTACTCTCCACGCTGCAGAATCATGCTGTGCAGGAAAACCACTGATTTGGAGTCGTAAGATTAGATTTCACTGTAGGCTAAACCTGACCACTACGACCTTTAGGGAAAACTTTTCCTCAGTCAGTCAGCCCGAGCTTCCCGCCCGTGTGCCACAAATGAGTGACAGCGACGCCACCTCACTGCTCCCCTCGGCTTCCCCGCACCTGGACGCCCAGCCAGCCTGTTTGCAGCCTCAGTTCACCTCCTGGTGACACGAAAAGGTTTGGGACGCATTGCCTTGGGTTAAAATTCTCGCAGAAATTCTCAACCGTTAGATTATAAGCATGTATTCGCTATTCACTGACGCAGGACCAACATTTCTTGACTGATGATGCTTGATTGTAAATCCAGTTTTGAAGAAAAAAATAAACAGCAACTTGCAGTTAGCCTCTTCACTGTTTTCCCTCCTAATTTCCACCCCAGTTAAGCCAGACTCCTGGTGACATGCTGTTCTGAGCTGTGTCTCCTCACATCCTATCTGTCTACCGACCACTATCCCTTAGAGGCTCATTCCTACTCTCTTCCACCCAGGAAAGGCCTGGCATCCGCAGTGTCCCTCCAGCAGCTGGACCTGCCCACCCAGCAGACAGAGTCTATCCTCCAGTGCCCCGTGGTGCTGACTCAGGGCCCCAGGACCAAGGAGAGGCACCTCTTCCTCTTCAGGGACTGGCTGGTCGTCGCCAAGCAGAGGTAAGTCACACGACTGGCACTGTCTTCCTGTCTGTGAAAAGGCACTTTCTTTCCGAGTCCCCCCTGCCTGAAGGCATCTCAAAGAGAGCTCCCCCTTCATTTGACAAATGAGACCATGAGACTGGAGAGGCTGCCTGCCTCAGGCAACATCACAGGTGTAGCAGGTTGAAAGCTAGTAGGGCGGTTAGGGTATAGGAGAGCCATCATTTAAAAAGAACTCTTAGTGAACTTGATCTGTTGGGTTGCTAAGAAGTGCTTAAAGTGTTCACAGCAACAAATTTGAAATCAGAAAGTTAGAAACTCAGTAATTAAGTTCATGTTAATTACCATGATAATCATATTTCTCTGGGGGAAAATATGCAATTATACGTCCTCAACGTTTCTATTAGATCAGGAGAGGCTACATCAAAAGAAGGGCAGTATTAATTTTCTGACTTGTAGGCTGAGTGTGTATCAGCAATGTCTCTTGATTTCTTTCCCATTCCCCAGAAGGAACACGTGCCTGTATGCTCCTTTGCCTCAATCTGCTCTGGGCAGAGAGGGAAGGAAAAAGACCAGGTCCCTCTACCCCACTCCTCACGTGGAGCCTGTCCCTTCTCTCCTCCCCTCGCCACAGTGTCTGATAGATTAGCTGCACCCAAATGAGAAATGGGACCAATGATCACCCAGCAACTAAGTAACTCTCTTCATTTCCTCTGGGACAGGGCAGGAGGGTGCCCAAGAGGCTGGTAGTGGGTGAAGAATACCCCCGGCAGAGCCAGGAAGATGACCTGGACCAGTGGGGATAAACCACCCAGTGGATAGCACCCTGCCCCACCTTGCCACCTACCTGCCCTACCCTCCTGTCCTTTGGTTTGAGGGGGTTCCTCTCCTCCTTCCAGAGGGCCCACAAAGCTTAAAGGGAATAAAAAACAACTTTTCCTGGGCAGGGAGAAGGGGAGCACTGGCCTTGAGCAGTTTCCAAGGTGGCAGCCCAAACAAGGAGTGGTGGCAGGAGCCGCTTGGCCAGGCCACCAGTTGACTTTGGCTGCAAGAGGCTGTCTGATTCTGAATGAGGGACACGGCGGCCCTGAGGATGGGACCCAGGGCACCCGGGGTATGACCCCCTGACCACGAATGCACCTGAGCTCCAGTTCAATCCCAGGGCAGTGACTACCTGGAGGAAAGTCACCTTGGAGCCTGCTCATTTGCCTTCTGGAAATGAGCTATGCCTGCCGGCTTCTGCGTCTTTTATTGCCACAGCAGAATTCAGAGAGCCCGAGACTCAAGTGTGTTACTGGGCCCAAGTGCCTGGGGAACACCCACCTCACTTTCGGAACTGAGCACCTGCCAGGCACATCATGCGTGTCAGCTGGCTTAATCTTCCCAACCCATTTCACAGATGAGGAAGTTAAAGCTCAGAGAGACTGAGTGCTTGTCGCAAGTCCCCCGAGAGGAAGTAGCGGAAGCAAGTCTAACACTTGCACCCTGTTTCTCAGAGGGCAACACCCGGATCCCGGGGGGAAGTTCTCTGACTTGAGCTGCACTTCCCAGGGGCACATGCACATCAAATAGGATTCCACGGATTTTTCAGAAAGAAAAGGGTTCGGGAGATGTGTGACAGCCTTCCGCAAATTCCACATTGGCAAAGGAAAGTTGGGATGGGGCTGCTGAACATAGACTTTAGAGACTTGTGGGATTGATTCCTCAGGGAAAGCGTGGGCCCCCAGGGGGAAGTTCTCATGTCCACAGTCAGCTCAGGGTCTTCATGCAAAGTGCAGGCCAGAGCCGTGGAAAGGATTTGAGAGACCTGGGGTTGTCTGTGCAGCAGTGGAGGGAAAGACCCTCCTTTGCATGGATGATGACTGGATGGGGGCAGTGGGAAGGGTATTGTACTTCTGTCTTATAAGAAGGAAAGCATTTGCAAATTTTTTATACTTTCATTTAATTTCCCTTGAAAAGTTCTATTTTAAGCTTTGGGGGAAAACGTGCCCGTTTTAAAGAGCTTCTCACACCTACCCACCATGATTAATTTTCTTAGATGCTTAGAGATTTCAAAGAATTCAAAACGTATCTGGCATCCTCCCCTCATATTCGTCCCAGCCAGGGAAGTGTTGTTTTCAGAACCACGAGAAATCCCCCGAGGCACAAACAGCAGCTGGGGAAGTCCTGCCCAGCACATCCCGAGAAAGTGAAGCGGCCCCTTCCTGCCTGGTCCGCACAGAGCACTGTGCAGGCTGCTGAATCATTCCTCGCTTTCATTCAAACAAACACCTCAAGTCCTTCCTCAAAAGGCTCGCTCCTGCCCGCAGTCAGGGGAGAAACCCAAAGATGCGCACAGGGTGTGGGCATCTGTTCACAAGGCCAGTCCGCCACACGGGCTCTGCACCAAGAGGGGCGCTGTGGGTCGGCTGCAGGCACCTGGTCGCAGCATCCTGAGACCTTGCCAGACCCAACCACGTGGCCTCCCCGGCTGCAGGGCTGCAGCCAAGCCCGGACCTGAGCCTTCACACACTGCTTAGAAAGGATAACACAGGAACCCTCTTCCTCTTCCCAAAGGAGTCAGGCTGACAGCAGTTGCTGAGTAGGTGGATCAGATGTCCACACACTCCCATGGCCCAGCCCTCGAACCCACTGCGTCGTCTCCTCTAATGGACCTTGTGCTTCTGTCCCAGCTGTTCCTGCCACCTGGGAGGCTGCACCCCTCTTCCTGTGGCCAGCTCTAACCCAGGCTTAGGGACACAGCTCTGTGCACAATCAAAGTATATGCTCTGGAACTGCACTGTTCTATATGCCTCAGTTTTCTCATCTGTAAAGTGGGGATAAAAATAGCACCTCCCTCATAGAGTGGCTTGGGGTGGGGATTAAAAGGGTGGCTACATGTACAGAGCTTAGAATGGGCCTGGCACTCATGTTAAGCCAGGAGTCCCCAATCTTTTTGGCACCAGGGGCTGATTTTGTGGAAGACAATTTTCCCACAGGCTAGGGAGTGGGGAGTGGTTTCAGGATGATTCTCATAAGGAGTGCACACAACCTGGATCGCTCGTAAGCCCGGTTCACAGTAAGATTTGCGCTCCTTTGAGAATCTAATGCCCCTGCTGATTTGACAGGAGGCAGGGCTCAGGCAGCAGCTGTAAATACAGATGCAGCTTTAGTCACCCACCATTCACTTCCTGCTGTGTGGCCACGGACAGGTAGTGGTCCATAACCCAGGGGACGGGGACCCCTGTGTAAAGCATTTGCTATGAAGAACAGTCACTTTCTCAGGTGCTTTCCAGGAAGGACTCTGAGGCCCCACCTTTGGCCCAGAGAGAGAAGAGAAGAAAGCTCATAGCTCTCACTAGCCTGGAAGTTAATTGTTAATAATTAATGATTAACTAACTAGTCACTACTAGCGTTGTAGAGGGTGTGCTCTGCCTGAGTCATTCTGCTGTGTCTGGTGGTGATAGAGTCCAAGCTCTCAGGCTCTTTATAATCTGATAGGAGAGGTATGGTGGACAGAAGGGAAGGAATGATGACTGATTCTTGAGTCTGCTTTAGTTTGGATTGTTGTTTTTAATTCAAAGAGTGCAACTCCTCTATGGTTGGAAAGTGTAGTCAATTTATCTAATTTAGTTTAGAGCAGAATGTTCTACTAAGTTTTTAGGATATAGTTGGTACCATGTTCAACTATGCATAATGAGCTATTTTAAAGAAATTTTGCTATATTTTTACAGGGTTTGATATCTGATTTTTAGAACTGTGAGCCGCATGGTTACTTTCCGATCAGTGTGATTAGCATCAGTGAGTGAAAATCAGTAACAGTCTATTGCAATCTATTGGCAAGAACACGCCCTTTGCCTCCACAGCCAAAGGGAAATGTTTTCAGTTGCATTTTACTATAAATAGTGTGAGACACAAAGAAGTTAAGTGTATTTCATAACATGCCCAGTTGTTTTGAAATGTCCTTAACCCAGAGCAATAGCAGTTCACGGTTGGTAATAACCACCCCCAGGACTGGCTGCAGAGCCTGGGGTGAAATGAAAATGTGGGGTGCTCGGTTCAAAGAGCAGAAAATGAAGCCGAGCACAGGGGTCTTCTGAGCACGGGGTCACCGCACAGGCCACGTTTGTTCGTGAGGCTGGCTTTGGCTGTCCCCCTTATGAAGTTGATGTATTTTAATATTGACATTAATGTATTAACACACTTAAGGAGCTTCCAAGCTCAAGGCCTTTACTTGACATATTTACAAGCATTTACCAATACCTAACAGGATTTCCCTGTAGCTCAAACGGTAAAGAATCTGCCTGCAATGCAAGGGACCAGGGTTCAATCCCTGGGTTGGGAAGATCCTCTGGAGAAGGTTATGGCAGCCCACTCCAGTCTTCTTGCCTGGAGAATCCCATGGATAGAGCAGCCTGGTGGGCTACAGTCCATGGGGTCACAAAGAGTCAGACACGACTGAAACGACGTAGCACACAAGGACCCAACGTGCCGAGTATTGCGAACATAGTATGTGCTTGCTCTGGGGCTTCCCTGTGGCTCAGCTGGTAAAGAATCTGCCTGCAATGCGGGAGACCTGGGTTCGATTCCTGGGTTGGGAAGATCCCCTGGAGAAGGGAAAGGCTACCCGCTCCAGTATTCTGGCCTGGAGAATTCCACGGACTGTATAGTCCATGGGGTTGCAAAGAGTCAGACACGACTGAGTGACTTTCACTTCCTGCCAGTCATTGTACTAAATCCTTCACATCTAGTAACTCACTTCATTCTCAAAAAATTCCTATCAGGTAGGAAATGACATCTTGTCACTCATCATTGTCTGTTTGTAGAAGGGAATCGACAAGTCCAGCCTGCACATGAAAGGAGAAAAATTAAACTTCAGCTTTTGGAGGGGGATCTGCTAAAGGACTCACGAACGTGTTCATGAGCGTCATATCAACATGCAAGCTGCGGGGACTTCCCTGCTGGCCAGTGGTTAAGGACCACCTCGAAAAACAGGGGATGCAAGTTCGATCCCTGTCTAGGCAACTAAGATCCCACAGGCTTCTGGGCAACTGAGCCTGCGTGCCACATCAAAGATCCCACGTGCCACAACTAAGACTCAACACAGCCAAGTAAATAAATAAATATTTAAAACAAATATATAGATTGATTGATAGATAGATTGTGTTTAAAACCATGAGGTTAGTTAAAATCACCATAATAGTGAGTGTCCAGAAAAAAAGAGAAGGGGACTCAGGACTGAGCCCCGCAATGTACAACATGCAAAGGTTCCTTTTCTGCTCTCTAGATAGGAAGCCAGGCATTTCCCAAGGTCACCAAGTCCGTGGGTAGTGGAGCTGGACCCAGGCCCCAGGCACTCGGGTTTCAGAGCCTGCACTCTTCACTGCTCGGCTGCTCTGAAGGAAACCCACAAAGGCCCAAGTTCAGTAAATGAACAGACGAATGGAGATCTGTAAACTGATATTTGCCATTTGGCCTGGTGTTAATGATATCCATGAAAATTATCATTTCTTCTTGGGTTCTTGGCCTTGATATGCCTGGCACCAGATGATGGTGCCCATGATGGAACCACTCGTTGGTCGACACATTTCTTTGCTGAGCATCTCTGTATAACAGACACCGTTCCAGGCACTTAGGATAAAATAGACAAAAAGCCCTGCTCTTGTGGGGCTTATATTCTAGCAAGGGGAGACAGAAAGTAGACAAGAAACATAATAAACGATCTAGAGATTCCCTGGTGGCTCAGAGGGTAAAGAGTCTGAGTGCAATGCGAGAGACCCAGGTTCAGTCCCTGGGTAGAGAAGATCCCCTGGAGAAGGAAACGGCAACCCACTCCAGTATTCTTGCCTGGAAAAGCCCATGGCTGGAGGAGCCTGGCAGGCTACAGTCCATGGGGTCACAAAGAGTCGGACACAACTGAGCACTTTCACTTTCAGTATGTTGGAAAGTGGTATGTGTCTTGGGGGAAAAAATTAGAATTGGGTAAAAGAATCAGCAATTCATGGCAAAGGAGGGGTCTTCACTGCAAAGGAGAGTTTTGAGCAAACATGAAAGAAAGGAAAGTTGGCAGGGTGGATAGCAGTATTCCTGGCCCAGAAAACATCAAGAGCAAAGGCCAAAGGCTGGCATGTGCCTGGCATGATGAAGGGCAACACGGTGGCCGGGGGGGAGGGGAGCAGAAGGAAGAAGGGCAGGAGGATGGGAGATGTGGCAGCAGGCAACAAGTGCCGATCAGACACCCCAGCGGGCTCGCAGGAGGCAGGACTCTGGCTTCTTTTCTTTGTTGGGTGAGATGGGAGCCTGGAAAGGGATGGAGCAGGATCGCACTGGCTGCTTCGTGGGAAGTGGCCCGGGGTCAGGGCAGAAGCCAGGGCAGAGAGAAGGGTCACCTCACAATCTGACATGGCTCACCTGGGGATGTGTGATCCAAGGGAGTGAGGGATTGCCCCGTATGGAAGCTGCAGCCTGTTTGTAACCTAATCTCAGAAACGGCATTTGAGTTCTTCTGCCATAATCTGTTCAGTAGAAGCCAGTCAGGAAGTTCAGATCACACTCAGAGGGAGTGAAATTAAGCTTCGCCTCCTGAAGAAAGGTGTACAGAAAGCTGTGGGATCATGTTTTTAAAACCATCACATCGACACGTGGGTTATATTTAACAGCATGAGATTGGATAAGATCACCAGAAAAAGAAAGGGGGACCAAGGGCTGAGCCCCAGGATGTATCAACATTAAAAGGTTGAGGGGAAGATGAAAACTACCCAAGGAGGTCGGGAATAAGAAATTTGTGAAATGAGAAGAAAACCAAGAGAGTGTGGTGCTTTGGAGCTAAATGAAGAAAGTGCATCAAGGAGGAGACTGGTCAGCTCTGTCAAATACGGCCGTCAGCAGGGTATCCCTCCTGGCCCAGGACAGGCCGAGCTCACGCCTGCTTTTGGCCTGACGTCATTACTAATGATAACCTCCCCCGCCCCGCCACCATTCACTCTTAAGAGCAGCCCAGTTTAACAATGAATTATGTGCACATCCCAAACAGAAGTCAAGTAACATGAACTGTGAGGTTTGTGAATTGGATCCTGAAGTGCAGAGATCATTGGTAACCAGGGGAGACGATCTGATTAGTGGTTTACTGTAACACGTATATCAGCATTCTTTTCATTCAAAGTACTTTTCTATTAGAAGTTATTAATTGGACTTCCCTGGTGGTCCAGTGGCTAAGACTCCATGCTCCCAATGCAGGGAGCCTTCAATCCTTGGTCAGGGGACTAGTAATGGATCCCACATGCCACAATGAAGATCCAAGATCTGACGTGCCAAAACTAAGACTCAGTACAGCCAAATAAAAATAAATATTATTTGAGTTATTAAAGAGCTAAGCAAAATATTAACTATGACCAGTATTAACATAAATTTGGTACATTCTTTCATGTTACAAGATTCGAAAAATCTCAAATGCAATTAGTTCACTAAATTTTAACTCTTCTCAGTCATTATTTGTTGTAATCAACAGTTACACTGACGTTTGATTCCGCTTTAACCCAAACTCACATTGTGGGTTTGGGATCTTGAAAAATTGTGACTGTTAACAATATTACAGAATTAATAGGTTCTTCTTGTTGTTGAAAGAATTTGACCAACTGGCAAAAAAGAGCCTCTTCAATGCAATACAAATAGATAAAGTAGAAACAGACACCCCAGGATTTGTGTTTATTCATGAAATGCTTTTCATTCGATAAAATGCATAAGCTATGGGGTCTTCCCTGGTAGCTCAGCTCGAACAGAATCTCCCTGCAATTCAGGAGACCCCGGTTTAATTCCCGGGTTGGGAAGATCCCCTGGAGAAGGGATAGGCTACCCACCCCAGTATTCTTGGACTTCCCTGGTGGCTCAGATGGTAAAGAATCGGCCTGCAATGTGGGAGACCCGGGTTTGACCCCTGGGTTGGGAAGATGCCCTAGAGGAGGGCATGGCAACCCACTCCAGTATTCTTGCCTGGAGAATCCCATGCACAGAGGAGCCTGGAGGGTCATAGTCCATGGGGTTGCAAAGAGGGACTGAGCACACACACATAAAGGCTGTGGGGCTTCCCAGGTAGCACAGTGGTAAAGAACCGGCCTGCCAAGCAGGACACTCGGGTTTGATCCCTGGGTTGGGAAGATCCACTGGAGAAGGGAATGGCAACCCACTCCAGTATTTTTGCCTGGAGAATCCCATGGACAGAGGATTGTCCTCTGTGGGGTTGCAAAGAGCTGGACACGACTGAGTGACTGAGCATGCATGAGTGCATAAAGGCTATAGTTACGGATTGTGCGGGGCTGCCCCAGTGGCTCAGCAGTAAAGAATCCACTTGCCGATGCAGGAGACGAAAGAAACTCAGGTTCAATCCCTGGGTCAGGAAGATCCCCCGGAGGAGGGAAATGGCAACCCACTCCAGGACAAAGGAGCCTGGCGGGCTACAGTCTTTGGGGTCACAAGAGTGAGACATGACTGAAGCAACTAAGCAAGGCTTGTTCCCTGACTCTCCTTGTTGCCCTGGCTTTCAGCTTCCCTGCTGGCTACTTCTAAAGAGATGACCCTTGTCCCTCTATTGCACCCATCTCCACTCAGCCTGTGTCAAATTTAATCAACATCTGGCATTTACTTGCCCATCAGTTTGCACCTCTTGGTGTGTTTAGTCACCTGCCACAGCTGTGTGCGTGTGTGTGGTCCGTGCCTGCACTTTCACACCTGCTCGGGTCACAGGGCTCAAATACTACCTCACAGGACCGTTTGTCAAGTGAAAGATGACTGTTATTAACCTTGTTGAAAATTAAACTCTGGCTTATTTCTGGCATGTTTCCGAAAAGGAAAGCTGATGACAAGTTTCATTTTACTTATTTGGTCTGGGATCATTTTTTTCTTTGGAGAAGGCAATGGCACCCCACTCCAGTACTCTTGCCTGGAAAATCCTACGGACAGAGGAGCCTGGTAGGCTGCAGTCCATAGGGTCGCTGGGAGTTGGACACGACTGAGCGACTTCACTTTCACTTTTCACTTTCATGCATTGGAGAAGGAAATGGGAACCCACTCCAGTGTTCTTGCCTGGAGAATCCCAGGGATGGGGGAGCCTGGTGGGCTGCAGTCTGTGGGGTCGCACAGAGTCGGACACGACTGAAGTGACTTAGCAGCAGCAGCAGCATTTTTTTCTTGGGGTCTTCAGCTTCACTGAAAGAGCGATTTCCATTCATAGGGAGAGGAAATGATCCTCATGGCTTAAGTGAACCCTGGTGAGGGGAAAAAAAAATGTTAGAAAGGAAAATTGTTTATATAATCTTTCTAAATGTTTCTGATATGAGTAGTGTTCTCATTTTAACTATCAGAAACTCTAATATGACTGCTTCCGTAAAGGATCCTACCAGATAGTCTCCATCTCTGACTAGGGGGCTCTGTCTTGAGGAACTGGCCTGGATTCATGACCAGTACAGGGTGTCTGGGTTTCTTTTCACAAGAGGGTCAGTCCCAAGCTGAAAAAAACTCAGCCTGCTGGGAAGAGGCAGTTAGGGAGCCAGGGCATGACCCAGAGGGTTGGAAACAGACTAAAAACCCAACCCTGGCTGAGCAGTTATGGTGAGATGAACTCTACAGCCTTTATAGAGCACTTAATTTTATCTTTACAGTCACCCTGTACCTCAGGAGCTGTATTAGTCAGCTAATGTCACAGAAATGACACAGAACAGATCATCTCAAAACGCGATAGCTTACAAAAACAAGTGTTTGCTTCTTGCTCACACAGCTGTAAGTCACCTAGCACTTGAAGGCTGCAGCCAGGCTCAGCTGGGTGTGGGTGCCCGCCACAGGTTAAGTTCACGCGATCCCCAGTGTCTCTTCTTCCGGGACACTCAGAGCTTGTGCTTCTAGTGGTAATGTGGAGGTGCAAGAGGGCACACCCAATCTCACAGGCATGCTTCAGGCCTTTGCTTGCCTCTTGTACACTAACCACCTGTCCCAACAAGTCCAACGGCCAAGGCCAAAGTCAAGGGTCAGGGACAAGACACTCTGCCCCCCAGGAGGCCTCGTCAGGAGTGTGGATGTGTAGCACTACTATGGGAACATGAAGACTGGGACCAATAACCAAATCCAGCGTGAGTGCTATTGTTACAGTCGTCTTAGGGATGAGGATATACCAGGAGAGGGTGGAAGGCTTGCCCAGTGGCCCGCTAATGTTAAGTGGAGATGCTGACATTTAAATCCAAGCAGACAAACCCCAGAGCCCGCAGTTATTCACGACAGCTCAAAGGGGACCAGGCAGATGCTCCTGTGGGGCAGGAAGGACACATTAAAGGTCAGACACAGGGTGGGAAAGTCCAGGGGAAGGAGCAGGCTAGGATCAGCCAAGAGGACTCCCGCCCGTGCCCTTCTTGTATCCACTTGTACAGATAGCTTCCCACAGGCTTGTCTGTAGAGGTGTCTCCTCTAGGCCAGGGGGTGGAATCACAAATTGGCACACTTATATCCCCAAATAAGGAAGATACTCCCCAAATCATTTCATAATTCCAGTAGCTGTATCTCCTTATATTTTTCTATCATTTAAAATAGTATGTAAGGAGTAAAACAAAACACCCCTTTATAAATAAACAGGTCGATAGATAAATAAAAGTTTAAGAATATAACTCTAGTATCTTCCTAGTGCTTGAGAATTGGTTCATGGGAAGTTTTTCTGTTACACTTTGGATATGTTTGAATTTATTTTTAAGTATATATATATATATATATATATGCTATATATACTTGAACATATATATATATTTTTTTCATCGAATTCCAAAATTTTTTCCATTTCCAAAAAGCAAATTTAAACTTTGAGAATTTTGATCAGAAGCTAAAAATCTACCTTATTGCCATGTCTAAGATAGGAATAAACTTCAGTTATTTTAAAAACTATTTTCTACTATTGTAACCAATTATTGAATGTATTGGGTCAGAAAATGATAACTTCAATATAGCTTATTTTTTAATGTTTAATAACTGTTTATCCCTGGTGGCTCAGTAGTGAAGAATCCACCTGCAGTGCAGGAGATGCATACAGGAGATGTGGTTCAATCTCTGGGTTGGGACAATCCCCTGGAGTACGAAATGGCAACCCACTCCAGTATTCTTGCCTGGGAAATCTCATGGACAAAGGAGCCTGGGAGGCTACAGTCCATGGGGTTGCAAAGAGTCAGAGACATGACTTAGTGACTCAATAAGAAGAAGTTGGGCTTGAAAGTAATAAATTCAAGATAGCTTATTTTTTAATGTTTAATAACTGCTTATAACAAGAACAAGGTAAGTATAAAGATTGGTGAGAGGAGTTTTTTTCCATCTAAACTTTTTAACATTTTGGTTTTCTGTTATAGCAAAGTGGCTCCAATTTGGGGCAATATTTCTTAAAGTTTCAGTGAAATACAGTCAGTTGTGTTCTTTTATCAATTGCCTTCTTATTTCTGACCAAACCATAAGAGGCTAATAGATTGTGAAACAGCGATTCAAAGAAAGTACCATCAAAGGAGAAATGACAATCCTGTTTTAACCCCAAAATAGACCAAGTTGTAATTCCTTCACATAGAGGTGACGCAACACTACTGCTTTCATGGAAACAAGGGATTCTCATGACTGACACTGTTGCACAATTGGCATACACCTCTCGTTCATTGTGAAGCGTCTACCTTCATTTCTATCAGCTGCTGATAATTGCACGTACTCATTTTGTCTTTGTTTTCAAAATCTTTAAATACAACTGTAGTAAAATTTCCAACCATATTAATAGGATAAATTTGCTATTTAAAAATGGGATTTCTTGTTTCATTATTAGATATAAAAATTTTAAACTAGTTCATATTATATAATATTTTATATCTTGTGTGTGTGTTTTAGTCGCTTCAGTCTTGTCCAACTGTTTGTGACCCTGTGGACTATAGCCCACCAGGCTCCTCTGCCCATGGAATTCTCCAGGCAAGAATACTGGAGTGGGTTGCCATTCCCTTCTCCAGGGGATCTTCCCAATCCAGGGATTGAACCCCAGTCTCCTGCATTGCAGACAGATTCTTTACCGTCTGAGCCACCAGGGAAGCCCCTTTACATCTTAAATGTGATTATTAGAAAATAATGCTCACAATACATCGATCAAAATGTAGAAAAGCAATTTTTAAAAACATCTAAATAAGTAGAAGAATTAAAAAGAAAGTTGAGTTGGAAATAAACAAATTTTTAAATGTCAAAATAAAGGTAAGAAAATATCTGGTTTGCAATAGAAAATAAGAACATTAAAATATAGGAATAAATCTAAGAAAACTGCTCAAGAGAAAGTTACTGCAGTACACTCGTTACTGCAGGAGCAAAGCAAGGTGGGAGGAGAGCTGGGGACACGTCGCATGATGGGACCCATGCTTAGAAATGTGGGCCCTGGGACAGCTCTGATGGGGACCACGTGGTGATATGATTCAGCAAGCTGAGTATGCCTTCTCCATCTGGGCAGTAAGCTTCCATCTCTGCAAGTTACCTAGCAATGCTTCGCATTGTCACAGACCATTGTGCCCGATGCTGATACGTGTGTATAAATTTACTATCAGTAGTTTCCAGTTTTCTCATTTTCACAGAAATAAAATTTTCCTCAACTGTGCTAGTTAACAATGAATCCAATTGAAATCACTTTACTAAAAATCCCATCCTTAAAAATTTTTGTTTTCTAATGTTACATGGAATGTCAAACCCCTTTCTGTAAAATGTATAGTACGGTAAAAAAAAAAAAATAATAATAATAATAGGCTATTTTCTTTCCTGCCACTGTGCGGTGACATTCTTTGCAGGAGCCTTGTCATGTTCCAGTTTGGTGCTTGGAGGTCATTATCCAACATAATTCGCTTTGTCCTCTTTTCTTGGGAGATGAGTGCTGAGCCAGCAGGGCGGGCTTGTCTCCTTTGGGTGAGGCTGCTGGGTTTGGTAGTGGGCGCATAGAGTTCTGAAGCGAGTGGCGGCTCTGGAGACAGTTTCAGTCCCTCTCGGGTCATTTCTGGGCTCTGTCGTCCTGGGTTCCCTCACCTGCAAGATGACGTAATCAAGCTCCCTGCCTGCCAAGTCACTTCAGTCGTGTCCGACTCTGTGCGACCCCATGGACTGCAGCCTACCAGGCTTCTCCCTCCATGGGATTCTCCAGGCAAGAACTCTGGAGTGGGTTGCCATTTCCTTCTCCATCAAGCTCCCTGGTAGACTCTTACTAAAGATGTGATGCTACTATGTCACCTCCTTGGCGCTCAACAGATACTAGTTTTTTTCCTTAACTATTGCTGGAAAAATGGGACTTCCCTCTTGGCTCGGTGGTAAAGAATCTGACTGCCAGTGCAGGGGACATGGTTCAATCCCTGGTCGGGGAAGATCCCATATATTGCGGAGCAACCAAGCCCTTGTGCCACAGCTATTGAGGCTGTGCTCTGAAGCCCAGGAGCCACAACTACTGAGCCCTTGTGCCCTAGAGCCCGAGCTCCAAACAGGAGAGGCCACCACCACGAGAAACCCACACACCACAACTAGTGAAAGCCCAGGCAGCAACAAAGACCCAGTACAGCCAAACATAAATAAATAAAATTATAAAAAATGGAATGAATTTGTAGAATAGTGTGTGGAGGATTTAAGTATGAATACTTCTGAAATCTTGTAAATTTGGTTTGTTTTTTTTCTTAAGTCATGGAGTCCCTTGTCCCAGGTCTATTTTTCACGGGAATTTGCTAATGTAATATGGGCTTCCCTCAGAGCTCAGTTGGTAAAGAATACACGTGCAATATAGGAGACCCGGGTTTGACCCCTGGGTTGCGAAGATCCCCTGGAGAAGGGATAGGCTACCCACTCCAGTATTCTTGGGCTTCCCTGGCGGCTCAGCTGGGTAAAGAATCTGCCGGCAATGCGGGAGACCTGGGTTCAATCCCTGGGTTGGGAAGATCCCCTGGGGAAGGGAAAGGCTACCCATTCCAGTATTCTGGCGTGGAGAATTCCATGGACTGTATAGTCCATGGGGTTGCAAAGAGTCAAATAAGACTGAGCGACTTTCACTTCCCTTCACTTCTGAATGTAAGGATAAGGGAAAGCTAAAGGGTGGACACCCCCATCACAGAGTGGGGACCAGGAGAGCAGCCCTGGGGGATCAGCACCGAGGGCCCCCTACTCCCCTTCCCTCTTTCTTGAGTCTCTGTGGTACTGTTGGCAACAGGAATGAGGCATGAGGGTTATGTTTTTTAACAGGAAAGGAAAAACAATAAGACCCTTAAGAGTGTGTCTTCCTTTTTGATGGAGACCATTACGCTAACCACCTGAGCCAGAAGAGAAAGTCAGAAGGTCTCTTCCTTTCTGTTTGCACCGCAGCACTTGGTGCAGAGGGGACTCCCCCGTGGCCAGTCTCCTGGGCAGGCCACTTTCCCACTGGCGGATGTGGGCAGTTACGTAGCCCAGCGTCACAGAGGGACCACCTCCTGTGATGCACAGGGTGGGATGGGCCGTGAATTGAGATGGAGTGGGGGCAGGGGTGGGACGGGCTATTTAAAGTGTCTTTCGGGCTTGCTGTGTCCCGTTCGCACCAGTAAAGCGTGACCTGAACGGCCTCTGCCAGGTGTCCAGTCCTGTGCTGCATTGACCCCAGTCCAGCTTCTGTTCTCTTGACCCAATGGATACTCGCTGCCCACCTCCACCTCCAGAGAGAAACTAAAATAGACAAACTCCTTCCACAGAGAGAAATCTCTGCTGGGCCATGAAACCTTCCAAGTGCCTTCCAGTGCCCAGATGCCACTGCTCCTGAGTTCGCTCGCTGTGGATTGAAGGATGCAATAACAGCTAACATTCTACTGTTTTGATTCTCTGCCGGGCACTGGGCTAACGTTTTTTTATATTATTTACGTAATTTGATCCACGTAGCAGCCCACCGCTGGTACATTTATTCTCACTTTGAAGGTGGGGTAGCTGATGCTCGGGTGGCTGACTTCCTTGCCTGGAATGACAGCTTGGGGAAGCAGTGAAGTGCAGATTTGAAGCGGGGTTTGCCCACAGCCAAGCCTGTGCTTTGAATGGCTCCATGGGGGTGGTGTAGGTCTGGGCCCAGGTGTGTTGTCACTAGTTAATTTAGGCTTTCTTGATACACTAGCGAAAAAAATTGCAAAAACAATTTACGGGAAAACTATGAACACTTGGTCACAGGAGGCTATAACCCAGTTTTACCAAGGGAATCTGGCTACAGAGGTCATCTAAACTTGCCTTCCCCTCCTCCTCATTCTAGAGCCCACGTGTTCTCTGGTAGCATCGTTGAATTCTTGGCAATTCAAAGGTCCTGGAAGAGCATCCATCTTTTAATTGTTCCGGGTTAATATTTACACATTGCAGGTCTCTGTTTATTTTAACTAAGTGCCAAGTATTTTTATTTTCTGCCAAACTACGAGCCTCAGAATGCTGTACTCTGTAACCCCGGGGAAGACCCAGAGCAATGCCAGGAGGAGGGGAAGGGCAAAGCGAGGGCCATGCCATCTTTGCAGGTTAAATCCCATTGTCTCTGAAAGAACTTCAGCTTCCTCTACCAGTATTCACTGGAGTGAGTTTGACTTGCAAATTTATACCAGGCCGACAAATAATAGAAGTGAGCAAATGAAATAATAGAGGAACTTTAAACTCTTCATCCTCCACTTAGATCATGCCTCTCCCGGACACTCATTTAGGGTATGTGTACTGACTCAGCCTTAAAGAATCCACCTGCCAATGCAGGAGACTTGAGTCCGATCCCTGAGTTGGAAAGATCCCCTGAAGAAGGAAATGGCCACCCACTCCAGTATTCGTGCCTAGAGAATCCCATGGATAGAGGAGCCTGGCAGGCTACAGCCCATGGGGTCGCAGAAGAGTCCCCCATGACCTAGTGACTAAGCAACAATACACACGAAGTCAAGACAGAGGCTCCTCTTCAGGGAGGGGCTGAACAGTGTGGCTCAAACAAGAGCCAAATGTCCTGCTTTCCTTTGTGAGTGTGTGTGTGTGTGCTCAGTCACTCAGTTGTGTCTGACTCTTGCAACCGCACGAACCATAACCTGCCAGGCTCCTCTGTCCATGGGATTCTCCAGGCAAGAATACTGGAGTGGGTTGCCATTTCCTCCTTCAAGGGATTTTACCCACCCAGGGATCGAACCCACATCTCCTGCATCGCAGGCAGATTCTTTACCCCTGAGCCTCCTGGAATGCCCCCTCTTCACTTCCTTCCCCCCAAATCCATTCAGTGCTCCAAACCATGAAACCAACCCCTTGCCTGGTCTCCATTGCCTGCCCAGCCCCATCTCATCCTCCAGACCTTGAAGACTGATCCCAACACAGCTCCCCACTCACCTCTCTCCCATCATTTCCAAACCTCAGTGTCAGACATCTGAGCTAATTAAACCACCAATCACATCACACCACTCCTGCCGAAAGCCCAGCACCTCCATGTGGCCTTGAGGACACTCTGCTCTCCAGTCTGATGGCCTCTGCCTGTCCGCCCCCACCCCACTGTTTCGGGATACTTACAGTTTCCAGAACACCCCGTGACTCCCATGCCTGGGCCTTTATCCTTGCTGACTGCTCCACCACAAGTCCCCTTGTCCTCCTATAATCGTGCTGGACCACAGCACCTCCTGGGTGGGGTGAGCATTAGTCATCCTGGACCCCCACAAAGCAGAAGCTCAGCAGAAGCTCCCCCCACCCCCAGATAAATAGAGAAGTGCCCACCCAGTAGGAGGATTTGGGAGTGTCAGTCTCTCAGTCGTGTCCAGCTCTGCGACCCATGGACTATAGCCCACCAGGCTCTTCTGTCCATGGGATTTCCCAGGCAAGAATACTGGAGTGGGTTGCCATTCCCTTCTCCAGGGGATCTTTCCCACCCAGGGATCCAACCCAGGTCTTCTACATGGCAGGCAGATTCTTTACCATCTGAGCTACAGGGAAGTCCCTATCCCACGAAGTCTCTTTTCAGCCAGACCATTTCAGAATGGCAGTACAGGGCAGTGCCATGATCAAGGGCAGCATCATGGTCAAGGGCAGAAGCCGGACCCGAGGTCAGCCCCAACTCTGCCCAGGGAGCTCCTCAGCAGAGTGTGGGGAGTAACAGAACCACAGCACAGAGTGGCAGGAAGGTTAGGAGAGACGGCTGTGCCAGAACAGTGGGGAAAACGCCTGGATCCATGTGGCTCTCATTTTATTTCTTTATTTCCCCTTAATCTCTCTCAAATCAAAATCCAGCTTGAGAAGTGCTTTCCCTTTTCCCTGGGAAGGAGCCAGATGTCTGCTTCCCCAGGGGAACAGGCTTAATGACAGAGAGAAGGGCGTTTGGTCCGGAGGGTCAGAGGGTGGGCGGCCACAGAGTGGTGGGCTCTGCATTCTAAAGGCCTGGAAAACCCATGGTTTACCACGGAAACCATGACAGGACTTTAGATTAACACCCGCCCTCCATTCCTCCCCCGGGGCCCCCTCGAGTGAAAGGACAGAGGCCCCCAGCGCCCGCGGAGAGAAGCCCACTCTGTGGTTTGGCTTTTCCTGTCCTCCCACTCGCTGCAGAGTGGGCCGAGCTGCTGTTGCTCAGGGACCACTTCCCTCGGAGCTCGCAGGCAGCAGAACCTGCAAGGCCAGCGCCTCTGACGGGGCCCCTGAGGCCCCAGCAGAAGCCAAGACACTTTCTGTGTCCGCCAACACCTCTCCCTTCTCTTCTGAGTCCAGGAATCTCACCTCTAATTGCTTTTGAGAAAAAAAAAAGCCCCCATGGCAGCATCATTTCCCCGCAATAACCACATCTTCAAAGGAAGTATGGTCCTACTTTGATAAACACCAAAAGGTGCCCTAAGAGCCATAGATCTGGGAAGTGTTTCCTTTAAGCACAGACTGTAAACTGCGTCTTTGTGCGCAGTGATCCCTGAAGGTTTCAGCGTTAGAATCCTGTCCATT
The DNA here is from genome assembly GCF_029378745.1 of Bos indicus. Taxonomy (NCBI): domain Eukaryota; kingdom Metazoa; phylum Chordata; class Mammalia; order Artiodactyla; family Bovidae; genus Bos; species Bos indicus. The sequence goes on along the minus strand of NC_091768.1, from coordinate 95,889,089 downwards.
TCCCTTCCTCGGCTCTTCTCACATCAGCTCTTCACACCCTTCTCTGCCTCTCGAGTGCTGGCCCAAAAGGAAGCTCCCATGGAGATCATGGTAGTTCCACGGACCAGACAGGACCTTATTTGACTTGAGCTGGAGGCATTAAGTGGTTAATTTGATTCCCAAAGCAAGAAGTTGCTATCGCAAATAAATTAATGACTCATTCTCATGGATGGGCTTGGAGGCGCTGGGAATGGATTAATGTTTTTTATTATCAACAAGCTTTTGTTAAACTTAACCCTGTGTCAGACGCTATGCTGGTCCCTGGGTGCTCTGTCCATTCCATCTGGAAGGGCAATTGATCTAAATAAATAACAAGAGTTCAGGTCTCAAAAATCAGCTGGACTCAGAATCCTCTTCAGTGTAAGCTTTGAAAGGTGTCCTGTAGTTGTTGAAATTGAAACTGCGGTGTTTATTCAGGGAGATGGTATTGTCTGTGCAGAAGGCAAAAGATCGATTTGGCATCAGAAGACCCGGGTTTCTGTCTCAGCTCTCCTGTGTGTTAGCCGTCAGGTTTTAGCAAAGTCCTTGCACCTTGGTTTCCTCATGAGAGCACCTCCTCGGTGAACCAGAGCTGGAATTAAATGAGACAGTGTGTGCAAAGCGTGCCGTGCAAACTCAGCTTCAACACAGGCTGATTCTTTCATAGGCTTTACACATGAGGTCATTAAAACTTTACAGAGTCGTGTTTAAAAGTTGTTTTATAGGACCGCTGGCAATGCTTCCAAGCATGTTCACAGACTCAGTAAGATTTCAAGGTTGAACAATAACATTCCAACCCAAACAACAAAATTCTGGGCAGCCAAAATTCAAGGAGGAAATGATAAGAAGATAGGGAAAATGTGGAAATGATAAAAAAAAAAAAGGAAGGATGTGAGACAGAGGGACAAGAGAAAGGATGTATATGTGGTTACATCTGACTCTTTGTGACCCCATGGACTGTAGCCCACTGGGGTCCTCTGTCCTTGGGATTCTCCAGGCAAGAATACTGGAATGGGTTCCCGTGCCCTCCTCCAGGGAATCTCCCCAACCCAGGGATCATCCCTTATGTCTCCTGCATTGGCAGGCGGGTCCTTTGCCACTAGCACCACCTGGGAAGCCTAAGAAAAGACGCGAGGGAAGCGTAGTAGGCGGGAGAGAGGCCAGGGAGAAATCCAGCCTCCCCGAGCAGAGGATGGGGACCTAGAAGAAGTGAGGGATGTGGAGGCTGGGGTACCCGATGGCTTCATGCAGGAAGGGAACCGTGGTTCCTCAACCCAATAAGATCTTGGCCATCTCAGTGTCTTTGCATTTGCTCCTCCCTTTCTCTGGAACATTCTTCCAACCTCAGCCAGTCACTCCCCTCACTCGTAACAATACCCTCATTCCCCCGCTAAAGTCTTCAGTTCTCGGCTGAATTGTCTCTTTTGCAGAGATGTCTTCTCTACCACTTTGCCTGACATCACTTGACTAAATGAATGAGTAAATGGCAGGAAAAAGTTGCATAAGCAGATGGAGAGCCTGGGGTCTCGGATGCTGAATTTCAGGTAGTTTAGCACCTACTACTGTGATCAGCATTGCTGTTACTTTTTAACAAAGTGTCAAGTATCTTCATAAATGATGAAGAATTCAAATACCCATAGATTGAAGAAAAAACAAGTCTGATGCGGTGTTTTCATCTCCAATGAGCTCCAGTGAAGGTAGAGGTTTTGTTTATTCCCTGACACATCAACACTTAGTATAGTTCCTGACATATGGCTGGCACTTATGAAAAATTGACTGAACAGAGGAAGTTTAGTTCAGTTCAGTTCAGTTCAGTTCATGTCCGACTCTTTGCAACCCCATGGACCATAGCACTCCAGGCCTCCCTGCCCATCACCAACTCCCGGAATTTACCCAAATTCATGTCCATTGAGTTGGCAATGCCATCAAACCATCTCATCCTCTCTTGCCCCATTCTACTGCCTTCAATCTTTCCCAGCATCAGGGTCTTTTCCAATGAGTCAACTCTTTGCATCAGGTGACCAAAGTACTGGAGTTTCAGCTTCAACATCAGTCCTTCCAATGAACACCCAGGACTGATCTCCTTTAGGATGGACTGTTTGGATCTCCTTGTTTTAGTAAAACACTGTGGCACTTTGGCCCCAGTCGGTTGCTTCTGCTGTTCCTTTTCTAGCTTCACGAGGAAATCACAGCAGAGTCGATGCCAAAGTTGAGTGGCTGGGATAGAGCTAGAACCAGGAGCCAGCCACCCTGTTCCCTCTCATGTCACTTAACTGCTGAGTGTGTGACCAGGAGCCAAGCAGAGCCCTGCATCAATAATGTGAATGTAGCTTTTCCTTTCTTCAGATGACTTTGATCCCTTCAAAGGATCACAGTGTACTCACAGATTAGTTAAAATTATTGTTAGTACTAAATTTTTATCATCTAAATGTAGACATCATTTTATTTACATTTTCTTTGTTGAATTGCTTTTATCCCCCCCCCCTTTTTTTTTCCTCTTGTGAAAAGAAGGAAAAAGCAACAGAAAAGCACTTCGTGGAATGTTAGAGCTGCCTCTACCTGGCAACAAAAACAGAATTTGCCTTTTGTGAAAATGTGAGACGGTTCTGGAGAAGATAATAAATGATGCTCCATCAAAATATGTCTCACCAGAATTCACCCTTTACCATGTTTGGTTTTGTTTTTAATTATCCTTTCTCTCTCTTCCCTTCCACAACCCTTGAGGAATTTCTGTGCTGGATTCTTAACTCTTGAGTCTTTGCAAATTTGAAATCTTCAGGAGTGTTACAGTGTTAGGTGTACATATCTCATTTCCTGCTTTCTACTAGAACTTTGATTTTGTTCAGGAATCTGCTCCACCCCCTAAGCCCATGTTTCTTTAAAAAAAAAAACTTAGCTGTTTGTTTATTGTAGGCTGCATCACACCACATGCAGGGTCTTAGTTCGATGACCAGGGATCAAACTCCTGCCCCTTGTACTGGAAGCACAGTCTTAACCAGTGGACTGCCAGGGAAGTTCCAAGCCCATATGTCTAAGAGGAAGCTGAACCACCCTCAGTTTAATTGGGGTGGACTTGACCAGTCTAAAGCCTTTCTCTCCTTTTTGTGAGTGACTGGCCCGAGGATAGACATACAGGCCTGTGACTCCATTTTGCTCTATGAGATGAGGCATCTGGTTAAAGATACCTCTAGATGCTTTACCAGAAGCCTCTAGAAAACACCAAACGGCTCCATAGGGATATTCCCATAAGCAGTATCATCTATGGCAAACAACCTTTTCTAAAACTATATTCAGAATCCAAATTACAATAGGAAACAAGTTACCAAAAGGGGCAGTTAGTAAATATGAACAATATTTTCACATCAAAAACTGGAGGACATAAAACAATCTAAACATATTTAAAATACAAGGAAACACTGTGAAGGGAAAATATAGATTAAAAATTCAATTTATGCAAGTGAAATAAAAATAATGGATATGAAGCCTCAAAAGGTAGGCTTAATAGAAAGTTACACACAGTTGAAAGAAAGATTAATGAATTAAAATATAGAACTAAGGAAATCACTTAGCATGTGGTTCGGAAAGAAAATGTGAAGTAGAAAAGGTACAGGATAGAATGAGAAAGGCTAACGTGCCTAATTAGAGTTCTAGAACAAGAAGATAAAGAAAAAATTAGAGACTGTAGTCAGCCAATAAGTGTCTGAAATTTTTCCAGAAGAGAGAAAAAATATGAGTCTTCAAGTTGTATGAGTCTACTGAATCTAGGATAGTATATGGTAGTAAAACTGCAGAATATCAAAGATAAAGGTAAAAAGAAAAATCAGAAAGTTATTTAAAAAAAAAACCAGACAAGTTACAAAGGAATAATTAAACTGACAGTGGATTTCTAAGAAGCAATAATAGATGCCAGGACCATAAATAATACCCTTTATAATAAATACTCAGGGAATAACCGTTATCATCACAGGAATCTTATTTCTAGCTAAATTACCATTCAAAGTTAAAAGTTAAATACAGACAATTTCAGACATATGAAGTCTAACAGTTGAGCCCCCACAGAGTCTTGCTGACAAAAATTACTGAAAGGTATACTTTCAGTATACCTTCAGCAAGAAGGATATTGAGTCCAAGAGGAAAGATGGAGCTCCCAAAACACACTAGTGGCCAAAGAAATCCATCAAATGCACTGTCGAGTCTAAATAGTTGCTGTACAGATAATTATAATAGCTAACTGAATGTGTGAAACTAAAGTCAACATGGACCCTGCATAACAGATGATAATATCATAAAAGATGGAAGAGAAGCTCAGATGTTAAGTCATTTTTGACTTGTTCAAGAAAAGAATAGACATGCCAATCATCTCTAGATTTCGTTAGAAAAACATAAGGTCAAGTTTAAATTTTAAGAGGTAGTGGATGATGGCTAAAATAAATTTTTAATATATGCTTTCCAAACAATTATATGGGAAATAAGGAAGTGAAAGAAAATCTGATCCATTCAGTATCAGCCAGGAAGGGAGGAGCAAAAGAAACAGAGCTATAAGATACAGACAGGAGCTGTAGTTATTCCTCAAATTCAGCCACAGTCCCGCCTAAATATCATGTAACCTGTAGACTGAATTGGAAAGTTGGTTTCCAATAACACCATTCAAAGTCTTAAAGAGAAGGACAGAGAAGAAGAAATATGTTAGCATATGCACACACATGCACACAGAAGGAGCACATAAAAAATAGACATAGCTCCAGCAGCCCCCTCTCCCTCTAACTGGTTGAGACATAGAACTTCCTTCCCCCACAGCTCATTCTGTGCTTCCTCCAGCCTCAGCCAGGCTTCCTTCAGGCTTCAGCTGATTGAAGTTCTCTATCTGATGCAGTGACTCAGCCCCTCATTCCAAAGGGGTCTGGACCCTCACTGCCCTCTCTCTCTTTTTTTTAGTTGCTATAGTTTTCCACTGGACATAGAAGTACTAAAGAACAACTCCAAATGCTCTGGGTTCCAAGTAGAGCTCCCCCCGACCCCCGTGGTGTTGAGCAAACGAATTTCCTCTCAGTGACTGACCCAGCCCAGCCTGGCAGGGGTAATGGGGCTACCACATGATTCTTGTGACATCAGATGTGTGGAGTTTTTCCACCAGCTGGGCACCTACAGTTCACATCAATCCTGACTATAACTGGAATTAGTGCAGACTGAAGCTCATTCGGTAAAGAATCTCTGCCTGCAATGCAGAAGACCTAGGTTTGATCCCTGGGTCAGGAAGATCCCCTGGAGAAGGAAATGACCCACTCCAGTTTTCTTGCCTGGAGAATCCCATGGACAGAGGAGCCTGGGTTGCAAAGAGTCAGACACGACTACGCATTCACATGCACAGATGAGAAGGTCCACGGGACGAGATCCAAACGAGTCCTGAGCACAGAAGCATGTGTCTCTGTGGGGTTGGGATGCACCATCCTCCCAGCTTGTGGGTGTGCTCACCAACCTGTAAGCTTTCCAGACGCCATATTTTTGAGGGTTTTGTGGAGGCTTCATCATATAGGCATGATCAATCACTATCTCAAGCTCCATCTTCCTCCCCTTCTCAGTGGATGAAAGTGTGAGCCCGAAAGCTCCATGTTTCTGATTATGGCTTAGTCTTTCTGGTGACCAGTATCCCCAGAAGCTATCCTGGAGTCCACCCAGAGTGACTTGAGGCACTCTTATCACCCAGGAAAGTCCAAGGAACCCTGTCGGGAGCCAGGATCAAAGACTGAAAGTTAAAATAGTCTCCTAAATGCTCTTAGCACTTAAGAAATTACAAAGATGTCAGAAGCTGTGTGCCAGGAACTGGGAGCAGAGACCTGGAGACAGATTTTCAGCGATTCTTTTCCTTTTGGTTCTGTGGTACCTGGCAGCCCCTCTGGTCAGACGGCCATCTCAAGTGCCAATTCAGCCGGTCCCCTGGGGACACATTCCTCCCTTATAACACAGTCTCCTAGAATGCCTTAAGTTTGGGGGCAAGAGGAAGAAGCAAGAGAGTCTAGACGTGTTATCAGATGTAGTCTTGAGATTCCTGGCCCATGGGTACTGGCTAAGGCAGAAACGGCGTGGCTTGAAGAAACCCAGTGGACTAGCACAATCATGTCCATTAACTGAGAAGGTGAATCCAGTTCACTTGGCTCTCCTTTTCTCCCCAGCTCCATAGGCATTCCCCATGTTGCTTCACCAGCCTCGCCTAATTCGACCTTGTAGGTGATCCACATTTGTAATCTCCCTAGCCTGGGGCACTGGGAGCTTTGACCTCTCTGAATTTCTCAGCCTCTCACCAGACAGCATAGCCATCCAGGCTACCAGCTCGTCTCGGCAGAGAGAGGACCTCTCGTGGCACAGTCCCCTACTCTGAGGATACAGAAGCTTGTCCTCGGAGTAGCAGGGCTGTCCTTCCAGGAGTTGGGGAAAGCAGCTCTTCCAGGGCCCTGAGCTGCCCATCAGTTTAAGACACAGCACAACATATTGAGTCCACTCTACCCGGTCTCGTCACCCTGAGTGAGACAAGACCTCGGGCACTTCAGAGAGCTTGGCCACACCACCCGGCAGGCACAGGCCCCTCCCGGAAAGGCCCTGCCCTTGTCCTCCTCCGATTGGACTCCGTTGCTTTAACAACCACATAGCAAGTGTAGCCGCAAACAAGATGGTAGTCTCCTAGGTCACTTCTGACACCCATGTCACTACTTTGCAATCATATTTCACAGTTTATGTTTTCATCTGCTGTCTTGGCAAAAATAGAAACAAAGTCCAAAAAAAAAAAAATCCAAGGGCTGACTTGGTGGGCATTAAACACCCTACTCTGTCTCCCAGGAGAAAAAAACACTGACCATTTATTGATTCGCATTTTCCTTCATGTGAGCAGAAAATGTAACATCTTGGTGGGTTGAAGTGTCCTTGTGCCCCGCCATCAACTGAGTTTGTAGAAAAGGGAGAAGTCGTATATTTGGCTTGTAGTTTGCATAGTCACCCACAGGGAAGCCAAAACGAGGCAGACCAACACAAAGCCAGGCTGCCTCCATCGTGACGAAATGGGAAAACACCGGCAGGTGTTGGCAGGGGGTAAAGCAGGAGCTGGGAGAGCAGCTGTCAGGTGTCAACAGCATAGCTTTTAAAGTTTCAAGTCATAGAGGAATCGGGCTGTCTCTGGAGTGTGAGCGCCGTCCCAGGGTGTCTTGTTGACAGGCCAGAGATGCGCTGCTTGCAGTGTGTGCTAAGTCACTTCAGTTGTGTCTGACTCTCTGCGACCCCATGGACTGTAGCCCGCCAGGCTCTCTGTCCATGAGATTCTCCAGGCAAGAATACTGGAGTGGGTTGCCATGCCCTCCTCCAGGGGATCTTCCAGACCTGGGGACCGAACCCACATCTTTTTACATCTCCTGCATTGGCAGGCAGGTTCTTTACCACTAGCGCCATCTGGGAAGTCCTGTGCTTCTTGCAAAGAGCATGCCAAGACAATCTTCTTGGCAAAAAAAACGTGCTGGGGGAGAAGATGCTGAAGACAGCCGTTATATCAAAGTCTGGTCCTTCGTGTGCTCTGGCTCTCACAAAAATAGGTTTAGGAGGAAGACGCCAATGTCTGTTTTCTCCCCAAGATCAGTCTGTTATCTCCCAGTGAGGGTGACATCTTTAAGGAGAATGAATTTACACGATGATTTAAAAAAAAAAAATCACAGAAAAATTCAGGGCAGCATCTTCCTTGGGACCTGAGGGTGCTGCCAGCCTCTTGCCCTGAATCTCTGCATGCAGATAACCAGAGGTACCCTGGTGGCAATGTGAGAGATGGGAACTAAATGCAACCATAGTTCTTGTTTATTATTTCAAGCAGAAAATTGTTGCAAATATATATATTTAGGACTGACAGGTCAGCCTGCCCCACAGAGTAACTGGACTTGGTCCAGATGGCCAGCACAAGGCCTTATGTTAATCCCTGGAAAAATGAGAGAACTGCTACAGTGACCTTGTCCCTGCCCTCTCCCCTGTCCTCCACCTCTCCCTCCCCGCCAATCAGAAGCCCTCCCCGTGCCTGCTATCATCAAAGTTTGCTGTTCTGTGTTAGCACTGCCACGTGCCTCTGAGATGCTTGAAATGTTTTGAAAATATGCTGCGGTTAAGTGATATTTATGGGCCTGTGTTTTGCACTGGCTATTATTCTTATTATTCAGTTGCAAGCTACATCCAGATAAAGTGGTCCTCCCCTCCTAAATCAGGGACGGTGAGGACCACTGCCCACCCTTGGCTCTCAACTTCACGCCCCCACTGCCAAAGTCATGGTTCTTTTCTGCCCCCAGTTCTCCTGGTGAATTGCAGCTAGGAGCTTCATAAAAAACAGAGCTTGATAAGGGTCCAGAAGTCCAGACATATCTTGCTTTTAGGGTGAGTGTTCCCTGCGTGTCCAGAATGTGTTTTCTCCCATGCCTTACAATAATTATGTTGTGGTACATGGAGTGGCCACTAAGATTGAAAGGGAAACTTTCAAGCTTGTTCTTGTCAAGAGGGAATGTCTTAACACTAGACTGTGCTTTATTCATCCTTCAAAGTGCCTGCTGGATTCCAATTCTTTTTGTAATTTTTTTCTTTTCATTATTAAGTGCCTACTATCTGCCTGGCCTTAAGCTTTTCTTTTGATCTACCGTGTGGTGCTTTTTATTTATACTAACAACACAGCTGGGACTCTCTTAAAATGAGGCAGGAGGAAATGTCGTTTGACATGTTCTGCTGACTTTTGGTGCTTGCCACAGAGAGCGATGAAGACAAAAATCCCCATCTGTTATCATGGCTTTTATTATCAAAATGCTTGGCCACTGAGAATGTCATTGTATGAGTTGGGGGCTGAGATGGGAATGGCACCCACTCAACTCTACTAAAGACGCTGTATCTCTGGTTCTGTGCCAAACCTCCAACACAAGCCTACTCTCCGCTTGGAACTGGGGACTTGGGGGAATTTCAAGGCATATGTGCCAGTGGGTGCCTTGTCGAATCAGGCCCACTGACAGCTGCTTCCTCAGAGATGATCCACAGAAAGTTTTGCTAGTGCTCAATCTTTCTGAGTACTGTCTGGATACTGGATGGCCGGCTAACCAAATGACAGGGATGGATAACAAAGAAGGCGAGAGGACCCCGCCTCTGAACTGGGGCTGCTCAGGTCTTACAAGGCCGCTGGCTTAACCTGAAGCATGTCCACAGTAGCACTCCCAAGTCAAACAGAGAAGACAAACCAGATTCTCACTTGCTTTTATCCAGGTCTTCCAGGAGCTACAGATTCGAACAGAAGCTGCCGCTGTCCGAGTTGGGGGTGGTCTCCTGTGACAGTGAGGAAGAGGTGGACAAAGATGAGGCTGGCCGCCTCACCCCCAGGGGAGGAAACACCATCTTCTTTACGATGGCCTCGAAGCCTTGTGTCACCGAGTTTCCGTAAGTGCCACCAAGTTCAGCAACAGGTTTTCAACCCTAAGATCCACAGGAAGGCCCTGGTCCTTTAATAAACTCACAGCTGTTACAGCAAATCAGAATGTGAAAATTTGTCCCCTCCAGAAGCAACCAGGGGCGATCTGCATTATTATTGGCAGAGGGCTGCCTCAGAGTGTGTTTTGGCTTTTTCCTGCATTTCATCCAAATCAATGCTTTTAAAGAAATAAGGTTGTGAGCAAAGATGAGAAAGGAAGAGAGACAGCTGAGTGCTGGTCATTCACTACCGATTCGAGGACTCAGGCTACCAGTTAGGTTTATTTCCCTCAAAAAGATTTTTTACACAAATAATAGTACTTCTTTTCGTTAAAGCATGTTTGTGAGCTGGGAGCCCCATGAGTGAGTGTATCATATAGGAGGTTCGGTGAGGGAACAAAAGCGGCTCAATGTCCCAGTCTTTCATGAGAAGACTCAGAGCAAGCTTAGTTTTCTGCTCACAGCAGGGTTGATGGGGGTGTTAATTTCCTTATTACACACCATCCTCTCCAAATGCCTTTATGCGTCACGGGATTCTCACATATATCAAAGCGCTGCAAGGATTATGATACAAGCATAAGCATTATTATGACTGTTCCTTCTTGACATTGGGAACGAGTGTCCATGTCAGCTGTGTCAAGAGACTGAAGCCTCAGGAAGGGCAAGACTCGTTCCTTCCTGTGGGCCTAGAAGGTAGCCTAGAAAAGGCCCACTTTGTCTCCCGCGTGCTCCACTTTGTCCCCCACGTGCTCCACGTGTCTCCCGCGTGCTCCACGTGTCACCCACATGCTCCACGTGTCTGTCTCCCACGTGCTCTGTGTCTCCCGCATGCCCCGTTGACCCTCACAATCCACACGCAGTGCTGGGTGTCCTTGAATCGTCACCCCACACAGAATCGGGTAGCCCAGCCCACGGTTTGCTGTTGGCCTCTGAGCCTGGCACATGATAGCACTCAAAAAATTAGTGTTGAAGTGAATTGGATCGTCCTGCTCTTCTCTCTACACCATCTTCATCTGCACTCACCATCCAAACTCAGCTGTGCCCTCGGTTGGCTGGCAGGAGCCATCTGACTTAGAGACCCAGGTGAACGGCGCTCAGGGCAGATGGGGTAAGTAAAGTCTCAGGCTTTATACACACATTCACCAAAACCAGATTTCGAATAAGGAACTCTGGACACCTGGAGAGAGCTTGTGTGTGGGACCCTCAGTGCTCAACAGCAGTCTGTCCTTCCTTGTCTGGACAGTGCCTGACTCAGGTTCTAACTCAGGCTCGCCAGCCTGAGAAGCCTGCACGTGTGCTCAGTCGCTTCAGTTGTGTCCGACTCTCTGTGACCCCATGGATGGTAGCCCACCAGGATGCTGTGTCCATGGGGATTCTCCAGGCAAGAATACTGGAGCGGGTTGCCATTTCCTCCTCCAGGGGATCTTCTGGACCCAGGGATCAAACCGGGGTCTGTTAACGTCTCCTGCATGGGCAGGCAAGGTACTTTACCACTCATGTCGCCTGGGAAGCCCAAGCTCTGTGGGACTTGGAAATGGCTGGAATCTGAAGCCAAGGAGACCTCGGTTAGAATCCCGGGCCTGTCTTTTCCTGCCTATTTTCTGTGGCAGATCCTCCCACATTCCCCAGCCTTGGTTCCCTCACCTGGACAGGAGATGACCTTAGCTGCTGGATGGAATCGTGTGGACGGGGAAGGGGTTGCCACACACGCAGTTTGGAGGATTGAGAAATGAGGCTGCTCAGATGACATCCTGCACACTCAGCAGGCGCCTGGATACCTACGCCAGCCTCTCACTGTTTTTTCTCGGTGGGGAAAATCTGAGTCAGGGAATATGGGCTTCTTTGCCAGGATGGTTGATAAGATTGGAATCATCCCTCAAAGCGTCTGATCTCAGCCACTCGGGGGTGACTTCAGAAACTTTCTAACAAACCTCCCTACTTGTTTCAGCTTGTTCTGACAAACCACTTAGTGGCCCAGTATGGAGTCCGAGTGAGTGATATAGAGCAGGCACACACCTGCAAAAGGGTCAAGAAGAGGGTTCCCTTTGCAGCTTTGGAAGGGACTGTTTGCACCCAAGAAGTACGGTCACGTAAGACAGAGAGGTCCACTGGGCATCTCTGTGAGGGAACTGGATCCTGCCAACTTTGTAGCCAGAGGCTCGGGGCTTGCGCAGGAAATGGCTGGTGTTACATCACCCTCCTTTACTTGCTACAGTCCTCTAGAAAAGTGGCTTATGTCTTATCCTTGCAGGAGGTAACTGTGGTCCTATAAACTTTACAGGAGTAGCTCACATGTATAAGGTAGGAGCCAAATGTTTCTGGTACACAATCTTGGGAGGAGTCTTCGGAGAATAGTAACAGCCAGCAGTTACTTCGCGCTCACTACTCGCCCAGCTCTGTTGTAATCACTTGACATACAATAAATCACCCATTTCCCTTCTGACACACAAGCCCGAGTCTCCGATGAGGTAAGAGTCTTTCAAACCGGGCTTCACAGACGGATTTTCTTTTTCCAAAATAGTTTCCTCTAAGTCATACACAAAACTGTTTCTCTTACTAATGTTGGAAGTCCCATGCCATCCTCTATCAGGTGACCACGAGGTCCCCTGTGTCACGCTGGACTAGGTGCCCGAGGATGGACGTGCCCTTCAACCAGCTCCTGCAGTGTGGTCGCCAGGATATTATGGAATCTTACCTGCTCTCTTTCGTTTGCCCAGAAGAACTCTATTTATTGATGTAATACCCCTGTGGGTCAACCTGCAAATGCAATGCTTCTTTTTATGAAAAGGAAGTTTCCAGATACCATGTTGTTATGAAAATTAAATGAGGAAATACACGAAAGCCTCCTAGCCCAGAGCCTGTCACATAGCTGTGCTCAATGAAAGTCAAGGATTTCACAGCAGTAATACAGAGGAACTTTCCAACCAAAGGAGACAGCGTATGCGAAGGGAGAGGCTGAGTGATCGGAGAACTACAAGGATGTACTGGTCAGCTCCAGCTGTGTAACAAAGTGCCCCAGACTACAGGGCTCAAACAACAGAGAGTTACTGTTGCACAGTTCTGGAAGCTTGAAGGTCAAGATCAAGGTGTTGGCAGGGTGGCTCCTTCTGAGGGCTGAGGGTCTGCAGTGGGAGAGTTGATGAGGGGCAGGGCAGGCCAAACAAACAGATAAGACAAAATGACCAGAGACCAAATCCTTAAGGGCATTAGAAGATACTCAGCGACTATCAATATGTCATCGGTACTGGGCTAAGGAAATTCACAGGTAGATAAGGTGTGACCTCTGACCCCAAGGAGCTGTAAGCCTGGTGAAGTCAGGCCCTGATGAGATCATCCGAGTGGTGGGTTGAGTTGACAGTGAGGATGACGGAGAGCACCAGGAAGGAGCACCTCACCCAGTGCTTGCCTGGCGTGGACCAGAGAGACGGGGTGAGGACACCCCAAAGTCCTGAAGCACCCGAGTCCTCAGAGCTGGGCCAGAACTGGGCTGTCCCCCTGCTGTGGGGGGACGAGCAGCCACAGAGGCTAGGCTTTACTGAAGCCATGCTGGTCACTTCAGGGGTGTGTGCTGCTCTGTGCTCACACCCTCACACGCACTGCCCCAACTCTGCAGGAGGCACACCTGGACACCCAGGGATAATCAAGCTGGATCTGGTAGGAGGACGCAGCCATGGATGTGAGAAGTGAAACATGGAGGCAAATTGATGGGTCTCAAGAAGGAATCCTAGAAAACCTAGACAGCAAATTAAAAAGCAGAAACATCACTTGGTCAACAAAGGTCAGTCTAGTCAAAGCTATGGTTTTTCCAATAGTCATGTATGGATGTGAGAGTTGGGCCATAAAGAAAGATGAGCGCCGAAGAATTGATGCTCTTGAACTGTGGTGTTGGAGAAGACTCTTGAGAGTCCCTTGGACTGCAAGGAGAGCCAACCAGTCCATCCTAAAGGAGATCAGTCCTGAATATTCATTGGAAGGACTAATGCTGAAGCTGAAGCTCCAATATTTTAGCCACCTGATGCGAAGAGCTGACTCACTGGAAAAGACCCTGATGCTGGGAAAGATTGAGGGCAAAAGGAGAAGGGGACGACAGAGGATGAGATGATTGGATGGCATCACCAATTCAGTGGACATGAGTTTGAGCAAATTCCAAGAGATAATGAAGGACAAGAAAGCCTGGTGTGCTGCAGTCCATGGAGTCGCAAAGAGTCAGACATGACTTAGTGACCAAACAACAAGAAAGAAAGAATCAGGTGGGATGGTGGGCGCATCTTGGTTTCCTGAGGCTGCAGTTACAGATCAGCACAGACCCGGGGGCTTGAAACAACAGATATTTAGCTTCTCGCTGTTCTGGAGGCCAGAGTCCAAAGCTGCAGCATCGGCAGGGTGGATTGCATCTGCACACTCAGGAAGAGCCGCTCCAGCTGCCCTCCTGACTCTGGGACGCGGAGTTCCAGGCATGAGTTCAGCCTCTGCCTCCGTCCTCACACGGCCTCTCTTATGAGAACGCCCTTCACTGGATTTAGGGCCCACCCTACTCTGGGGTGATCTCACCTCCAAAACCCTTACCTGAGTTACATTTGCAGAGACTGTTTTCCGTACGAGGTCACATGCACAGGTGCAGGGGGTTAGGACTTAGACTGCTGGGAGAGGGGCCACAGTTCAACCCACTGCAGGCAGTTAACCTCAAGTCCAGAGAAGGAGGGTAGGATTTGCTTTCCTGTTGCTTTTTTTTAACCTTTTATTTTGTATTGGGATACAGACGATTAACACACAGCGTTGTGATAATTTCAGGTGAACACCAAAGGGACTCAGCCAGACCTGAACAGGTATCCGTTCTCCTGCAAACTTGCCTCCTACCCAGGCTGTCACATGACATTGAGCAGCGCTCCGTGGAAACGGGGAGGATTTGGGTTGGGGGGCCAGTAGCATCTGAGCTGAGCCTTGCAGGGAGAGGCAGGTTGGACCTTCGAGAGGAGGGAAGGCAGTTTCAACAGAGGGAAGAGAAGTGAGGACTCAGAGACAGAGCACCGTCCTGCACAGAGCAGCAGCCATGCCGGAGGAGGGGTGACCTGGGTCCTGCCTCTGTCTTTCTTGCTGTTTCGAAAGTTCCCTCCATCACAGCCACGGCCACTACCGCAACCCGACACTGAGCTCAGCCACGTGGCGGGAGGTATCAATGAGGAATGCCCCCTCCCCCGTCCCCACGGGGCGGTGCCCGCTTGGCCTGCCCTGGACCACTCTGCTCCAGATCCCCCACAAACGTTTGTGCTCAGTCACGAGTGTCCAAAGAAACCTGGGTGACCCGCAGAATAAGCATCTCCCGGCACCCCAGCTTGACGAGGTACTTTGATAGTGAAAAGGTGTTATTTGTATTGAGAAAAATAACCCTTGGTATCTGAAGGAGAAGACTACAAAAGCTCCATGAGATTTTAAGGAAGAGGGTAACGATTCCCACCTGGTGATTGTGGCAAGGCGCTTATTGGCTAGTCTGCAAAACGCCTAGCCCGTAGGAAGACCCTGGCAGTGGCAGGAAAGCAACCACTGGCAGAGTCTGGAAGACTGTCTTGGGCTCTCACTTGTTGTTGAGTCTGTTCACTAGAAAGGCTTTAGGGACGCTGGCCCCGTAGGAGGCAGAGTGCGGCGCGTTGGGTGGAAAGGCACCATGTGACCTCACTCTGAAAGGGCTCAGCTGTCAGCCTGAGGGATCGTTGCTTTATCCTCCAGCTAAGGGGACCTCTGGAGAAGGAAACGGCAACCCACTCCAGTATTCTTGTCTAGACGACAAGAGGAGGAGCCTGGTGGGCTGCTGTCTATGGGGTCACACAGAGTCAGACATGACTAAAGCGACATAGCATGCATGCATGCATTGGAGAAGGAAATGGCAACCCACTCCAGTATTCTTGCCTGGAGAATCCCAGGGACTGTGGAGCCTGGTGGGCTGCCGTCTATGGGGTCGCCAGAGTCAGACACGACTGAAGCAACTTAGCAGCAGCAGCAGCAGCAGCAAGGAAAAGCTGCCTACATGCTTAGTTGTGTCCGACTCTTGGCAACCCTTTGGACTGTAACCCTCCAGGCTCTGTCCATGGGGTTTTTCTAGGCAAGAATACTGGAGCAGGTTGCCATTTCCTCCTCCAAGGGATCTTCCCGACCCAGGGATTGAACAATGTGTCTCCTGTGTTTCCTGCATTGCTAGGCAGAGTCTTCACCTGCTGAGCCTTAGGGGAAGCCCAAGGGAAAGCTAGTCCTTAACCATCAGCAAGGTCAGTGTTTTGTGCTAGATTAAAACAACAGAATGGGAAAGACTAGAGATCTTTTCAAGAAAATTAGAGATACTAAGGGAACATTTCATGCAAAGATGGGCTCAATAAAGGACAGAAATGCATGGACCTAACAGAAGCAGAAGATATTAAGAAGAGGTGGCAAGAATACACAGAAGAACCGTACAAAAAAGAGCTTCACGACCCAGATAATCACAATGGTGTGATCATTCACCTAGAGCCAGACATCCTGAAATGTGAAGTCAAGTGGGCCTTAGGAAGCATCACTATGAACAAAGCTAGTAGAGGTGATGGAATTCCAGTTGAGCTATTTCAAATCCTGAAAGATGATGCTGTGAAAGTGCTGCACTCAATATGCCAGCAAATTTGGAAAACTCAGCAGTGGCCACAGGACTGGAAAAGGTCAGTTTTCATTCCAATCCCAAAGAAAGACAATGCCAAAGAATGCTCAAACTACCACACAATTGCAGTCATCTCACATGCTAGTAAAGTAATGCTCAAAATTCTCCAAGCCAGGCTTCAGCAGTACATGAACCATGAACTTCCTGATGTTCAAGCTGGTTTTAGAAAAGGCAGAGGAACCAGAGATCAAATTGCCAACATCCACTGGATCATCAAAAAAGCAAGAGAGTTCCAGAAAAACATCTATTTCTGCTTTATTGACTATGCCAAAGCCTTTGACTGTGTGGATCACAATAAACTGTGGAAAATTCTGAAAGAGATGGGAATACAGACCACCTGACCTGCCTCTTGAGAAACCTATATCCAGGTCAGGAAGCAACAGTTAGAACTGGACATGGAACAACAGACTGGTTCCAAATAGGAAAAGGAGTACGTCAAGGCTGTATACTGTCACCCTGCTTATTTATCTTATATGCAGAGTACATCATGAGAAACGCTGGGCTGCAAGAAGCACAAGCTGGAATCAAGATTGCCGGGAGAAATACCAATCACCTCAGATATGCAGATGACACCACCCTTATGGCAGAAAGTGAAGAGGAACTAAAAAGCCTCTTGATGAAAGTGAAAGAGGAGAGTGAAAAAGTTGGCTTAAAGCTCAACATTCAGAAAACGAAGATCATGGCATCTGGTTCCATCACTTCATGGCAGATAGATGGGGAAACAGTGGAAACAGTGTCAGACTTTATTTTTGGGGGCTCCAAAATCACTGCAGATGGTGATTGCAGCCATGAAATTAAAAGATGCTTACTCCTTGGAAGGAAAGTTATGACCAACCTAGATAGCATATTCAAAAGCAGAGACATTACTTTGCCAACAAAGGTCCGTCTAGTCAAGGCTATGGTTTTTCCAGTGGTCACGTATGGATGTGAGAGTTGGACTGTGAAGAAAGCTGAGCGCCAAAGAATTGATGCTTTTGAACTGTGGTGTTGGAGAAGACTCTTGAGAGTCTCTTGGACTGCAAGGAGATCCAACCAGTCCATCCTAAAGGAGATCAGCCCTGGGTGTTCATTGGAAGGACTGATGCTGAAGCTGAAACTCCAATACTTTGGCCACCTCGTGCAAAGAGTTGACTCATTGGAGAAGACCCTGATGCTGGGAAGGATTGGGGGCAGGAGGATAAGGGGACGACAGAGGATGAGATGGCTGGATGACATCACTGACTCCGTGGATGTGAGTTTGAGTGAACTCCAGGAGTTGGTGATGGACAGGGAGGCCTGGCGAGCTGCGATTCATGGGGTCGCAAAGAGTCGAATACGACTGAACTGAACTGAAAACAAAGCAAAGGGCTAACAGTTGTCTGATGCTCTGGGGCAGGCTCAGTGAGTGTTAGGTCGCTGGCCTCTTTTTCTGCTCCCTTCAGGGTAATTCAGGACTATCCAGAATGCTATTATCTAACTAACTGGAGACACATTTCTTTTGCCTGCAAAAGATCGGGTTGATACAGTCTTTAGAAAGTTGTGTTTGTGAGATGAGCCGTCAGTCCTGGCTGTCAAGAGAATCCTTTTCAACCAGTCATTTAGCTGCTAGTTATTTTGTAACCCACTTGCGCTCTTACTGTTAAAAATTTGTTAATTTCTTAATTAAAAAAAAAAGACTTGTAAAAAGAAAAAACCCCCCATTGAGTCAGATTGAGTTAACTCTGCCCTGGGCATTTCCATCCCTTGACACTGAGCTTCTTAGCAACAGCCAGGGGTGGGGCTTTTTGGCAAATGCTGTTTATTCACCTTTCAAAGAGACACTCATTGCAAGCAAATTTAAAAGGAAATTCCTGTAAAAGCTTTTTTTTTTTTTTTTCAATGATAGTCTTTTGTTTTTTTCTCTTGCCCATAACTTTCTGGAAAATTCTACTTTGGGCTGAATCTTCTCATTATTGTTTTCAGTATAAATTTGTTTTGTTTTTCATTAATGGAAAGTTCGAGGGGTGAGGGAAAATCCCTTCAGTAGCTTTTGAGTTATAAGATTATGAAAAATTTACTTTTTCCAATTAAAAGAAATCTTTGGACTTTTTCTTCATCAAAGCTTTTACCGGTGAGGACTGCTGTTAGACTCTAAGCAGGGGTTTGCAACACTGACTTCAGCTTGGAACTCTTTGAGGGGCTTTTAAGGTACGGATACCTGAGTCCAAAGATTCCAGAGGAGTTGACTGGGTCCAGCCGGTGCCCTGGGATCATTCCAGGGGCCCCTGGGTGGCTCTGACGTCCAGGCAGCCTTGAGCAGCGCTGTTCTAAGACACAGCCACCCTGACAGGCAACCTCGAAAAAGGATGCAGCGGTCTGCAGATTCCAGAAGGGAGAGCCAGTTCTCACTCAGAGTAGTTTTCTTCCTGTTAAGAAAAAACTAGTTATACTATGTGAAACATAAAGCTCTGAGGAAGACGTGAAGGAATGAAAGCCTTTCTTTTCCCCCGTAGCATCACTAATGACCACGGGCATGGCACCCCACTTCCTGTTGGTTGGGGGGAGGCGGGCTCATTCATTAAAACTAGCAGTGAGGAATCCCCCGAGCAGCTTCAGACAAGGTATTTCTCTCCGGGCTTGTGGGCACCAGTGGATGAGAGAGGGGCTCCGGGGAACCAGCCAAAAGGCTTCCTGGCCCTGTGGCCACTTCCTCCCTCTGTTCAGGGAGCTCTGCCTGAGCTCTTGTAGATATTTTCTACAGAGTCTGTCTACTGGGACAGCCGAAGTAGACTTCTCTCCACTGGTCATGCTATTAGTGGGACTTTCAAGGCAGACCGCAGAGAAAACCAGACTCAGTACTGTGTAGGAAGTACCTTCTCCCTTCCCATAAAGGCCCCCAGGCGGGAATTTGACCCCGCTTCCTCCTCCTCCCTCCTGACTCCAGGCCAACACTTGGATGAACCCAGCTAGTGATTCTGCCACCACGTGAGGACCTCCATCAGCTTCAGCTGCAGAGTCAAGGCCATGCATGCTCTATACTCACAATGTCCCTTAGAGGAATTTATTTCTTCCACCAGCCTTAACTGGATGCCCCTACATGCCAGGCAATGTGGAGAGAGTATTGCTCTTGTAATGAGACACAGCCCCCTGCCCTGACAGAGACAGAAGCAAAGCACTGCCTGAGATGTCCCCCAGGGCCTCCCTATCAGCCTTGTTTGAGCATCAGTCACCTAAAAGTCCTAAGGAAGGGTTTTGATCACCGTGAAGTGTTAACATGCTGACTTTAGAATAACTATAATTTTGTACCAAGTCAAATAGCAGCACAGAGTAGATTAACAATATAGACAAGTGTTGGTGACAAATTCCCAATAAATATGGCTGCACGCATGTTCAGTCACTCAGTTGTGTCCAGCTCCTTGCAACAACCCCACAGACTGTAGCCCACCAGGCTCCTCTGTCCATGGGATTTCCCAGACAAGAATACTGGAGTGAGTTGCCATTTCCTCCTCCAGGGGATCTTCCTGACCCAGGGATCAGATCCATGCCTCCCGTGGCTCCTGCATTGGCAGGCAGTCTCTACCACTGGGCCACCTGGGAGACCCCATAAATATGGAGGAACAACTTAAAACAAGTTATCAGTCACTTAAAGTCTGTGTAATAGGAAGTGACCAACATTCATCTGTTGAGCCACAGACCCCTGGAGACCCGTTGAGAGACACCAGGCAGGCTCCCCAGGAAGACAGTGGGGGACCCTCTGCTGTTTGACGGTTGCAGCCATGCCAGAGGGGTCCCCGCGTTCCTCAGGGGACTCGGGCTCCTGTGTTACTCTGGGTCCCAGATTTGGCTTCTTTTTCAGGGGAAGAAGTAAATTCCTTTCTTGAGAAAAAAAGCAGTACAGGAAATATTTATATGTTTTATTCATTTAATGGATTCTGAGCAAAATTTGTAATCTCCATGTCCAGAGATGATTGCTGAGATACCGTAGAAGCTCCCTTCCTTCCTTAACGTCTTTCAACCCACCATGACTAAAACCAACCAAACAAGCAAAAGTAATGCAGGAAGGCAAACGAACCACAAAATCAAAACCCACAGGAAGGGAGGTATCCCGCTCAGGACTCAAAGGACACAGGCGGCCTGCACCCAGGCTGCTCGTGCCAGCCTCTGCCTGGAGGACTCTTGTCTGCAGGAGTCGATGTCTTTCATCTTTGGCCATTCTCGTTGACAGTTCCGGTGGCGGGATTTCCATGTTACGTTGTCCCACTGTTTGTTCCTGGGTGGACCTTGCATGTTTTCTTTTTGAAACCCTGTCTGCCCCTCCCTCCACGGCCAGCAGGAAGGTAGCACCTCCTGCAGCGATGGCTCCAGCCCTTCTCGGGAGCGAGGAGAAGGCCACGGGAGCCCCTCTGGCTGGCTCCAGAAGCACTCCGCTGTGGAGGATGAGCAAAGATCGGCTAGACAAATTTGGGAGGCATTCCCTCAGACTCGAGTGTTGAATAGATTCCATAGCACAGTCCATTGAGTTTGTAGATTAATTCCCGTTGTTGGATTTAGGCAAACATCCTCTATCCTGCTCTCAGAGTCCCTAGTTATCTATAGAATTCCCCCCCTCAGTTAAGAAATGTCTCACATATTTATCTGGTAGCCTGGCTTTTTCTGTGAAATGCTTCCAATTAGAGAAAATGGGAACTGAGTGACTTTTGTTTAAGGAAGTCCCATCTGCCTGATCACATTCAGGAGAGTTTGAGAAGGAGAAGGAAGAGAAGAACCGCCAAAATTTCCTCTTCGGTGATTATTTCTGAATAAGAACTTGAGCAGTCTCACTCAAGAAGGTGGGGTTTTCATCCCAGTTAACTGACGCCCCTCTGGAGAGCCAGAGCCAGCTTACAAGCCCCACCACCACCACCACCACCCTGCCCCGGGCCCTCCGGACTTCCTGCCCCTCTCCCAGCTCCTCACTTCCAGTGACTCAGGCTTAAGCGTCTGCTGCTTCAGAGCCACTTGCTTTCCTCTTCCCTTTGTCGTTATCTGTAGACTTTAACATCAGGCAGAGAGCTGATGCTAAGTCCTTAACAGGGAAACAAATGCAGACATCCTTCCTGTCAGTGAAATATATGTCTATGGATTTACACATACACACACGAATCCATATGCCAAATCCTTAACTCGAATGAAGTACCTTAGAACATGACGGTGTCTTGAGGGGCCTGGTGTGAGGTGATTCGGCTAAAATGAGGCTGTTGGGATGCTCTGTGACACAGTAAGAGCCAGTGTCGTTATGGAAAGAGGAGGTTAGGACACCCAGAGAGACCCCAGGGACGTGCACCGCAGAGGAAAGGCCGTGTGAAGGCACCACGGGAAGGTGGCCGCTCTGCAAGCCAAGGAGCGAGGCCTCAAAGAAACCAACCTGCAGACACCTCCATCTTGGCCTGCTAGGCTCTGTGCTTAGTTGCTCAGTTGTGTCTGACTTTGCGAGCCTGTGGACTGTAGCCCGCCAGGCTCCTCTGTCCTTGGGATTCTGCAGGCAAGAATACTGGAGTGGGTTGCCATTTCCTCCTCCAGGGCATCTTCCTGACCCAGGGATTGAACCCAGGTCTCCCACGTTGCAGGCAGATTCTTCACCATCTGAGCCCCCAGGCAAGTTCTAGCCTCTAGAACTGTGACAAATACATTTCAGTTGTTTAAGCCACCCAGTCCGTGGTGTTTTGTCGTGGCAGCACTAGCAGACCAGTGTGTGTGTGTGTGTGTGTGTGTGTGTGTGTGTGTGTGTGTGTTCGTGCACATGCAGGCACATGAGTGTAATATGAGGAGGTAAAATCTGAGTGGTTAGTTAGGAGGCACAGCCTTCTGGTTTAATTACTCCTAGATGCTGAATCACATGAGTATGTTGCCCAGTAGAGGCCCTTTCGAAACTGTGGCGTGAGAAGCCCCATTCCCCACCCCCGCCCCGGCTCCACCCTCCTGTCCACAAAACCCTAGTGGAGCTGGGGCTGCCCTCCTTCCACTGAAGAACCAGACTGTCTCCACAAGAGCTAGGTTTGAGTTCCCACCATCAGAACCGAGATTATGAATGCTGTCAGCAGTTACTGACTTGGAAAACTGAAGTGATGGGAATGCAACACAATACATGCTCCTTGAGCCTGGGAACCATGTCCTTTTCCCAAACTTTTCAACACCCAGTTAAGCACTTAGCCCACTGACTGACTATAAATAATATCAGAAGTAAATTTACAGAAGTAGTTCAATTCCCGGAGCCCTCAGAGACAATTGTTCTTTTCTGGAATTTGTTTCAACGTATTATTCAAAGTTCTGGCAACTTTAGCCTTCAGTTTTGCATCTGAAAGCTTCCTGGTATATAATTTGTATCCATGGGTACTGATTTTTTTTTAGCATCCTTCACTGGTTGATTTTTATTTTACATCTCTACAGTCTGCTTTAAATTTTGTTATCATGAAAAATGGATCACGCTCAGTGTGAGAAATACCGTATCAGTAGTTCCTGTTTATTGTTGTTGTTATTTAGTCGCTAAGTCATGTCGACTCTTTGGCAACCCCATGGACTGTAGCCCGCCAGGCTCCTCTGTCCATGGGATTCTCCAGGCAGGAATACTGGAGTGGGTTGCCATTTCCTTCTCCAGGGGATCTTCCCAACCCAGGGATCGAACTCGTGTCTCCTTGCATCTCCTGCATGGCAGGCAGGTTCTATACCACTGAGCTCCCAGAGAAGTCCCAATAGGTCATGAAGCTGCTTTAAAATGAAGACTCCGGCTGAGAAAGAGGTTAAATCAGTGCTTTTTAAAATCAGTACTGGCAATGCAACGAAGAGCTGGCCCCATGGCCCTTGTGTAGAAGTCACGAGAACAGTTGCTGGAGTCCCTGTTGGTCTCAGGCTTCTATTCCTGAGTAACAACCACCCCAAAAACAGTCTCTTACACAACAGCAGTTTCTGATTTTCCTGACTGTATTGGCTGGAGCTCCTTTGCTGGTTTCACATGTCCTCACTCAGATGACACCCTTCAGCCGGAGAGTCCCTGCGGTCTGCGAGTGGGTGCTGGCTGGGCAGGGCGGCTGGCCGCTCCTCCACGCAGCCTCTTATCCTCCGGGAGGCGAGCGTGGCTGCCCACACGGCCATCTCAGAGCCGCATGCAGGAGAGCAAAAGTTGGAGCTTCTGGGCAACTGCAGACCCAGGCTTCAGAAAGCACATGACATCCCTTTTGTCACACCCTACAGGGCAGAGCAAGTCGTGAGAGCAGCTCAGCTTCAGTGGGTGGGGAAGTAGATGCCATCGCTTGCTGGGAGCAGCTATACAGAATCCGTGGCCACTTTTGATCAACCGCAAGATTGCAGCAGATCCTGTCACACGAGCTCCCTCCCTCTGTCCCAGAGAACCAGGACAGTGGTTCTCTGGGACTGGTGTTCTTCTGAGAAGGGAAACGGACCCAGCCTCCCGCCCTGCCCAGGAATGCACCTGCTTTTTCGAAGCTTGTCCAGGGCTGGGATTGCAGAAAAGGATCCAGGTGTAGAATTAACAGATCAGTTTACCCCGAAAGCTGTTGCTAAGATCTCTGGACCTCAAGTTTGGCTGCCTATTGCAATTCTCTGTAGAATTCTTTTTTTAATACCGATGTCTGGATCCCATCTTCAGAAATGACAGTTTCACTGGTTGGTATAAGAAGTGGCTTTGGTATTGGGGATTTTTAAAAGCTCCCCCAAGGGATTCTAGTGTGCAGCTAAGTGTGCAAAGGACTGCTGCTTAAACTTGAAACTGCCTTTTCTTGTATGGCAAGAAAGATTCAACTAACGTTTATGTATCCTATCTACCCGGTCATTGTGATGTGTAAGAGAAAGGACAATGTTATACACACACACACACACACACACACACACACACACACAGAGAGCATGTTCTGGTAGATAGCAGTAAAGGAAGCTCTCCTTCAAGTGTTTAGGAATTTGCAGAAGGGCGTCTGTAGATAGCCCAGCCCTCCTAATGAGGAACAGACACCCTGTGGGCAAACAGCCGACTCCAAGGTTCAGAACAAGCCAGTTTAACTTGCGGTCCATTTGGTTTCCTTAACCCAGGGCCACTGGAAGTGAGTCACCAACAGGTGATTACCACATTTATGTGAAAAAAAGTAAAATCAGCAAAGCTTCTGTTTCATTCGATTTTAGGCCTCTAGGTGAATCAACAGTGGCTGTTATCTCTCTGGCGGTCTATTAAAGGTTCTTGGGATTATTCTGGATACCAGAGGTTGCACAATTCCTTTGGAGTAGCCCCTGCCCCAGAGTCTCATCTGGAAGAACAACATCGAGCATAGCAACAAGGATCCGAGATACATTCAGTATCTGACAAAGCAGAAGTGTCACTTTTGACTGGGGAAGCTGTCATTTTTCTCATTCTTACAAACGTTTTTGAACTTCCTACTGGGCCCCCGGGGGCTGTCTCAGGGTGTCAGAATGAATTTCTCTGTTGTAAGGACCTGCAGGCTCATTTCAGGGGCAAGACAAATCCTTGCAAGCCAGCAAAGTGCTGGGATTGTGGAATAGCCCAGTGATTATAAAGATGTCGCCAATGCCCAGGATGCAGGAGTAAACACATTTACCTTTTCCTGACACTTCTCTCGGAGGCTTCCCAAGTATGGTCTGCAGCCCAGTCTGGGACTGTTGGGGGATGTATGGTTCCTGGGCCTTTCCCCAGACCTGCTGAGTCAGAGGCGCTAGGTTCAAGGCCCATAGTCAGGGTTTTAATGTGTCCTCCAGGTGATGCTGGGCTGAGCTGATAGCTCAGCTGGTAGCTCAGCTGATAAAGAATCTGCCTGCAATGCAGGAGACCCTGGTTTGATTCCTGGGTTAGGAGGATCCCCTGGAGAAGGGATAGGCTACCCACTCCAGTATTCTTGGGCTTCCCTGGTGGCTCAGACAGTAAAGAATCGGCCTGCAATGCGGGAGACCTGGGTTCAGTCCCTGGGCTGGGAAGAACCTCCAGAGGAGGCTATGGCAACCCATGGAGAAGGAAATGGCAATCCACTCCAGTATTCTTGCCTGCAGAATTCCTGGCAGGCTACAGTCCACGGGATCACAGAGTCGGACACGACTGACTAACACACACCAGGTGATGCTGATAAGTGCTCAAATTTGAGCAACACTATTTGGC
This sequence comes from Bos indicus, assembly GCF_029378745.1. Lineage (NCBI taxonomy): Eukaryota > Metazoa > Chordata > Mammalia > Artiodactyla > Bovidae > Bos > Bos indicus. Next base: position 95,863,821 of record NC_091768.1, on the reverse strand, counting down.
AAAATTTGGGGGGGAAAAAACGTTGCTTTTTGAGATTTACTGAACTTCTCACAAAATATACATCTCAGAGAAATGGCATTTGGGCTCAGTTTTGCCATCAACATATATAAAATTTAGGACAGATACAAGAACAGTTTTTTAAAAATATGTGGTTATTAGCATTTTGTATAATGTTTTATGGCCCAAAGGCAGGAGGCAAAACCTTGGAATTCTTTTATCTGTAGGAAAAACCCAGGAGTCACGGGCTACAAAGAACACAGCAGAGCCCTGGTTCAGTTCATCCACTCCCAGAAGGGGAGAGCTAAGCAATTAAGAATATCAACAGTGTGTACTGGTGACCACACACTCTCCCATGGCTTAGTGTAAATGTGTTCTTCTTCTTTCAATCCATTTCCTCATCCCCCTTCCTCTAAGGGAGGTTATCAGGCTTACCAGAATCATCATAGATTCCTCTTGACCCCTCTGCCCAAAGGCTCTTCCTGTTTAGTCACTCAGTCGTGTCCGACTCTTTGTGACCCCATGGACTGTAGCCCACCAGGTTCCTCTGTCCTTGGGATTTCCCAGGCAAGAATACTGGAGTGCATTGCCATTTCCTACTCCATCTGAGCAACATCCTGAGATCTAAATCAGAACCAGTCTGGACTGGAGCATCTGAGAGGCTCCCATTACCAAGGGAAAAGAGGCACTCATGGTCCTGGCCACTAAGGGGTGGTCGGTGGCTGAACCTGAAAACAGGGAGACCAAGCCATCCTTCGATCACAGAGCCCTCATCACTGACAGCTTCGCTCAGGCTAGGTTGGAGCTCGCATAGAAACCCCTGCCTCTTGTGGGAGCTTCAACCACACTGCCCTACTTATGGCCACAGCACCCTGAACCCCCAGCCCCGGGAGTTGACGCCACCTTCAGAGGCCTTTCCCAGGAGACTTTCTCTGGAGACACCAAATAAGGCATAGTGGCTGAGAAAAGGACCACACAGATTCAAAGTGACAAATACTTTTTAAAAATTTAAGCAGGGAGGTAAAAACCCTGGATAATTTTTTTCATGTGACATATGAAAAAAGCATTGCGTTCAAAAAAAAAAATCAAAGAAAACTAGAAGAAATATCTCTTTAAAAGGTATTTTGGAAACTTAGGCTAACTAAACATTTTTCCACAGTTACTACTTTTTTAGTTCGATTTTGTTTTTTTTTTTTTTAATGCCGCACATGAGTTTTGCAGACTGCTAACAAAGAACCTCAATTGTCATAATTTTCTCTGTTTTTCTTCAAAAAATCTGCTGAATTATGCTGTAGTTAAATGATGCTCAGGATTGCCAACTTACCCTTTTTTGACATCGTGTTTTCTTTGAGCAATTTTGGGGGCCAAAATACAATCATGAAGGCTTCTTTAGTTCTTAAAATGATCTCTGCAAGTAAGTTGGAGCGTTGCCTTGCCTATGACATGGAGCTGGTTATATCATCAGCAATTCAGAGATTCTAATCTCCTAATCTCAAGATAGTTTATTTCTAATTCTTTATCGTGATCTCAATAAGTGGGGAAGGCAGTTTTGAAAGAACATTTTGTTCTAGCCTTTCTTATTTTTCAAGCCAGCTTTCTGAAAACACTGAGTTCTTCAAATGTCATTTTATGCTGAGGCGATTTTGTATTCCAATACAAAGATTAATTATCACAAAGATCTGGGAGACAGATTTAAAATATGTATGTGTCCACCGCAAAAATGCAGACAGCAGCAAACCATTCTGCAAGACACAGTAACACCTGCAATATTAGGGACGCTGTGGCCCAGCAAACCTCGGGCTGTTCAGGTAACTGTCAAGCCGTGGCAGAGTTAAGGTTTGGCTGGAGGACAGCCTTTTTCCTACCAGGAAGAAGAATGACCCTAAACGATGTGGACTGGATTTCCTCTGCCCCAGCCCAAACCCCCACCTAGCCTCTATCCTGAGCACCTTTCACGAGCCCTGGGCTAGGAGAAGCTGGGACATCTCTTCCCACCCCATCCATGCACCCACAGACTTTCATGGATGTTTCTTAGAGGAGAAGCAGGCAAGGAGTTTTACTGTTAGTTCACTACAACCACAGTCATCTAATAAAGGGAATTTAGCACAGCCGAGTGCTCTGCAGGTCAGTGAATCCCATGCCCTCACTTAACGGTGAGACCTGAGCCCAGTCTGGCTGGAGGACTTAGGACAGTGGAGAGTTCACAGCAGAGAGAGGAAAAGCCTTGGACCATGGTTGACTCCACCGCGCCCTGGTCCTTGATTCTAAGTCCTGGTGTCCAGGCCTCCTCAGCTGCACAGAATGGAACCTGACCCCTGGGGCCAGTTCAGTTCAGTTGCTCAGTCATGTCCGACTCTTTGCGACCCCATGGACTGCAGCATGGCAGGCCTCCCTGTCCATGAGTTTACTCCCAGAGTTTACTCAAACTCATGTTCATTGAGTTGGTGATGCCATCCAACCATCTCACCCTCTGCCGCCCCCTTCTCCATGTGCCTTCAGTCTTTTCCAGCATCAGGATCTTTTCCAATAAGTCGATTTTTCAAAGTAAGTGGCCAGAGTATTAGAGCTTCAGCTTCAGCATCAGTCCTTCCAGTGAATATTCAGAGTTGATTTCCTTTAGGATTGACCGGTTTGATCTCCTTGCTGTCCAAGGGACTAAAGGTGCAGTGCACTTTCTAGGGAATAACAAGATTCTGTGGCTGAAACGTGGCAGGTTGGGAGGGGGGCTCATAATCAGATTATGATTGTTTACGATTATTATGTTTACGATTATTTTGAAGTTTTTTTATTTGTAACTTGAAGAACTTTCTAGAAGGTCAGGGTATCCATCAGTCATCAGGCACTGCCGTGATGTAAAAGTCCTCAAGGAAATTGTGACATCTTTGGGAAAAGACTCCTCCATGCAGGAAGTATGCCTTACATGTATGTTCAGTCGTGTCTGACTCTTTGCGTCCCTATGGACTGTAGCCCACCAGGCTCCTCTGTCTATGGGACTCTCCAAGCAAAAATACTGGAGTGGGTTGCCATTTCCTCCTCCAGGGGATCTTCCCAACCAAGGGATCAAACCCATATCTCCTGTGTCTCCTGCATTGCAGGCGGATTCTTTACCACGGCGCCACCTGGGAAGCCCTAGTACGTGGTTGCTGCTGCTGAGTCGCTTCAGTCGTGTCCAACTCTGTGCGACCCCATAGACAGCAGCCCACCAGGCTCCCCCGTCCCTGGGATTCTCCAGGCAAGAACACTGGCGTGGGTTGCCATTTCCTTCTCCAATGCAGAAAAGTGAAAAGTGAAAATGAAGTCGCTCAGTCGTGTCCCAATCTTAGCGACCCCGTGGACTGCAGCCTACCAGGCTCCTCCATCCATGGGATTTTCCAGGCAAGAGTACTGGAGTGGGGTGCCATTGCCTCTCCAAAAGTAGTTGATATCACTCTAATTAAGAAACTCAGGGCTCTGGGTCACAGAGAGAAAGGAAGAGTGAGCTTAGAATGGAAAGACTGGTTCTCAAGTGGCAGTTTCCATGGCAAGATGGGTAACACTGCACAGTCCATCTGGAAAATATGGGGTGAATGACTCGTAAGTCTTGGTCACAGCTGTCAGTACTGGAGTAGTAACAGCCTTCATGAAGGGGTATCCAGAGTCAGCCTGGAGCAGCAGGAAGAAACCTGAGTGCTCTCAGTAACACCCAAAAATACTCACCCAGCTTAGAAATCACAGAGTCCATCACGAAGTTTATTGTCTTCAGACATTCGTCCCAGTAAAAACAGAACCAGTTCTTGGGAGAAAAAATCATTTGTGACCTAGAGCTAAGTAATAAACATCCTAACACAAGAATCATCTTACAATGTGTTTCTTCAACCCGGCTGCCTGTCTTGCCTATTTCTTATTCTTGTTCAGTCGCTCAATCGTATCTGCCTCTTTGTGACCCCATGGACTGCAGCACGCCAGGCCTCCCTGTCTATTTCTGCTTGCTAGCAAAAGCCGTTTAAGTTCCTTTCCATGTTCTGAAAACTCTTGTCATGCAGGGTAAGAACATGCTTTCTGAAAGAAATTATAAGACTACAGAGAGAGTGAAAATGATCTTTTCTTTTTTGGTTGTTTTTTGACAGTGAAGTGAAAGTCGCTCAGTAGTGTCCAGCTCTTTGCTACTCCATGGACTATATAGTCCATGGAATTCTCCAGGCCAGAATACTGGTGTCGGTAGCCTTTTCCTCCTACAGGGGATCTTCCCAACCCAGGGATCAAACTCAGGTCTCCCGAATTGCAGGTGGATTCTTTACCAGCTGAGCCACAAGGGAAGCCCTTCCAAATTTCACAGTGTATTCACAGATGTTTCAACTCTTGTCCAGAGACCCTGCAGTCAAACTTACTCTGAGATTTTCAGAATCAGCGGTGTAGGACCTGGCCCTTCCTACTTGGTTTCCACAGTGGGAGCCACATGTCGAGCAAGGCAGAACCCACGGTGGGCGAGGTGGTCATCTCCTCCGTCACCACCAGGACCACCTGCTGATGCAGCTTTCCATCAGTTACAAAACTTACCTGCTGTTTAGATGATGACCGTCAGACTCTTCCAGGGGCATGGAAAATGGCCCTTCCCACTTGGTTCTCCCATCAACCGACCAGTCTATAAGAAGAGCCAAAAGACATGACTGCTCTGCAATTGCCAGGGCTCTAACTCACTCTTCTTTTGACATGTGGGAGTGTGTGTGCCCAGTGCTGTCTGACTCTTTGCAATCCCATGGACTGTAGCCCGCCAGGCTCCTCTGTCCATGGGATTCTCCAGACAAGAATACTGGAGCAGATTGCCATTTCCTACTCCAGGGAATTTTCCTGATTCAGCAATCAAACCTGCATCTCTTGCGTCTCCTGAATTGGCAGATGGATTCCTTACCACTGTGCCACTTGGGAAGCCCCTTGTTTTGATATACTTACTACTAACTTCACTAAAATAGGATGTTGTTGGCTGATGGAGGAATTATAGACAAGTGAAAAGTGCTAATCTGTCTACGGAACTGTTTCTGTAGGTCACTGAGCCTCTGGTGCTGTGTATTTTTTTAAAGATGATGTAAATTGTATTCTGGTGGTTTAGCAGCTCAGTCGTGTACAACTCTTTCTACCCCGTGGACTGCAGCCTGCCAGGCTCCTCTGTCCATGGGATTTTCCAGGCAAGAGTACTGGAGTGGGTCTCCATTTCCTTCTCCAAGGGACCTTCCCAACCCAGGAATCAAACCTAGATCTCCTGCATTGAAGGCAGGTTATTTACCAACTAAGCGTGAGGGAAGCCCCTCAAATTGTATTCAACTGATTATTACTAATGAAACTGACGGAAGGAAATTTTGAAGTTTCAGGACAATGTCCTAAATCTGACTCTGTCTACTAGGTAAGAGCTCCCCATAGGGATGCACCTGGACTCGTCTGGTCTATATCGGTATACTGGGTCTAGACATCTCGTTTCCACTGATAAATGAAGCCCTTGAAGGATTATCCTTAAGGGAAATCATGGAAAGACTACTGGCCTTAGTATCCAGAGACCCAGGTTCAACAGAGTGAACTTGGGTAAGTGAACTGACACATGGAGCCCCAGGTGACTCAGCTATAAGACAGGGAGGGTGACTACTCAGTGTTGTCCTAAAAATGATGTCAGATGAGGTGTCTGAAAATGCCTAGGACGACACAGTGCGTGTAGTAGGTGTTCAGTAAGCGTCTCACCAGCCCTCTCTTTAGCCTTGAACTGTTAGAATGCAGAGCTGATGATGGATGTCATGCAAGAACGTTGCCTGCTGAGAAGGGTCTTGGTCTGTTTTGGGGGTGGGAGGCATGGGGGCAGCAGGGGTTGAATAGAAGAAGTTGGAAGCCCCTATATCCCAGGAGAGAATGGGATTTAAATCAGGGAAGGTTTACAGGAGAGGGGACAGGTTTCACTCTGACATAGCCAGGAGCCTTCTGCTGAATCAGGGAATGGCTTCCTCAGGAGTAGGAATGCCCTCAGAAAGAGAAGACTTCAAGAACAATGTTGAAGAGACAATTTGGAGGGGGTGCTGCAAAGATAAAAACATCGGGATATGAGCAGAATGTTAAATTCATTGCTCACTTAAAACCCATTCAGCCCTGATTCAGGGTCAATAAATATCTGTGTCTAGTCCCATAATTCAGTCTCCAAAAAAAGAAGAGGAAAAAAGTGGAGAAGAAGGAAAAAACAGAATTGAATATAATTTATAGCATTTGCATTTTAAGTATTTCCTTCCTTTTAAAAAGGCCCAGAGTTATCACAACATAATTAACAAACACACTATTCTGTTTTTTCAAGAGTTGTTACTGAAACACATAATGGACATGCTCATATGTGTTTCTTATAATACCAGATTCACTAATTCATAGTAAATTTAAAGACATGATCCTCTACATGAAAACATATATATAACCCCCCAGCAACAATCAAATTTCATTTAAAAATTCACAGTTTTAAATGACACATCCAAAGAGAAATAGCACTTCTCTTATATCCAGCTTCCTCATTTTTCATATGTCGATGGCTGAGTTTAGAGTTTATATATAGAAGGGACATTTGTGTCATTAGGAGAACTGAGAATAAGTGTAGTGAAGTGACCACCATAATGGACACAAGACTCGGAAATGGAGGGAAGGGGGTAAAGACCACCCTGGGAAGCTGCCAACACAGAGGCATCATGGGAAACGTGGAGAATCACAGTGCTGCAGATGAAAGTGAGCAGGAGAGAATCTTGTCCTCCCTCCAAGACTTGTCGAGCCACTAACAGACAACATGCAATGAGGAGCAATGAACCATCAGACAATGCACCTTGGCAAGGATGTGCATTTGAAAATGGCTATGGAGATGGCAATAGCAACCCACTCCAGTATTCTTGCCTGGAAAATCCCATGGACGGAGGAGCCTGGTGGGCTGCAGTCCATGGGGTCACTAAGAGTCGGACACGACTGAGCGACTTCACTTTCACTTTTCACTTTCATGCATTGGAGAAGGACATGGCAGCCCACTCCAGTGTTCTTGCCTGGAGGATCCCAGGGACGGGGGAGCCTGGTGGGCGGCCATCTATGGGGTTGCGCAGAGTCGGACACGACTGAGCCACTCAGCAGGAGCATAGTGAAGATAATAGGTAAACAAGACATGTATGTGGAATTTTCTCACCTGGAAAGATATGATGGATATTGGCAGTTCTCAAACTCTGTTAGTCTCAGGAAAACTTCAGAAAATTATTGACAACTCTAAAGCTCTCTGATTTATCTAAGTTATATCTACCCATACATATCTTAGGAGAAATGAAAACTGAGAAAATTTTAAAACACAGGAAAATGCAAGCCTGCATTCCCATAGCTATCAAAACATCCCATATCATGCAGCTTCTGGAAAACTGCACTAGATACTCTTGAGAGAATAGTCAAAAAGGCAGCTAGCATCTCCGTATTGTTACAAAATAGTTTGACCTTGTGGACTCTGCTGAAAGGGCCCCAGGGATCCCTGAACGCACTTTGAGAACCTCTAATAACATGAGTTTTTGAGCCCCAGCTTGGGCTTGTCAGAAAAGGCAAAATGTGGGTCCACGATTCCCTCACCCGTCTCTCACTAGAGCAACCAACTTTAAAAATGCTTTTTTTCTTTTTAAATTTTATATATCTGGATTCTAGATTCATCTGCTTTTGAATATGGGGTCTTCCCTGGTGATCTAATGGTTAAGCATCTGCACTTCCACTGCTGAGGGCCTGCGTTTGATCCCTGGTCAAGGAACTAAAATCCCACATGCTGTGCAGTGCAGCCAAAAAAAAAAACAAACCATATAATCCCATGGCAAAAGAAAAAAAAAATGGTTTTAAATCACTGGTAGAATGTGGGGCATAGGACATACATAACAGCTGTAAAGATGAGGAAAAAAATATGGTCTTCGTTTTTTTTAAAAAAAGGAAATATGTCAGTTGAGGCTGGATGGTTTGGTTGTAAGAGCAGTGCCAACATTAAGTTTCTTAGAATAACTTAAAAAAGTATCCAATTAAAAATTCATAAAACATATATATATCGTAGTAATACTCTATGTGACTACTTCAAAAGTAAATGTACTTATACAGAAACTATTAATTGAGTACCTACCACTTCCTGACTCTAGGATAGGATAGCATCCTGTGCTGTGCTTAATTGTGTCGGACTCCTTGTGACTCCATGGACCGTAGCCCCCCCACCAGGCTCCTCTGTCCATGGAATTTTCCAGGCAAGAATACTGGAGTGGGTTGTCATTTCCTCCTCCAGGAGATCTTCCCGACCCAGGGTTCAGACCCACGACTGTTGTATCTCCTGCATTGGCAGGTGGATTCTTTACCACCGAGCCACCATAATGCCCTTTTTTGTAGCAGTAAATTGAAATCAGTGAGTTCATTTCAGAGTTTTCTAAGGGGAAAGGGAGGCTGAAAGAGCAGTAGCATCTGCAGTTGTGGTAGGAGTGCTGCGTGAACCCTGGCAGTTTTAAGAGAGGGTGCCTCCAGCTGGAAACCTAGACACCAACTCCCTCCTGAGGTCATCCCCTGAGACACCGAGTTAGGCGGCAAATTTTAACAGCTCTGTGCTTCAGTTTCTCAAAGTGTGCCTCGTCATGACCTCCTTTCAGTATAAAGACATTAGTACTATCCATATGAAAAAGGCTGAGAATTTCAGGTGCTAATAATGAATTAAGTCAAGGTATTTGTCAACTTTTTGTTGAAGAGTAACAAACACACAGAAGTGTACACTTAAGACTAGCAGCACTAGCTTTAATCCTAAAAGCTGATGCTGTTAAAGTGCGCCACTCAACATGCCAGCACATTTGGAAAACTCAGTGGCCACAGGACTGGAAAAGGTCAGTTTTCATTCCAATCCCAAAGAAGGGCAATGCCAAAGAATGTTACAAATACCATACAATTGCACTTATTTCACATGTTAGCAAGGTTATGCTCAAAATCCTTCAAGTTAGGCTTCAGTAGTATGTGAACCAAGAACTTCCAGATGTACAAGCTGGGTTTCAAAGAGGCAGAGGAACCAGAGATCAAATTGCCAACTTTCATTGGATCATGGAGAAATGAGGAGTTCTAGAAAAACATCTGTTTCTGCTTCATTGACTACCCTAAAGCCTTGACTGTATAGATCACAATAAATTGTGGAAAATTCTTAAAGAGCTGGGAATACCAGACCACCTTACCTGTCTGCTGAGAAACCTGTATGCAGGTCAAGAAGTAACAGTTAGATCCAGACTTGAAACGACTGCCTGGTTCAGATTGCGGAAGGAGTGCATCAAGGCTGTGTATTTTCACCCTGCTTAACTCATATGCAAAGTACATTATGCAGAATGCCAGGCTGGATGAATCACTGGCTGGAATCAAGATTGCCAGGAAAAATATCAAGAACCTCAGATATGCAGATGATACCAGTCTAGTGGCAGAAAGTGAAGAGGAACTAAAGAGTCTCTTGATGAGGGTGAAAAAGAGTGAAAAGCTGGCTTAAAACTCAACATTCAAAAAACTAAGATCATGGCATCCAGTCCCATCACTTCATGGCAAATAGAAGAGGGAAAAGTGGATGCAGTGACAGATTTTATTTTCTTGGGCTCCACAATCACTGCGGATGATGACTGCAGCCATGAAATTAAAAGATGCTTGCTCCTTGGAAGGAAAGCTATGACCAACCTAGACAGCATCTTAAAAAGCAGAGACATCACTTTGCCAACAAAGGTCTGTATAGTCAAAGGTTCAATTTTTCCAGTAGACATGTACATGTGAGAGTTGGACCGTAATGAAGAATGAGCACCAAAGAATTTATTCTTTTGAACTCTGGTGTTGGAGAAGACTCTTGAGAGTCCCTTGGACTGCAGAGAGACCAAACCAGTCAATCCTAAAAGAAATCAGTCCTGAATTGGAAGGACTGATGCTGAAGCTGACGCTCTAATACTTTGGCCACCTGATGCGAAGAGCCAACTCACTGGAAATAAGACCCTGATGCTGGGGAAGATTGAGGGCAGGAGGAGAAGTGGGCAACAGAGGATGAGATGGTTAGGTAGCATCACTGACTTAATAGAATTTGAGCGAACTCCTGGAGATAGGGGCTTCCCGGGTGCTTCCCAGGTGGCACTACTGGTAGAAGACCCACCTGCCAGTGCAGGAGACATAAGAGACGAAGGTTTGATCCTTAAGTTGGGAAGAACCCCTGGAGAAGGAAATGGCAACCCACGCCAGTATTCTTGCCTGGGAAATTCCATGGACAGAGGAGCCTGGGGGGCTACAGTCCACAGGGTCACTAAGAGTCGGACACGACTGAATCGATTTAGCAGCAGCAGCAGGTGGTGCTGGTGGTACAGAACCTTCCTGACAATGCAGGAGACGTAAGAGGCATGGGTTCAGTCCCTTGGTCAGGAAGATCTCTTAGAGGAGGGCATGCAACCCATTCCACTCTTCTTGCCAGAATTTCCGGGTCAGAGGAGCCTAGCGGGCCACAGTCCATAGAGATGCAAAGAGTCAGACATGACTTAGCAACTGAACAACCACAACAGCCAGATCAAGAGGCGGAGCCCTCCTTGGAGTCAAGAGATGGACCCTCTCTGACCCCCTCAGAGCCACTGCCCAGCCCTACAGAAATGCCATGCTGGCTCTAATAACACAGATTACTTTTGCTATTTGGGGGCTTTGCATGCAAGGTACACTCTTTGGCGTCTGGCCTCTTTGACTCAGCGTTATTTTCTGAAGCCCAATCGTGTCGTTGAACGTAATTGTAGACTATTCATTCTCAGGGCTCCGTAGGACTCCACTGTGTGAAAATTCGCCACGCTGTATGTATCCATTCTGTTGTCAGGGTATTTGAGTCATTTCATATACAGCCTAAGCCATAGGAAAGACCAGAGATTCTCTTTTATCCAGAAGGTCAGATCCGCAAATGAAATTCACCATCTCCTTTCTACTTTCAAATGTCCGATCAAAGGAAATCATTTTCCTCCCACGTCAGAATTAGAGCTGATCTGACCGTGACTTAAGTACTGAGTTAAGGAAGAGGTAACATGTAGACAGCCTGCTCTCGTGGACTCGTCACAATCCCAAAGGAAACTGACCTGACTCTGGATGATGACTGCGTTTCAAGAGGCCGCATGTCTTGGCTTTCTTGGAGGGACCACATCCCGCAGCTAGAGGGTGCTTATCAATGTGCCGATGAACAGAGGAGAAGGTGGGTGGGTGGGGAGACCGCACCCAAACAGGATACCAAAATAAAGGGCACCTGAAATGATCACTTTAGAAAATACGATGATGTTTACGTACAGAATAACACAATTTCTTATTCACACATCCCACCTGAGACATGAATCAGAGCCTTCACCTATGGCCATATGTCATCTTTTCCACTCTCGGTGGTTTACAGATGGTGGACTTTGAAGTTGAAGAAGAAGAAAAAAAAGAACCAGAGCTGCCCTAAAAGAAATGAGGAAGTGAGAGCTCTGCAGTGTCTGGCCCGGGCGACAGCCCATGATGCTCTTTCCGGTCTCAGTAACATTCTGAATTTCCACCTGCCCGCCCCCTCTCCCTTATAACGCAGAACACGTGAAGTTAGAGCCATTCAGTCTCCTCACTCACGCTGGATTAGTAGGAGCAGAGTGTCATGTTATTTTTCCAATTTTCCACAGTTCACGGGAGGTAAAAGAAGTCTGGCTGGAGGCCCTCCGAGGGTAAGTACCATAAATCGGCCTGTCAGTCAGCTGCCGGGCGGGGTCACTGGGCTTTGAGATCGTATCCAACAAAAACGGGTTTCACCGTGCAATATGCTACACGTAGTGTCACGAAGAGTGAACTCAGACAGCTTTGCTTTCATGGGAAGCCAGCGCTTCGGGGGCTCTAGGAATTCTGTACGTGTTATCTTTGTTTTATGTCTGCCTTAAGCAGCGTCCTGGGGAGCCACTGTTTTCCCTTCCAGGTTACATGAGAAAATCTGTGCAAAGCCGGCACATAGTGAACCCTCCTCCCAAAACACTAGTTGTCATGGTAGCTGTTACTCAGATTATCTCCTGATGGGAACTTAATAAATGAAAAGCAAAGTTTGGCGTGATGAAGATGTCAGGTTTAAAGCTTTCAGAAAGTAGTGTGTTCAGATGCTGTGTTTAATAGCGTAAGACATCTGGTAACACATAACTGACTTTAAATGAACACTTTTCTAACTAGTAGTTTCAGACTTTGTCTTTTGTCAGAGTGGGGCTGAAATTGGCCATTGCATTCCGTAGTTCCCTCCTCACTCTTTCCTGAATCATTTTTCGTAGACAGAGCCAAGGCCACACAGGAGCAAAATTCATCACTGGACCGTCAGCCCGAACTCCAATGAAGTTGACAAGCAGCTGCCATGCTGTATGTGCCCTGCTTACACTTACTGCCTCAGATTTTCTCATGGCAAGGGTCAAAGATGTTTACCTAATTTGACTTTTTTTCTCTTGTAGTCAAAAACACTAAATGCCTGTGATATGGAGACATTAATTGAATGTCAATCAGAGGTAAGAAGGCTGTTTTTCAAACTTTTTATCTGCACTATGAGAAAACTTTGTTTTAATTGAATATCATGCATGTTGTTTAGTTATCAGAATAGAAAATCAACATGATAAGTTGTAGTAAACACTAATATTAATTGAGATCTTGTATCATGATAAGCAAGATATTAATACTGATTCTGAAAAAAATTAATGGACAACTAACTGTTGATATGAATAAAATGGTGAATATATTTTGTGGGGAAAGACTCAGCAGATTTCTTCAATCATTAATTTTAATAAATATATTTTTAGGGTAATATCAAAGAACATCCTTTGTTGGCATCATGTGAGAGTGAAGATAATATTTGCCAGCTAATTGGTGAGTTTTGAAAATACACTGATCTTTTATGTAAATGCTAACAACCAGTGTTCTTGGTTTGCCAAACCACAGTGCTTTACTAGGGATTTTTTTTTTTCGAAGTGTTCTCTTAAAGACCACAGAACATTAACACTTGTGTGGCAGGAAGGTCCGGCTCACTAGACAGCAAGTTCTGAGAGAAAAGATCCTCCCCAAGTCAACCTCTCCCCCATCCAGAGGGGCCTTAGTGGGGTTACAGATCTCCTGGCCACTTCTGCTCTGACAATTAAAGTGTGCATATGTTTCCACTCTCACCCTCCTCTACTGGAGAATGATGCTAAGAGCACATGAAGCAACTGTTGCTGTCTTAAATCCCAAAGAACCCGCCGTTCAGTCAATGTAACCCTGACCCAGTTCTCTTGAACTATAAGGACAAGCCAGTTCTGTATCCATCCTCTTCACTGGCTGGTATAAAAGGTATAGAAACATGTGCTAATGCATTTAGAAAGTACAGCTTTTTTTTTTTAATTAGGAAAAAAAAAAAAAAAAGAAAGGAGAGAGAGGAAAACAGAGAAAGAAGTAAACTCATGAGTGGTTATACCCATTGTGCAGACATCTTCAGGATTTTGCAAGGACAGATTATCCTGGAAAATTTTTCCTGAGCATTTCCAGTTGCCAGGTCTAGGTTCTAACCTCCCGGCCCTTTCCTAACACATCCTCTGGGAAAACCCTGCTGCTGACTGCAGACGGACTAGCTCCCTCTAGTGGTCGGTGCTAGTGCGGCCGCTGAGGTTTAACAGCCCGCCCCGCCTAGAGCCTTCAAAATGGTTTTGAGCAAGTCACTTCCTGTAAGTTTCGTTTTCTTCACTCGTCAGAGGAGGAATTAAAATAATCTGTTTCACATCAGAAATAGCCACCAACTATCCACCGTGGTTATTAAGGTCAATATGTTAAGATGGTTGTTTATGACCTGCCTCGTTGGGCTTTGCTCATTTTCTATAGCAAACAGCTGGTAAAGAGTAAAAACAGGAAAGGTGGAGACTTTGAGGAGCCTTGGTGTTGCTGTTGAGGGGCTGGTTTCCCTGGTAACAATGTGGTTGTTTTTGGGTTGATTTTTCTAGATTAAGGTTCACACCCGTTGCTTCCTCAGTTTTTCGAAACTGTTTCTCCCACATGGCAAACCATAAATAACAATATCTGTTGTCTTATGTGGATCCTTCCTTGCTTATCAGTACGTTAATCTAATTTCTCTTTGCCTTGTTTGCTTGGCCATAGAAATCAAGAAGAGAAAGAAGGTGTCTAACTGGCTCCTTCTCATGAGAAGGCTTTCTTCTTCATCAGATGTTTCTGCAGCTTCGGAGCCAGAATTGAAGACATCCCTTTTCGATCAGCCCTTGTCAGCCATCTGCAGTGACAACACGCTCCCGGGACCCATTCAGGTAGGCACACGTTCACCCAGAACCTACTTCAGTTTTCTGTGAAAAGTCCTCAGGAAACCTGAGTGGCTTTCTCATGCTAAACTTGTTGGGGTGGGGTTTTCCATTTTTTCCCCACGTTTGGAAATGGTGTTCCCACCTAAGAATGCAGTCAGGAGTACACATGGTGGCTTACACTGTAGAAATTAGTTGTATTTGTCAATAAGCTCAGGTCAGTGGTCCCTCCATCCTTCTGACTTAATGGAGTGAAGAAGGCTGAAAATGTGTAGCTTCTGAAAAACCAACAGATTCATGAAGTTTGTGATCAGACATCCAGTGTTTACATGGAATGACTTGAGAGGAGGGAGGCCCAAAATCATTTTAGGCTGTGCAAATTCCAGCTTTCCCAATGTACCTGCTCTTAGAAAAACGGCAGTGTGGAGAGAGACGGTTGACAGCAACCGGACTGAAAGGAACCAGACTGGGATTAATAGTCTCTTGTTAAGACTGTCTTAGTATCCTGGAGAACTAACTTTTATGGAGAGGATATTGTATAGCAGGTAAAGTTAGCTACTGTTCATGTCCACTATTTAAAGTCTTTCTCCTACCGAAATAACAGATTTTTCCTCTATTGGTATCAGCAAAGTGTGTCTTCAAACCACGGGTAACCATTTCCTATTTCTATACCCCTTCCCTTTAGGATATTCTCACGATTCTATGCCTGAAAGGCCCTTCCACTGAAGGAATATTCAGGAAAGCAGCCAACGAGAAAGCCCGCAAAGAGCTGAAGGAGGAGCTCAGCTCCGGAGGTGTGGTGGACCTGAGAAGCCTCCCTGTGCACCTCCTGGCGGTGGTCCTCAAGGTGAGCCCCCAGCACCCGTGCCAAACAGCAGGCTGACGGGCTCTGACACACTGACTCTCCGCGAACAAGAAACGGGCTCTTCGCCCCACACAGCAAAGGCAACTGATCGTGGAGTCGAACTGTTTTAGTTAAACCTTCATTTATTTGTATCAGCATCTTTGTTTCTGTGATCCCAGATTCCAACCAAAAAGTGTTGCACTGAAGTCTTCCCAGATTTCTCTGAGAACAGGCGCTGGGACTGTCCCACAGCCCAGTCCATTCCCCTGAGTCTGGTGGCCCCTTGGCTGGTGGCCTTAACCGTGCCCGTTGTTAGAAAAGTTGCTGAGGGGCAAGTTGGGGGCAGACTTCAGGCTCCCTGGATGCAGGCAGGAAGGGGTGATGAGCACAGACTCCTGAGAGGGATCGAATGAGACGGAGGTTAGGATGGCAGCGCGTTACGTAACATGAACGGTCGGTCCCCTTCCTCCCTCCAGGACTTCCTCAGAAGTATTCCACTGAAGCTCCTGTCCTGTGACCTGTTTGAGGAGTGGATGGGTGCCCTGGCCAAGCAGAGCGAGGAGGACCGGATCGAGGCCCTGAAACAGTAAGTCACCCCTGCAGCCTCTGTCAGACTGTCTCTGCCCAGGGGTTCCTCACTGAACTGTCAGAATGTTTCAAGTATGTTGCAACGTTGAAGGAATTTGAGTGGAATCGCTCACCTACTCCTAGAATACAAATCTAAAGGTACCCTGGAAATGTTTAAGAAGTAGCTTTTTTTTTTAGCCAAATGAAAGGAGGCACCTCTGTCAAAAGGTAGAAAGTGAACTTCAGTACTCACAAATCCCAACAGTTAGGGAGTCTAAAAATATAAATAGTTCAAGAAGGTATGAAACAAACTCACAGATGAAAGCCTTGGAGCAGGCTAACTAGCCACATGTAGGAACCTGGGGTGGTCTTCACCTGTTCACATTGATGCCGTGCAAAGCAATGATTCTCCCATAAAACATCCCTTAGTAAATAGTCTGCAAGGGCTTGTTTGTTGACAAAATTCCATAGTGTATTTATTTCATATTCTTATAACCAACCAAAATGAAAACTCTATAAAAATAAATTCCAACAGCAACAGAAACAATACCAAGTAGAAATGAAAGTGTGACCTGTTAGTGCCTAGAAAATCTTACACACCTAACTTCACAATATCAGCACTTTTGCCAAATCCTATGAAAGTGTGTCTATATATGATTGTCTCACGTGGCTAAGTATTATCAATGACATATTTATTGAACTGAAGGCATTAGTATGTCTGTCCCAAAATAAGAATCCTGAGATTACAGTAAACTTCTGCTTATAGACACAAAGGTCTTTCTTAACAGTATCTTATGAGAAACGAATGATCCTTATGTTAGAACCACCATTTCTTTTTTTGAAAATATGAGGCTTTATAATTCTAATTGATTAGTCATTGTACCAATGTTGCCCTTTTGGTGCTGACCTCATTATTTTTATGAACATGCTCTTCTAAACTGATTTATTCTTCATAAACTTTCTCAGAATGGTTAAAAATGTGTCTTCTTCATTTGATGAGCACAGTTCAAACAAAGGCAAATGACTGTATTCTTTAGAAAAACCAGTCTTGCAGTATTAGAAGCAGAAAGACATTCTATAGGGCTAAATGGTTTCTCAACAAAATGATTTTCAAAATGTATTAAAGTTTACTGCAGGAGTTAATGATTCATAATCTAAGATCTGTGTAAAGAGTAAATGGCCATGTTACTGGTGTCAGGATCATAGAGGCCAGTTTTCTAGGGCTTCAAGCTCTTGTGGTTCACTGATTCATGCTATGTCAGTTGCCACTGCATGTATCTGAATGAACCTTTCACAATGTTTCTTGTGAAAACAGACCTTCCTCATTTTAAAGGAAGCCTGGGTCAGGCAGGAACTTTCAACTTGCTCCCCTCAAGCTAGATAGGCCATGAACCTCCCCTAAAACCAGCTTCCCCACCTCCATTCCAGGGTTGCAGATAAGCTCCCACGGCCCAACCACCTGCTGCTCAAGCATCTGGTCTCCGTGCTCCACGTGATCAGCAAGAACTCCGAGGTCAACCGGATGGACGCCAGCAATCTCGCCATCTGCATTGGGCCCAACGTGCTGAGCCCGGAAAACGAGCACAATCTATCGCTGGAAGCCCGGAGAGACCTGAACGATAAGGTTTGTGCTCGGCTTTTTCTAAGAAACTCGACATCTGCTTGTCAGAGCCAAGCAGTGAGGTCTGCTGTGGCCCCAGGTCCACTATCTGGGTGCACCCACTGGATGAGACCCGGTAAAGCCAGGTCATCCTACGAGACAGAGGACGTGATGCCCATCTCTCCAACACCGTTTCCAGAATGGAAAGGCCCTTTCACTTTGCTCTTTTTCATGCATCACACGAAAAAGTTCTGTCAGTTCAGCTACCAATCCGGGCAACTCCTTTAATGAACATTTTGGTTACTTTAAAGTAATACATTTTTTAAATTCACAAAGTTAAAAGGCATAATCTCAAAAATAATTTTCACAAAGGTGATTGTTACCAATTTTCTGAATGCTCCTCTCAGACACAGTAAACATCTGTTATGTCAGTTTTGAAAGTAAAAATGTTGGTTGCTCAGTCGTGTCTGACTCTTTGTGACCCCATGGACTGTAGCCCACCAGGCTCCTCTGTCCATGGAATTCTCCAGGCAAGAACACTGGAGTGGGTAGCCATTCTCTTCTCCAGGGGATGTTCCCAACCCAGGGATCGAACCCAGGTCTCCTGCATTGCAGGCAGATTCTTTACCACCTGAGCCACCAGGGAAGCCCATTTTGGCACCTCCCTAACTGCTGACCCTCCCTATGTCCCCCTTGATAACCTTCTTCCTTTAAAAATAAATAAAGATCTCATTAAGCTGACAAGCTGTTAACTTCTCCTCACAGGTTAAGACACTGGTGGAATTCCTCATCGATAACTGCTTTGAAATATTTGGGGAAGACTTTCCAGCACATTCCAGAATTGCTTCTGATGACTCCCTGGAACACACGGACAGTTCAGGTATGGAATGTGTTCTCAGTGGACTCTGACTGTGGGGTTAAGTTCATGCCTGGCTACAAATCCAGCCCAGTAACGTACAGCACCCCAGGTATCTGAAGAAGTTACCAACACACATCACCAGATCAGAGCAGACACAGGTCTGTAGGGAAGTCATCAAGCAGGCAAACTTTTCTATTGAATTTTCCTGCACTATTTCCTCAGGCTGCAGCCTGGCACCTTCCCCTTCTTATTCTAAATCATGAAGAATTGCTCCTTTTACAGAGTAATCTTTGGCGAGAGGGTTGGGGTAAGAAACTTTTGTTTCCACACAATGGAATATGGGTCTAATGTGGGTCTGTTAAAGTAGGGATGAAAGTGAAAGTGTTAGTTGCTCAGTCCTGTCCACCTCTTTGCAACCCCATGGACTATAGCCCGCCAGGCTCCTGTGTTCATGGAATTCTCCAGGCAAGAATACTGGAGTGGGTAGCCATTCCCTTCTCCAGGGGATCTTCCCAACCCAGGAATCGAACCCACGTCTCCTGCCTTGCAGACAGGTTCTTTACTGTCTGAACCACCAAAATGGGGATGGATCCAATGAAAAGAGCCATCCAAACGATCAGCTTTTAAATCTAAGATCAATAAATTTTCAGTGGAGTGCTGTTTTCTCTCTCTTTTTTTCTCACCCTCTCTCTCTCTCAACCTCTCTCTCTTCGTTTTCCTACTTATCTTCTCCAGCTCAAAATAGTAGACATGGAAAGAAACAAAACTTGATAACAAGCCCCAAATTAGCTTAGCTTCACCGAATTCCCTAGTGCCATACTTGATGTTAGTAGGGTGGACGGTGCTAAAGTGAATTTCTAAAAGGAACTGAACAAAAACTCAACTGTCCTTACCTTCCCCCAGACATGTCGACCCTGCAGAACGACTCAGCCTACGATAGCAACGACCCTGACCACGACGTGGAGCCTGCGGGCTCCCCAAGCTCGCAGCCCCCAGGGCCCCCGGAACTGGCTGCTGGCGGCGTGGAACCCAGAGCCCCGCTGCGCCCTTGGGAGCCCATGGTCAACACCACGGCCAGACTAAAGGGCTTCCTCGGGCAACCTGACCGGAGGTACTCAGACCCCAGCACCACATTCTCCCCGGAGTGCCTCGAGGGCAGAAGAGCAAACCCGAAACTCACGCGAAGCGAGGACGACTTCACTGCCGTGGCTCAGGCAGCCTCCCGCTTTGCCGGCGAGGAAGCCGAGGACCCGTTTCCAGAGGAGGTGTTTCCTGCAGCCGAAGGCCGGGCCCAGAGGCCCCGGGACCTGGGGGAGTGGAGCCCGACTCAGGGCTCCGTGTCACCGTGCGCACGGGTCCCCAAAGCCCCCTCCAGCGGCTCTCTGGACGCTTTCTCCGACAGCTCGCCCCTGGCCTCTCCTTCCAGCCCCAAAAGAAACTTCTTCACCAGACACCAGTCTTTCACCAAGGCTGAGAAAAGCAAGCCCAACAGAGAAATTAAAAAGCACTCCATGTCATTCTCCTTCACCTCTCACCAAAGAGGGCTGACCAAAATGCGCAGCTTTGGAGCCACGAAGTCCAAGGGCTGCCCCCGAGACCAAGAGAAGCGAGGTTCCAAGAAAGAAAGCCAGCTCGCCGGCCGGATCGTCCAAGAAAGCTCGTCGGATGCCCCCGGCCAAGCCGTGGTAGGCTTTAACTCGGGGGCCTACGCCCTCTCGGTGGAGGATGTGTTCCGGCTGGTGGATCAGAGGCACCCCGGCCGCCCCCCCTCTTACGAGGAGGCCGTGAGGCTCCAGGCGCTGGAGCTCGCCCCCCGCGGGGGCCAGACAGTGGGCAGCCTGAGGGCCCGCGTGCTGAGCCTGGACGCGGGGCTCCTGCCTCCCCTCCCTGCCCACCCCCACGGGGACTCGAGAAACATCCGCGGGCCGGAGCCCCTGGACGGGCTCCGAGGGGGGCTGGGGACTGAGACCTGGAGGCAGAGCTGCGCCCCTAAGGACGCGGCAGGACGGGTGATGGTCCCCGGGACATCCGAGCTGCAGCGGCTGAGAACCGCGTCCGAGTCGCAGCAGAAGGGCAGGCAGGCCGTCCTGGCCCGGCGGTGTAGCCAGCCCGTGTTTGACGCCGAGCAGCTCCGATTCGCTAAGGAATCCTACATCTAGCCCCTCTGTACACGAGAACTGCCTTTAGACTCTTGTTTTCCAAAAAGTCGTGAATAAGCTTCTCTGGCAAGTTGTTTGAGACCTCCTCCGAGAGGACAGCCACACAACTTCACACCAGCACTCTGTGGGCCTGATTTGTACAACGTGTAGCGCGTGTATAAAACGCATTCTAGACAAGGCATTGGGTACACGTACGCAGATACGTGTATATATTTGTTTGTGAACTTGCGCCAAACTGCATTGCTGTTCTTTGCCTCCTGGAGTATTGTTTTGTTTTGTTTTCAGTGGTTACTGTCTAAAAATAATGTTTTCTTTTTTTGGCATTGCTTCAAAGGGCATGCCAAGTTTCTTATTTTCCACAAACTCCATTTAGGAGAAAAGGTCTAAGTCTCTTAGGAGTTTCCTCTAATAAGCCGCTTTGTGATCACCTCAGTAGGATGGAAGGAACAGACTGCAGGAGTAGAGTTCAGTGTTTGGAGTTATCAAAGGGCATTATAAACTCCAGCAAAAGAAAAAAAAAAAGGTTGTTGTTAACAATGCATGAAAAATATTTCAATGTGTCCTTTAACTGTCTGATTTGAAATTTGGGTAAGTTAGTGAAAATGCATTATATTGTGCATCATTAACTGATGTCAAGCACTTTGAGTTTCTTTGTAGTTCAATAGTGTCTTCTCCGATAGTGTGGAGGAAATTACTTCATACACATTGGGGCGTTCGTATGTAAAACTTCAATATTATCTCACTACAATAAATTGCCTTCCTTATTTCAAAGTAAACATGTTCATTCTTTACTGATATGTTGCCTCTGCTCCCTCAGTTCATAGAAACCCACCAGAAAAATCATTTACACGTTGGTTCATTCAACCAGCATTTATTACGTCTGCCCAAAATGTAGGAGACCTGGGTTCGATCCCAGGGTTGGAAAGATCCCCTTGAGAAGGAAATGGCAACCCCACTCCAGTACTCTTGCCTGGAAAATCCTGTAGACGGAGGAGCCTCGTAGGCTACAGTCCATGGGGTCGCAGAGAGTCGGACACGACTGAGCGACTTCACTTTCACTTTCACTTTCACCCTGGTGGTACAGTGGATAAGAGTCCACCTGCCAATGCAGGGGACATAAGTTCCATCCCTGGTCTGGGAAGATCCCACGTTTCGGAGCAACTAAGCCCGTGCACCACAACTACTGAGCCTGTGCTCTGGAGCCCATGCTCTTCAACAAGAGAAGCCACTGCAGTGAGAAGCCCACACACAGCAACTGGAGGTAGCCTGTGCTCTCCGCAACCAGAGAAAGCCTGCGCGCGTAACCATAAGTATAAATAAATTTTAAAGAAACAAGCATTTATTGACTACATTATTCTCCTTGAATAATGAGACAAGGAGTTCAAACCAGTCAATGCTAAAGGAAATCAACACTGAATATTCATTGGAAGGACTGATGCTGAAGCTGAAGCTCCAATACTTTGGCCACCTGATGTGAAGAGCTGACTCATAGAAGACCCTGATGCTGGGAAAGATTGAAGGCAGGAGGAGAAGGGGGAGACAGAAGATGAGATGGTTGGATGGCATTACCGATGCAATGGACATGAAATTGGGCAAATTTTGGGAGATGGTGAGGGGCAGAGAGACCTGGTGTGCTGCAGTCCCTGGGGTTGCAGGGTCGGACATGACTGAAGGACAACTCCATTGTTCTAGACTGATAGGCAGAGCAAGATGTGGATCTCATGTTTAAGAAAAAGAGACAAGCCCTGTTGTCTCTACAAATTTGCAAAACCATAATAATGTACCTTCTTTAAGCCATTTTTGGGCAGTCACTCAGAGGCTAGAAAATTTAGTGTACAAATATCAGTATTTCCTGGTTTTAGTGACTTCAAGTTTTCAGTACTTTCAAAAATTGTATTTTTACAATGCTCAGTTTGCTTGATTATTAGCAAACACAGTGGTAAAACATCATACATTAGAACATTCATGCTCAATGATTAAGATATTTATCTGGTATCTTTGATACTGGACTTTTATTTTCCTTACTTCATCAATTTTTCATAAAACACTGCATGTTTTTGATATGTTAAAGAAGGGTTTTTGTGTTGGCTAGCTACCAGATGGTGAAGACCCAGTCTTTTGAGAAGTGATTTATTAGTAACGTGTGGCATCTGGTCCCATTACTTCATGGGAAATAGACGGGGAAACAGTGGAAACAATGTCAGACTTTATTTTTCGGGGCTCCAAAATCACTGCAGGTGGTGACTTCAACCATGAAATTAAAAGACGCTTACTCCTTGGAAGGAAAGTTATGACCAACCTAGATAGCATATTCAAAAGCAGAGACGTTACTTTGCCAACAAAGGTTCGTCTAGTCAAGGCTATGGTTTTTCCTGTGGTCATGTATGGATATGAGATTTGGACTGTGAAGAAGGCTGAGTGCCGAAGAATTGATGCTTTTGAACTGTGGTGTTGGAGAAGACTCTTGAGAGTCCCTTGGACTGCAAGGAGATCCAACCAGTCCATTCTGAAGGAGATCAGCCCTGGGATTTCTTTGGAAGGAATGATGCTAAAGCTGAAACTCCAGTACTTTGGCCACCTCATGCGAAGAGTTGACTCATTGGAAAAGACTCTGATGCTGGGAGAGATTGGGGGCAGGAGGAGAAGGGGACGACAGAGGATGAGATGGCTGGATGGCATCACCGACTCAGTGGACGTGAGTCTGAGTGAACTCCAGGAGTTGGTGATGGACAGGGAGGCCTGGCGTGCTGCGATTCATGGGGTCGCAGAGTCGGACACGACTGAGCGACTGAACTGAACTGATATACAGTTTACAATGTTCTCATCCAGACTGCTCAGATCTGTTAATCCTGTTCAGATTTATTAGTGTCATTTAAATACCTTATTAAGCACCACCGATCATGCATAAATTTCCACCGGTAGACGTTCCCCTTCTAACCGCTGACCTAAGGAAAGCAACCCCTTCCCCATAATTGGACGTGTAACAGTGGTAGTTGGGACTTGCCTGGTGGCTCAGACAGTAAAGGCAGTTTTCAGCATCTTTCAGTTCAGTGCTAAATATTTCAGGATTGAAAGAAAAATCCTCCATCATGTTTTTAGCAACTTCTCATTGAGAATCAGAGAGTTTTCATCAATAGATGACTAACACGATAAGCTAGGTAAGCTCCTATCTATTCCGCCTTACCATTGACCTGACCTCCTCGCGACCCAACTCAGATCACGAAAACTCTACCCCAGTTTCCTTATTTTACCAAAGCAGGAGTAAGACTGAAAGTCTTCTATTGCATGCAAACAGTCTAGTTTATTGACAAACATTGATGAGCTTCTTGTAGTCAAAAAGCTACTGTATTTGCATAGTGGAGAAGAAAGTATGATGTGTGTATTAGTCACTCAGTCGTGTCTGACTCTTTTCGATCCCATGGACTGTAGCCCACCAGGCTCCTCTGTCCATGGAATTCTCCAGGCAAGAATACTGAAGTGGGTTTTCATCTCCTCCTCCAGGAGATCTTCCCAACCCAGGGATCGAACCTGGGTCTCCCACATTGCAAGCAGATTCTTTACCAAGCCACCCAATGCACCGTGTGGTATTCTCACTTCTTACCATGAAGTCCACTCACTTTTTAAAATAGGAGAGCCCTACCTGGTCTCCAGGCATGGTCGTAGGTTAGAGCTGCCATAACCAAGTATCACAAATGAGTAGCTGACACAAAAGAAGTGTACAATCTCACAGTTGTAGAGCCTAGACCTGAAATCAAGGTGTCAACAGAGGGCTTGTGGTTGCATTGAGATTGGGATGATATTAAAAAATGATACAATAGACAAGGACCCAGAACAGCACAGTGCTGTCCTCCATGGACCCTGTAAGGGCCACACAGTCACACATAGGTCTGACACTCTAATGCAAGGTGAATGGTAAACCAGGTTGGAAGCCATGGCCTACATTGGGGCTTTCAACCTGAATCCAGGTCTGACACCCACTTCCGAGCCACTGGACCTCTCCATCACCCAGGGTAACCCTGCATGGGTCAGCTTGGGAGGGATCCCGACCCTCTTACCAAGGGAAGAGGTGGGGAAGCGTGTGTATCTCACGTGCCTGTTGGTAGGTACTGGCATTCATGCTTGGAGTTCTGGCTGAACGGACAGAATTTCTTCCTCTTGAGGAAGGTAGGAGGTTTTTTCTCCTCCTACAAAGAAGGGGACGGGTGGGCTTCCGAATGCATCCAAATGAATTTCTGACTGCATGGTACACCGATTACCTCCCATCGTGCCCTGTGCCCAGCACCGCTCAGGACTCGATCCAGAGTCTGTGGTTGTTAACCAAGCTGGGGTCTGGCCCTAGAACTGAGCAAACACAATCGCCTGCGAGCTCAAACCCAGCAAAAATAACCTATGTCACCCGGGGTCTCACAGCGTTGGAGTGGCAGCCATGGCTTGTATGCTAATGAAGCAGCTAATAGTTACTGACCGCAGTGCTTCCCATGGCTGAGCATGAAAACACCAAAAGGGCGGTCAGCACTGTTTACCCTAATGCACTATTAAAAGAATACATTCTAGCTGAAGTTTCCTGATTGTGATCTCACAGGAAGGACCACCAGTGCATGCTTTCCTCCTGAAGGGTCAAGTGCTGGAAGTGATGGAAAGCCACATCAGATGAGATCTCGCATATTTTGAGTTTCTTTCTTAATTGACTTATGTAAGATCGTAATGCTTTATTTACAAAGGGAGAATTACTGAGGAATCGGAGTATAAACATTTTGCTAGAGGCAAAAGTAAATCACTTTTTGGCATGGTATTTTAAATGTCTGCATCATGTCCTCTGGACAAATGAAATGTGAATGAGGAACCAGCAATGGAATGAAGAGTTACCCTCTTCCTATTACAGGCTTCAAAGAGAGACCAGATGAGACTAGCAAACCTGAAGAATCCAACAGCTCGCCAGAAAAAGGAAACACAGAATGATCATATCTCTAGGAAAAGAAAGACAATTGTGTTGGCACAAGAATATGTGAGCCAGATTCACAGGGCCCGAGTCCACAGCCCAAATGGGCGACCAGGGATCAGTTTCCAAACTATCTGAGCATCAGTTTCTCCCCCTGTGAAATGAAGATAGTCATAGCACTGCAGCAGTTTCGGAATGCACCTCACAGCAAACCCACATCACAACGTAGGAGAGGTCTGTATAACACAGCTTAAAATCCAGAAGGTGTAAAAGAAAATGACAAGTTAACACCGTCAAGATAAAAAATGTCTATATGAATAAAACACCATAAACAAAATCAAAAGACAAAGGAGAAACTTGGAAAAACATTTGCATCTTATATAACGGAAAAAGAACTAATTTCCATAATAAATACAGTTCCCATAGTTTGATAATGAAAAGAAACAAAATTGAATTCTTTTTATTGGAGCATGGTTGCTGTACAATGTTGTGTCAATTTCTACTGAACAGCAAAGTGAATCAGCCACACATGTATGTGTACATATATACCCCCCTTCCTTGGATTTCCTTCCCATTTAGGTCATTACAGAGCTCTGAGTAGAGTTCCCTGTGCTGTATAGAAGGTTTTCATTAGTTATCTATTTTATCCACAGTACTGTATATGTGCCAGTCCCCATCTCGAAATTCATCCCGCACTCCCTTCCCCTCTTGGTGGCCATGTGTTTGTTCTCTACAGTTGTGTCTCTATTTCTAATTTGCAAATAAGCTCATCTATACCATTTTTCTAGGTTCCACATGTATGTGTTAATAGATATTTGTTTTTCTCTTTCTAACTTCCTTCACTGTTTGACAGTCTCCAAGTCCATCCACATCTGCAAATGGCACACATTTAAAATTCAGTTTTAAAATGTGAAAGTGATATGATCATAGAAAAAGAATAACAAATGGCCTTTAAACATTTGAAAAGATGCTCAATCTCACTCTTTTTTTTAAAGCTACACTAAGACACGGTTTCTCCCATTGGGTAGGCAAAACTCTAACAGTTTAATGACACAGTATGTTGGTGAGGTTGTAGGGGAACTAGTGATTCATGCATTCTTGTTGGAAGTGAAAACTGATATGACCCCTATGGAGCACAGTTTGGCAGTAAGTATTAAAATTACAAGTGCATAAATCATTTTTCTGACCAGTTCTGCTTCTAGGGATATACTTCATAAATAAGTTCTTAGGCATGCAAAATTATATGTAAATATTTTTAGCATTGTTTATAATTATATAAATGTTTGGTTAGAGAATAAGTTATGAATAATTAATATATGGCACACGCACACAGCTATAAAAATTTCTTTCACCTACTGATACAAAACCATCTCCAAGATATATCCAGTAGAAAAAAACAACATGTATCAGGTCGGTATGTACACTATGCTATAATTTATCTTTAAAAGAAGGATTAATAGTAGTAGCTTACACATTGGGGTGGGGAATGGGAACTGAGATGATGGAGCCAAAAATAAGCAGAAAACATTTCAGAATACATTTCCATATTTTTGGTGTTTGAATGATATAACTCTATTACTTATTCAAATATTAAATAGAAAATAATGCTGCTGCTGCTGCCAAGTCACTCAGTTGTGTCTGACTCTTTGTGACCCCATGGACTGTAGCCCACCAGGCTCCTCTGTTCATGAGATTCTCCAGGCAAGAATACTGGAGTGGGCTGCCATTCCCATCTTCAGGGTATCTTCCCAACCCAGGGATCAAACCTGAACCTCTTAGGTCTCCCGCATTGGCAGGCGGGTTCTTTACCCCTAGCACCACCTAGGAAGCCCATCTGGTGCTCAACTAGTTTTCTCTGTGAACATAAAATGTAGATTGTGAGTGTGTCAGTCTCTCAGTCGTGTCCAACTCTGTGACCCCAGGGACTGTAGCCCACCAGGCTCCTCTGTCCAGTATTTCCCATGTACTCGTTTGTTATATTATTTGTTTCCCATAAACTCAGATAAAGAACCCTATATAACTTCAGATTCAGAGAAAATTTTTAGACTTCTGAAACAATGTGACTATTTTGCTGTTTAGATAACAAATGCTTTTTAGAAATGTAGTTTGAACTATGCAGTTCAAGCCCTTTGTATGCATAGTTAAGTATCAGAAATCATGAAAGGTGATCATTTAACTTTGCTTAGATAATCAACGCATGTGAGCTCAGGTATGAGTAAGGGCTCTTCCTTTGAATTGGGCTTCCCTTGTGGCTCAGATGGTAAAGAATCCGCCTGCAATGCAGGAGACCTGGGTTCAATCCCTGGATTGGGAAGATCCCTTGGAGAAGGGAATGGCAACACACTCCAATATTCTTGCCTGAAAAATCCCATGGACTGAGGAGCCTGGTAGGCTACAGTCCAAAGGGTTACAAAAAGTCAGACATGACTGAGCAACCAATACTTTCTTCTTCCTTTGAATTAGCAGTTTCATTTTTCTTACCGTGAAATTTTAACATTAATGTCAAACTTGGTGTAACAATCATTTAGCATATCAGCAAGTTCAAGATGACAAAATTGCCCTTTTGGGGAAGACTATCAAATTTCAGTTAAAAGGATTCCTAGGCCCAATTCCAACCTGTGTGTGGTAGAGGCTTCCCCACACCAACTAGCAAGTCTTGTAACATCAGTTGAGTGTCCTATGACTCAACTCAATTCTGACACTATTTACCTGGAGATAACCTAGATTCCATACTTTAAGGGAAAGTCCTACAAGACCCCTCCATCCCATGTCCTCTCCAAAGGCCACCCTTCCAGCACCTCCACATGGTCACCCACCTACAGGCTCTCTGAAGCCTCTCCTTTCCGGTTTTTATGAGGGTTCATTACACAGCCATGATTAATTATCAATAAATCATTAGCCATTGACAACTGATTTGATGTCCAGCCCTCTCTCTAATCTGGTGGTTCAAATGGTAAAGACTCTGCCTGTAATGCGGGAGACCCAGGTTCCATCCCTGGGTCAAGAAAATCCCCTGGAGAAAGGAATGGCTACCCACTCCAGTATTCTTGCCTGGCAAATTCCATGGACAGAAGAGCCTGGTGGGCTACAGTGTATGGGGTCCCAAAGAGTTGGACAAGCATGAGCACCTAACACTTTCTATTTTTCACATCCTCCTTCCAATCACCTGGCATGTTCTCCTCCCAACAAACCTCTATCCTTAGATGGGATCCAAAATTGACCTCATTAGCATAACAAAAGACACACTTACCTCTTCAACACTTGGGAAATTCCGAGGGTTTTAAGAGCTATAAGCCAGAAACTGTAGATGAAAACCAAATATGTAGAAAAATGTTATGTTGGTCATCTGAGTGTCCAAATATATTTCTCATAAATCACAATATCACACAATGAACTTCTTCTTAAGCCCAAGAAAAATGTAGGAAAAAAGTAAGAAATTACATTTAATAAAATTAAATATATTGTAATATATTAATTTAATAATAAGCAAAAAATAACAACAAACTTAACATACTAATTCTAAACAGCATTAGCTCAACACATTCTCTGCACTTTCTAATTCTTCCTAAATTCTTTGCACACTTTTTTTTAACTATTTATCTGTTTTTATTTTGGGCTGTGCTAGCTTTTCTCTAGTTGAGCTGCTGGGGCGTCTCGCTGTGGCGCCTTCTCTTGCTGTGGAGCACCGGCTCTAGAGCGCGGGCTTCCGTAGCTGCAGCCCGTGGGCTCAGTATTTGGGGCTCCCTGGGTTCTAGCGCGCAGCCTCAATAGTCGTGGCGCACGGGCTTAGCCGCTCCAACGCATGTGGGATCTTGCCAGATCAGGGGTGGAACCCATGTCTCCTATAGGCTGATTCTTTACCACTAAGCCACCTGGGAAGCCCCCTTTACACATTTTTGATGCATCTACATAACTTAAGCAGTTTCCAAAGGACGTTTACTGGTGATCGAAAGCGTGCCCCCAAAGTTCCTCGCTCACGTATCCTAATGGTATGCGGTGTAGGTCACTTGAACTTTCTATTTCGATGTATATGATTCCAATTGAGTCTGTTACAATTAGGGAAGAGAAAGAAAAACAGGGAAGCTCTTTTGAAAGTTTGAAACTTTTCACAGGTGAAACAAGATGTGACTTAACTGCTGTAGGAAAGTGTTTTGAAGTTACCAGTTGGGACAAGACTAAGGGTCTGAGTTACAACAGACCAATTCTCAGGACTCTTGTTTCTCTTCTTGTTTTTCCTTCTTATTTATTCCTAAATTCAATGCACAGCAGCATGATCTAATTGGAAGAGAAAATAATGCGGATGAAAGTCTGATCCTAGCTACACTTACTACATGAATATCATCTTGAGCAAGTGCCTGAGCATCTTTGTATCTTTGGTTCTTCATCAGGATAATAAACAATTTTTTAATTCTTCCATAGGCCTCTTTAAAAATCAGCGGCATTGAGGTTTAATTCACATATTGTAAACTGCATCCACTCAAAAATATTCAATTTGATCAATTTTGCCTGATATATATACTCATGAAACCACCATCATCAAAATATGAAATAAATTGGTAATACTGGTATTGTCATATTTGTTCATTTTGTTTTACCAATTCTATTGAGTATGTAATAGTATCTCACTGTGGTTTTAATTTATATTTTCCATTGACTAACAGTGTTGAACATCTCTTCATATGTTTACTGGCCATTTGTGAAGTACTCAATCTATGCCTATTTTTTTAAATGAGTGTTTAAGTACTAAGTTTTCAGCATACTTTATATATTTTATTGACAGATAGTCCATTTTAATACTTCTTTGTGCTTTTCATGTTCTGTTTAATAAATTTTTTCCTCTCCAAGTGTCACAAAGATCTTTTATTCTGTTATCTGCTAGTGGGGGCAGGAGGAGAAGGGGACAACAGAGGATGAGATGGCTGGATGGCATCACTGACTCGATGGATGCTGAGTCTGAGTGAACTCCGGGAGCTGGTGATGGACAGGGAGGCCTGGTGTGCTGCGATTCATGGGGTCACAAAGAGTCGGACACGACTGAGTGACTGAACTGGAAGTGGAAGAGTCTGCATTTATAGATCTAAATGTAAAAATATAGATTTTGTTAATGCACTTAATTCTATGATCCATTATAAATTAATATCTGTGTATGCTGTGAGGAAAAAATCAATGTAATTTTTTTTCCCATATGGAAAGACTACTTTTTAAAAAACTTTTGATGACTAATAATAAACTAGTTGGGGGGGGTGGGGGTAGGGGGAACCACACTGCACGGATGTGAGAGTTGGACCATAAAGAAGGCTGAGAACCAAACAATTGATGCTTTCAAACTGTGGTGTTGGAGAAGACTCTTGAGAGTCCCTTGGACAGCAAGGAGTTCCAACCAGTCCATCTGAAAGGAAATGAGTCCTGAATATTCACTGGAAGGACTAATGCTGAAGCTGAAGCTCCAATACTTTGGCCACCTGATGTGAAAAGCCAACTTACTGTAAAGACTCTGATGCAGAGAAAGATTGAGAGCAAAAAGAGAAGGGAGTGACGGAGGATGAGATGGTTGGATAGCATCATTGACTCAATGGACATGAGTTTGAGCACACTCTGGGAGATAGTGAAGGACAGGGAAGGCTGGCGTGCTGCAGTCCATGGGGTCACAAAGAGTCAGACAAAGCCTTAGCCACTAGACAACAACACTGGCATCAGGACCTTGGTTTGTTGTGGAAAGCTCAGCTTCTCTGTACACAGGTGTGGAAACAAATCTCAGAGACAGAGTTCTGGGTGAAGCAGGAAAGGATAGCTTTATTGCTTTGCCAGGCAAAGTGGGCACAACGGGCTCATGCCCTCAAATCATGTGTCCCAACTTGGGGAAGATAGCGAGAAGTTTTATAGTAACTTTTCAAAGAGGGCATGGTCAGCTTGTGGACATTCTTCTGATGGGTTGGTGGTGAGGTAAGTAGGAGTCAGCATCATCAACTTTCAGATCCAACTGGTCTGGGGTCTACATGCTGGTGGGCAGCTTATCATCATTAACTTCTCCCATCTGGAGGGAGTTTCAGTATTTGCAAAACAGCTCAAAGATATTGCATCTGCTGATGGAGAAATAGGACCTTGCCCCAAGCCTGCTCTTGGTTTCTCCCAGGTCTCACGTCCCCTCCCTTCATTAATTTACAACTGCATGTATCTGCCTCATCCCTGGGTTGTGAAGATCCCCTGGAGGAGAAAATGGCAGGTATCCTTGCCTGCAGAATCCCCATGGACAGAGGAGCCTGGTGGGCTACAGTCCATGGGATCACAAAGAGTCGGACATGGCCAACTGACTAACTCTTTCACTGAATCTGCTCACTGGAACTCAGGGAAGGTCATGGAGGCTGAATGAAGGCTGTTTCCTATAATCAAAGAAACGGGGGACACAGAAAGGCTCTGTGCCCAGGAGCCCCACAGTTTATCAAGTTTCCCCAACCAGGGATCAAACTCATGCCCCCCTGCAGTGGAAGCGCAGAGTCCTAACCACTGAATCATTCTCATATGATTTCCCATAAGCCTACTGAATCAGTAAATTTAAATATTCCATTAAACTTGGGATTCCATGAACTTTTCTGTCGTTATTCCTTCAGATATTTTCCATCTCATTCTTTTTATCCTCTTCTTCTGGAACTTCAACTATCTATATGTTAGCCTTTTTGATATTGTCCCACACATCCCTGAGGGCTCTCTGGAATGTTTGTATTCTTTCTCCATCTCCCCTTCCTCCTCTTCTCTTCCTTCCTTCTCCTCCACTTCCTTGTCTTCTCTCTTGACAACAGGCCACTTTCTCCTGGTTCTTCTTGTCTTGAATAGTCTGGGATTATAACCCGGACATTGCGAACGCTTTGCAGTCAAGACTGAGTTCTGCTGTATTCATCCCAACGTTGTTGATACTTTGTCTTAACAGGCAGTTGACTTGATTCAATTGAAACAGCAAGCTCTGTCTCACCTGTGGTGGGTGGCAATGCAGATCTCAGTCATGCTGTCCCTCAGGATCCTTGGGGAATTGATTCTGGAATACCCACCTCCTCCATCAAGACCCCTGGATGCTCACAACTCTTAGTTGACCCTCCTGTTCTCGGGGTGTAACCCGCAGATAACCAGCTGTACTCCAAACCCAAGTCTGCCTTGTGCAGTGTTCAAACACAGAATTCAGGTCACCTCTCTTCTGGGCAATCCCTCACTTTCTCATTGCTGTGATTGCCCCAGGCTCCACCCTCTGCTTCCTTGGGCCAGAACACGATAGATCTTCCATTGGAGTTTCCAATCAGTCACACACCCTTTTTGACCATGTCCCATCCTCCGGTCAGAGCTGATGCCAGGAAATATACACCTTCCTCTGACGTTCAACTCCCCTCTGCCTGCGTATCCCTTTGTTCACTCTCCATATCCCTTTGTTGATCTTTGTGGATTGTCTGGAGTTTATAGTTGCACTGTGCTGGGGGGGTTGGTCCATTCAGTGCCCATTCCGCCACACCACTGGGCATGTGTCTTCTCCAATGTGTGTGCAACACCTAACAAAGAACTCTCAGCCTTGGGCGGGTGTTTCTGACAACCTCCCCCCGCACTCCCCAGTAGGCTTATTGAAGGGATAAGATGTGATCTTTCTGCATGTTCCATATTTAAAGTATATGGAGGCATTTACACACATAAAAATTGAGCAGCCTGTAAAAAGGCAATGCAGCCCAAACAAACATTACAAAACATATATTAATGCCTTAAGGAACCAGAAACAACTGGAGGTCCTCACCTAATGGATATGTAGGTATTGGGAAATGAGAAAAAGCGTAGCTTGGTTTCTGGCAGAATTGTAGGTGATACGACACTTGGATAGCAATGCATTCATTGCTCAGAAATATTTTCTATGGCAAGATTTAAATGTCTAAATCCTGAAAGTTACAGCGAACATCCACAGTCCTCAAAACACACTGAGATGCACACGACCTTAATGTATTCCTTCTGGGATTTTTAATTATAAAGTTCAATAACTCCTTTAAAGATAGGAATTGTTTGTCTGTTCAACAAACATTCCATCAGAGCCAAGCAATAAAGCCATCTGTAAAACTGGTCTTGCCAGGTGACTCAGTGGTAAAGAATCCACCTGCCAATGCAGGAGATACAGGTTCGATCCCTGAGTTGGGAAGATGCCCTGGAGGAGGAAATGGCAACCCACTTCAGTAATCTTGCCTAGAAACTCCCAAGGACAAAGGAGCCTGATGGGCTACAGTCCATGGGGTGGGAAAGAGTCAGATACAACTGACCACGCACACACACACAGGCCACAGGCAAGGAGCCTAACCTGCTTCAGGCCGCCGTTCGCTGCATTGGGTTCTCGTGCTCATATGAGGAGCAGTCAGGAGGCTTCTTTATTTTCCCAGTGCCCAACACAGTACAGCTTTCAAAACTGGACATCTGGCCCCAAAAGAGATTCCCGCTCTCAAATGGCTAAACCAATGTTGCTAAACTTAGCAGCTCTTGCCTAAGAATTTTCACAGGTGTTCATTTGCATGCATGCAATTCCTCTTGTTACATTAGCATTTAAACAAATTGTTTGAGTCCTGTTTCGAATCTAATTTGTGAATGTTGGTGTAATTCATGAATGTTTATGTCTGACTATGCAACCCCATGGTGGAGATAGTAATTTTTCAAAATGTCTGGCCATTCCCAGAAATTAAAGAGTCAGAAAATAGGCAAAATTTAAACTACCATCTGCTGGCCCCTGCTCATATTATCAAATGCCCAGGCTTTAAAAATGTCATCTTATTTAATACCCTTGCCTCTGTGGATGAAAAAAAGTTGCTTGCCATATCATTCAACAAAGGATGTTGTGGCCACTAAGCCAGCAGCCACTGGAGCCACCCCCAAATATGCACCCAGAAGGCATCTAGGGTGGAGCAAAGCATGATACTGGCCTGGAGAGCTAAATTTTCAAATTGTTTAGTCCTTAAGTCTTGTCCAATACTCTTTAAGACCCCATGGACTGTAGCCTGCCAGGCTCCTCTGTCCATGGGGATTCTCCAGGCAAGAATACTGGAGTGGGTTGCCATGCCCTCCTCCAAGTGATCTTCCTGACCCAGGATTGAACCTACATCTCATGCATCTCCTACATTGGGGGTGGGTTCATTACCTGCTGAGCCATTGGGGAAGTTCATGGTGAATATCAGCATCTATATTTTATAGATAAGAAAATTAAGTAACTTGCCAAAGAATGAAGTTGGCATTTGAACACAGATATTCTGAAGACATGCTCTTTTTCTTCATACCAGCATGGGGGTGGGGTTGGGGGGGAGGCGGGGGGCGGTGCGGTGAGTAGTAAATACTCTAGGTTGGATACTGGTTTTAAGTTCTTTCTGTAATAAACCTGCTATAAATAATCTGTAATAGAGCTTCACAGACCTGAAATATTTTTAGAACCACAGAGTAATTCCTGGGTTCAAATTAAAATCACATATATGTAAAAACAATTTTGTCATGCAAGTCTATTTTCCCCCTGTGTTTTGAAACTGTAAGACACCCAAGCACAGAAGGAGCATGGTGGAGGGGCTGCCCCAGGTAAGAAATCTGGGCTCATGGGCCTTATCACAGTCTGCCAAGTTCATTTCAAAAAATGTATTTTGGTCTCAGATCCTCTGACAAAAACAACTTTTATTTTTAAGAATAGGAAGAGTGAGGGGGGTTTTGGTATCTTTTTATAGGAAATTTCCATCCACTGGCTTTAAATTGTACTTTTTATTCAAAAGCACAGCATGTTTTTATATTTAAAACATCCTAGGAAACTGAGAGCCATTTTCTCACACTCTGAGTCATGGTTTTACTCTGACTAGGTGAACAGCATCCTCAAGGTCTTACTAGACAGACCCACTGAAACCTTCCAGATCAAAAGGAAATGATCGGTAAATAGCTGCTCCAATTTTCAGTTCTTCTGTAGGAGATGGAACAGAAGCTCAATACTCAGTATTAGCATCAGATTCAATAACAACTTCTGAGAAGAACAAGGATTAATCTGAAAGCTGGGCTCTCTTAAGTCAGACCCAGGTATTGAGGGGCCTTCCATCATTTTGGAGAACAAGGATGCAAACTCACAAACACAAACTTAAAAGCAAACAAAAATATGGAGAGAAACAAATCACAAATTATAAATTTAATGTTCACATTAGATAAGTTATCATTTGAATGAAGCAGTGGTTTGACAACAAACAAAATCCCCCTCTCAAAATTACATAATATTGTGATTAACAACCTCTAGACACATTTCATTAATGTTCCTTTTTCTGCATATCCTTTTTAATCACTTTTTAATAGGATTTTGTCTACACACCCTTTTAAATTGCTTCTTCCTATAAATAAAGATTTTGTAAAATAAACAAACATTTATATAAAATAAACATTTTCTGCAGAAAGAATAAAAGTTATATCTGGGTTTTTTAGCTTACTTTATTAAAATGGTGTTCTCATCAACATTAATAGTTTAGAATACTTTTTTCAGCTTCTCAACTCAGTCATGTCAAGTACATTTTTAGGGTTTTTGTCAAATTTAGAGAGATTTCGATCGTTTCTTTTTTTTTTTTTTTTTTTGTCCTCTGAGGCATTTTATTTGTATGTATTACATCCCTAGAAAAAGGATCCAAGGATTTTCCCTCCTGTATGTTTTCGTCTTGCTTCTTCATGGTCTATGATGCCAGCTGAGGTTGTCAGTACAATGAAACCAAGCTGACGGGATGGGAGCAGATTATTCTGCCATTTTTCTAGATCTTTTGAGTTGCACATCAAATCTAGGGCTGATCACTCCACACTTACTTAGCCTGACTGTGAGGTTCACAACAATTTTCCCAGCCCTGTGATCATCAATGATTTCAAATTCGCCAATATAACCATGCTTCATCATCACTGTTAGAAACCTGACGATGACTTTGGAGCACGGCCTAATAAGGACCTGGCGTTTGCCTCTTTTCGGCATTGTTGATACTCTTGAGAGCATCGGCCAGGACATTCATGCGCACCATTCTGGCGGCACGGAAAGATGGCGGAAAGAGGATCTCGATCGTTTCTTTCATATAGAGGCTGGAAAATCTGGAAAATCTTTCCACAGACACTTTCTGGCTCCGTATATTTCAAACCTTTTTTCTCCTCACGTACCCACATACTGTCAGCACAAGGCCCTGTAAAAAGTGTTCTTACAGGGACTTCCCTGATGGCTCAGTGGATAATACTCTGCCTGCAAATGCAGCGGACACGGGTTCAATCCCTGGTCCAGGAAGATTCCACATGCCACAGAGCAACTAAGCCTGTTCACCACAACCAGTGAGCCCACACTCTACAGCCTGCGAGCCACAACTACTGAACCCGAGTGCCTAGAGCCTGCGCTCCACAGCAAGACAAGCCCCGCAATCAAGAGTAGCCCCTCCTTGCAGCAACTAGAGAAAGCCCGTGCAAAGGGACGAAGACCCAGCATAGCCAAAACTCAAATAAACAATTTTTTTAACTGTTCTTATATGTGTTCTTATTCATCTCAAGCTGGGTGAGCAGGCATAGTGGTCAGTGGGAATTTCTCTGCAAGGCCCTAGTACCCCAGATCAGCTATCAATGGCTTATCTATTCAAGAAGGTGACAGCACCCTGCATAAATACACCTCACCGAAGTAAATGCATCCATTTCCCATATCCCAACCCCCAAAGCCCCATGGCCACTCCATGGCCATCCAAGGGCAGGGTGGGTGTGGGGGTCAGAGTGGAAGGAGACAGCAGTCTTAACTGATTGCATTTTAAAATATCTTTTGCAAATTTTTTCA
This sequence comes from Bos indicus, assembly GCF_029378745.1. Taxonomy (NCBI): domain Eukaryota; kingdom Metazoa; phylum Chordata; class Mammalia; order Artiodactyla; family Bovidae; genus Bos; species Bos indicus. Next base: position 95,826,774 of record NC_091768.1, on the reverse strand, counting down.
AAGCCACATGACCATTTGATCCATTTTTGCCCTGATCCTTCCTAAAACCTTAGGGGGAACCTGGGTAAGTAGAGGCTCTTAGCTCAAATGGCCTTTGCTTCTCAGTAAGAGCCACCCCTCCATGTCCTAGCTTTTCACATCCTTAGTCTTTCACTATCAGGGAAAATCATTCATGGCTCTTGAATTACTTCAGTCTTGTACCTACCCCATAATCACAGTCACAGAAGTTATCAGTTAAGTTATAGAGAGTGAAGGCTGAGCTCATAAGGCACCACGTTAGGTGCTTCAGGTATGTTCATTCCTTGACACATCACAGCAACACAGAAATATTCCTCCCATGTTCAGATAAGGAAGCAGGCTGAGAATTACTAAGTAGCACAGCAGGACCCAGGGCCAGCTCCCTGAAGCCCTTACTCTTTCTACTGTAATGGCTGCTTCCTGAGGTCTCTTTTCCCTCCCATAACAAAGTGACACACACTTATAACAGAAAACATTTTCAGCACAGAGAAATAGAAGGAATTTTTTTAATTACCTATACTTGTAATGGTTTATAATTGTAAATACCTATACTGTAATTACAGTGACTGAAGCAATGAAATTAAAAGACGCTTGCTCCTTGGAAGAAAAGCTATGACAAACCTAGTCAGTGTATTAAAAAAAACAGAGACATCATTTTGCTGACAAAGGTCCACGTAGTCAAAGCTATGATTTTTCCAGTAGTCATGTATGGATGTGAGAGCTGGGTCATAAAGAAGGCTGAGTGCTGAAGAATTGATGCTTTTGAACTGTGGTGCTAGAGAAGACTCTTGAGAGTCCCTTGAACTTCAGAGAGATCGAACCCATCAATCCTAAAGGAAATCAACCACGAATATTCATTGGAAGGATTGATGGTGAAGCTGAAGCTCCAGGACTTTGGCTACATGATGCAAAGACGCAACTTATTGGAAAAGACCCTGATGCTGGGAAAGATTGAAGGCAAAAGGAGAAGACAGCGGCAGCGGATGAGATGGTTGGATAGCATCACTGACTCAATGGACATGAGTTTGAGCAAACTCTAGGAGACCATGACGGACAGGGAAGGCTGGTGGGCTGCAGTCCATGTGGTTGCAAAGAGTTGGACACAACTGAGCGACTGAACAACAATACTTGTATTACACAGATAAAACCGTAGTTAAGCTTTTGGTATATTTCCATGTTTTATGGAAGTTAGACATTGAAATTATTATATTAAATAAATGTATTTTCCCCATTTTTAAAGAAACATACGTTCCTTGTCAAAAATATGAAAAATATTAAAAATTATAAACAAACTAAAACACATCTGAATTAGTTTTCTAGGACTGCTATAACAAAGTGGGCGGCTTACACACCAGGAATTGATGGTCTCCTAGCTATGGGATCTAGAAGTACAAGATCACGGTGTGACTCAGGCTGGGTCCTTCTGAGGCAGTAAGGAAGTCTCTCCTGGCTTCTCCCCTAGCTTCTGGTAGCTCCCTTGGCTTGCAGAAACACCACACCACTGTCTTTATCTTCATGGGGCTTCCTGCTTGGAGGGGTCTGTGCCTAAATTCCCCTTCTTAAAATGACACCAATCATATTGGACTAGGAGTCCACTATATTCCAATATGACATAGTTCTAATTCAACTAACTCTACCTGCAAAGACCCTATCTCCAAGGTTCTGAAGGTTAGGACTTTAACATGATTTGCAGGGGAGGGGAGAAAATTCAATCCATAACACCGTTCCATGAGCCAAAGAAAACCAATATTAGCAGTTTGAAGTGAAGTCTCTCAGTCATGCCTGACTCTTTGCGACCCCATGGACTATAACCTACCAGGCTCCTCCATCCATGGGATTTTCCAGGCAAGAGTACTGGAGTGGGTTGCCATTTCCTTCTCCAGAGGATCTTCCTGACCCAGGGAACGAACCTGGGTCTCCCGCATTGCAGGCAGACGTCTGAGCCACCAGGGAAGCAGTTTGCTGCTGCTGCTGCTAAGTCGTGTCCGACTCTGTGTGACCCCACAGACGGCAGCCCACCAGGCTCCCCATCCCTGGGATTCTCCAGGCAAGAACACTGGAGTGGGTTGCCATTTCCTTCTCCAATGCATGAAAGTGAAAAGTGAAAGGGAAGTCGCTCAGTCGTGTCCAACTCTTCACGACCCCATGGGCTGCAGCCTACCAGGTTCCTCCATCCATGGGGTTTTCCAGGCGAGAGTACTGGAGTGCGGTGCCATCCCCTTCTCAGTTTAGCGTTTCTTTTTGACACTCCTCCTACTGAAAGTGGGATCTATGGACCCTTTTCTTGAGTCTGGGCAAGTTAGCAACTGCTTTGAGCAGTGGCCCTAGCACTCAAGTCATCACAACCCAGGCACCAGACAGGAGAGTGGAAGAACTTCCAGAAGTTTCCAGCCTCTAACTGGAGACTCAGTCTTACCAACTGAGGTTCCAGGCTTCACGGGATAAACACAAACCACCCCCACTGCACCCTTTTCCAATTCCTAGCCCAAAGGATGTGGGACCCTGAGAAAATGGTTATTACTGAAGACGCTCGTCTCTGGGGGAACCGGTTACACAGCAACAGTAACTAGAAATGTTATGATTCTCAGTCCTTTTCCTGTTCCTTTATGAATATCACTCCTGCTGAACTGAGTCACTAACTTCCTTGATGAAAAGGAAATGATAAATTGTGTATCTGCTTCTGAGATTTTCTTTAAGAAATAGAAAAAGAGATAAGCTACATTTCTAAACATCAGCATCATATGTATATAATGAACGTGCTGGTTCCAACCATAGGTTAACAAGGGGATACTCACAAGTCCCAGATGAGATAAAGCAAAGCTTCAGGCTGCAATGGCTGCTAATACACGGTTTGCTCGTCTCGCCCAATTCAGAGTACCACAAGCCAGGCAAGCATCCGAGTTTGAAAGATGCAGAAAGCATAAGAGGCTCTTGGACGTGAAACCAATCAGTACGCTGCATTCAGATCTGTTCTGAGAAAAGGAGTGTTCAGTTCCTCTCGACATTGTATTTCAACCAGGTAAGTAGCTAAGACAATATTACCAGATGTTGGAAACCGAATCAGTTTTAAGCAGTCATCAAACTTGACATTCCTTCTGAAACAAGGGGTAAAGCATGTGGGAAGAGAAATATATTTTCTGGGAAATGGGAGTTACCTCAGGAGGAACAGTTCAGGGAAGCTTTGCAGGCCAAGTTTCACTCTCAGCCCCCAGAACTGACCAGACCACACGGAGGTCAACCAAGTAGCTACATTGTGGTCCAAAGTAAGGCTGGTCTCATGAGTCCTTCTGAATCATGGTTCCCTCATTACTGAGCTCTCATTTTGACTTCTCTTTTGTTAGTGTTTTTGTGAGTTGTTTTTTTTTTTTTTAATGAGGGACAGGATGGTCAATGGGCTTACCTGATAGCTCAGTTGGTAGAGTCCACCTGCAGTGTGGGAGACCTGGGTTTGATCCCTGGGTTGGGAAGATCCCCTGGAGAAGGGAAAGGCTACCCACTCCAGTATTCTGGCCTGGAGAATTCCATAGACTATACAGTCCATGGGGTGGCAAAGAGTTGGGCATGACTGAGTGACTTTCACTTTCATTTCTTTCAGGAATGTCTGGTGCAAGGCTGCAAATCTGAAAGTAAATGCCATTGCCTTGAAAAATAGTGGACTTTTTGAGTGTGAGGTTGTTCCCAGCATTTTCCCTGAAAACTCTAATAGACGTTGTTTAATTGTCTTCTGATCTTGAGTGTTACAGAAAAGCCTAAGGTCAGTGGGATTTTCATTTTTGCAAGGGGATTTGCTTCTTTTTGCCTGAATTGTCATAAGATCTGTCCTCTATGTCCTTGTAATGTAAAAACGTTGCCATTAGTTTTTCTTGGATTGTGGGGAACCCTCTTGATGTGTATTCAAGTACTAATACTTAACTCAGGAAACAGTTGTTAAATTAAGTCTAGTTGTTACTTCTATTGCACCATAGGAATAGCAGGCTTAGATTGAATTATCTGCTCTGCTATATATCAATCATCTATCTCAGCCACTCAGTTGTGACTCCATGGACCATAGCCCACCAGGCTCTTCTGTCCATGGGATTTCCCCAGTTAAGAATACTGGAGTGGCTAGCCACTCCTTTCTCCAGGGGATCCTCCCGACCCAGGTCTCCTGCATTGCAGGTTGATTCTTTACTGTCTGAGCCATCTGGGAAGCCCCAATAGGGTCAATATTTTTAATCCTTTCCTCTAGTTCTGGGAACATTTTTCAGGATGGTTCTCTAAATCACTGATGTGATACTCAACAACCTTCTCCATAATGTGGATTTGAATTGTTATTGCATCATCAATCTCCTTTGAATCACATATTTCTTAATCCCCCCTACTTCGTGTTGATTCAGGCACAGCAAGCTCTCAGAGCCTCAAGGTTCTAGGCGTTCTCTCACCTCTTGGGCTTCACACGTGGTGTTCTTCCCCCCTCATTTCATCCAGCAAACTCCTGCAAGTTCACACGACCTGATTTCCAGTGTCCTTTCACGCAGGAAGCTTGCCATGACCCCCAGCGTGGGTGAGGGGTCCCTGAGCTCCTACAGCACCCGGTCCCACCCTGTTATCACACGTCTCACACAATGTTTTAAGTTTCTGCCCCCCTGGTTACCGCACGAGACCCGTGAGGACAGCTGTACTCACCGTCCTTTTCTCGGCGCCCCAGCACCATCGCTGGCACTCAGAAAGCTCTTTTGCCTGTAGTATCACTCCCTTTCAGTCGCATCTAGCTGTCTTTCAAGTATTCTTTTTCTTGTGGTTTCCTGTCTTATTCATAGGTAGTGCCAGTGTTTTTAGGGATGCCGAACAGTCTCACTTCTAGAGATTCAGCTTCCTCTGACTATTCAAAGGCATAGTTCAAAGGCATATATAATCCAATTCTGAGAATATAAAGAAATACTATGCTGCAAAAAAAAAAAAAACAGGAAATTAACGTGATACAGATTTTGTTCAAATTTCACAAAATTTTATGCTAGTGTCCATTATTTGATTTCATGTCTTATTCAAGACTCCACATTGTATTTAATTGCATTGAGCAGCTTCAGCTGCATGCAACAAATCCTGGTAAATTCTCTTTCCATTTTTATTCTATTACATTTTCTAATCTTCCCTGTTATGGCTCCTTAGATACACCCATCACTTAAAAATGGGCATTTAATTTCCAAATACATGGGATGTTTAAAAGTATCTTTCATTTTCTTATTTTGATATCAATTTCTCATTTAAATGCTTTCTTCTCTGCAATCACCCTCTGGGTTTTTTCAGTCTCCTAACTTTATTGAGGCTTTCAATGGTTAAGTCAAAGATCTTAGTACATGTCACATTGCACTTGAAAATATGTGTGTTATTTTCAAATATCTTTTGATATTTTCACTCTGTATAATAGGCTCCAGTTTCATCCACCTCATTAGAACTGATTCAAATGTATTCTTTTTAATAGGCTGAGTAATACTCCATTGTGTATATGTACCAGAGCTTTCTTATCCATTCATCTGCTGATGGTCATCCAAAACATTTGCTTTTTATTTTTTCTTTAATTTGAAAGTCAGTATTAGTTGACATTGGCTTTCATCAATTTGAAATTCATATTCTCCTCATCAAAATCAAGATAATTCATAGCATCTTCTCCTTCAGCTCCATCTTCTCACCTTCTCAAGCTACAGGATGCTGTACTGTGGATGTCCTACAACCTTCATAACATCACAATGTTCCCTATTAAGTGGAGAAAGCAAGCTGGAACCAAAGAGATAAAGATCAGATGGAAAAACAGAGGGAAGTTAGGGCTGCTCACTTTGCTGTCATCCAAATCCCTGATTCCAGGGATTTTAATCAAATTTGAATCATAGCCCTTCCATCCTGTAGCACTGCCATTCCTGAAGTCACCTGAACTCCCCTTATAAACTTCAAAACATGCCCTTCTAGCCAAGCAAGAAACTGGATTCTTACCATTGCAAATGATAATCTTCACTAATACAACTGCTTAATATTGTACCTATACTGCTACAAACTTGGGCACAGGTGATTTTTATAAAAGTTGTTTTAACTCTTGTATTTACATCACACTTAACCATTTTCTAAACATCTGTTATACACATCTGTTTTGACATGTACAAATAATTGAGTGAGATGAGTAAAGTGGCATTTACTGTTACTTTAAAATAATAATGAAAGATTTAAAAAAATCAGTAAGATGAAAAATCACTTAAATTTTGCCTGAGGTCACACAGCTAGTGAGTGTAAAACTGGAGTTGAACCCCAGTCTTCTAACTCCCAATCCAGAGCTCTAAATCCAGAACCCTAGCCTGCTGATTCCCAGCCTTGCATTCAATATGTCCTTTTAGGCCTGTGCACAGATGTCAAATATTCTTTGTTCAGTTAGTTGCTCAGTCGTGTCCAACTCTTTGGACCCCATGGACTGCAACACGCCAGGCTTCCCTGTCCATCACCAACTCCCAAAGCTCGCTCATTCAAACTCATGTTCATCCAGTCTGTGATGCCATCCAGCCATCTCATTCTCTGTGGTCCACTTCTCCTCCTGCCTTCAATCTTTCCCAGCACGAGGGTCTTTTCCAATAAGTCAGTTATTCAAATATTCTAGAGAGAACTTAAACAGAAAACTTTATACAATGTAAACAATTACCTTCTAGTAGATCTATTTTTAAAATGTGATTTAAAAAAATAGTATTTCCTTAATACAGGTATGCTTGTGCTCCAATTATTCTATTTGCCAGAAAAAGCTAATGAAGAATTAGTGACACCTTGTGGCAAAAACTTATTAATTCATGAGCTGCTACCGTCCAAAGGCCTCACGCACTTCACTAAGTAGTTAAGACAATAGCAAAACATCTGGAAAGAATAATCTGTGGTTACAGACTCTGCATCTCACAACTAAAACTGTCCTCCCTTTGTTCCACTTGGGCTCAGTTCCCACCACTTCACAGAAACTGCTATTTTTGTGAAGTTCACAGACAACTTCCATGCTGGCAAACCCAACGGTTACTTCTCAGTTCTCATCTTACATAACTTCTTACATAATAACCAGGGTGACTCCACTGCTCCTGAAACTTTTGGTTTCACCAAGACCACACTCTTTCCTTTTTACTTTTAATGTCTCTAAAACCCTCTGAACTCTCACCAGTACCAAATTCTTATCTCTAGCTCCAACCTTTCCACCGAACTCCAGACACACGTCTAAACCAGCAGTGTGACACGTCCATTTGATACTCCAAGCATTTCAGAATGAAAAATGCCCACAAGAACTTCCACCCAATCGGCTGCATCTCAGGAAATGACATTAAATGATTGTTTTTGCACATCTGCAATATGAAACACAAAAACATTACTTCGCCAGAAAATATGGGGCTAGTACAGTGCTGAATTCAGATTTAAATCCACACACTACTTAACTGAATGCAAACGCAAAGGCAAACAACTGTTATCACTCAGTTCAGTTCAGTTGCTCAGTCATGTCCGACTCTTTGCGACCCCATGGACTGCAGCACACCAGGCCTCCCTGTACATCACCAACTCCCAGAGTTCACTCAAACTCATGTCCATTGTTGCATTGGTGATGCCATCCGACCAACTCATCCTCTGTCATTCCCCTTCTCCTCCTGTCTTCAATCTTTCCCAGCATCAGGGTCTTTTCAAATAAGTCAGTTCTTTGCATCAGGTGGCCAAAGTATTGGAGTTTCAGCTTCAGCATCAGTCCTTCCAATGAACATTCAGGACTGATTTCCATTAGGATGGACTGGCTGGATCTCCCTGCAATCCAAGGGACTCTAAAGAGTCTTCTCCAACAGCACAGTTCACTCAGGGAAGCATAAGCTTCACTTACACAAACCCAGTACTTTCACATCGCCAACACTAAAACCAGTGCATTTGCTGTTTCTAAGGACAGACCCGTCCCTTGACGCTTCATTTTTAGGGCAAGAGGAGACCCTAAAAGACTCAAGAAGACGCCCTGCTGCTGCTGCTGCTCAGTCGCTTCAGTCTTGTCCGACTCTGTGTGATCCCATAGACGGCAGCCCACTAGGCTCCTCTGTCCCTGGGATTCTCCAGGCAACAACACTGGAGTGGGTTGCCATTTCCTTCTCCAATGCATGAAGGTGAAAAGTGAAAGGGAAGTCGCTCAGTCGTGTCCGACTCTTAGCGACCCCATGGACTGCAGCCTACCAGGCTCCTCTGTCCATGGGATTTTCCAGGCAAGAATACTGGAGTGGCCCTTTACCAAAAAGATGTCTGTGGGGAGGCCCTCCACGCCTAAGGACCGCCCCCTGAAGGACTAGCAGCAGAACGGTAAGCAGGGAAGGAAAGAAGAAAAAGGCAGACCAGCTACGCAAGCGGACCCTGGGGCGGGAGAGGTGGCGGTGCTCGGAGACAACGGGGAAGCCCCCCAGCCCGGCCCTGGCACGTAACAAGAGATAGGAGGCTGGGCGGCAGGCGTGTGCGGTCGTAGGGGGATGGCCCGATCAGAGGCGCGGCGGCAGGCGCGGGAGAAACGGCCAAGGGCGGTCCCCGAGGAGCGGGCTCTGCGTGAACAGCGCCAACCCAGGCCCCGCCGAGAGCCCCTCGAGAGTGGGGCCGGGGACCATCGCCGCCCTCCTCAGGCCTCTGCTGGGGCCGCCGGGCACGCCTCCTTCATGCGCAGGCTCGTTGACCAGGAAGACGCGGGTGGGCAGAGTCAAGAACCGGAAGTGCTCGGGCGCACTGGCAACCTTCCCCGGAAGCCCGCCAGCCAGAACAGCCCCGAGGCTCCGCCCCTCGACGGAACGCTGGGTTGCTGGGCAACCGGCGCGGGCGCCGCGGGAGGGTTCGGTGGTGCCCAGAACCGTCCCTGTGTAGCTCCTACTTCCTGCCCCGGCAGTCTCCCGGCCCGCCCGCCTCCCTTCTTGCCGCCCCTCCTCGCATCACGGAATCCCTGCCCTTGGCACTACGTGCACCTCTCCGGCTCCCACGACACTCTAGTGCCCACCTGCTTCGAAGCCAAGCTTCATCAAAAGGGAAGCGGGCCGACCCCGAGCGCGACCTCCACGTTGGCTGAGCGCGCCTCCCCGGCCATGGCCACCTACACCTACACCAGCCGGCCCCGGGCCCTGCCCTGCCAGCGCCGCCGTTACCGGGACGACCTGATGCAGCAGTGAGTGAGCAAACCGGCCTCTGTGGGGTCTCTCCTCATCCTGGGGCCGCGGGATCTTGATCCTTTCGCCCTGGCAGAACCTGCCTATGCTGCTTTCCCTTCCTTGCTCTCTGAGAAATAAATTCTCTCCCTAAGGAACTCTACTGGAGAAGGAAATGGCAACCCACTCCAATATTCCTGCCTGGAGGATCACAAGGACAGAGGAGGCTGGTGGGCTGCCGTCTAGGGGGTTGCACGGAGTCGGACACAACTGAAGCGACTTAGCAGCAGCACAAGAAACTCTCCTGTGTTGTGGAGGACTGAAGCAATAAAGGGAATTAGTTAACTTTTTAGTGGTCATGATGCTGGCATGATTGATAACATGTGCAGGGAAACGACTTATTATTCAGTCAACAGGTGGTTATTGGCCGACTGTGTGCCAAGCAGGCACCTTCTAGGAGCACCAACATACATTTTCTTACCTACTCTCCAGTGCTGTGAAGTTAGTTTTATATTATGTATTATGCATAACAAGAAACTGGGATACAAAGGTGTACCTCACAATAGCGTGTCCATAACGGGAGCCACGTAAATCTCTTCACAGGAATCAGGTTCTCCTTCCATGTTGGACTGCAAATTGTACTTTTACTTCATCAGTGTTGCAAATATTCAGGTATCCATATTTGGAAAGGGCGTTAAATATTATGGTTCTCTTAAAGTTCTTTCTGTATGCTTCAAATTTTGGAATCAGCAGAACTTTCCAAGAATGCAGGCTCCATGGAAGCAAGACCCTTTATGACTTTTATTCACTAAAGATCTACCTGACAGATAGTTAGCACTCAACACAGATTGTTGAATTAAAGACTGAACATGAGTTCTTGATGCTTATTTCAAGCTGAGTCTAAAATCATAATTATCTTATTCTGACAATAAAGACATGTGTTAATAAGAAATGCCTATCACTTTAAGAAAACCAAAATAAGAACATTTAAATTATAAAAGTTTTAAATTCAGTTTTAAAAGGGACTCCTTGGAGAAATATTTCCTAGTGCCTTGAAGTGGTTGCTTACAAATCCTTCCTATTAAATCACACCAAGAGATGACAGAAGAATCATTGGTGGTTCCTTGGAAACAATTTCTCTTTTTAGAGAATTAGTTGATTGGTATATTGAAGCAATCTGAATCAAGCCTTTGAGAGGAGTTCTTTTGGATGTGTCTGTTAGATTTTTCAGTTTACAAATTTATAAAAGTAATACATTCTTGTGAAGCCAATGGAAATTACAAATAAGGAGTAATAAAGGCAAAGTTAATTGTCTCTCACCCATCTCTACTCCTGCTTCTCTGTTGTAAGCAAACTTAAGTCTTATTCTTCCACAGCTTCTTGCTTGTGCACAAAGAGGAGCATATGTACGTGTATATGGAAGGTTTTGTTTCCGAAATGGAATCATACTGCTGCTGCTGAGTCGCTTCAGTCGTGTCCGACTCTGTGCGACCCCACAGACGGCAGCCCACCAGGCTCCCCCGTCCCTGGGATTCTCCAGGCAAGAACACTGGAGTGGGTTGCCATTTCTTTCTCCATATTAATCTGCACTTGGCTCCCTCTACTTTTTTTCTCCTCCACTTTTTTATAAACTAATTCCTTTTTTCCCCAAATTTCTTTCTGTATACATTCACACACAGATCTAATTTTTAAATATATGTACTCATTCATGCCTGTGGGTATTCTTAGTACAGCCTTATTCTCTAGCCCCTTCTCTTGCAAACATGCTGTCCCTCTCCTGCCTCCAAACCACATTAATGACTTTGAATGAATACTTTGGTACTTTTCTCCAGACACCCATGTTTATGTACACATGTATGAATACAAATATATACATACAGATACACATCTGCACGGCCTTTGTCTTCTTCATAACAATGTAGCATACATAATTCTCAACATCTTCCTTCTCTCACCTAATTGTGGAACTTCCCTACTTTATCAACGGTGCTAAAAAAAAATCTATTTTCTTAAAATAGTTTCACCTTAGTCTAAATCCTATTAAAAATGAGTTGGCCCCAAAGACAAATATCATATGATATCACTTCCATGTGGAATCTACCAAAGTAATAGAATTTTTATTTACAAAATGGAAATAGATTCACAGACATAGTAACTTATGGTTACCAAAGAAGAAAGGGGATGAGGAATAAAGTGGAAATCTGAGGTTAACAGATACACACTACTATATATAAAATAGATAGCAAGGACCTACTATATAGCACAGATATTTTCAGTATCTTATAATAACTTATACTGGAAAAGAATCTGAAAATATATATTATATATGTATAATTGATATACTTTGCTGTATACCTGAAAGTAACTCAATATTGTAAATCAAATATACTTTAATTTTTGAAAATGAAAAGTTGACTTTTAGATACCAATGCTCCATTACACTCATAATTTAGAATTTACTTTTTTACAGACCTGAAGAACCTGTGCATTACGGAAACATAATGTATGACAGAAGGGTGATCCGAGGCAACACGTACGCCCTGCAGTCAGTACCACTGGTAAGTACAGTTCGAATTGTCTGACACAGAGTACTCCAGACTACCTGTGGTGAAGGAGCAATTTTTGTTTCTGTCTTTAAATTTCTAATCTGTTACAGACTAAAACATTTATGAAATAAAATAAGGATGGATTGCTAGAAAAATGAAAGGGGAAAAAAATGTATGCAAAATATAAGCCAGATAGTGGTTGGCAGGGAATGGAGGAATAGAGAAGTATTATTTAATGAGTACGGAGTTTCAGTTTCACAGAATGAAAAAAGTTCTGGAGATGAACGGTGGTAGTGGTTGCGCAACGTGAGTGTACTTAATGCCCCTGAACTGTGCACTGAAAAGTGGTTTGGTTCAGTTCAGTCACTCAGTCGTGTCCAACTCACTGCAATCCCATGGACTGCACCATGCCAGGCTTCCCTGTCCATCACCAAATCCTGGAGCTTACTCAAACTCATGTCCATAGAGTTGGTGATGCCATCCAACCATCTCATCCTCTGTCATCCCCTTCTCCTCCCGCCTTCAATTTTTCCCATGATCAGGGTCTTTTCCAATAAGTCAGTTCTTTGCATCAGATGGCCAAAGTATTGGAGCTTCAGCATCAGCCCTTCCAGTGAATATTAGGGACTGATTTCCTTTAGGATTGACTGGTTGGATCTCCTTGGGACTCTCAAGAGTCTTCTCCAGCACCACAGTTCAAAAGCATCAATTCTTTTCACTCAGCTTTCTTTATAGTCCAACTCTCACATCCATACACATGACTACTGGAAAAACCATAGCTTTGACTAGATGGACCTTTGTTGGCAAAGTAATGTCTCTGCTTTTTAATATACCATCTAGGTTGGTCATACCTTTTCTTCCAAGGAGCAAGTGTCTTCTAATTTCATGGCTGCAGTCACCATCTGCAGTGATTTTGGAGCCCAAAAAGGTAAAGTCTGTCACTGTTTACATTGTTTCCCCATCTATTTGCCTTGAAGTGATGGGACCGGATGCCATGATCTTAGTTTTCTGAATGTTGAGTTTTAAGCAAACTTTTTCACTCTCCTCTTTCACTTTCATTAATAGGCTCTTTAGTTCATCTTCACTTTCTACCATAAGGGTGGTGTCATCTGCATATCTGAGGTTATTGATATTTCTCCTGGCAATCTTGATTCCAGCTTGTGCTTCATCCAGCCTGGCATTTCGCATGATGTACTTTGCATATAAATTAAATTAGCAGGGTGACAGTATACCACTTTGATGTACTCCTTTCCCGATTTGGAACCAGTCTGTTGTTCCATGTCCAGTTCTAACTGTTGCTTCTTGACCTGCATATAGATTTCTCAGGAGTCAGGTCAGGTGATCTGGTATTCCCATCTCTTTCAGAATTTCCCAGTTTGTTGTGAACCACACAGTCAAAGCCTTTGGCATAGTCAGTAAAGCAGAAGTAGATGTTTTTCTGGAACTCTCTTGCTTTTTTGATGATCAGTGCATGTTGGCAATTTGATCTCTGGTTCCTCTGCCTTTTCTGAATCCAACTTGAACATCTGAAAGTTTACAGTTCATGTACTTTTGAAGCCTGGCTTGGAGAGTTTTGAGCATTTGCTAGCATGAGATGAGTGTAATTGTGCAGTAGTTTGAACATTCTTTAGCATTGCCTTTCTTTGGGATTGGAATGAAAACTGACCTTTTCCAGTCCTGTGGCCACTGCTGAGTTTTCCAAATTTCCTGGCATATTGAGTGCAGCACTTTCACACCATCATCTTTTAGGATTTGAATTAGCTCAACTGGAATTCCATCACCTCTACTAGTTTTGATTGTAGTGATGCTTCCTAAGGTCCACTTGACTTCGCATTCCAGGATGTCTGGCTCTAGGTGAGTGATCACACCATCATGGTTATCTGGGTCATGAAGATCTTTTTTGTACAGTTCTTCTGTGTATTCTTGCCACCTCTTCTGAATATCTTCTGCTTCTGTTAGGTCGATACCTTTTCTGTCCTTTATTGTGCCCATCTTTGCATGAAATGTTCTGTTGGTATGTCTAATTTCTTGAAGAGGTCTCTGCCTTTCCCATTCTATTGTTTTCCTCTATTTCTTTGCATTGATCACCGAGGAAGGCTTTCTTACCTCTCCTTGCTGTTCTTTGGAACTCTGCATTCCAATGGGTATATCTTTCCTTTTCTCCTTTGCCCTTTGCCTCCTTTAATCCCTTAGTCATCTGTTGTTTGTATACTTGAACAGGCTTTGTTCGGACTAAAGTTGTTTTCTTTGTGAGCTAATGTATTTTTTATGGAAATTCTGTCATGAAATTAGGCTAAAAAAAAATTCAAGTGGTTTTCAATTTCTTAACTACACATTAAAATCTATTGTGACTGAATGGTTACCTCAGTTTACTAGGCATCAGAGGAGTTCATGGTAAAAAAAATCCTTGAATGAGGAAAAACAGTTTATTATTTGGGATTCTGCACCCATTTTATTCTGGTTAATGGTCATACTTTGAAGTTACTTTTATGTGTTTTACCAGATACCTTTGTAATTGCCTGACAAATTTCAGGTGAATTTTTAATCACCAAGTCACCGATGAGCAGGACGTGCTCTGTGACGGGTGCCTTCATGCCACCCAGGAATTGGTTTGGAGAAGCACTCCTATACACCTTGAGAAATATTTCCTAAGTTTTATAAGCCTTTTCTGTCATTCAGCCTGGGCAGCCTGATCCTGTAGAGATTCAGAGACAGCAGCAGGCTAGGAGGAGGGCTTTTGCCAGAAAACAAGCCCAAGAACAGCTCAGACCGCGTACACCCGAACCTGTGGAAGGCAGGAAACATGTGGACGTGCAGACAGGTATGTGGGCCCACGGCTTGGTGGCTCCTCAGAGTGTATGGTTTTCTGAGTCAGTTCATTTTGTTTGACTTTCATATTAACGTATCTGTTATGCCATCTAGTATTTCCCTGTCACGTGGTAGAAGAAGTCCGTTTAGTAAACAAACTCATAGACTGAATATTGTTATTATATTGGGTACGGCTGAAAATGTGACATGGCGATTTTTTTAAAAAAGAATATAAGGACCAAATTAATTCTCTCAGCCCTTTTCACAAATGCTGTTCTCCAACTGGGAGTATTTCCTGCTTTTCATAGCCCAAGATGAATCACTCTTGGACTCGTGGAAGGTGGAGAGCAGTATAGTTTTATTTTGGTATTCTGTCTTTTGAGAGAAGTAAACCCATTTACTGAATATCTGAAAACTGCATATCTGAAAATGTGGGTTATTAGTCCAAGCTTTACTAATCCCGGGGCTTCCTGGGTAGCTCAGCTGGTAAAGAATCCGCCTGCAAAGCAGGAGACTCCACTTCGATTCCTGGATCCAGAAGTTCCCCTGGAGAAGGGATAGGCTACCCATTCCAGTATTCTTGGGCTTCGCTGGTGGCTCAGATTGTAAAGAATCCACCTGCAACGCAGGAGACCTGTGTTTGATACCTGGGTTGGGAAGATCCCCTGGAGGAGGGCATGGCAACCCACTCCAGTATTCCTGCCTGGAGAATTCCCGTGGACAGAGGAGCCTGGCAGGCTACAGTCCATGGGTCGCAAAGAGTCGGACACGACTGAGTGACTAAGCACAGCACAGCACAAACCTGTTTAGATCTGAGTCCCCCACCTCTCTCACCATGGCCTCTTCTAGCTCCTTTTGTTCTCCATTCCCTTGCATCCTCCCCAGGGCCACATAGGCTCTCCTAGGCTGCTGCTGCTGCTGCTAAGTCGCTTCAGTTGTGTCCGACTCTGTGCGACCCCATAGATGGCAGCCCACTAGGCTCCCCCGTCCCTGGGATTCTCCAGGCAAGAACACTGGAATGGATTGCCATTTCCTTCTCCAATGCATGAAAATGAAAAGTGAAAGGGAAGTCGCTCAGTCATGTCCGACTTTAGCGACCCCCTGGACTGCAGCCTACCAGGCTCCTCCGTCCATGGGATTTTCTAGGCAGAAGTACTGGAGTGGGGTGCCATTGCCTTCTCCGTTCCTAGGCTAGTGCCAGGCTTTTCCTACTTACCTGACTGTCGTCAGCTGTGGGGGTTTACCTGGACCCATAAGGTCCAGCTGTGTTGTTGACAGACTCTTGGTCGTCAAGCAATACTTGATGTTTTCCTTGGACATAACCAGAGATATTTCTGGATAGTAAGGACAAAAGGTTGAGGACCATTCCAAGCTTTTTCCTACCTTGAGACCAAGTCTAGAATAAGTACATGTCTGTGATTAGCCAATATAGTTGTAATTCTGTAAGAGCTAAATTTTAGTCTTTACTTATACCGTCAGAATATGAAGTGATAGAATAGCAGCCACTTTTTGTTGAGTACTTCCTGTGTCTCAGAGACACAGGTCCTTTACCTGTGTCTCCTTTATTATGCAGACTGTAGGTGACTGATAACCATGATCCCTTTTGCAGATAAAGAAACCAAGACCCAAAGAGGATGTAATCGCTAGGTCCTATGTTCAACAGCTGACTCCAGTTCTCATGTTCTTTGCATGATGCCATACTGCCCTTGCCTCATGTAAATTATTCCCAAGGTGAAATTTGTTTTCCTATATCTGTTTATGATATGTAGGCTAGAGAGAACGTCCATAACACAATGATGTGATGCGTAGTTTTTTTACATGTCCAGGAATTTTCAAACCTTTGAACATTGATTATCTTAAGACTTGTCACATGGCTGGCTCGTCAACTTTCCATCCCATGTTATGTTTTGTGTTGTATATACATCTATAGGTTCACATTCTTTAGTTCTGTTTTCAAATACAAAGTTAAAGTCGCTCAGTCATGTTTGACTCTTTGCGACCCCATGGGCTGTCCATGGAATTTTCCAGGACAGAATACTGGAGTGGGTAGCCTTTCCCTTCTCCAGGGGATCTTTCCAACCCAGGGATCAAGCCCAGGTCTCCCGCATTGCAGGCAGGTTCTTCACCAGCTGAGCCACAGGGAAGCCCGTTTCAAATACAAAGCTCGGTGATCTCTCAACATTTAGTAAATGTTCTAGCCTGACTGACTCTGTGGTCTTCCAAATATATAAAAATGCTTAGTACACTATGTGGATTGAACCCCACATTTGAGCACCTTTATTTCAAGACTTATATTCTGATCCATTCATTTCTGTTTTGAAGGGGCTGTAGTTTCAAATTCTTGAAAAAGACCAGAATTTCAAACTCAATGTATATGGTGTTCTCTTAGAACTATACCTTGAAGAAATTGCCGACCGCATAGTAGAAGTTGATATGGAGTGCCAGACAGATGCGTTTTTGGACAAACCACCAACACCGCTCTTTATTCCTGCCAAAACTGGCAAAGATGTGGCCACCGAAATTCTAGAAGGAGAGGTATAGTACATTATTAGACTTCTCTCTGTCTTCTTTATAAAGAGTGAGGTTTAATTAAAACCTTAACATAAGTGCAAACCACTTCATAGTCAGGAAGATTCTAAATACTTACTGCATTTCCTTCCAAATGGTGTATGGTTTTATCCTGAGCTACCCAGAAATGTTTTTAAATATCATGATCTTTTACTTTTTAGTCTTTAAAAAAAAAATTAAATGCCATGATCTGATTTTCCCTCTTTGCTGATCAGAAATAAAAAATTTTAGAAATGTGTTTAGAATATTTATATATTTAATTTTTGTGTGTTTGCATACTTGCTTAATGGATGAACATAAGGTAGATTTGTACCAAATGAGGAAAAATAATATCTCTGGTGTGAAAGGTTCCACTGCTAGTTGCTTGTTGATTATATAAGTTTTATGAAGATAATTCTCTGTGTTAGGAAAAAAGTCCTAAAATAATTAATTTTTATATCAGTGTGGAATACATGAATACAGGCCAGTTTACGAAACTGAAGAAGAGAAGGCAGTGTGCATAATGACTTAAGTGAGATTTAAAATGCGAAGGAATTCGAAAGTACTGTCATTGAATTAGGAAATAAAATTAGTCTTCATAATCTATACAGAAGACGATCTTTGCCTCTAAATCCTAGAGATGAATCACCAAAGTATCCATCATTCTTGTTCCTTTGTTCTCCAAACTGTTATCAAAACAACCAATAAAAATCAAGCAGAAAAGACGGAGAACAAGACAGACAAAGATATTTCCCTTGGGTTTAGAGTTTTATTGGAAAATCATTGAGAATGAAGGTTCATTCTGATGATTGAATAGATCTTTTTATAACTTTGCTCCTATCAGTTTTTGCCTGTAAAGAGCCCCTGTGCCTTTTGGGCTGTCTTGAAGGTTAGAAACGGTAAAGTACCAGCTCATTGTCTGGCACACAGAAGACCCTCAACAAGTAGTATCCTGTTATTTATTGCTGCTCTTATGGGATATTTTTTTCATTGAGCCTTTGGTCCATGATTAAAATTTTAAATTTGTTTTGTGTGTTTAAGCTGTTTGACTTTGATCTTGAAGTTAAACCAATGTTAGAAGTTTTGGTGGGAAAGACCATCGAGCAGTCTCTTCTGGAAGTGATGGAAGAAGAAGAGTTGGCGAACCTGCGGGCCAGTCAGTACGCATATGAAGAGCTTCGCAACATCGAGCTTGCTGAAGTCCAGCGACTTGAAGAGCAGGAGAGGCGACACCGGGAGGAAAAAGTAGAGAATTTTCGTTTTCTCTCTCAGACAGATTTCGGTTACTTAACAGATTATGTTCAAAATCACATGTAGAGCTAAGAGGTCTTGGCAAACTTGTTAGAAAAGACATGTTTGTTGTTCAGGTCTCTCCTATAGATCACCGATCTTTCATGAACAATTACGTTTTTAAAATTCCAGTTTACATAGATGTATCTAAATAGAGATGGACTTCCCAGGTGGCTCAGCAGTAAAGAATCTGCCTGCCAGTGCAGGCAACCGAGGTTCTACTCCTAGAGAAGGAAATGGCAGCCCACTCCAATATTCTTCCCTGGGAAATCCCATGGAGAGAGGAGGCCTGGCAGGCTACAGTCTATGGGGTTGCAAAGAGTCGGACTAAATAACACCAACAACCTAAATAGAGTTCCCCAAAATTCCTACAGGTCACAATTTAAATTACATATGTCCCAATGAAAGGCACTCTTAAATATCAAGAGTCCTGGAGAAGAAATAACATCAGTTTGCCAAAAATCAATGGCAGAAAAGGTGGCAGGAAAAAGTGGAGTGTATTTGGGTAGATGGCGAGTAAGAAAGAGGATCTGGAAAGAATTCTGGGTCTTTTTCTCAGTGGCTGGCTCTGCTCCACACCCTTACAAATACACCTACTATCTGAGTCTTTACAGAATATTTCTTCAGATTATAAGGTTTTTAGAACCTTTAATAAGAAAAGTTGTAGAATCCAATCATTAAATACACCACAAACCTCTGGTTAGGAAGCACTAGGCTCGGTACAGTTTAATAAGAATCTGTCTGGGGATGGCAATAACTCACCCTGCGTTAAACACTGGATGATAAATGATAAAGTGAAAGTGAAGTCGCTCAGTCCTGTCCGGCTCTTTGCGACCCCACGGACAGTAGCCTACCAGGATTCTCCGTCCATGGGATTTTCCAGGCAAGAGTACTGGAGTGGGTTGCTGTTTCCTTCTCCAGGGGATCTTCCCAACCCAGGGATCAAACCCAGGTCTCCCGCATTGTAGACAGACGCTGTCTGAGCCACCAGGCAAGTCTGTGGATAAATGATAAAGGGTTTCCAAACACCTGAAAGGGCTCAGAGTCTACCTTCCCACACGAATAGCTGAGTTGTCAGAACATTCTACTCCAAACCTAGTCAGATGGACTTTCAGTTTTCCTCCAAAATGAGTAACTTTGTAAAGAGCACGGGTCTGTTGATAAGGATTGTGCAAATGCACGATTGTATATTCACAAGGATAAGGTGAATCCTAACAAAATCAGCTTTGTTGAAATAATTGGTGAAGTTTTTATCAAAGAAAAGTTAAATTTGTTTATTTACTGTTTGGTGGTGTGTGCGTGCTCAGTCGTGTCTTACTTGGACTGCAGCCTGTCAGGGTCCTTTGTCCATGGAATATCTCAGGCAAGAGTACTGGAGTGGGTTGCCATTTCCTCCTCCAGGGGACCTTCCTGACCCAGGAATTGAACCCACGTCTCCTGCCGATCAGTTAGATTCTTTACCACTGAGCCACCTGGGAAGCCCTTACTTACTATTAGGAAATATTTTCAAAGTTTAAGCAAATATAAATCTTAATGACTTGTATTCTTCATTTTTTATAATATATATTACTTACTATTAGGAAATATTTTGCCTTTTCATACTGTTCATGGAGTTCTCAAGGCAAGAATACTGAAGTGGTTTGCCATTCCCTTCTCCAGTGGACCACATTCTGTCAAATCTCTCCACCATGACCCACCCGTCTTGGGTTGCCCCACAGGCATGGCTTAGTTTCATTGAGTTAGACAAGGCTGTGGTCCTAGTGTGATTAGATTGACTAGTTTTCTGTGAGTATGGTTTCAGTGTGTTTGCCCTCTGATTCCCTCTTGGAACACCTACCGTCTTACTTACAAATAGCTGTGAAAAGAAGAGAAGCAAAAAGCAAAGGAGAAAAGGAAAGATATAAGCATCTGAATGCAGAGTTCCAAAGAATAGCAAGAAGAGATAAGAAAGCCTTCTTCAGCGATCAATGCAAAGAAATAGAGGAAAACAACAGAATGGGAAAGACTAGGGATCTCTTCAAGAAAATCAGAGGTACCAAAGGAACATTTCATGCAAAGATGAGCTCGATAAAGGACAGAAATGGTATGGACCTAACAGAAGCAGAAGATATTCAGAAGAGGTGGCAAGAATACACAGAAGAACTGTACAAAAAAGATCTTCACGACCCAGATAATCACAATGGTGTGATCACTGACCTAGAGCCAGACATCCTGGAATGTGAAGTCAAGTGGGCCTTAGAAAGCATCACTACAAACAAAGCTAGTGGAGGTGATAGAATTACAGTTGAGCTATTCCAAATCCTGAAAGATGATGCTGTGAAAGTGCTGCACTCAATATGCCAGCAAATTTGGAAAACTCAGCAGTGGCCACAGGACTGGAAAAGGTCAGTTTTCATTCCAATCCCAAAGAAAGGCAATGCCGAAGAATGCTCAAACTACCGCACAATTGCACTCATCTCACACCCTAGTAAAGTAATGCTCAAAATTCTCCAAGCCAGGCTTCAGCAATACATGAACCGTGAACTTCCTGACGTTCAAGCTGGTTTTAGAAAAGGCAGAGGAACCAGAGATCAAATTGCCAACATCCGCTGGATCATGGAAAAAGCAAGAGAGTTCCAGAAAAACATCTATTTCTGCTTTACTGACTATGCCAAAGCCTTTGACTGTGTGGATCACAATAAACTGTGGAAAATTCTGAAAGACATGGGAATACCAGACCACCTGATCTGCCTCTTGAGAAATTTGTATGCAGGTTAGGAAGCAACAGTTAGAACTGGACATGGAACAACAGACTGGTTCCAAATAGGAAAAGGAGTTCGTCAAGGCTGTATATTGTCACCCTGTTTATTTAACTTATATGCAGAGTACATCATGAGAAATGCTGGACTGGGAGAAACACAAGTTGGAATCAAGATTGCCGGGAGAAATATCAATAACCTCAGATATACAGATGACACCACCCTTATGGCAGAAAGTGAAGAGGAACTCAAAAGCCTCTTGATGAAAGTGAAAGTGGAGAGTGAAAAAGTTGACTTAAAGTTAAACATTCAGAAAACGAAGATGATGGCATCCAGTCCCACCACTTCATGGGAAATAGATGGGGAAACAGTGGAAACAGTGTCAGACTTTATTTTGGGAGGTTCCAAAATCACTACAGATGGTGACTGCAGCCATGAAATCAAAAGATGCTTACTCCTTGGAAGGAAAGTTATGACCAACCTAGATAGCATATTCAAAAGCAGAGACATTACTTTGCCAACAAAGGTTCGTCTAGTCAAGGCTATAGTTTTTCCAGTGGTCATGTATGGATGTGAGAGTTGGACCGTGAAGAAGGCTGAGTGCCAAAGAATTGATGCTTTTGAACTGTGGTGTTCGAGAAGACTCTTAAGAATCCCTTGGACTGCAAGGAGATCCAACCAGTCCATTCTGAAGGAGATCAGCCCTGGGATTTCTTTGGAAGGAATGATGCTAAAGCTGAAACTCCAGTACTTTGGCCACCTCATGCGAAGAGTTGACTCATTGGAAAAGACTCTGATGCTGGGAGGCATTGGAGGCAGGAGGAGAAGGGGACGACAGAGGATGAGATGGCTGGATGGCATCACTGACTCGATGGACGTGAGTCTGAGTGAAGTCCGGGAGTTGGTGATGTACAGGGAGGCCTGGCGTGCTGCGGTTCATGGGGTCACAAAGAGTCGGACACGACTGAGCAACTGATCTGATCTGATCTGATTAGGAAATATGAAAAAACAAAGAATACAAGTCATCTAGATTTATATTTACTTCAACTTTGAAAGTAGACTAATTAGAAAATATATTAATGTTCCCATTTCTGCATGGGAGTAGAGAAGGTAGTTCATTAGCTTCACAGATTTCATATGATCTATAAATAGCAACAGCAACAAAAAGGTTTTATAATTTTCAGAACTTTACAAATTCAAAGAATCATTATAAATGAGACAATTTATTGGCCCGAGTTTTTTAATCAAAGATGTCTAAGCAACTATAATTTTCATATCAGCAATACTTTATAATACTAATTAAAAATACAGATAACTATTATTATTCTTTGATTTTAGTCAGACATGTATATCCTGAAATTACTTTACTTGAAAATGGATCAGGAAATGAATTTTACCTTAAGCATCATCTCCTCTCAATTCAATACCTACTTAGCTGTTGAAATTCATTAAAATCTTAGTGAAAAATACGAACTGATCATAGACACCTTGCTGTCCATTTTTGGATACAAATATAAGTACAGATTCTCCCACTCATAAGAATCGGTATCTGGGGAAGACATAAAGCTGAACAGCCACCTGTGATGGTGTTTTCCTCTGGGCAGGAACGTCGGAAGCAGCAGCAATGGCAGGTGGTTCACAAGCATAACGAGACTTCGCAGAAGATCGCGGCCCGAGCATTTGCACAGCGTTACCTGGCCGACCTCCTCCCATCAGTTTTTGACAGCCTTCGGGATGGTGGCTACTTTTATGATCCCGTTGAAAGAGGTTTGTTGGAGGTCTTTTGTTAGATTAACTGTTACAATAAGCATCCTGCTAATGGTTTGAGTTCATGTTGTGCCCATTTTTATTTTGACTTGGAATCTTTCTTTCCCAGCTAAGCCACACAGGAAGCCCAAGAATACTGGAGTGGGTAGCCTGTCCCTTCTCCAGCGGAACTTCCTGACCCAGGAATCAGACTAGGATCTCCTGCTTCGAAGGCAGATTCTTTCCCAACTGAGCTATCAGGGAATCTTTCTATCTCTGGGCCAAATTTTAAAATCAATTATAGTTGTTTTAAGAAAGTACCGTTACTAATAAGAGGTGTGTTACAAAGATTTTAGAATGTTTACTGAGAAACCACATTGGAGAGTAGAAAGAAATATGGACTGGATATCCCCATATGGATATCCTCCATAACCCCAGCTCCTTTCATCTCACGCAGTGCCTATACAGTCAGTTCTGAAGGCTTTGACTCCAGGGAAGGCCTCATAATTTTGCGAATACCATTTATACTTCATAGAAACGTAATGGACCAGACCACATAGAGAGAACACTGGACAGCACAAGTGATACTGTACAAGTCTGTTTGACATTTTATAATAAGAAAACAAGGCTGATATATCTGTAACGTTAGGGGAAAGCACAGATTCTTCCCGTTTGTAATGATTCATAAAAATCACTTAATGAAATTAACTTTTTAAATTACAGATATTGAGATAGGATTCCTCCCATGGCTAATGAATGAAGTTGACAAAACCATGGAGTCCAGCATGGTGGGAAGAACGGTGCTTGACAGTAAGTTCTTTTATATTATTGAAAAGTCATCTCTGAAATTTTCCAGTAAAAAGAACATACAGAAAAAGGATGTTAATTTTACAGTTTTGGTTCTTAAATTTTCAGTATATCAATTCTATTAACAAAGTGAAGTGAAGTCGCTCAGTCGTGTCCGACTCTTTGCGACCCCATGGGCTGTAGCATACCAGGCTCCTCCATCCATGGATTTTTCCAGGCAAGGGTATTGGAGTGGGGTGCCATTTAACAAAGGTACCTATTTTTACCTTCAGTATTATTTTTGGTTCTTTTATAATTTGATCAGAATTAACATCTTCTGTATTACTTTATAAATCATATTCTGTTAAAACAGGCATTGAATAGAATTCATATTAAGTGGCACAGAAGGTATGTATTGCTGACTTTGTATAAAAGGTCATGATACAGGGAAGGGACAAGGCCTAGTGAATATTTTACACTCATCTATAAGCAAGTGTTATAACTCCTAAAATATGAAAAGTCATAGTGATTTCTGTACGTACAATTTTCAGTGTTGATTCGTGAGGTGGTTGAGAGAAGACTGAATCTCTATGAGCAGAAGGAGGGCAGGCACGCCTCTGTGAGGCCTGAGAACGGACTCGGTGGTCCCGGAGGAACAAGAGAGCCTCTGGTGGGTTTTGAATCCCAGGATCAGGGTGCATCCCAGGCCCAGAGACCCCTTCCAGACAGAGACTCCCTACAGAGAACGCCGTACGACGCAAGGTACGCGGAGAGAGTGTCGTCCCAGGAGAGGCGGCTCGCAGAAGAAAATGACGAACTGACAGAAATGAGGAAATCCTCCAAGAGGGAGGAGCTGTCACAGTAGAGGGAGCCTCAGCGCCATGGAGCCAGTCAGCACTGCAGCCAATCAGGTAATGATGCATGAGTCCCCTCAGCTCATGGAAATTATGTTGTGTTTAGTCAGCGTGTCTTTTTGTCTCATGGACTGGGCAAATCAAATATGTTGAAATAATAAAACTAATTTTTTAAATGAAACCTTATTTATTTAATAGTAGACTCTTTAGGAGCTATACTGTAACTCTAATGAGAGTTATGTCTAATTTCAAGCTTCCTATTACCAGTATATATAACTAATATTTGTTTCCTTACTCCTTCCATCACCACTATGTAACCAATATATTTTTCCTTAGTTGTCCCATGACCACTACATATCCTTAATACATTTTTCTTTAGTTTTGTAGTTTCTTTCTCTTTTTTCAGTAAGTATGATATTTAATGTTAGATACCAGTTCTGTTAGCCACTGAGCTTTTCTTCTCTGTAGAAAAACTGTTTAATTTACCCCAAGCAGGAATCCCTCAAGGTTGGGTTCCTGAAAGCCACAGTGCTCTCTCCTTGCAAATACCAAGAAATATACCCTCGTCTGTATAAAGTTAAACACTTACCTGTTCCATCTTCAGTATTCAAGTAAAGCTCTCATCTCTTTGTTCACATTCCTGCTATTAAAAAATTTCAGGCAATACCAATGAAGCTAAAGATCCCTCCTCAGATAGCCTGTGTCATCCATCCATCCATTCTATGTACCCTCCAGGCCTTTTTAAAGATATTTCTGGAGATAAAGATTTGAACATCTGGCAATATATGGGTTATAGTCCTTGCATTTTCACCTAACAGTCTATCTTAGACTTTTCAACATCAGTACATATAAATGTTTTTTTTTGAATGTGGTCAGATACAACTGTATTATAGGTAATTGCCATTTGATTTTTTAATCTGAACTTGTTTGGTGAATTGAAAATCATAGATATTTTTTGCCTCTAAAGTTATATTAGAGATATAAAACTCTGGCTTAAAACTCAACGTTCAAAAAACTAAGATCATGGCATCTGATCGTATCACTTCATGGCAAATAGATGGGGAAACAATGGAAATAGTGACAGACTTTATTCTCTTGGGCTCCAAAATCACTGCAGATGGTGACTGCAGCCATGAAATTAAAAGACGCTTGCTCCTTGGAAGAAAAGCTATGACCAACCTAGGTAGTGTATTAAAAGCAGAGATATTACTTTGCCAACAAAGGTCCGTCTAGTCAAAGCTCTGGTTTTTCCATTAGTCACATATGGATGTGAGAGTTGGACAATAAAGAAAGCTGAGTGCCGAAGAATTGATGCTTTTGAACTGTGGTGCTGGAGAACACTCTTGAGAGTCCCTTGGACTGCAAGGAGATCCAACTAGTCAATCCTAAAGGAAATCAGTCCTGAATATTCATTGGAAGGACTGATGCTGAAGCTGAAGCTCCAATACTTTGGCCACCTGATGCAAAGAACTGCCTCATTGAAAAGACCCTGATGCTGGGAAAGATTGAAGGCAGGAGGAGAAGGGGAACAACAGAGGATGGCATCACCAACTCAATGGACGTGTGTTTGAGCAAGCTCCGGGAGGTGGTGATGGACAGGGAGGCCTGGCATGCTGCAGTCCATGGGGTCGCAAAGAGACACGACTGAGCGACTGAACTGAACTGAAAGTTATATTAATCTCTAATCAGTGATGTCTTCTGAGGCTTCAGATAGATACAGTCTATTTTTCTCAGAATATTTATAAATATATAAGCTGTATTGGTTTGAAATAGCTTGCAGTCATTAACACATTTACCTTAGTTTCTTTTTAAACGTGGCATTAAAAATACATAAGAACATCTTTCTCCATTTGTAAAAAGAAGTGTGCTGTATGTCTCGGTAGCACTTCTCATGATTCTCAAACTAATTGCCCACGTTTTATATCCCTACGTCATTTTAACGGCAGAGCAGCCCTTCTGAGGTAGATGTGACGATGTTTCTATTTTCGTTTTCAATCAGTCATTGGTCTGTTCAGTCAGCAAGTGTTAACTGAGTGCCTGCTGTGTGCTGAGCACCACGAGGAGGCTGCAGTTACAGCCTCACGGTGGAGCTGAACGAAGCAGGGCTGAGAGAACAAACCACAGCTCAGGGATTCTAAGGGGTTTTCGGTAAAGTGACTAGCCTAGCAAGTGATGGGATGAAAGCTGGAGCCCAGATCCCCTTCCTTCCAATCTACTATCCTTTTCTTCTCAACAACCTTGCACTTTTGTGAGGTACAAAGAATAAATAAATTATTGAATTAACAGCATTTTAAAAAATGCAATCTGTCCCCTTTCATTGCTGAGTTAGTTCCATCTTCTTAAACAGTCTGTGATTATCCTAAAATTTGTTGCTGCTGTTGTTTAGTTGCTCAGTTGTGTCCAACTCTTTGGACTGGAGCCCGCCAGGCTTCTCTCTGCATGGGATTTCCCAGGCAGGAAATACTAGAGTGAGTTGCCATGCCCTCCTCCAGGGGATCTTCCCAGTCCAGGGATCCAATCCCCATCTCCTGCATTGGCAGGTGGATTCTTTACCACTGAGCCACCAGGGAAGCCTCGGTGGATCATCCTAAGATTTATAAGATACTAATTTTGGTGATAAGACCAGGAATTTTTTTTTTTTTAATTTTAAGAATGCTTTCAAAATGGAGTGAAGGTTGACTATCTTCTACAATTCTAATCCTCCTTCACAGTAACACTTTGCAGATACTTTGCTAAACTTCTCATTCTGAGTTCCATAATTCCATAAGTTAATTCAGTTTATTAAAGAAACCTAAGTCTGTAGACCCCCATACTGAAGCTAGTTAAGCTTAACTGCCTATTCCATCCTAGAGAGAAACAGAAATAATCAAGAGGTTAGGACACTGTCCCTGTGAAAAAAAACGTGGAGAAGCTGGTGATACATTATCTGTAGAAAAAGAAAAATATTGAGTGGAAACTGAATTATCTGTGCTCACATTTGCTCATGTTCTTCTTAGGAGTTCTGGTCCTTTCTGTCTTCAGCTAACACTAAGAGCTGAGGAATGCTGGTGTGGCCTGGGAAGTCACTCAGCAGTACGGCATGGTCAGCAGCAGACACCAGAGCCAGACCAGCTGGTCTTGAGTTCACCACATGCAAGGAGGTTGCCCCTTTAGTTAGGGAAAAGAACTGGTTTATTTTGAAAGCAGATGGGAGAGCGGAGGTCTTGCAGAAAGAAGTCGTATTTGGAGATGATAATTCCTCTAAAACTTGTAACGGGTGTGGGAGAAGTGGCATAGCATAGCAAAACGCTATGGTATAATCATCAGAAGGTTAATCGTGCTCATTTCTTCTCACCTTAAAACTTTCATTTACTTGTCAATGTTGTTAAAACGTATCAATCATATCAGCTAAGTTTTTAATCTACAACTTTTAGATATAGCTTTCATATGCTTTATTTACTATGCAAAATCTGATACATTCTCCTTTTTTCTTTTGTTTGTAGGTGAATCACAGCAATTTTTATAAATTGCTATAAATTTGTATAAATTTTAATGTATTCTCGAGCTCAAAAGCCATAGCCATTTATCTCAGTTTATTTAGCGTAAAAGCATTCTGGGGGCTTCCCTTGCCGTCCAGTGGTTAAGACTCCAAGCTCCCAGTGCAGGGCCATAGGTTCCACCCCTGGTTGGAGAACTAAGATCCCATATACCACACAATGTGGCCAAAAAAATAAAATTTTAAAAATAAAGGCATTCTGAAAAAGCCCAAATATGCATTTAATTTCCCCATAGACCAGTTAGTACCTATTGTTTTTTTGCCGTAGCTCCAAGATCTAACCAGAACCAACCTTTTCCAAGTTTGTTCACAGTCAGAGACCCAAACAAAAATGTTATAGATCAGGTGTCACTATCATGAAAAACTACTGTTAATGCTGTTGGATTGATGTCTATAATTCTCCCTTTGAATTGGAACTATTTACCTTTTTGTTTTAGTGCTTTCAACTTACAAATTAAAATTTAATAAACTGATAATTTAGATAATACTTTCTGTTTTTCTTAAATCTTGAAAATATAATTAATGAAATATATGACTTAAAAGATATGGTATTACTGGCTTCCCAGGTGGCGGCTGGTGGTAAAGAATCCACCTGCCAATCAGGAGACACAAGAGATGCAGATTCGATCCCTGGGTCTGGAAGAACCCCTGGAGGAGGAAATGGCCACCTGCTCCAGTATTCTTGCCTAGAAAATTCCATGCAGAGAAGAGCCTGCCAGGCTACAGTCTATGAGGCTGCAGAGAGTCAGATACAACTGAGCACACAGGCACACACACAAAAGATACAGTAATGGTTATAGGTTTGCTTATAAATAAAATCAGTCAAGATATTGAAGTTTGAAATTTCAGTATAAAAATATAACATTTAAAGAATTTTAAATTCTTTTTGAAAATAAAATTTGAAATACTAATACATTTTTATTACCATATGCATTTATAACATAAATTATGTATTTTATTGTTATATATTTTTATTTTTGATAATGATTATATATGATGGTCTTCTAACATTTTGGATACCTATTGGATACCTATTGGAGAAGGCAATGGCACCCCACTCCAGTACTCTTGCCTGGAAAATCCCATGGACAGAGGAGCCTGGTAGGCTGCAGTCCAGGGGGTCGCTAAGAGTCGGACACGACTGAGCGACTTCCCTTTCACTTTTCACTTTCATGCATTGGAGAAGGAAATGGCAACCCACTCCAGTGTTCTTGCCTGGAGAATCCCAGGGACGGGGGAGCCTGGTGGGCTGCCGTCTATGGGGTCGCACAGAGTCCGACACGACTGAAGCGACTTAGCATTGGATACCTAACATTATATTGGTACCTATGTTTTACCACTAGGTGTCAGTAAATCCCTAAAGCAAAATTAACCTGCTTCCCACTTCAAACATAATTTAATGACCATAAAGAGACCTTGGTAGAGAAAAGAGTTCAAAAATATATTGTACTCCTTGGAGAAGCTAGACTCACACTGAGTATTTTATCTTGCCCCAGGTATCTGCCAGCTCTACAGGGGTAGCAGTGGACTCCACCCTAGATCTCAGACCCTTAAAATGGTAGTGTCAGAATAGACCTTAGCTGTCGTATAATCCAGCCTCCTATCCAATACAGTATCCTTAACAGGTGGTCACTTGGTCTTTGTTTAGTCACTGAGGATGGGGCTTTCCCTATATAAGCTGCCCTAGAACAGCAATTCTCACATAGTTTTGTCTCCCCAGGATCAAGACATGGTAAATACTCAAGTACATTGTTGCACAATCCTCATTATTAGAAATTTCTTTTACACTGAGTCAAAATCTGTCCCGTTATGCGTGCTAAGTCGCCTCAATCATATCTGACTGTTTGCAACCTTACGGACTGTAGCCCACCAGGCTCCTCTGTCCGTAGGATCCTCCAAGCAAGAATACTAGAGTGGATCGCCATGCCCTCCCTCCTCCAGAGGATCTTCCCGACCCAGGGATCAAACCCACATCTCTTATGTCCCCTGCATTGGCAGGAGGGTTCTTTACCTCCTGCCACCTGGAAAAGTGCCACCTGGGAAGCCCCTGTCCCATTATAACCTATGCCTTTTGGTTTATAACCTGTAATCAACTGGCATGATTATGGTGGAGAGAGACAGAATAATTTTGTTTACATACCAGCCCTATCCTATACTCCAACAGTTTGGGTTTTTGTTTTTGTTTTTTTTCTTTTTTTTCCCCAGATTTTTCTTTCTCCCAATGAAGTACCACCAGTCATTCCAACTACTCCTCATAGAGAATAGTTTCAGAACTTGGCCACTCTCCATCCTGGTTACTATTACCTTGAAATTTCTGTTTGGTCAAAGTCATCTTAAAACATGTTTCCCAGAATTAGGTATACTACTATAGATATAATCAAACTTAGCAAGGAGTATTGTGAAACGTTGTCTCCCCTGATTTGGATATTACCAACTCACTTCCTCTAAATTCAGGTGTCTAGAAACCTCGTTTTCAGAGCATAAGAGAGAGAAGGCCAAAGTGACTTCTGAGTTGCCATTTTGCCATGGACCATCCAAAGCTATTCCAGCATCGCTACCCAGTGTGGCTGTTTTTTAGCCCCACAGCATATTAGAAGTAGCATATTAACAAGGAGATGGGGACCACTATGGGAAGACTGTAGGCTAAAACTTCTTAGGGAAAAAGGTACATGGAAAAGCAGGGAAAATCGATAGCTCAAAAGGCATAGCAGTCTGGGGCCAAAGTTGAATATCGCCCAGCAGGTCTTGAATACATGATTACTTTACAACACAGGACAGAAATTAGTGTTTATGGAAGAAGGACTCTGGAATTGGTAGCATAGGGACCTCTGAAAATCAGCTCTTCCATAAAAGCAACAAGAACACAGGCCAAAAAAAAAAATTTTTTTTTGTCAAAAATAACATTTTTAAAATTCTGGAAATTAACCAAAGGCTTGGAACAGTGAAGAGCATTTATTCAAGAAAAGTGGCTGAATCTCCAAAGAGTCAGCTTTGTGGCATTTAAATTTGCCCTATTCCCATCCCATTCTTCCCAGCTCCACAATAACCTTGAAAACCAACAGACTCAAAACCATGGTAACTGAGAAAACCAGCAGCCTGTCAGCCACTGGAGGGGCTAAACATGCCTAGAGCTCCCCAGAAAAGCCACATCCCCAGAAATCTGTCAGTATGTGACCTGTCTGGCAGCTCCCTGGATAAGTTCTTTTAAGGGCTTATCTTTATTTGACCTGACTCAGAGCTTGCTTGGTGAGGAAAGTCCCAGCAGCAGGGCATTTGTTTAAAAATAGAAAATCAGCAATCAGCAGCAATAGTCTAACATCACAGCTACCCGGGGTGGAAATGCGAGTTGGAGCAAACAGGAGGCTGACCAGAATACTTGAAAAGGAAATCTGAGGAATGAGAGGTCCGTAGGGGGTTTTGAAAAGTTTCAACATATTCCCAGGAATCTGTAAGTATAGGGTACTTTGTAGGGCTGTTTACAGCCCAGGAAAGACCTGGGAAGGCCCTCATCTCTCATCTCAGGCTGACATCGAGGATCTACACAAGCAGAAGCTGAGAGCAAAGTCAGAGTTGTAAACTGCTAAAATATTGGAGCCATGTCTTAACACACAGAGAACCCCTCAGCACAAAGTGTAAGACTTACTGATTCAGGACATTTAAGAAATCTCTTTAATCATTAGCTACCCACTAAGCTAGCTGAGCAGACTTCAGGGGCAGTGCAAAGAATACAGGCTTTACAGAATTTGTTCACGAAGGCCATCAAACAGACAAACACCAACAAAAAACCCAAGTTGAAGAGGTAGAGCAAGAATCTGATATCCAGAGTTACCACATTTTGACTCTCTGAAATGTCTGGATTTCAACCAAAAAATATAAGACATGCAAAAAATAAAGTATGGCCTGTGCAGAAGCAAAAAAAAAAAAAACAAAAAAAACAGTTGATAGAAACTGTCCCTGAGAAAGTTCATATTTTGAATCTACTTGACAGACATTAATCAGCAATTGTAAATATGTACAAAGAACTAAAGGAAACCATGTATAAATAAAGTATGAGAATGATTCTCACCAAAAAGTGAATATCAAGAGATAGAAATCATAAAAAGGAACCAAATAGAAATTCTGGTGTTGAAAAATATAACTGAAATGAACAATTAACCACAGGGTCTCAGATGTGAACTGTTAGAAGAAAGAAGCCATAATGTTAAATCAAACTGATATTATCTACTCTGAAATGAAGAAAAATGAAAAGAGCCTCAGAGACCTCAGCCACTGGAGGGACTAAGCATGCCCTATACTGAGACACTATAAGAATACCAACAGGTACACAGTACAGATCCCAGAAGAGGGGGAAGGAAAGGAACAAAAAGAACATTTGAAGAAACCATGGCTGAAAATGTCAATGGGATGCAAAAAAAAAAAAAGTTAATATTTACACCCAAGAAGTTCAGTGAATTTCATGTATAATAAACTCAAAGAGATCCACAATTGCTGAGAGACAGACAGTTGTGAGACAGTGTTGGGGAGGGGGATATTCCACCCCACCCATCTTGAGTTCTTCTGGCTGCTCTAATGTCTAATCATTAAATTGCCACAGGACAGATTAACAGGAGAAAAAAAAAAAATCAATGAACAGAGGTCTCATAGAAATAGGACCCCCAAAGTCACCAAAACAAATTGTTTGAATATCATTTTTAGACAACGAAACAATTATTTGTAAATGTTAACAAAACAAAGGGGCTTGTGCTTAGAGCAGCAAAGAAATGAAGTAACAGTATTTCTTCACACAGCTTTCTTAGCCTTGAATCCCTAACTGTCTTGTTAAGGATGCTTTCTACCCTCCTGGTGTAGGGAGGATACCTTCTTCACATGGGAGATTTATTTCCCACTCTTTAAGAAGTAAGGAGTTGGGGGCACAGTGGGTTTTTTATATGCTGTTTTTTTGTTTTTTGTTTTTTGTTTTTCATTGACTGTTTCTCAAGTAACTTTAATTCAAAACCATCAGTATCCCACTGAGGCATATTTGGGTGCAGCATGCCTTGGGCCTCAACAGCAGCAAGACAAGAATAGCTCATCATATACAAAGACTCCTCAATATTATCAACTTATTTTTATTCAGACACCATAGAGGTCAGAAGGCAATGAAATGATATACTCAAAAGTGCTAAAAGAAAAAAGATGCCATTCAGGAATTTTATATCCAACAAAACTGTTCTTAAAAATGCAGGAGGAAGTAGGCAATCTGAATAAGCCTATATCTATTCAGTTCAGTTCAGTTCAGTCGCTCAGTCGTGTCTGACTCTTTGCAACCCCATGAATTGCAGCACACCAGGCCTCCCTGTCCATCACCAACTCCCAGACTTCACTCAAACTCATGTCCATCGAGTCTGTGATGCCATCCAGCCATCTTATCCTCTGTTGTCCCCTTCCTCCTCCTGCCCCCAATCCCTCCCAGCATCAGGGTCTTTTCCAATGAGTCAGCTCTTCTCATGAAGTGGCCAAAGTATCGGAGTTTCAGCATCAGCATCAGTCCTTCCAATGAACACCCAGGACTGATCTCCTTTAGGATGGACTGGTTGGAGCTCCTTGCAGTCCAAGGGACTCTCAAGAGTATTCTCCAACAACACAGTTCAAAAGCATCAATTTTTTGGTGCTCAGCTTTCTTCACGGTCCAACTTTCATATCCATACACGACCACTGGAAAAACCATAGCCTTGACTAGATGGACCTTTGTTGGCAAAGTAATATCTTTGCTTTTGAATATGCTATCTAGGTTGGTCATAACTTTCCTTCCAAGGAGTAAGCGTCTTTTAATTTCATGGCTGCAATCACCATCTGCAGTCTTTATTAAATATATTGAATTAACAACCTTACAAAACAGAAAACACCAGGTCCACATGAGTTCTCTGGGGAATTCTACCAGACACCATTTAACAAATTATACCCATTCTCTACAGTTTCTTTCACATGATAAAAATAGAAGGAATACTTCCTAACCTACTCTATAAGACCAACATTAAATACCAAAATTAGACCTTGCAAGAAAATTATAGACCAGTATCTCTCATGAACCTAGTTGGAAAAATCTGCAGCAAAACAAAGTCACGTTAGGGCTAACACCATGGTGACAAACTAGAAGCTTTCCCACTAGGATCAGTTATAAAGCAAGGATGTCCTCTGACCGTTCCTTTTCAATATACTGAGTCCCAGGTAATGCAGTAAACCAAGGAAATAACAAGTATATAGATTGACAATGAAGAAATAAAACTATTTGTTTTCAGACGACATGATTGTCGATGTAGAAAATCCCAAAGAATCACCAAAAAGATTCCTGAAACTAGTAGTAAGGTGGCAAAATGGAAGATTAATATAAACATTCATCGCTTTTCTATATACCAGCAATTGACAAAGGAATTTAAAATTAAAATCACTAACATTAGAACCTCCCCAAAATGAAATACTTAGTTATAAGTCTAACAAAATGTGTATAAGATTTATATGAGGAAAACTACAAAACTGATGAATGAAATCAAACTAAGTGGAGAAACATTTCATGTTGATGAATAGGGCGACTCAAGATTGTCAAAATGTCAGTTCTTCCCAACTTGATCTATAGATTCAGTGCAATCCCAATCAAAATCCCAGCTAATGAGCTTACAGATATCAACAAACTGATGATGTGGAGAAGCAAAAGACCCAGAAAAGCCAATACAATATTGAAGGGTCAAAACACAGTGGGCATTATGCGAGGATTGGACCATAAAGAAGGCTGAGCACCAAAGAACTGATGCTTTTGAACAGTGGTACTGGAGAAGACTCTTGAGAGTTCCTTGGACAGCAAGGAGATCAAACCAGTCCATCCTAAAGGAAATCAGTCCTGAATATTCATTGGAAGGACAGATGCTAAAGCTGAAACTCCAATACTTTGGCCACCTGATGTGAAGAGCCAACTCATTGGAAAAGACCCTGATGCTGGGAAAGATTGAAGGCAGGAGGAGAAGGGGATGACACAGGATCAGATGGTTGGATGGCATCACCGACTTGATGGACATGAGTTTGAGCAAGCACCGGAAGGTGGTGATGGACAGGGAGGCCTGGCGTGCTGTAGTTCATGGGGTCGCAAAGAGTTGGATGTGCCTGAGCAACTGAACAGCAACAAGCCAACCACGCTGGGAATAGCAGAGACCTCCCTCAGCCCTATAAGAGGCATTTAGGAAAACCCCACAGCTAACATCATAACCTAATGTGAAAGACTGAATGCTTTTTCCCCCTAAGATCAGAAACAAAAATATCTATTGTTGCCACTTCTATTCAGCATTGTACTGGAAGTTCTGGCAATGGCAGTTTGGCAGGAAAAATAAATGCATCTAACATCCGGATTGGAAAGGAAAAGTAAAACTCTTAACTGCAGAAGACAATGCCTTGTGTATTCATTCATGCGTCCTCAGTCATGTCTGACTCTGAGACCTCACAGACTGTAGCCTACCAGGCTCCTCTGTCCATGGGATCTCCCAGGCATGACTACCGGAGTGGATTGGCATTTCCTCTTCCAGGGGATCTTCCCAACCCAGGGATCAAACCTGCATCTCCCACGTGTCCTGGCAGGTACAGTCTTTACCATGGTGCCACGGGGGAAGCCTTGTGTATAGAAACTTTAAAAATGGACAAAAAGAATACTAGAATTAACAGAGTTCAACAAGTTTTCAGCCTATAAAATCAATAGTATGCAAAAGTCAGTTATATTTCTACATATTGACAGTTAACAGTCTGAAAGGAAATTAAAGTAATTTTATTTATAATAGCACCAAAAGAGATAAAATACTTAGTTCAGTTCAGTCGCTCAGTCGTGTCTGACTCTTTGCGACCCCATGAACTGCAGCACGCCAGGCCTCCCTGTCCATCACCAGCTCCCGGAGTCCACCCAAACCCATGTCCATTGCATCAGTGATGCCATCCAACCATCTCATCCTCTGTCGTCCCCTTCTCCTGCCCTCAATCTTTCCCAGCATCAGGGTCTTTTCAAATGAGTCAGCTCTTCGAATCAGGTGGCCAAAGTATTGGAGTTTCAGCCTCAGCATCAGTCCTTCCAATGAACACCCAGGACTAATCTCCTTTTAGGATGGACTGGTTGGATAAAATACTTAAGTACTAATTTAATCAAAGAGGTGTAAAACGTACATAATGAAAACAACAAAACTGATGAAAGAAATTAAAGACTTAAATACTGAGTTGGCCAAAAAGTTCATTCAGGTTTTTCCCAAACAACAATAAAACAACAACCCAATTTTAAAATCAGCCCAGGATTTGAATAGATATTTTTTTAAACAAATGGCCAATGAGCACATGAAATGTATTCCACATCATTAGTCCACAAGGAAATACAAATCAAAGTCACATTATTGCACAGCTTCATACCCACTACTAAGATGGTTAAAATCAAAGTCAGCAGCAAAAGATGATGAGGATTGGAAGAGAAGTTGGAAGGAGAAATCTCATTCACTACTGATCGGATTGTAAGATGGTACAGCCACTTTGGAAAACAGTTTGTCAGTTTCTTAAAATGTTAAACATACAGTTACATAAGTCACTTCAGTTATGTCCAACTCTGTGAGACCCTATGGACTAGCCCACCAGGCTCCTCTGTCCATGGGAGTCTCCCAGCAAGAATACAATTACATGTTTATCCCGCAGTTCCACTCCTAGGTATTCCATTTCTCCACCCAGGAGAAATAAAAACACATCCATACAGAAATGTGTGCATGAATGTTCATAGCAACATTATTCAGAAAAGTCAAAACATAGGAAGAATCTAAATGCCCATCAAAGAATAAATAAAAACTAGGCTGTCCTAACAATGCAATATTATTTGGCAGTAAAAAGAATGAAGTGCTATTTATGTGCTATGACATGGATGAACCTTGAAAATAAATTATACTATGGAAAGAACCCAGACATAAATCACATTATATCAGTTTATTTATATGAAATGTCCAGTTGCCAGAGGCTGAAGAGGGTGTAACTGAAATACCTGCTAATGGGTATTAAGTAAGGAAAATGTTCTAAAATTTAAGTAGTGGTCATTGTTGCACTGATTTGTACAGTTTAAAAGGATGGAAAAGCTTAGATTTACCAGGATTAAGGTATAGTCGTGTGTGTGTGTGTATTATAGGTATGTATAAAATCATATCAGAGGCATTTTTTAAAACCTTAGACACCTCACTAGTATAATCCTCTCTCCTTTACACATCTCTTTTTTTTAATGGGATGTGGCTGTCTAGGCAGTGGGCATGACTTTATTTTAAATAATAATTTTATGTATTTATGTTTGGCCGTGGTGGGTCTTCATTGCTGCAGAGGCTTTTCTCCAGCTGCAGTGAGTGGGGGCTGCTCTCTAGTTGCGGTGCTCAGGCTTCTCGTCGCTGTCGCTTTTCTCAGGGAACACAGGCTCTAGGGCACATGGGCTTCGGTAGTTTCAGCCCCCAGGCTCCAGAGCACAGGCTCAGTAGTTGTGGCGCACAGACTTAAAGTCACTCCTCAGCATATGGGGTCTTCCCAAATCAGGGATCGAACCCGTGTTTCCTACGTTGGCAGTCAGATTCTTTACAACCCTGAGCCACCAGAGAAGTCCCCTTCACACCTGCTTCTTGAAACATGGACTGCGTTGTCCTTCCATTCTTAAACCTCCTACTGTTTTCAAACCCTTGCTTGGTAGTCTGGATTTTGTCTTCATCACTCCCCTGAAGCTGGTCATTCGAAAGTCTCCAGTGACTTCTCAAGTTTCAGATCCAGACCTGCTTATCTCACTGACTTTCGCAGTAATTAACATTCCTCAGCCCTCCTGGGTGAAGCCGAAGCTGTTTCTCCGAAGCTGTCTGTGTCTTGGTCTGCTCCGTGTGCCCTTCTTCCTTCCTTTCTCTGTTGTCAGTGTTCTCCATTAGTAGTCAGGTTCTCTTCTTTCTCATCTTTCTTGTCTCTCACTTAGGGCTCAGAAACTGCACCCCGCCCAACACCGCCAATCCTAGGTAATCTCATCATTGCCCACTACTCAACGCCCCCACACTCTGGTGAGACTCAGCCCTGGGCTCTAAATCTGTTATCTCTAACCATCTCTGGACCTCTCTGTCCAGAACTATGAAGAGCCTCAGATTTTATCTACTTCCAAGTTATCGAGTTAGCCTCCAGAGATTCATGAGTGCTGGTAAATTTTGACGTAAGACTCCTGAGTCAGAGACATGGGGTTATGTGTAACTCACAGTGGTAGCAGTACCCGGAATATCAGCATTTTTGTGCTGGTTCTGGAGCCCTCGTTGCCTCAAGGCAAAGTGAAGAAGACCGGACGGAACTTGCCCATGCGGTGAGTGGCCTTAGGAGAGAGGAACCCTGAGCTCAGAGAGCTCCAGTCTTTCGTAGTGGGCAGCAAGCGTGCCTGCTCTTGGCTCCAGAGGGAGACACTGTCTTTTTCTTCAGAGATTATTCAGGTTTTCTTCAAAGATTGTTTGCTGTACAAACATCCCTGAAAAGAAATTATGAGACAAAGGGCAGTTCATGCCTTGCTGTCAAGATGGGCAGAAACCCTTGGAGAGTTGTTTCAAGTTTCATTTTGCCATCACACTGGCGTCTCAAATTCAAGACATCGTTAAACAAATCCATCATCATTTTCTGAACTGTTTCCTTTCTGTCTTCACTATATTGAATTAATAGTGCTACCCACCATTGATTTCCTGACTTCCGTGTGTCAATATGGGCTTAAAGCTGAAAAAATACTTGTAAAGAAATGCAAAAATCTCGATGGCTTAAGCACAACAAAATTTTATGTTACTCTCATGTAAAACCCAGTTCAGATATTCCTGGGATGGTGACTCTCCTGAGAAGCTCCCTAGCAAAACAAAATAAATATCCAGGCTGTTCCTGTCTTGTGGCCCCGTGATCCTGTGGCTTCAGGGTCTCCTTGGCTTAATCGTACGTGGAGTCCTTCGATTCAGCAAGGTTCCCTCTTCTGTTGTCTTCTAGACCATTGCAGCCACCTGCCTCCAGTCTTACCGTCCTCTCACGTTTACTCTGGCAGTCCATCAGAACTTTAGATCTGATTGTATCACTTTCTTCCTGAAAATCCTTCATTGTCTTACCACTGTGTACAAAGTATAAAGTCCAGACTCCTTAAGCTGTCTGTGATCTGGCCCCTGACTCTCCAAGCACGTTTCCTGTGACTCTCGTACACGTACCCTTTGTTCTCACCAAACCAAATTACTAACGGTTTCCTGATTTTTATTTCCTCTGGTTGGCTTCTCTGCTTTTGCACCTGTTGTTCATCTTGCCTATGAACCTCCTCCAACAACTGCACCACACACACACAGACACACACACGGACATACACACAGACACACCATTTGCCCGTTTAGCAAACTTCTCATCCTTCAGTTCTCAGCTTAAGTGTTCCCACTCGGCCTTCCTTGGGATGCCAGTGATAGCGCACGTACCAGGCCTGAATAGTACTCATGGGAGGAAACCTTAGAAACAGGAGCAGGGACGAGCCACTTCCCCATTCTCCATCATAGTGAGGTTGTGGGGGGCAGGGGGCAGCGCTGACTGGGGCTGAGCAGAGCTAGAATTTGACTCCAGGAGAGAACCCTCAGCCCCAATGATCAGCTGCACAACAGGGTGAGTCCCAAGCCCTCTTCTAGCACGGTCAGGGTCTAGGAACCAGGCGTGGTAATGGCAGCTGAGTAACATGGGGGACCCATGATTTCCAGCTGTGATCTGCCACTCAGCATTCCATCAGGCCTGACTACACAGCCTTAAGCACTTGGCGATGATCCATTTCCTTACAGCAGATGGAACACCGCAGTGGTCCTGTTCCATGGAAAGGCAGCTCCAGCTCTGAAAGGCCAGTGCTGCCGAGGAAGAGACCTGGACAGTAGACCCCTACTTCACGGTCCACCTTCCTTCATCCATAGGCTGTCCCATTCCTTGTTCCATCAGTAGGCAGTAAGGAAGCAGTGCGTGCGTGCTCAGTCATGTCTGACTCTTTGCAACTCCATGGACTGTAGCCCGCTAGGCTCCCCTGTCCATGGGATTTTTCCAGGCAAGAATACTGGAGTAGGTTGTCATTTCCTGCTTCAAGGGATCCTCCCAACCCAAGGATCGGACCCACATTTCCTGCATTGGCAGAAGATTCTTTACTGCTAAGCCACCTGGGAAGCCCTGTTCCATCAGTATCTCATACCCTTTCACCCATGGGGGCTTCCCTCATAGCTCAGTTGGTAAAGAATCCGTCTGCAATGCAGGAGACCCCGGTTCAATCCCTGGGTTGGGAAGATCCGCTGGAGAAGGGATAAGCTACCCACTCCAGTATTCTTGGGCTTCCCTTGTGGCTCAGCTGGTAAAGAATCTGCCTGCAACGTGGGAGACCTGGGTTCAATCCCTGAGTCAGGAAGATCCCCCCGGAGAAGGGAAAGGCTACCCACTCTAGTATTCTGGCCTAGAAAATTCCATGAACTGTATAGTCCATGGGGTCTCAAAGAGTCAGACACGACTGAGAGACCTTCACTTTCACTTCACTTTTCACCCATGAGGACCAAGAGGCCAGGCCTTGACGGACTCTGAAAAGGCAATGCAGAACAGACTAGCGGCCATCAGGTCCGATCCAGGGAAGAGAAGAGGTCACAAGATCAGAGCCAACATCACGGATGTGGCCCTGTGTCCCACAGCTTTTATGGGGCTCAAGCTTGATTTAATGTTCTGTTGTCACTATCTTGACATTTTTAATAATTTTTGAACAAGGACCCCACATTTTTATTTTGCACAAGCCCACAAATTGATGTAGCCAGGCCTATCACTGTAAACAGCCATCCTTCTCATCCTTGTATATGAGAGACTGACGCTTCTAACTCACCATCTGTGTTGAACCACATACAACACGATGCACTGGCAAGCCAGCAGAAAGTCAGGCACGGTCCTCTTATCTAGAGCCCCCCGGCCAAGGAGGCAGCCAGTCTGCTGAATCTCTGTGCCTTGGGAAATCTCACTGGCTCTTTGACCAAACACAGCTGACAGACCGGTATCATTGTCGGTTCAGTTACCCCCAGTCAAGAATGAAGCCACCTGAGAAACTGTGGTGTCTCCGAGCTCCCACCGACCTACTCCAGCATCCCAGGAAGATAGCTCACTCACCCTGGGGCTGAAGAATGACGGTCTGGACGATGCCACGTGTGCTCCTGGGGGTCAGTTGGTCAGTGGCCGCTTTCCCTGGCGGCAATCATAGCGATGCCGTGAGGACAGACTCACCACGGTCAGCAGCATTGCTCTCCAGCACCCCCGTGGCACCGCTGTCTTCCTGGCAGATGGAGCCTGGCCTGCTCAGCCCCAAGAACTGAGGTCCATTGCTGGTGGTAGTCCTACCCCAGACCTAGCCCCAGGTACACAGCATGACCACTGTTCATCGGCCAGTTTCAACCACCAGACTGAGCTGCCCGAGGACCAAGATGTGCTTTGTGTTTGAATTTTCGTTGTCCACCTTGTGGGCATCAACCAGTGTCCACCGCATGGACAAAACCGAGTCAGCATTCGTCTGGCTTAAACTTGAACAAAGCTATTACATCAAGCTCAGTTTGTTTCATTGTTTTCTGTGTTTTTCTGATCCCCCTGGTTTGCCAGTAGTTAGTTCACCTCCACACGGCCATCACGCTTGTAGTGTATAAACAGTGCTTGCCCGAATAACCCGTGCCGTGTTCGCTTTTCCATATAGCTAGTGATTTTTCTTTTTTTACTCCCAACTAGTGATATTTTTTTATCAACCTAGTTTTCATGCCTCCCATGACTCTGGTTTTCCCCCCCTAAATTTCTAATATCTGATCCCTTTTTAAAATAAGATGAATCATTAAGATGTACTATTTCAGTTGCTGTTACTAACATCACCTCAAAAACTCATTTCAGAAATAATTTTGGCGGTTAAGTTAATTAAGCACCTCATTTTTGTTAGTTACCTTGTTGGATAAAACTAAGGGGTTCCGTGCTTTAAAGGTAAACTGAATCATCCATGTGGTTGGGTATCTGTGTTCTCTCTAATACAATCACCCCGCAGAATGGAGAACAGGGTCCTTTCTCAGGGGTTCAGCTGAGGCCGCTGAGGAGGAGGCAGGAGGTGCCTGGAGAGGAGAGGCACCCAGTGCAGGGCTCAGAGGGGCTGCCACCGCCCTTCAAGGTTGCAGGGAGCCAAGTACCTCAGAGGGAGGCTCCTGTGGGGGCGACAGGTGCGCTGTGCAGTGTCTAGGCAGTAAAGACACTCCCAGGGAACCACGTAGGAGTTTGACATGTGATCCCCAGAGTTGGAATTAATTGCCTTTGAAGCACTTATGAACTGTGGTGCTTTTGAACTGTGGTGCTTTTGAACTGTGGTGTTGGAGAGGACTCTTGAGAGTCCCTTGGACTGCAAGGAGATCAAACCAGTCCATCCTAAAGGAAATCAACCCTGAATATAATTCATTGGAAGGACTGATGCTGAAGCTGAAGCTCCAATACTCTGGCCACCTGATGGGAAGAACTGACTCACTGGAAAAGTCCCTGATGCTGGGAAAGACTGAAGGTGGGAGGAGAAGGGAATGACAGCAGATGAGATGGTTGGATGACATCACCGACTGGATGGACATGAGTTTCATCAAGCTTCAGGAGTTGGTGATGGACAGGGAAGCCTGGCGTGCTACCCCTCCATGGGGTCGCAAAGAGCTGGACATGACTGAGCAACTGAACTGAACTGAAGAGTTTGTAGCAAACTTTAAAGAAGTGTCACCAAATAATAAAGAATGTGCCGGGGACCAGCCCCGGCTGATCCAGGGTATTCGAAGCGGGGACGGCGTCGGCGAGGATCAGGAAACAATTGCTTAATCAAATGTTAATTAAGGATATAAAGAGTAATAGAATGAGGATAGCTCAGTAAAATTCAGTGAAGAAAAGAGGCTGAAATAAGGATAGCTCAGTGAGGAAATTCAGTGTAGAAAAGAGGCTGAATAATTCAGCCAGAAGGTAAGAGAAAGAACGACATGGTGAGACCAAGTTTTGGTGAACAAGGCCCGCACTTTATTTTTCAAAGTAGTTTTTATACCTTAAGTTATGCACAGAGGATAATGGGGGAAGGGGTAGAGTCTTGCAGCAAACCAGGCTTTCTTCCTGCAAACTTATCATATGCAAAAGCTTAGGTGATTTGCATCATCTTCTGGCCCGGAGGCCTGTTAACATTTTAAGACCTTTTCTTCAGAAAACTTATTTTTCTCTAAAGGTGATTGGTCAGGAGCCACCCTCCAAAAGCATTAGATAAAGTTGCATTCCTACAGAGCAAAGGTGTGGTGGGCTACAACAAGAAAAAGAATTAACTCAAGGG
Organism: Bos indicus; assembly: GCF_029378745.1. Lineage (NCBI taxonomy): Eukaryota > Metazoa > Chordata > Mammalia > Artiodactyla > Bovidae > Bos > Bos indicus. Next base: position 95,783,396 of record NC_091768.1, on the reverse strand, counting down.
TCCCAGGTTACAAACATTAAAGCTACTATTTACACCAATTATATTAACCAATACACTGCCAGGGACACAGCAGGTAAGGGATATGGAGACTTAGCAGCAAACATTGGCCCAACAAGTGAAAATCCCTTCACCAATACAATTTCTAATCAATCTTTTAACTACTCAAAAGAATCTGTGTTTAGACAGTTTAGAACATCTCCTGCCTCTCACAGTTGGGAGGCTCTGAGCAATCACATGAGGCCGGAAAAACCTATTCAGGCAGGCTAGAGGATTTCCAAAGGAGTTTGTAGGTTAAACACTGTCACACCCAGGAATTATTAACTGGAGCTGTAAGCTAACTCTTTTTTCAGAGAGGTAGTGGGGGACAGCCCCCCGTAAAGTCAGAGGTGTAGGTGAAAGCACAAAGCAGAAAGTAGGCAGACTCTGGTTTTGGGGGTATATGCTCGAGTATTTCCAGGGGGACTCCTGAAGCTCGATCCCGCCTTTGCGTATGCCGAGCCTCCTTCCTCATGACCTTTGTCATGGACGGAGTTCCTCACGCTGGCTACCGGCAGTGATAGAATTCCAGTTGAGCTATTCCAGATCCTGAAAAGTGCTGCACTCAATATGCAATATGCACTCAATATGCAATATGCCGGCTCCCGGCAAGAATGGATTTACACGGCCTGTCAGAAATGACAGGTGCGTTCAGAGTCCCTTCAGGACATTTCAGGGCAGGACCTACCTGCCCCGTGTGCCCGTCTGCCCTGCTGACCAACAGCCCGGTGACTTGAGCATCCTGCGGGCGGAAGTGCCCTCGGGCGCCGAGCATCCTGCAGGCGGAAGCGCCAGCCGCCGCTGCAGGTGGCACCTCCCTGCCATCCCTCAGAGCCTTCCTGGTGGCTGAGGTCAGCGCACACACTGTTTCATCAGTGTGCAGGTCACAGGAACCGCAGCCACCTCCCTCTCGGGGTCTTTGAGGAACTCCCAAAAGCTCTCTTTGAAAGAAAGAGCCAAGGTCTTACACTCATGGTCCAAGGGGCCCCCTTATGGCAGGCCACAGCTGCCTGCCTTGGCAGGGCCGCCCTCGCCCTGACCCAGCGCTGAGGAGTCAGAAACAGGCATTCACGGCAAGTTGGGGAAATTGGGAAAAGAGAGGAAGAGCCTGGCACACCAGCCCCAGCCCGCAGACCACCAAACCTGAAGCTGGCTGAGTCTCAGAAGGGAAAGCGCTTCCTCCCAGATGAGAGTTGGACACAACTTAGCGATTGAACAACAGCACGACTCAATTATTAAACTTTCTTAAACTTGTCTTTCTTTTGTTTTTGCTGCACCAGGACTTAGCTGTGACGTGTAGGATCTTAGTCCTCTGACCAGGGTTTGAACCCAGGCCCCCTGCATTGGGAGCTCGGAATCTTAACCGCTGGACCACCAAAGTGAAAGTCACTCAGTCATGTTGACTCTTTTCCACCCCATGGCCTGTACAGTCCATGGAATTCTCCAGGCCAGAATACTGGAGTGGGTAGCCTTTCCCTTCTCCAGGGGATCTTCTCAACCCAGGGATCAAACCCAGGTCTCCCACATTGCAGATGGATTCTTCACCAGCTGAGCCACAAGGGAAGCCCAAGAACACTGGAGTGGGGAGCCTATCCCTTCTCCAGAGGATCTTCCTGACCCAGGAATTGAACCAGAACTGAGCTATCAGCGAAGCCCTTGGGAAGTCCCAATTGTTAATTATTCTGGAGGTTTAAGTATATTAAGAGTGACCAGAAAAGGTCTAAAATCTGCCCAAGATTTCATCCAAGAAGCTTTTCATACAAGAGTCCACAGAGTGGGCTTAGCCAGCCAGTGGAAGGAGAATGAGCTTGTGTTCTGCCTGCCCCGCCTCGAGACCAGCTTGCTCAATAATCCGCTTACACTGTGTAGGAGTAGAAGGTATTCATTACCTGCTATGAAGGTCAACTTCTCAGACACTGCCAGCCTGTGTAGGTTCTTTTGTTCCATTTCACAATCATTTCTCTTTCTCTAAACGTAACACAAAGGGAATGCAAACACATGCATTTATAGAGGATTGCGTTTCTAAGCAGACGTAAACCAGGTTGCCGGCTTGCCTTGGTGAATTGGGTAGTTTACCAAGGGTTTGCCCTGCCGGCAGGGTTTCAGCAGGTGCCTGAATTGTAACGGAAGCCACTGTAATCAGTAGAAGGTATCAGGCAGTGACTTCACATCTTTTATTCTGATTCCTTTAGGAAGAGTTCTTTTAAAAGTTTTTTGTAATGACAGAATCCAAACCATGTTGCACAATGCTGAACTGAATCAACTTTTTTGAGAGAGCTCTTGATATTTATCTTCAAAGAGATATATCCAGTTACCTGTGTTTTTTTTTTTAATCTATCAGAAAATTGAAATGGAGTTTTAAAAAATTTTTTTGAAATATACTTGATTTACTATGTTGTGTTAGTTTCAGGTGTACAACAAGATGATTAAGTTATGCACGTGTACATATATTCTTTTATTACCTTCTCTTCCATTATAGGTAACTGCAAGATATTGAGTATAGTTCCCTGTTCTAGACAGTAGGTCCTTGTTGGTTATCTGTTTCATAAATAGTAGTGTGTACATTTTAATCCCAAACTCCTAATTTATCTCTCCCCCATCTCCTTTGGCAGCCATAAGTTTGTTCTGTGAGTCTGCTTCTGTGTCATAGAAGGTTCACTTGCGTCACGTTTTAGATTTCCCTGTGAGTGATTTCAGATGACACTTGTGTTTCTCTCTGACTTACTGCGCTCATATGATCATTTCTAGGTCTATCCATGTAGCCACAAATGGCATTCTTTCATTGTTTTCGTGGCTGAGTAATATTCCGTTGTGTATATGTACCACTTCTCCTATATCCATTCATCTGTCAATGGACATCTAGGTTGTCTCCATGTCTTGGCTATCATAATTAGTACAAAAATAGAGGCGCATATATCTTTTCAAATTATAGTTTTGTCTGAATATATGCCCAGGAGTGGGATTGCTAGATCATATGGCAATTCTATTTTTAGTTTTTTGAAACAACTTCATACTGTTATCTTTCTTGCTTGGAGAATCCCAGGGATGGGGGAGCCTGGTGGGCTGCTGTCTATGGGGTCGCACAGAGTCGGACACAACTGAAGCGACTTAGCAGCAGCACATACTGTTATCTACCGATCGACATTCCCACCAATAGGATAGGAGGGCTCCCTTTTCTCCACGATCTCCCCAGCATTTGTTGTTTGTAGACTTTTCAGTGATGGCCATCCTGAGTGGTGTGAGGGGGTACCTCACTGTAGTTTTGATTTGCATTTCTCTAGTAATTAGCAGTATTGAGCAGAGTCAGAGAAGTGATGTGACAATAGAAGTAGTGATGAGCGGCCACAAGCCAAGGAATGTGGACAGCCTCTAAAAGCTGGGAAAAAAATAAATAATTTGCTTCTGTGGAGCCTCCAGTAGGAACCAGCCCTGCCAATGCCTCAGAACTGAGATAATAAACGTGTGCTGTTCTGGAGTTGCTACATGGTCATCTGTTACGGCAGCAATAGGAAGCAAATACACACAGTAAATGTCGTTAGTGGAAGAGAAGTCAGATGAGTAAATTTTCACAATTCCTCACACTGCAGAGATGGCCTGAGTAAACTGTCTAAAAGCCAAGACAAACCAGTGCTCTAGAGTGCACTGATAATTGCCATGCCTGCTGTCCTGCTGTTGGCATAATGCTGGCCACCATCAAGTCCTCTCCAGGAGAATTTTGTACACTTATGACACTTATTTTATTTTTCACATTTTGTCAGATTCATAGGATGCCTTTTCTTTTTCCACCTTCAATCACTATGGAAGAACTTCACCCATTATAATGTAGAAAATGCTGGCGCCAGCAAGCACCAGGTCAGTGGTTGCTCCCTGGACCATCCCAAGTTGTCCAGACAGCCTTGCAGGCAGTGAGTGGGTGCTCAGTAGGTATCTGTTGAATAAACGAGCAGTACGAGGCCCCGTCAGGAGCGCTGGCTCTTGTCCTGGCCCCTGCTTGGTGGCCGAGGAAGGGGAAAGCCCTCCGGGTCTCTCATTTCACTCTCTTCATCTGTCCACCAAGGGCTTCAGCTGGATGGTCTATCAAAGCCTCTTCTGAATTGCTGGTGACTGTGAAATGCCAGCATCACGCTCACTTACTTACGTCACATCTCATTTACTCCTCGTGGGCAGTGGTGGATGGAAAAGAACTGTCTCAAAAATCCTCCCCCACTTTCATCACGATCCTCCTGCCAGTGCCCACTTTTAAAGTCAGTACAAATGTCATTTCCCTGGAGCCTCCTGAACATTCTCCAAGGAGCCTTTTTTGCAGGGCTTGGACAAACCGTGCAACAGGGCTCCAGCCACAGCATCAGTTCAGTTCAGTTCAGTCACTCAGTTGTGTCCGACTCTGCGACCCCATGAATCGCAGCACGCCAGGCCTCCCTGTCCATCACCAACTCCTGGAGTTCACTCAGACTCACATCCATTGAGTCAGTGATGCCATCCAGCCATCTCATCCTCTGTCGTCCCCTTCTCCTCCTGCCCCCAATCCCTCCCAGCATCAGAGTCTTTTCCAATGAGTCAGCTCTTTGCATGAGGTGGCCAAAGTATTGGAGTTTCCGCTTCAGCATCAGTCCTTCCAATGAATATTCAGGACTGATCTCCTTTAGGATGGACCGGTTGGATCTCCTTGGAGTCCAGGGGACTCTCAAGAGTCTTCTCCAACACCACAGTTCAAAAGCATCAATTCTTCGGCGCTCAGCTTTCTTCACAGCCCACTCCTGGCTGCTGCAGTCATAGACATTTGTAACAGACATTTAAGGGTCCCAAGTGCTCCAAGAAAAAGACAGCCAAGAGCATGTGAGGCTTTGTCAGCATGGAGACTAAGAGCTGGTGGGTAAGACTCAGAGCCACGCTGAGCATGGAGCTGCAGCCCCCAGGCGCCCCAGACCCAGTGAGTCCTGTCATTGTTCCCTTGATCCAGGGGGAAGTAAGACCACTGACGCTGAGGGATTTGGCCCAGACTCACACCCAGCCGGCTGGCTCCAGAGGCCCCTCCCCACACCGCCTCCGCTAGGCCGGGCAGTTCCAGCTCCACAGTTAACCGTGTAAGTGCACTAGCGAATAGGAAGCCACCTCTAGAAACTCAGTTTACCTGCTGACTTTCCAGAGAGACTTGCTGTTGCTTTTTAAAAAAAAGGTGTATTAGCAGCTGCATTTTCATCCAGTGCTACTTTTCTGGCCATATTTAAACCATATAGAAGCTCAAAAAGTTTGCATCACTTTAAAAAAGTGACTGTCTTCACATTGCACATGGGATTTACTTAATGACAGAGCTCGCCCACGTAAACGAAGACAATGGAGTAGCAGTTGGCGCGACACTGGAACAGCGTCTTCCGAGAAGTCCGGAGGGGGCAGCGTGGTTAATGTGTGCGTGTGCTGCTTGTTTTCTTTTTTCTTGGCATGTCCAATAAGTTGCTATGCATGGGGTTTTTTTCCCTAGAGATATTGGTAAACAAACATGCCCCCAATTCTAATGAAAAGTTATTGTTTAATTTTTTTTTTTAAAGTTCAGGCTCCCCTTCTTCAGTTACTACGGACAACAAAATATCCCTGAAATGAAATGACTCATCTTACTTCTAGTCAATTTTTTAAAAATCTTACTTCTTCAATTTAGGAAATTTTTTTAAAGTTTAATGGCAAACAAAAGCTGTCTAAGGCACCTTAAGAACAGACTGTACAGAGGACTCATAAATACACAAGTCTGTTCTTTTCTAATACTCTTCCTTTCTTGTGTAGTATGCATGCTAAAATGATTCCTAACAAAGTCCAAGTAAGTAAAATATGTTTAGGTGGTATAGCTACATAAATTATAAGATAATTTCAGTAGATCTAGAGATCACAGTGTTACAGATGCTTCAGCATTATTCACGTATAAAGTGTTGGTCATTCCTTTAATATAACGTTCATGTAAATTCTTAAAGCATCATGCATTTTTTTCTATTGGGGGCCGTGTCAGCTAACAGTCTCCTCTGGACTCTGTCAGTTGGGTCATGCTTCCTTCTGAAAAATGGGCCCCATGGAAAATCATATTGTTGGATGAGGGTTCTGGGTTTTTTCAATGAGAGAACTGTCTTATATTAAGTGTGATTTTTATGTGTTTGTATATAATATGTGTATGTAATTTCACAGATCTTTATCCAAGATCACTCTTCATCCTTTGCATCAAGAAGATTTTGGCCACAACATTTTGAATCATCTGTTTTCATTTTTTGGATGGAGGAAGAAGGGATAAATGAAAATATGAACATTTCTATTTTGTGGTTGGTTCATTTCTTCAATATAAATTATTCATAAAACCTTTTCTTGACACTGTTGTTTTCTCTAGTGAGTCAGAAAAAAAACAGAAACCACTATCTACTCCTTTCCCTTGTAAACAAAAAGCCAACGTAAAAAGATAGCATTCAATAAGAAAAGGCATAAGTATGGCCTGTCAGACAGATGACAGCTTATTTGTAGAATGATCAGAGAGGATTCAGCTGCACATTTGAGGGAAGAATTGAGAGTGCACGGCTGTACCACGGGGAGAAAACAGAGTTAATCTTTCTACTGTGTCATTTATTTATTCAGCAAATATTTATCCAGTCCCTACTGTGTATCAGGCTCTTTCTTTGTGATGACGAACACAATGGTGAGCAATCAGAGAAAGTGGCTACCCTAACTCCGAATCTCCTGGAAACAAATAAAATTCTGTCCCCCCCGCCACCGCCCCCCCCAACCCCCGCCTCTATCAGCAACGCTATGATCATTCCACTATGATCATTCTGAGATACACCTCAAAGCACGTTTTCAAACTGCACTTTCTTCAGTGAATGTACATTGTGATTCAGCTGGTCTGGGCGGGGCCTGGGTATCGTTTTTTTTAAAGCTCCCGAAAGTTAGTGGGATGTACAGCCACATGCCCTGCTGAAAAGTTGAAAACCTCTCAGCATTGTTTCTTCCCTGGGCTCTTGCCTCAGCGGTGGTTTCTTTAGTCTCGTTTGACCCAGAATGTACTTCCCAGTGTTCCAGAAAAAGTAGAGTTGGAGCCAGTGAATTACGGCATGGCTGGACCCTCACCATGCTGGCCAGCCTCTCAGCCCCCAAGGAACAGAGGCTGAGGGGGGCGAGGGGTGTGGGCCATAAACACAGTGCTGAGGGGATACGGTTTCACTGACCCCAGCCGCCCTCCTTAGCCACCTGGTACAGAGTGTTCGGTTAGAAGCGTGGGTGAGAGTCCGGGCCCACTGGGGGAAAATGCCAGAAATATGTCTGTCTTATAATTAAATGACCATAACCAAATTGTATCCTGCTTACTTTCGTGAGTGGCAAAAGCAACTTATAAAATTATGTAAAAACCATCTATTGCCTTTTACTCAGAAATTTAGGCAGTATCTAGGTATCTGGTATTTAGGTTTAAAGAACATAGGGGTTTATTTTCAGGGACTATTGGCCAGAGTGAATACTACAATATTAAAATAGCATTACATAATAAAAATCAATGAAGTAGTAACGTTTCAAGTTTAAATTGGAGTTATCTGTTTTAACTGATCAGTTACTTGATGTGATTACACACACACACACACACACACACACACACATAATTCTTACAGTGCTTTCATGTCCTGTAACTGGCTTTGGTTGACAATGTAATTTAATTAACGGTGGCTTATGGTTTAGGTTGATAATATACCGTAAACTGTGATAAACCTCGCAGGATGGGAAATCTTCACAATAAGCGCAGTGTGGTCTCAAAATCCTGACTTGTAACTTATTGACTGAAAACCTCTTAAAATGTTCTCTTAAAGCTGATCCATAAGCCCCGGGACATACTCCATGCAGCATGTGAAGTGAAGTGAAAGAGTCGAGAGTCGAGTCCAACTCTTTGGGACCCCATGGACTATACAGTCCATGGAATTCTCCAGGCCAGAGTACTGGAGTGGGTACCCTTCCCTTCTCCAGGGGATCTTCCAAACCCAGGGGTCAAATCCAGGTCTCCCACATTGCAGGCAGATTCTTTACCAGCTGAGCCACAAGGGAAGCCCAAGCATACTGGAGTGGGTAGCCTATCCCTTCTCCAGCGGATCTTCCCAACCCAGGGATCAAACTGGGGTCTCCTGCATTGCAGGCGCATTCTTTACCAACTGAGCAACGAGGGAAGCCCATACAGTACTTTTAAAAATAGAATCTTGGGACTTCCCTGGCTGACCCGTGATTGGGACACCATGCTTCTACCGCAAGGGGCAAGGGTTTGGTCTCAGGTTGAGGAACTAGGATCCCACATGCTTCATGCAACCAAAGAACAGGGGGAAAAAAAATTTTTTTAATAGAGTCCCTACACTCCAAGAGCTTCCAAATGACGCAAAACTGAGTTTACATTTTAAGTTACTGCCTGGGTGAGCAAAGGGGAGAATATGAGTCAATAAAAACCTCTAGAATAATGAGATGGATAAAACTGGAACCTATTATACAGAGTGAAGTAAGCCAGAAAGAAAAACACCAATACAGTATACTAACACATATATATGGAATTTAGAAAGATGGTAACAATAACCCTGTGTACGAGACAGCAAAAGAGACACTGATGTATAGATCAGTCTTATGGACACTGTGGGAGAGGGAGAGGGTGGGGAGATTTGGGAGAATAGCATTGAAACATGTATAATATCATGTATGAAACGAGTCGCCAGTCCAGGTTCGATGCACGATACTGGATGCTTGGGGCTGGTGCACTGGGACGACCCAGAGGGAGGGTGGTGGGGGGAGGAGGGAGGAGGGTTCAGGATGGGGAATGCGGGTATACCTGTGGCGGATTCATTTCGATATTTGGCAAAACTAATACAATATTGTAAAGTTTAAAAATAAAATAAAATTAAAAAAAAAAAACCTCTAGGATATGTTAGGATTTGTCAGAGAACACTAATATCTCTTCCTCATTCATTCATTCATTCCTTCAGCAGACATTTATCACCCTCCTGGGTTTGTGAGGTACAAGGATGAACAAGACAGACAGGGTCCCTCCCTTCCGTTCCCGAGCTTGGACTACTTCAGTTTTGTTTTCCTGCAGAAGAGAGTATGCCAGCGTGCCCAGCAACACCAGAAGCAGGGTCCAGACAGGGATTTAGCCAATGTCTAGCCCAGAGAAATGAAGTAACAGTGGAAAGAGTTTTAATTTGGCAGTATTGTCCATCTGGGGTCAAACAAATGGAAAGACTCTTTGTAAAATCCAAACTACACTTTAAATAGCTGAAACTAATGGCACTTAGAAAGGGAGAGGAGGTTAGTTCTTTGAGGCACTGTGCTGTTTAGGAGATAAGCAGGTGTAGGAAAGCATTCTTTATGGTGTTCAGAAATATTGTGGGTGTTGATGGCATTACCCACAACCCGATACTCCCTGGAGCTTAGTGAGAGGAGACATCGTATTTCACCCATGTTCTTTCATCAGTTTCAGTGGGTTCACTGACTCAAGAACCAGTGTTAAGAGATGCTATAAACTGCCTGCTAAAATGTTCTGATGGTCACTTAAGACTGCACCAAACACTCCCTGGGAACAGGGTGCTAAGACCGACACATTAGCTGTTTCAGACCCCAGAGACTGCCTCCGGAGGACCCAACAGTGCCCGGAAGCAGAGCAGCTAGGCTGACGCCATAAGCTGTTCAACCCTGAACCCATTAGCAGAGCCTCGGAGATTCTGAGAAGGAAGCCTCAGATGGATTATTCAGTTGAATTCAATTTTGTGTACAGAGCAAGGTTAACAAAAGAACTAGCGTAAGTTACTCGCTTCATCACAGAGATCATAGACTAAGGACCTAGGATGTTAGACAAAGGGTCCCGGGGCGTGGCAGCTTAAGGAACACAGATAACTGAGCCTTACTGCTGCCAGCATTGAATCCTTGGGACCAAGGGTTCTGAAATGATGCAATAAAGCTCTGATAAATACTTGAGCCTCTCCAGATTTAAAAAATAATAGAATCAATTTTACTGACCTACCAATAAGACAGTCTAATCCTTGACTTTGTTTTACAGAAATTTTATAAATGTACCATTAAAGAAAAAAGTTTGAGTTCTTGCTGTTTCTGGTACGGAATAAAAATAGTCAATAGACTTTTGGTAAAGAAGGTTGCTGCTCTTGTATTAGTAACTGAAACCAAAAGTGAAGTGCAGAAATATAAATGAGGTTTTCAGTCCATTCTTTAGACGAGGTTTGAACACTCCCAACTGCCTGTCCTTCTCCTGTCATTAGTGGCAGAGCACATTCTTGGGCAATGATGTCAGCGGAGGACTCTGAATACTAATGGAAAATCACATTTTGTCCTTCTGAATTGTTAATGCAAAATGCTATTGACTATAATCAGCTATAATACATGGAGGAAAACTCAAAAAAAAAAAAAAAAGATTACGTACCCTCCATGATCGCATTCTCCGCTGGGTGGTCAGACAATATGACACAGTATTTTTAAAGGGGGTTTTCCTGGAAAATCCAATGGTTTTACTATACAGGAAAATCTAAACTTTTATGAATTTTATACCGTACAGGTACTGAGCTCTTAACAGGACACACAAAAAAACGAGGGCTATTTTTTTTTCTCTCTCCTGACTCACAGTTAATTTAATGCTGCTAAAGCTTAGAACAAGAAACACTCTCATTGGATTAAAAAAAAAAGTAATTGTGGGTTTTCTGCTTCATGAGAAAAGTAAAAGAACAGTCCACACTTATGAAATGCAATTCCAGTGTGCAGACAAAATCCCTGATTTATGTATCTTTATTAATTAGGTAGTGGCAGTCAAATAAATTAATAAAGGTATATAAAAGGTCAAATAAAATGCGTTTGCTTCCCCTGAAGAATATTTCACTTAAATTTTAAGTTTCAGAAGCTCAGTTTTCATATGTCCACTGGTTTTTCATTGTGTTTGATGCACCATTACCTTTTTAAGTGCATTCACTACATAAGGTGAACTTACCTTGGATTTCCCAGGCAGCCAGTGTAATTTAGGTGAGATTGATCATCGTTTTTAACAAAACTGGATTGTTTTTGGACCAGCACTCCTACCAAGGACAATTAGAAAATCTGAACAAAACATAAACGTAGATTTGAAGTCATCGGAGCTCTCCCAAGGCAGTGGGTTCCTTTAGAGCTAAGATGTGAAAGAAGTGGGAAGCCTTCTCCAGCTCTGACAAGAATCCAGTGATGTACCCCAGCCCAGCTGTTGGCCAAAAGCAAAAGCAAATCTTCTCTGTAGGAAAATAACATCAATACAGCATCTCCAGTTTTCACCACAACTTTCATGCATAATGTCTGGCACTCATTCAGAAATAACCAGAGCACAGGAGAAATCTAGCCAGTTCTGCTCTCACCACGTGACCAAAAGAAACATCACTGAAAGTGTGACTTTGAAATTTTGTGCCTCCTCAGCGATGCCCTGAGGAGGACACAAGATCAGTTAGTTCTCCAGTATTTCTGCCAAATAAACGTAACCTTATGCTAATCAAACAGTCAAACTCAAATTGAGAAACCTGTACAAGTGCCTCATACTAGTCAAAGTTTGCCAATGTTATGAAAACGGAAGTGGAGGCAACATTTCAAAATAATGAAAACTAAAAGAGATGTAACAATGAAACGCAAGATGTGACCCCGGATGGGTCTGAGATAAGGGAAAAGTATAAAAGATTCAAGCAAAGACATCAGTAGGAAAATCTGAATATAGATTTTAGACGAAACTGTATCAGTGTTAAATTTCTTTTTTTATTGAGGTATAACTGACACATGACATTTTATTAGTTTCACCTGCACAACATGATTTGATAATTGTATATATTGAGGAATGATCATCACAATAAATCTAGTCAATGTCTTACCAAATGTACTTACAGAATTTTTTTCTTGTACTGATAACTTTGAAGGTCTACTCTCTCGGCAGCCAGGCTTCTCAGGTGGTGGAGTGGTAAAGAATCTGCCTGCCAATGCAGGAGACGCAAGAAATGTGGGTTTGTTCCCTGGGTTGGGAAGGTCCCCTGGAGGAGGAAATGGCAAGCCACTCCAGTATTCTTGCCTGGAGAATTCCATGGACAGAGGAACCTGGTGGGCTACAGTCCATGGGGTTGCAAAGAGTTGGACATGACTGAGCACACAGCACACTCTGCAACCTTCAATTATGCAATATAATATTGTTCACTGTAGTGGCCAGATTGTTTATTACATCCCCATTAATTATTTCATAACTGAAAGTTTGTAACTTTTGATGCCCTTCATCCATTTTGTCCAACACCTCCCTCCCACCTGCACCTAGAAACCACTAACCTTTTGTCTGTATGTATGAGCTTGGTTTTTATTTTTGTTTTGTTTTTAGACTCTACATATAACTCATAAGGTATTTGTCTTCATCTGAGTTATTTCACTTAGCATTATTCTTAGGTCCATCCATGTTGTTTCAAATGGCAAAATTTGTTTATGGCTAAATATTGATAATATTCCGTGGTGTATATGCATGTATGTGTATCACATTTTCTTAATCCATTCATCTTATGATGCTGGAGAAGACTCTTGAGAGTCCTTTGGACTGCAAGGAGGTCAAACCAGTCAATCCTAAAGGACATCCATGCTGAATATTCACTGGAAGGACTGACGCTGAAGCTGAAGCTCCAATACTTTGGCCACCTGATGCGAAGAACTGACTCACTGGAAAAGCCCCTGGGGCTGGGAAAGATTGAAGGCAGGAGAAGGGAATGACAGAGAATGAGATGGTTGGATAGCATCACCGACTTGATGGGCATGAATTTGAGCAAATTCTGGAAGATAGTGAAGGACAGAGGGTCATGCTGCAGTCCATGGGATCACACAGAGTCAAACAAGACTTAGCAACTGAACAACAGCAATAATACTGATGGACATATACCTCTGGCTATTGTAAATAATGCTGCAATAAACACGTACCTTCTCAAGTCAGTGTTTCTGTTTTCTTCAGATGAATTACCAGAAGGGAAAGTGTTGGATATTCTGGTAGTTTAAAAAAATTTTTTGAGGAATGTCCTTATGTTTTCCATAGTGACTGCACGGATTTATATTCTCACCAGCAGCACGTGTTCCCTTTTCGCCACATTCTTACCACTTTTGACAGAATGCATGTGCATCTCTCCATTTCCCAACAAAAGAAAGAGTTTACACACTATTAAAATGCCTAGCTACCTTTACTGGATAAGAAGCATGAATTAGAACATTCTGTCAAAAATGTATTAATTTTAGTATATTGGATTTTTATAAATCATGGCTTAATGATTATCACTTAACTGTATCTCTACCTACTAAATAAGACTTGTGCCAGATCGAGTATTCTGCCTAATTCAGCCACATCAAGTTCTGAAACATTAAAAAAATACAGCACATGCCATTCGTTTTAAGAGAAGGTTTTAAAATTTGTCACACTGAGAAAACACTGCCTCTGTTATTTTCCAAAACAACCACTGGTGGCCCCCTCCTCAATAAACGGAATCCAGCACTTTCCAGACTTCCCCATAGTGAGAATCGTCTGGTTGCTTGTGAATGACATGACCCCCATGGTGATCTTAATTGATGTGTCTAGCATGAAGCCCAAACTTCACCTTGGGTAGTTAGTATCAGAAAAGCTGGATTTGACAATCGTTGTGTACCTTCTCTGTTGGCTCTGCAGTTACCCATGTTGACAACTTTGATTCTGCAGCAGTGGAGGTTCCCATAGGGATCAGGTTGAGCTGGTTGATGTTGCTGCATGCAAGTTCCAAGTTGCATCCGACTCTTTGTGACCCAGTGGATTGTAGAGAACCCACCAGGCTCCTCTGTCCATGGGATTTTCCCAACAAGAATACTGGAGTGGGTTGCCATTTCCTTCTCTAGGGGATCTTCTTGACCCAGGAACCAAACCTGTGTCTCCTGTATCTCCTACATTAGCAGGCAGATTCTTTACCACTGAGACACCTGGGATCCAAACTGGTTGATAGTGTTGGTCAAATCTTCTATAATATACTGATCGTCCACTTGTTCTATCAATTACTGAGAGAAGGGTATTAGACATTGCCAATTATAGCTCAATTTTTTATTTGTTTCTTTGGTTTTGTATGTTTTTGCTTCATGTATTTTGAAACTTTTTCACTAGGCATATACCCATTTACAATTCTTAGATATGCTTTGATTCATTGATCCTTATCAATTTTTTTTTTTTTTCATTTTCAAAAGTAGCCACCAGGAACTTGCCATGTCAGAAAGCATTTGCAAATTTGGAACAGTCTTTTTACATAAGAAAACAGTATGTCTCATCTTTAATTTCCATTCTTTTCCATCTTTAATTTCCACTCTTTTTAAAGACTTTTCTCTGAGAACTAGCAAGCATCCATGTGTTACAGAAGGTTTTCATATTAAATTCCTATTATTAAAAATCACTATAAATTATAGATTATTTCTGCTTATATATTTTTACTGAAGTGTATTGGTGGTGGTAGTTTAGTCGCTTAGTCCTGTCCAACTCTTTTCGATCCCATGGCCCGCAGCCCACCAGGCTCGTCTGTCCGTGGAATTCTCTAGGCAAGAATACTGGAGTGGGTTGCCATTTCCTTCTCCAGGGATTGAAGTATATTGACATATGACACACAGCACATATTTAATGTATACAATTGAATGAGTCTGGACCTATGTACGTTCCCATGTGATCATCACCGCCGCTGAGGTAATGAACACATTCGTCATCCAAAAGTTTTCTCCTGCCCTTGGGAATCCACACATACCTCCATCCTCAGGCAGCCACTGGTCTGCTATCACCATAGATGTGTTTACATTGTCTAAAATTTTCTAAAAATTGAATCATACAGTATATATACTTTGGGGGGTCTGACTTTCCTTTACACAACACTCTTACCTGGAGATTCACCGTGTTAGTGCATGTGGAATAGTACAACTATCGTACTACTGTCCTCGCTCTTTCATTAGTGAGTGCCTTTCCGTTATATCCGAATTCATTCATCTAATCACCAACCAAGGGAACGTGGCCTCATTGTCCGGGCCTTACTTGAGATGTGAGCTTATTATTCCTGTTAAACGAGTCAGTTGGGATTGGAATTTAGCTTATTTTCTCTAAGGTGTGAGGGGAATACTCACATCTGGGATGTGGGGTGGGAGACGAGCCAGTACTTAGGACTGATGTCAAGTGCGGCATGATCCTACAGATTCTCCACTTCCACAGGAGCAGGCCCAAGAAGCAGCCTGAAGCTGCCCGAGTGAAGAACATTCTCTACGAAGAGATGAGCCATCTTTGTGTTCATCACTGATCCCCAAGCTCAGGTGTGCACTTTTCTGGTCCTCTGTGAATTCGAGCTGTTGCTTCTTCTAAAACATCTTTATATCCTGAAGAGAAAAGAATGTGTGTGTGTGTGTGTGTGTCACAAAAATGGGAGAACTTGCTTTATGAGATTCTTACCAAGAAATAGCTGGCACAGTTTTCATGAAAATGCCCTTACTTGGTTTCACATGATCTATCATGCAATAACCACTGGGCCATACATAATGAACCCAGGATCGGTTCATAATTCAAACAGGAAATTTGACCCAGCTCTTTAATGGAGGGCTTCCCTGGTCGCTCAGCTAGTAAAGAATCCGCCTGCAATGCAGGAGACCTGGGTTTGATCCCTGGGTTGCGAAGAACCCCTGGAGAAGGGAAAGGCTACCCACTCCAGTATTCTGGCCTGGAAAATCCCATGGACTGCATAGTCCATGGAGTCGCAAAGATTAAGTGACTCAAAAAAAATTTTTTTTGACCCAGCTCTTTAATGATCTACCTCCGTAAATGGGCAATCCTCACAGCTCTAAAGATATTTCCAGCACTGATCCTTACCCCAGTAGTCACAGCCAACCATGCTGACATGTTTCCTAATGGAAAAGTAAAGGTAAAAGAGGGCAGGCTCCCATCTGTTTTAACCTCTCTGATCTGTAAGATGAATCTACTTATCAGAAGTCTGGCAAACAGACCACAGAAGGTCTACTTTCCCTGGGCAGTAATACAGCTTCTTAGTGATGGCCGTTCTCACAGCCCAGCCCTCCTGGCCACGCTCGGCCCCGGGGGAAGGGGAGAGAGAGGGGTGAGGGAAGAGAGGGAGGAGGAGGAACTTCAAATGACCGTCAAGGCACACCGAATCGTGTCTGCCCCTGTTTCTTTCTTCGGACCAAGAATTTAATTGGGAAAGAATTTTAAGGCTGACTAAGCTGATGTGTCAGGGCTCCTACTGTTTTACCCACATTAAAGTGACTGGGGTCGGATGGAGAAGAGCCAGGTCAGAGATAATGGTCCATACAGCCCACCGATTCTGAAAGCCAGTTTGGGCCAAAACAAGCCCTCAGTCTGGGTATGTAGATTGTACCTCCAGACATCTAAGGAAAGGTTATCAATCTGAGACCATCTTCAAGTTTCTGTGAAACAACCAGGGGTGAGCTGGATGACCTTGCAAATTCCCTTCCTGGTCTGACATTCTGCACTCAGATGGTGAGACTTGGAGACCTGGAAACAATTCCGCAGGGACATTTCTTTTAAAAAGTGTTTCTCAACATTTGTTTCTTTTCTATCTTTCAATCCACAAACAGAATATGTCATCACTCTTCACTGCTTCAAATGCAGACCATGTTACCCTCTGGGGGTCCTGCTCCCCACCCACTGAGGGCCAGGGGCTGTCTCGTTCACCAGTACGTCTCTAGAATCAGAGCAGCGCCTGGCATCAAATAGGAGCTCAGCAAAAGTGACTGGGGGGTGATGGGCGGGGTTCACTGGATGGATGGATGGATGGATGGATGGACAGTATCCAGTGCTAGGACCAGGAGGTGGGATAACTCAGGAAGACAGCTGTGACTCCTTGGGAAGCAGGAAAGAATCTAGTGAAAAATTAGAATCTAGTGAAAAATTAGAGTTTGGCAGGGGAAGGGAAGTGCATCTTCTCCATGGCAGTTACTCAGGGGTCTGCCCCTCAACCGCTCAGGCCTAGTACCTGCTGGTCTCAGGGACTTCCTCTGTGCTTCCACTTTTCAGCTCTCAGGTAAATTACCCCCAAGAGCTAACCTCCATGAGCAGGAATCTTTGTCATTTTCAGTAGCTTCTACATATTGTCCATGTATTTTCTGTGAATACAATATATTTCATATGTCTAGAACAGTGCCTGTCACTTAATAGATCCTTCTTATATATTTATTGAATGAATGGATACATTCATTTTTTTTTTTTTAATGGATACATTCAGAATGAGAAAGTTCACTCTGAGTCTGAAGTGAGAGCCTTTACTCTCTGACCAACCCAATTTTTTTTGTGGTTCAGGGTGGTTGCCGATTTTGAAAGTACAAGGTTCTGTTGAAGGAATGACTGCAAACGGGCTCTACAAAGAAAAGCAGTGGATGGAGCCGGTGGACCAGCTGCCCACCCGGCCCAGCTTTGCCCCTAGGAGCCTCCAGGGGCCCCTGTCCCCCGCAGCTGTGTGGGCTTCATGACAGCGCCTTCCTCTCAGAGTTTTTATGAGGATTCACGTTAGTGTAGTTGCTCAGTCGTGCCTAACCTTTTACAACGCCATGGACTGTAGTTCACCAAGCTCCCTGTGCATGGAATTTCCCAGGCAAGAACCCTGGAGTGGGTTGCCATTCCCTTCTCCTAGGGATCTTCCCAATCCAGGCAGATTCTGCATTGCAGGCGGATTCCTTACCGTTTGAGCCAGGGAATGCGGATTAAGTAAGTCATCAGGCAAAACACGTGTAGAAAAGAGCCTGGTGCATCCTACTGAGTCCTGTATATGCCATGTGTATACAGTAACCATGAATGTGGTTCCCTTGAACTTGCTGAAATTGTATTCAATCATTAGGTGAGAGAAGAGTGTTGAATTCGTTTTAGCAGTGTTGACTGTCCACATGGCCTCCGTCCTCGAGTTCCCAAGGGGCAGCAGAATTGCAGCTCTAGTAACTGGAGAAAAGTGCTGACAGTTATTACCTTTTCTGAGAAGCCCAGCGCTGTGGAGATGAATCCAGTGCATACATCGAGTTATAATCCAGGCACCGTCTTTATTAAAGCTACACTATGACCACGAACCCAAGCTCCCCCTACCCAACCCCTGAAAAAAGTCCCCGCTGAAAAGATAAACCGGATCAACTGTTCAGTCTCCATGAGGAGAGGTTTCCTGGCCCCCTGCGGGGTCACTGCCCCTTGGCTAGACTCCCATACGTTCACAAATTCAGTCCCTATCGGAGGAACCAAAGTTCCGTGCGTTTTGCTCAATTCCGTTTTTGCTCTGTGACCACTTTTCAGATCATGACACCAGGGGGGCAGGGACCGTGTCCTCCGGAACCCACCTGCCCTCCACCTGGCCCTACATAATCACACGAGGCCGCGTGCCCCAGCCGACCTTCTCACACAGGAAACTGCTCAAAACCAGGGCCGCCTTAAAAAGGAAACGGAAGGCAGAGTGCAGAAGCAGGGGGGGCCTCCCAGGAAGTTGAGCACTGGGAGGCCGGAAGTGAAGTGAAGTGAGGTGAAGTAGCTCAGTCGTGTCCGACTCTTTGCGACCCCATGGACTGTAGCCTACCAGGCTCCTCCTTCCATGGGATTTTTCCAAGCAAGAACACTGGAGTGGGTTGCCATTTCCTTCTCCAGAGGATCTACCCCACCCAGGGATTGACCCCGGGTCTCCCTCATTATAGGCAGACGCTTTACTGTCTGAGCCACCAGGGAAGTTTTGGGAGGCTGGAAGCAGGTACTAACCCCAGAGGGGAGGAGGTGTCTCGATCTGGTTTCGGCCCCGGAGGCCGTCACCAGACCTTGGAATAGGTGGGCTTGGTGTTCTGCCTCTCCAAGAATACTCACACACTCTGAAAGAAAGAAGTAAGGCGACAGGAGAAAGATTCACAGATCCTAAACTCTATATGGCACCACACTCCAGTCCCCTTGCCTGGAGAATCCCATGGACTGAGGAGCCTGGTGGGCTGCAGTCCATGGGGGTCACTAAGAGTCAGACACGACTGAGCGACATCACTTTCACTTTTCACTTTCATGCATTGGAGAAGGAAATGGCAACCCACTCCAGGGTTCTTGCCTGGAGAACCCCAGGAATGGGGGAGCCTGCTGGACTGCCGTCTATGGGGTCGCACAGAGTCAGACATGACTGAAGCTACTTAGCGGCAGCAGCAGCAGCAGAAACTCTATACAGTTTGTATAAGACTGTATGAAAAGATGTGCACTCATGCAGAGAGCTGGGAACTCTCTAGACTAAGTCTTTATTTAAACACATGTTGACCGTCATATGTAATGAAAATATAGATGGTACTGGTTGAAAAGGAGAAGTGTTAAAAAAAAAAAAGAAAAGTAGAAGTGTTTACTACACGCTCACTTTATTTTAATGAAAACGTGTAATGTGCAATACCTCTTTTTAAAAACTGGAATAAAACTCTCTATATATAGGTTTTTTTAACCTCAAGTATAAATGCTAACCTTATATATAAAAGTGAAACTGTCAGTTGCTCAGTCATGTCCGACTCTTTGCGACCCCGTGGACTGTAGCCCACCAGGCTCCTCTGTCCATGGGATTCTCCAGGCAAGAATACCAAAGTAGGTAGCCATTCCCTTCTCCAGGGGATCTTTCCCACCCAAGGATCAAACCCAGGTCTCCCACATTGCAGGCAGATTCTTTACCCTTTACCTACCCAGGAAAGCCCCTTATTTTAGTGGTTTACTGCCTCTATGAATTTTTAAAAATTTTTTGTTAATGAATAATTAGCACTTCTGAAGGAAGGAAAAAAAATTTTTTTTCAACCCACAAAACTGCCAAAGAGAAAAAGCTAAGCCAAAGGAGCCAGTTTCTGATGGAGGAGCTTTAAAACCAAAGTGGGAGAAGGCTGTCTACTCTGACTCCCTACTGCTCCCCACTCGCAGAGTCTGAGCCCCACGTGGCATCTTGGTGAAGCGTGTGGCTGCCGTGTCCCTAACCTCGAGTACCTGGGTCACCCCCCAGGATCTGTACAAGGGAGCTAGGACAGGAGTCCATCATCTCTGCATTCAACAGCCAGCCTGATGCTCAGACTGCTAAGAGGTAACACCCTGTAAAAAATAAACATGAAGGAGAAAGCAGTGATTCACTTGGACGACACCCAATGCAGACCTTGAGAAAGAGGTCAGCTTGTTCCCGAAGGTGAGTGAGAACGCCTGGAACAGCAGCCTCCTCGGGTCTGCATTCAGTGCCAGCCTTGATCTGTCATCAGTGGTATTGAAGAAAGGTGCTTAGAGAGCACGTGCCAGCCTCAATTAATAGCTACCCATCCCACACGGGATATGGCTCTTCCTGCTGTGGTGGAATTTTCCATTAGACTGACTGACAATATTTCATGTCAAGTAAGTTAAAAATTGAGCTGAAAGGTCAAGGCTGCGATGAGGTGATCAAGA
Source organism: Bos indicus (assembly GCF_029378745.1). Classification (NCBI taxonomy): domain Eukaryota; kingdom Metazoa; phylum Chordata; class Mammalia; order Artiodactyla; family Bovidae; genus Bos; species Bos indicus. The sequence goes on along the minus strand of NC_091768.1, from coordinate 95,762,923 downwards.
AAGGAAGGCCAAGCGGAAGTGCCGAGGGCACACTTTAATGTAATATTACATCCCTGGTGCTTCTGATTGCTAAGATGCATGCGCAAGCATAAGTACATCAAGGTAACCCCTGAAACACAGAATTCCAGAAAAGTAGGGCATTCTTGGCCCTTATTTAATTGCTGTGCTGTGCTTAGTCGTGTCCGACCCCTTTGCTCCCCTGCCCATGGGGGTTCTCCTGGCAAGAATACTGCAGTGGGTTGCCATGCCCTCCTCCAGGGTTAATTGCTACCTCAGAGGAAAGCAATCCCAACCGCTAAGAGCTAACGCCCTGCCCCACAAGTTCCCTTCCAGTGAATCTTTCCAGGACCCAACGTTCAAACAGCTGGAATTGTCATTCAAACGCCATCCACTCGACCTTTGAAAACAAGGGCTTTGCCTCCTGATGGGAAACGTGTGTTTCATTTCACCAATGGACACAGTGTTCTGGGCCTCGTTTATTCTTCACTTAAATAGCCTCTTTTGAGAACCGTGTGTTTGGCCTTTCCTACTTAACACCACCACTTAACACATGTTACAGCAAATTCATTTCTGTCGTGAAAGCTTCCAAGCGTGCAGAAGAATAAAAAAAGCTTCAAACAAAACAACCTCTGCTTCCCAAGTTCTCAATTCCAAATAACAAAAAAGGTGGCTTGAAAACATCCCTAATTCCATTTTAAACATCGGAAGTTCCTAAGGAGGGACTCAGTCAAGGGAAGAGGAAGTATTAAAATAAATACCAGAGCAATGGAAACCTGGTGGTTCAGATAGTGGAGCACAGGCAAGTGGAGCACTTGTGCCACTTTCTAAATTCTGCCTCAAGCGAGAAAGTGATATGGAACTCACATCCCTAGAATTTATAGCCACAGGTAGTTTAGGAGGAGGAGAACATCTCTGAATAGTAAAACCCAGACTTTTGGGCTTGCAAACTGGGTCCCAAACAACCGATATTAACCCACATTTACTGACCTATAAGGGCTTCCCTGATAGTTCAGTTGGTAAAGAATCTGCCTGCAATGCAGGAGACCTGGGTTCGATCCCTGGGTTGGGAAGATTCCCTGGAGAAGGGAAAGGCTACCCACTGCAGTATTCTTGCCTGGAAAATTCCATGGACTGTATAATCCATGGGGTCACAAAGAGTCAGACACAACTGAGTGACTTTTGCTTTCACTGGCATATAAAGCTACCCAGCGTAGGGACTTCCCAGGTCGTCTAGTAGTTAAGAATCCACCTTGCAATCAAAACTACAATGAAATCGCCTCACAATGGTCAGAATGGCCATCATCAAAAAAATCTACAAACAATAAATGCTGGAGAGTATGTGGGGAAAAGGGAACTCTCTTGTACTATTGGTGGGAATATATATTGACACAGCCACTATGGAAGGCAATCTGGTTGTTGTTCAGTCATTCAGTTGTGTCCAACTCTTTGCCACCCCCTGGACTGAAGCACACCAGGCTTCCCTGTCCTTCACCATCTCCTGTAGTTTGCTCAAACTGATGTCCATTGAGTTGGTGATGCCATTCAGCCATCTCATCCTCTGTCGTCCCCTTATCCTCCTGCCTTCAATCTTTCCCTGCATCAGGGTCTTTTCCAATGAGTTGGCTCTTTGCATCAGGTGGCCAAAGTCTTGGAGCTTTAGCTTCAGCATCAGTCCTTTCAATGAATATTCATGGTTGATTTCCTTTAGGATAGACTAGTTGGATCTCCTTGCAGTCCAAGGGACTCTCAAGAGTCCTCTCCGGCACCACAGTTCAAAAGCATCAATTCTTCTGCACTCAGCTTTCTTTATAGTCCAACTCTCACATCCATACATAACTACTGGAAAAACCATAGCCTTGACTAGACAGACCTTTGTTGGTCTAATGTAATGTCTCTGCTTTTTAATAAGCTGTCTATGTTGGTCATAACTTTCCTTCCAAGGAGTAAGCGTCTATTAATTTCATGGCTGCAGTCACCATCTGCAGTGATTTTGGAGCCCCCCAAAATAAAGTCAGTCGCTGTTTCCCCATCTATTTCCCATGAAGTGGTGGGACCGGATGCCATGATCTTCGTTTTCTGAATGTTGAGCTTTAAGCCAACTTCTTCACTCACCTCTTTCACTTTCATCAAGAGGCTCTTTAGTTCTTCTTCACTTTCTACCATAAGGGTGGTGTTATCTGCATATCTGAGGTTATTGATATTCTCCCGGCAATCTTGATTCCAGCTTTGTGCTTCCTCCAGCCCAGCGTTTCTCATGATGTACTCTGCATATAAGTTAAATAAGCAGGGTGACAATATACAGTGTTGACGTACTCCTTTCCCTATTTGGAACCAGGCTGTTACTCCATGTCAAGTTCTAACTGTTGCTTCCTGACTGCATACAGATTTCTCAGGAGGCAGGTAAGGTGGTCTGGTATTCCCATCTCTTTCAGAATTTTCCACAGTTTATTGTGATCCACACAGTCAAAGGCTTTGGCATGGTCAATAAAGCAGAAATAGATGGAATGTTACTTAGCCATAAAAAGGAACACATCTGAATCAGTTCTAATGGGGTGAATGAACGTAGAGCCTATTATACAGAGTGAAGTAAGTCAGAAAAAGAAAAATGAATATCATATATTAAGATATACATGTGGAATCTAGAAAGATGGTACTGATGAACGTATGTGCGGGCAGCTGTGGAGATGCAGACAGAGATGAGACTTGTGGACACGGGGGAAGGAGAGCGGCATGGAAGCACACACACTGCCACATGTAAAGCAGCCAGTGGGAATGTGCTGTGTGACTCAGGGACTTCGAACCGGGGCTCTGTGACAACCTAGAGGTGGGATGGGGCTGGGAAGTGGGGGGGGCTACAGGAGGGAGAGGACATCGGTATACCTCTGGCCAATTCATGTGGATGTATGGCAGAAACCAACACAAATATTGTAAAGCAATTATCCTTCAATAAAAATAAATATATTCTTTTAAAAAAGGAATCCAGCTTGCAATGCAAGGTACACAGTTTTGAAACCTGCTTGGGGAACTAAGATCCCACTTGCCACAGAACAACTAAGCCTGCACACCGCAGCTGGAGACTCCCAGCGCTGCCACAAAAGAAGGGTCGTACGGGTGCAATGAAGATCCTGAGTGCCGCAACTAAGACCTGATGCAGCCAAACAAATAAAAACAATTTTTTTTAAGTTACCCAGCGTGTAGCAACACGGATGGACCTAGAGATGATCATACTAAGTGGAGTAAATCAGACCAAGAAGGGCAAATATCAAATGATGTCACTCATATGTGGAATCTAAAAAAGTGATACAAGTATTTATTTACAAAATGGAAATAGAGACATAGGAAACAAACCTATGTTTACCAAAGGAAAGAGCAGGGGAGGGATAAATCAGAAGTAGAGGGTTAGCAGATACACACTACTCTACATAAAATAGATAAACACCAGGGACCTACTCTACAGCACAGGGGATTGCCTTCAGTATGGTGTAGTAGCCTATCATGGAAAAGAACCTGAAGAGATAATATATGTATATAACTGAATCACTTTGCTATATAGCTGAAACACTGTAAATCAACCACACTTCCAATTTTTTTTTTAAAGGAAGCCAAAAAAAGAAAAAAACCCACAAAGGAAACAAATGAAAAGATTCCCAGCATGTATTTGCATCTCTGTTTTCTAAACCGATTAAATATGTCTTGCCACCAACCTGGCAGAAAGTCCAGCCTGCGGGTGCTTTGTGAATTCCGATCTCTGTGTGGCCCTGGGCTCAAGCAGGAGCAGAGGCCCAAGGAAGGACCTAGGGATCTGGGGCTCCCACCCCTGACCCACAGGGTCCTCATGAAGGTAGGTGTCCACTTCTCTCCAGCTGAGTGTCAGCATGAAGAGCCAAGCCAAGGCTTCCAGCTCAGGCAGGCTGCTCTTGGAAGCACAGAAGTCACGTGACCCCCCCCCAAGACCTCGTGGGTACACAAGGCACAGTTCTCCCCACCCCTGCCCCCTGCCCGGGTGGAAACCCCCAGAGGCCTAAACTCAAGCCATCACCCCCTGTCCAGGGTGAGACACTGCCCTCTTCCTATCTACAGAGCAGCCTCCTCCCTTCACTGGTGGTAGAGAAGGTGCAAGCCTAACTTCAGCCTCGTAACTGCCCTCTCCCAACCAGAGGGGTGATCAGACCCCAGCCCAGATATTACCAACCAGACGCCTGAAGGCAAAAGTCGGATTCGTTTTGCCCCATCCTCTGTTTGCTTTTGTTACTCGCCAACACACATAGACACACACAAATGGGGAATTTTCAAGTCAAAACCCAGCTTCCTTTCTTTTATTGAAAAATCAAGTGCTCTGGAATGTCAGACCTACATGCCCACATGCCATAACCAATCAGAGCTGCCTAAGTGGCTTTTTATGGGACCTGTGTTCTCTGCTTTGCGCCAGTCTCCACTCTTCCCTATTGCTGCCATCGGACCACTTCACAAACTTATGTTACCTACTTGTGAGAATCAAATCTGGCATTCCTTGACCTAGACCTCAGGACATTAAATGTTTGGCTATATTTCTGAGCATAAGAAAAGGCATTCTTTCAGACTTCCCAAAGAACAAGACAAAACATAATGTTTCAATAGCTTATGGAATCATATAGGTACAAAAATAACTTCTCTGATGGCAAAACACAGAAGATAGACATCAGCAACTTACTTTTTCTTACTTTTTCTTAATGTGGACCATTTTTTTAAGGTCTTTATTGAATTTGTTACAATATTGCTTCTATTTTATGTTTTGGTTTTTGGGCCCCTAGGTATGTGGGGTCTTAGCTCTCCACCCAGGGATTGAACCCACGCCCTCTGCATAGGAAGGCGAGGTCTTGACCACTGGACCACCAGGCAAGTCCCCATAAACACCAGCAGCTATCCAATCTCACTTGGGACACAGTGACTAATCCATCTACGGTTAAAGAAACAATCCTGATACTTGTTAGGGTGGCGAGGCAGACTTTATTCAGCACTGTGGTCACTGGCTCAGCGTCCACTGCAATGGGGTTTGTAGTAGGGGAGACAGTGGGCTCCACTCCGGACACAAAGAAATGTGGCCATTTATAGCCAAGGAGTAAGATGAGGGGAAATACATGGGAAATTACAAAGAGGAAACATCGAGGGTACAAGAGGATTTCTGGCTAAAACATCCTGACCGGATTCTTGCTGCAGGCAGGTCGGGCTGATCAGATATCAGTCCCCTGGGGGGCTGGAGGGATAAGGAATTTGGCCAGATTTTGAGGGCGATGAGATATTGACGGTGGGGTTCTGGCGAGGCTGACCTGCATGTGTGCATGCTAAGTCGTTTCGGTTGTGTCCGACTCTTTGCAGCCCTAGGGACTGTAGCCAACCAGGATCCTCTGTCCATGGAATTCTCCAGGCAAAAGTAGTGGAGTGGATTGCCATGCCCTCCCTCCTCTAGGGGATCTTCCCAACCCAGGGATCAAAGCCAAGTCCCTTATGTTTCCTGCACTGGCAGGCAGGTTCTTAACTGTGAGCGCCACCTGGGAAGCCCGAGGCTGACATTAGTCTCCCCAGAGATGGCCTCGTTGAAAATGAGCTCAGAGGAGCCTGACTGGAGTTTCATCGGGAGAGACCTCATCCTGCCTCCCCTCCCCCTCCCCAAAGACAGCTGGCTCCCAGAAAGCCCAGAAGGACAGCCGCTGGCTGGCAGTGTCTACAAAATCTTGGCCTTTCCTCCTGCAATTCAAGGACCTTTGACTAAAATGTCTGTGGGGGGATATCCCCAAAATAGCTGGGCATGCTAAATGACCATCAGCATTAACCATCTCTCCCAGCAGTGGAGAAAAGAGAGATAGCCTCAAAGCAGCCAGGAGCCCAGCCCCACCGCTGTCCACTGAGCACAGGTCCCTCAGAGGTGCTGTGCCGTGGCAATGGAGGCAGGGGGCTGTATCCCCCATTACGGAAAAGAGCAGAATTCTTACATGTAGACTGTAGGTATCCCAGGTGCCATTAGTGGTAAAGAACCTGCCTACCAGTGCAGGAGACATAAGAGACGCGAGTCCCATCCCTGGGGGGGAAGATCCCCTGGAGGAGGGCATAGCAACCCACTCCAGTATTCTTATCTGGAGAATCACACGGACAGAGGAGCCTCGAGGGCTACATTTCAGAGGATTACAAAGAGTCGGACACCACTGAGCGACTAACTACACCTACTTAGACTGTTGTTGGGTGATCTCCCAACATCCATCTCATTCCCTTAACCAGAACCACACAGTCCTGGAAGGTCTGTTGTTGTTTGTCCACCTCTTTGCAGCCCCATGGACTGTAGGCCGCCAGGCTCCTCTGTCCATGGATTCTCCAGGCAAGAATACTGGGGTGGGTTGTCATACCCTTCTCCGGGGATCTTCCCAATCCAGGAATCGAACCTGCATCTTCTGCATTGGCAGCAGTATTCTTTACTGCTGAGCCACCAGGGAAGGCCCCCTGGAAGGTCTAGGGAGTGAGTTTTCTAATTAGCCGAGTCTTAAGGATAACGTAAGAAGGGAACAGACCTGCTTTCCTGGGCACCCAGGCCACCAGGTGCACACCAGCAATGCAGCTCGCCCCTGTGCCTTTGTACGTCACGCAGAGTGAATGACCGTAACCAGAGCTGTTCCTTTTACCGGACAATGTGGAAGAAGCGTGCCAGGAACCGCAGGAACCAGGACTCCACATTGCTTCTCAGACTCCCATCTGTCCACTGAAGACACTCAGCACACCACCGAAGCAGTGTATTTTGCCTTCGAAACATCTTTCATATTTCCGAGTCCAGTCTCCAAACCCCTTGACCGGAAGTGTGTTTGTCTTTAGAAAGCAGCCATTCTTGACCAAATGCACACAGAGATTGCCATCTACCTGCTAGAGCTTCCACAAGAAACTGGTTCGTCTCTCTCCAATGCCTCCATTTCTAAACTGCAAGCTGTCATTTCTGGCATGATTATTAGAGACCATGACACGTAAGAAGATCAGGGAAAGGAGGAACATGATTTACTGTTTTCCCTCCCAGAAGGTTACCTGAATTTCTAAGGGTCAGAGGTAGGCTCAGCTTTTTCCTGAGGGTTAAATACACAAGAAACTCAATAATCAGAGGTCAGGATAATGATACATTACTTTCTTCCCTTCTCATAGCCCTCTTCTCAAAGAGGTCCATAGAGCTGGGAAGATATAGGGGATAAAAGAGATAAAGACAAATCTAGGGCAAAACCAAAAAAAAGCCAAAAAACTCACAGCCGTATTCTTGAAATCTAAACTAAGTTCTGATCAATTAAACATTTTGAGTGTGAATTCTGAGCTCAATCTCTTCCCTTTCACCGTAAAGAAAAGACTAACACTGTACATGGAACAAGTGTGAAACAGAATAGAAAAAAAACAGAATCGTAAATTCAAGAATATTTTACACCTGAGTGAAGCCACCAAAAATTTAGAGAAGTGAAAGTAGCTAAAACAGGCTCCGTTCATTGTTTTGTTAAAGCTTCGCTGAGATCTGCTTGGAGCACGGCGAGAGAAAGGCTGAAATACAAAAGAGAGGGAGGGAGGCTTGCTGTCTAATCAGGTGTCTGGAGATGGGGAGAGTAGACAATGGGGGGCGGGAAGGCGGGAGACAGGGGCTCAAGCAAGGTCCTACTGCCCCCTGCTTAGGTACTTCCACCTCCCAGCAGCCACTCTTTATCCACCTGCAAAGCCCTTTCCCAAGTCCACCAGCTCAGGTCAGCTATGGAGTGTTTGTTTAGAAGCCCCCAGCCTTCCTGGACTCAATTGCTGCTAAGTCTTTTTAGATGTTAATTTGATGATTCACTCAAAGGCTTTCAAAAGAGGCTTTTAAGAAATGAAAGAAGCAAATGGGGTTTTAAAGCCCTGGCAGGCTGATTCAGATCAGTCTCCAGAGAGGTACAGAAGCATGCTGCAGAACTGGTTTGGCTTGGAACTGAAACCGCACGGAGGAGAAAATGTTTGCAGTACAGGGAGGCATCACTTCCAGAAGGGAACTTAGCAAGGGGCCCATTTCCCAGTGCGGTTTATTTATCTTTAGAGATTTCTTTCCTGTCCACGTATCAGTATCACTGGAGACTGGAAACGATCACCAAGTGAAAACTCCTACGTTTCAATATTTAAGATTCAAATCAAAGCAATAAAAATTTCCTATGATTAAATCTCGGCTTCCCAGGTAGCTCAGTGGTAAAGAATCCGCCTGCCAATGCAGGAGACGCAGGAGACGTGGATTCGATCCCTGGGTCAGGAAGATCCCCTAGAGGAGGAAATGGCTACCCGCCCCAGTATTCTTCTCGGAAAATTCCATGGACAAAGGAGCCTGGCGGGCTATGGTCCATGAGGTCGCAAAGAGTAGGACGCAACTGAGTATACACACATATGCATGATTAAATTTACTCTATTAAAGTTTCAATATAGAAGTATTTTTCACAGGTCTTATCCAAGATTCAGGATTCTGGATGACTTTTACACTTTACTGTGGAATTTTCTTTCCATTTGCAAGATTTAAGTGTTTAACAAGTATTTATTGGTGAAGGGACTAGCAGAAGCATGAGTGAGTCACACAAGAATCCTTTTACACCCTAAACCGCTAAGCTAGAGACGGAAAGTGCTGAGGACTGGGATCTTCTCAGGGGGAAAGGGAATGCAGGGCCTCTCCAAGAGTGTCGCTGAAGCCCACCCACCCGTCCACCAGCCCCTACCAAAGAAAGCAGGTGGTTTCTTTTCTTTCTTCCCATTTCTTTCTTTCTCTGTTTAGCCACACTACTTGGCTTGTGGGATCTTAGTTCCCTGACCGGGGATAGAACCCATATCCACTGCCTTGGAAGGTGGAGTCTTAACCACTGGGCTGCCAGGAAAGTTCCCCCTTTTTTAGTGAAATATTTCAACCTATGGAAAGACATAAATAGTCATACAATCAATACATTTTATTCCCCACCACAGAGTTTAATAAATAAAACATTTCAAACAGTTCCCAGCATAACCCTAATTTTCCTCTTTCTTTTCAAGAAACATCTCCTGTCTGCAACTGAGTGTCTTCATTTCCATGTTCTTCTTCTACTAATCACATATATGTTATTAATCACCTGATATTCAGTCACTAAGTCATGTCCGACTCTTTGCCACCCCATGAGCTGTAGCCCACCAGGCTCCTCTGTCCATGGGATTTCCCAGGCAAGAATACTGGAGTGGGTTGTCATTTCCTTATCTGGGGGATCTTCTGACCCAGGGGATCGAACTTAGCAGGCAGATCCTTTACCACTGAGCCACCAGGGAAATCCATTACTGACCACTAATTAGGTATTGTTATGTACATTTTAAAGCCTCATCTGAATATGATACCACACGGCTGCCCCAAGATGTGTGGGGTCCTGGGCAAATATTTTTTGCGGGGGCCCTTGAGTTGCCCAAAATAGTGTGTCAGCCCTCTGCTGGCAGCCCAGTCTTGCTCTGTGAAGTTCACAGCCAGTAGAAGCAGTCTGCCCACAGTCCCAGGAAGGCACAGTCTAGGCACCTTCGGGCTTCTGGTCAACCTTACATGTTTCACTGGAGGTTGGGAGGGAGGGCAGGTCTCCATCCAAGCTCAGAACGCCCTGCCCAGAGAGCTGGGCCCAGGCCCTGGAGGAGTGGGGAGGGGGGTAGTCCCTCCAGGGTACAGAGACTCCTAGACAGGAGGACCCAGGACAGAGGTTCCCAGTTGCCCCAGTCTAACACTGGCAGTGGTTTACTGAATGCCTGCTTCTGCAACTCACCTTTGCCAGTCAACACTGTGAGATCTCTCCATGTTGACCACTATAGCTCCAGCTCATTCATTTTCATTGCTTTTCAATGGAAAACAATTTCTTTATCCATTCTCATGATGATAGACATTTCCTTTGTTTCCAGTTTTCCACAGTAAAAGACTGAGTGTTGATTCAGACCTCAAACTCCAAGCCCATACAAGTGGAAATGTGTGGCAACAAATTCTTAGAAGCTATTTTTTTCTCCCCGACTCAGAGCATGGGCAAAGACAAATTTCCTTGTTATTTCTCTTCCCTAAAAGTCAGGTGTTTTTCTTTTATCCATTCCCTTCCAGGAGGATGTAGCCCTCTGAAGGTCTTGGAACTATGTAACTGGAGTTCCTTGTCTCCTCTCCCTTCTTGCATGAGCCACCAGGACGTTGTTCACTGAGCTTAAGGGGCCATCCAAGCATTTAGGTTACCAGATCGGCAGATACCCTCCACACAGCAGCAGCTTCAGCACCTGCCTACAACTCCCATTTCCAGCTGCCTTTCCATTTGTGACCCCTGGAAATTTCCTGATCTTCTTCTGACCTCACACAGGTATTTTAAAAGATTTTTGTAGCATTTGAAATGAAATATATTGCCAGCATTTGACTACAAATGCAAATGAGATAGCAGCGTTTCTAGCTGTTTTCTATGGGGGCTGTTTGTGTTTGTGCTGGTGATAGACTTAGCAGAGGTTCCAGTCTAGTTAACAGCGCGGTGCGTCTTGGGAGTAGAGCACAGCACATTAGTTTTTGCTGGTGAAGCTCCAGAAGACTGTGCAGGGCTCAGGTTCAACCCCTGTGGCATCAGAGGGAGCAGCTCGCTGGAGGCACCAGTTCCAGGGTGCTTGCCCAGAGTCAGTCTTGGAAGCCCATGTAGGTCCTGCTCCTCCAGCTCTTCCAGTGATTTTGTCAGAAGCTAATTCCCTTTGTCAAAGCAATTTCTCATTAAAATTGGAAGAGTGGCAGCTGTTAGCTCCAGCTGAACCCTGCCCAACACAAACATCTGGAGTCTAAAGACAGAAGAGGACTTCCCTGGTGGTGCAGTAGCTAAGACTCCACGCTCCCAATGCAGGGGGCCCGGGTGCAATCCCTGTTCAGGGAATTAGATCCCATATGCCACAACCAAGACGTGGATCAGCCAAATAAGTAAATAAAAATAAATAAATATTTAAAAAAATAAAGACAGAATAAATGATTAAATATATTTTAAAAAGGAGTCAGCCATGTTTGTAGTTGAACAAATGCAACTTAAGACAAGATAGATGCACCTTTTAAATTTTACTGTTATTTTTTTAAAGATACATTGCACCTATCACATTGGCAAGTATTCAAAATATAATGCCCAGTAATGGTAGATATTTGAGGAAGCAGAGACACTGTCATTCACTGCTCCTGCTAAAATAAACTTAATACAACTTTTCTGGACAAAAGAGCTTTAAAAATGTGTATGACCTTGGACCTGGTGCTTCTACTTGGGAGAGTTTATCCTAAAGGAATAATTAGTATACGCATGAAGATTCTATTGCAAGATGTTCAATGACTTATTGTCTAATTTTTTAAAAAGGAAATTATGTCATGTTGAACAACTGAGGGCTGGTCAAATAAATTATAGCTCATATGTAATATAGAATATTATCCAGACTTTTAAAAGTCTATAGTAGAAGAATGCTAATAACAGGGGAAATTCTTGCCAATGTATTCAGTGAAAATAACAGTTATAAACAATGAGCACAAGAGGATTCCAGTTTTGATAAAGAAGTAGACAAAATAATACTTTCAAGATATTAACAAACAATATGGATGAATCTCACAGACATCATTTGCATAAGTTTTTGGGGGGCTGTGCTGGGCCTTGCATTGCATCACTTGGGCTTTAGTTGCGGTGATCGCAGGCTACCCTCTAGTTGCCATGCACAGCTTCTCCTTGCAGTGGCTTCTCTTGTTGCTGAGCATGGGCTTAGCTGCTCCACGGCATGTGGAATCTTCCCGGACCCAGAATCAAACCCATGTCCCCTGCGCTGGCAGGTGGGTTCCCAGCCACTGGACCACTCGGAGAGTCCTCACAGACATCATCTTGAACAAAAGGAGCCAGATACAAAAGAGAGGCACATTAAAAGAAGTCAAAACGGTTTACCTTCATGTGTGGGGGCAGGGGTGCAGGGAGAATGGATATTGACGGGAAAGGAATGGAAGCACAATTTCCGGGGTGCTGTGGATATTTTCTATCTTGAGCTAGGATGTAGTCATACAGGTGCCCATGGATAGAATTGTTTTGAGTTGTGGACTTTGGATGGTCTTCCTGCACTTTATTGTCTGCATTTTAAACCTCAACTTTAAAAAAGTAAAAATCTTTCTGCTGGTGTCCTGTCCCCTGCCTCTCCACACCTCTAGCATCGGATGGGAGCATCCAGTCACTTGTCGGTCGTCTGGAGAGAGGTGTGAGAAAGCAGTAGTCCCAGTGGCCGCAGAGTTAACACCCAGGGGTCTCCAGCTTCTCACGGCCCACACTCCTCCTGGAGCTGAGCCCTGCCCCCAGGATCCAGGCAGGACTTCCCTTAGGCCATCGACAAGGTGCAGCTGCTCACGGAGGCCCGGAGGCCCGGCTTGGGCTCTGTGCCTGCCCGTGTGGATGACCCCCTCTTACCTTGTCCTCGGGTGTGAAAAGACCTCGAGAAGGAGAGTATGCCCCAGGAGAGGAGGGGGGCGGAGGTGGGGTGGGGAGCACAGATGCTGCAAATATCTAGTTCACGAAATTCCTAAGCAGACATAGGGGTTAAATACCTCCCACTGCAAAGGTATAAAGGAAAGAGGGAAGGAAGGAAGCGAGGGAGGAGAGGGGAAGGAAGAAGCCAAGTTGGGGAAGGAAGGAACAAAAAAGACTTTAAAAACGAATGCTAAAATAGAATTGCGGATGATTTTTTAAATTTTCACCGTCTGTATTTCCTAAATAGTTTTTAACAGAAGATGTATATGATTTTCGCAATAAGAAAAGGAGGCTGTTTTGTTTGTGCTTCATGTACGGACACTGCATGCGTGGTAGGACGTGTATAGTGCTCAACAGTTCCCAACAGGTCCTGTTCAGTTTTGACCTTAGGTCAACCCGGCCTGGTTTTAGGTGACCTCAGGTTGACCTATGCTGGTCTTTGAGCATTTTGGGTTATTTATCACTCTGAGAATTGTGCAAGAAACATGACTTTGTTGGGAGTTTTTTCCCGATAACAGATTACTAAAGACATACCAAGAAAGACAGCATGCCCTGGTGCACGTATGAGCAGGCTGGATTCTCTCCAGCACTACACACAGGTAGGCCGTGGGCAGAGAGCCCAGGAGGGGTGGGTCACCTCTGGCCGTCAGGGTCTTTCCACGCTCCTCCCTTCTTTCAGCACTTGTTTCCAGGAAAGGCTCTGCAGTCTCTTTCTTACTGAATTTAAAAGCACTGAGAGAGCAATCAGTCTTAGCAGAGATGCTCTAGTTGTAGATTTTTGCAAAAAAAATCAACCACTGCACAGGTGTTTTATGACAGAGTAGGAGGCCTCTGTATTGCCTTCAACATCAATCCTTTAATACCAGCTGCCACCAACTCTGCTACTCTAAGACCCTGACCCAATCCATTTCCCATCCGTCACTGCTCCAAGTTCCCTGTTCCTGCTTGGGATGGTCCGTGATTGTTGCCACATTATAAAATCATGTCCACATTGGTTGAACCCCCTTCTACACTCAGTTAATGACCAGGTGCCACTGAACAGAAAGTTTGAGGCTTTTTCATACGTTCATTGGATTCTCACGGCAAGAATATACTGCAGTGGTTTGCCATTCCCTCCTCCAGTGGAGCATGTTTTGTCAGAGCTCTTCATTATGACCTGTCTGTCTTGGGTGACCCTGTGTGGCATGGCTCATAGCTTCATTGAGTTATGGAAGCCCCTTCACCACAACAAGGCTGTGATCCATGAAGGGGGAAGAACCAGTCCATCCTAAAGGAAATCAATCCTGAATGTTCATTGGAAGGACTGATGCTGAAGCTGAAGCTCCAATACTTTGGCCACCTGATACGAAGAACTGACTCATTGGAAAAGACCCTGATGCTGGGAAAGACTGAGGGAAGGAGGAGAAGGGGACGACAGAGGATGAGATGGTTTGATGGCATCACTGACACAATGGACATGAGTTTGAGCAAAGTCCAAGAGATAGTGGAGGACAGGGGACCCTGGTGTGCTGCAGTCAGTGGGGTCGCAAAGAGTTGGACACGACTTAGTGACTGAACAACAATTTACAGTGGTTTGACAAACAATTTCTTGACTTTGTGATGTTGCAAAAGTGATACACATTCAGCACTCTCTGCCACTGCCTAACTCTGGCTCAGGAAAAGATCCAAATTCCAAATTGAGGTGCAATTTCTACTAAATGTGTGACAACAGTCAACAATCAATACACTAACAGTCTGTACACAGACAAGCATTGTTGTTCACTTTCAGTACCGTATTCAATAAATCTCATGAAATATTTCAATACTTATTGTAGGATAAGCTTTGTGTTAGGTGACTTTGCCCAACTGTGGGCTAAAGTAAGTGTTCAGAGCACGTTCAAGGTGGGTGAGGCTAAGTTATGATGTTTGGTGGGTTGGCTGTATTAAATGCATTTTTGACTTGGGATATTTTCCATTTATAATGGGTTTCTAACATGCAACCTCATTGTAAGTCAAGGAAGATCTGCGGTTGGGTCCCGTAGGGAGATAGTATGCATAAGTAATTGAAGGCAGGACAAGGGTGAAACTCCTGTGGCTGGAGCAGAGACTTCTAAGTGGAGCTTCTTCTCCCCAAAGGCTGAAACAGAAACTCAAACACACTTACTGATGGACAGAAGGGATGGCAGGATATCAAAGAGTAAGCTGATTAATTTGTATTTTATCTGAAAAGCGACAGAGCATCACTCAAAGAGTTCTGAGCAGTCCAGCTGATATTGTACTTTAGAAAGATGTATCTGCAGGATGGGTAAGGAAGGGAGGCCCGGTGATGTGGAAGCTTGGCTGCAGGCTACTCCTCAGGATAAGGAAGGGAGACCTGGTGATACAGAAGCTGGGCTGTAGGCTACTCCCCAGGAGAGAAGGCACTTAGGGAACCAACCACAAAAACAGACATCGTCAAATAAGACTCACTGGACTTGAGTGCCGCATTGGGTGAGAAGGGTTCACACAAGGAAAGAATCGAAGACAATGCTGACCTATAAGCCTGGCGAAACTGGATTCCCTCCCCAACCTCTTCCTGTTCGCTCATTCACTGAACACCAATCAAGCACTTACAACGTACAAAGAGCTAGATTTTAAAAGATAGGAAAGGGAGACAGCATGTACTCTTCCAGAGGCTTATGAGAGTGCAGCCGAGTGTGAAAGAGGCAACTCAACAGTTACAAAAATGATGCAAAGAGCCAGGCCTTGCTGCACTTGGCTCGGGGTGCTACCGAGCGTGGAGAAGGGTCTTTACTTCTCATGACAGGTACTGTCATCAACACGAACCCTGCTGCCCCCGACACTGGCTCATTCTGTCATGGCTTTATTCATTTATTTGGCTGTGCCGGGTCTTAGCTGTGGCACGTGGGATCTTCAGTCTTCATTGCGGTATGCAGGATCCTTTTTTTTTTTTTTTTTAGTTGCAGCATATTTTTAATTGCAGCATACACTCTGAGTTGAGGCATGTGGGATCTAGTTCCCTGACCAGAGATCGAACCTGGATCCCATGCACTGGGAGTGTAGAGTCTTAGCCACTGGAGCAGCAAGGAAGTCCCTGTCAAGGCTTTCTGTGTGTGTCATGGCTTTGTGTCTGAGTGTTAAGTCACTTCAATCATGTCCGACTCTTTGTGACCCCATGGACTGTAGCCCACCAGGCTCCTCTCTCCATGGGATTCTCCAGGCAAGAATACTGGAGTGGGTTGCCATGCCCTTCTCTGGGGGATCTTCCCAACCCAGGGATGGAAGCCATGTCTCTTATGTCTCCTGCGGTGGCAGGTGAGTTCTTTACCACTAGTGCTACCTCTTCAGGTAGAGGCAAAGCCTGGAAAATTCCTAAGGGGGCTGAGGGTGGGATCTCTGGGGCCAGGAAGGAGGAGGGCACTGCAGATGAGAAGGAGCCCCAGGAAGCCTAATTTCCCTTTCCTGAGCAGGAGGTGCAGTGGGTGGACCCAGCAGTACCAGGTCACCTCACATTTGGCTACACCCCTGCTTAGCATCCCACCTACTTTTTCTCTCACTGAGAATCCTTAATGCTGGAGCTGGAAAAGACAGTTCAGGTTTCCGTAAATGAAGAAACCCCCCTTGCAGTGTTCCTGGTTCTTCATTCCTCTCCATTTGCTCTCACTAACAAGACTTAACTATGCTGAATCATTAGAAAGCTAAGTGGTAAGTACACAATAATGTTTTAATGAAGTCACAGAATGGTGTTAAGAGCTAGTAATGACTTAATGTGTTTTTCCTTCTAGGGTCATTTACATTTTATATTACAAAGCTCTTTAACACTCTTAACAGCAACAACAAAACAAATTCAAGTCAACAAGACAAAAACAGGCACCCGCCCTAGGTTGCAACAGATGAGAGCAGAAGAGGCTAGATGGCATTCTGCAGAGGGGAGTAAGAGCTTCTCACATTTCACCCTCCACACCCAGGTTGCTGCCCTCTTGCCCTTCTATGAATGCATCTGACCCTGGATGTACAAATTCCCACATGAACTAAGCGGATGGATGCATGACCTAATTAGGAGAAAGGGGCAGGGGGCAGAGAAGAGTGATGAAGAGGACACCTAAGAAACTCAAGACATGAGTGATGACAATCCCTCACTCCTCTTTCCTAATATTGGGATTTGAAATTGTTTCACAAGCAATGTAAGGGATGTAATGTAACTTGCACATCAGAGATTTAGATCCGTGATTCGGGGTCAGATTCCCTGGGAATCACCAAAAGATGGGCCCTCTATTTTTAGTGCTGACACTAATAAGCTGAGACCCACATTCCCACAGCAGGTTGATTATGTTGTCCAGGCTTCTGGCTCGACTTCCTCCTCAAACAGCGTAGAACACGTGCACTGCACGGAAGCCCAGCTGCCGGGACAGACAAGCTGAAATCCAGCTCACGCCCAGTTCACCAAGTCTCGACCCATGGGCTAGTCTACACGGCTCCAGAGAAAAGAGTACCTCTTCTTTTTTGAGTGGTCTGACCGAAGAAGGGTCTGTTCCTGATTTGAACAAACGACTACATAGGTTAGGAGCCTCTAACTACTTCTTGTCTCCCTGGAACCTACAAAAGAATAAATTGATGTCTTTGGAAATAAATAAGCTACTCCCAGGGACCTCTTCCAGGGTCCATGTCAGACCACACCAAACAAAACACAGGCTGAATTTAAAAGAATGCTCTGAAGGGGAATCTCCCATGTCTTTCCAAGTCCTTTGAATGAGCGTCCAGTATCACCCCACATATTCAACGTTGTACTGGAGGCCCTGAACAGGGCAAGAAGGCAAGAAAAAGAAAGAAAATGTTTAAAGATTAGACGGCAACAAGTACATTTATTTACTTAGAAAATTTTATTTACTCAGAAAATTTACTAAATCTTTGCTAAAATTTACTAAATTTACAAGTAAATTTAGTTACATACAAAAAAATGAACAAATTATTAGAAATAAAAGTAAATTGATCAGAGTCACTGGCTACAAGGTCAGTATATAAAAACCATATTTCTATATACAGCAAAGATTGAAAATGAAAGCTATCTAAATACCATTTATGATAGTATCAAAAACATAAATACCTAGGAGCAATTCTAACAAGAAAATGTGTCCAATCTCTGTGCTAAAAACTGTAAAGAATTTCTGGGAGAAGAAGAACTAAATAAATAGATATTCCAACATAAATGAGGGAGAGTAATCTATATGGTGGTAACATTTCTACATTCTACTGGAAATGACAAAATATTAGTTCTAATTAAGACTATGAAATATTAAGTATGTATATTGTAATTCCTAGAGTAATCACTAAAATAGATACAAAGAGATATAATTTTAAAACAATAGAAAATTAAAAGGGAATGCTAAAAATTATTCAAATAATCTAAAACAAGGCTGCTGCCTGCTGCCAAGTCGCTTCAGTCGTGTCCGACTCTGTGCGACCCCATGGACTGCAGCCTACCAGGCTTCTCCGTCCCTGGGATTCTCCAGGCAAGCACACTGGAGTGGGTTGCCATTTCCTTCTCCAGTGCATGCAAGTGAAAAGTGAAAGTGAAGTCACTCAGTTGTGTCTGACTCTTAGCGACCCCATGGACTTCAGCCTACCAGGCTCCTCCATCCATGGGATTTTCCGGGCAACAGTACTGGAGTGGGGTGCCATTGCCTTCTCCAAACAAGGCAGAAAAGGGGAAATAAAGGTGTGAAAAACAGAAAGAACAAAAAGAAAATAACAAAATTTTAAAATAACTTAAATCCAGACATATCAATAACTACACTATTAAATGTAAATGACCTAAACCACGGGTCAGCAAACTTTTTCCACTAAGTGCAAGATAGTAAATATTTGAGAACTTCTCAGCTATATAGTCTCTGCTGTAACTCTGCTTTGCTGGGGAAAAATAGCTAGAGAAAAGATATAAAGAAATGAGCATGACTATGTTTCAATAAAACTTTATTTACAAAAAACTTTAATACAAAAGCGAGACTTCACCCACAGGCATAGTTTGCTGGCCCCTGGTCTAAACACATCAATAAAAAGATATCTGCAAAGTGGATTAAAAAACAAGACCAAACTATATGCTGTCTATAAAACAAAACAAAAACACATAGATACACCCTGTCTTCAATATAAAGATATAAGTAGGTTAAAAATAAAAGAATAGAAGGAAATGTACTGTTTAAATGCTAACCAAGAGAAGGCTGGAGTGGCTGGGTTAATATCACAAAGTGGAAAGAGCAAGAAAAATTACCAGGAATAAAAAGGGACATTTTGTTGAAAGGCAATTCTCCAAAGGCTCCAGCAGTGTCAACACCTCGTGAGCAGAAGCAAAGATTGTCTTGGGTCTGCAGTATCTTTTCAAGGGTGTTTGTACAGTCGACAGCACTGGAAATGGGAACAGAGCTTCCCCTCTCAGCAAGAAGCTGGTTTGTTTTCATTCTAGTATAATAAGGATAATATCTCCCTTTGGATCAAAGGTCAGGAGTCTGCTGCCCATTATGAGATTTGAGTTCCCTAATCCAGATCCTCTGCTGTGATGCAACCAGCTGCGTGTACTGGCTACTGCTGCTATCTGGGCCCCTAAATCATTCAGTGGGAAATGGGGCTCGAGGTAGTGGTGTAAAAGCTGAAACTGTGGCTCCTGGGGGACGGGTGTGTGTGGGCATACGTGCACGCTCCATCACTCAAGTCATGTCCTCAGTCATGTCTGACTCTTTGCGACCCCATGGACTGTAGCCTACCAGGCTCCTCAGTCCATGGAATTCTCTAGGCAAGAACACTGGAACACATTGCCATTTCCTACTTCAAGGGGTCTTCCAACTCAGGAAAGCCCCACGTCTCTTACATCTCCTGCACTGGCAGCTGGATTCTTTACCACTGTGCCACCTGGGAAGCTCTGCTTTAGTGGCTAATAAAGTCCTGTGACACTGACCAAGGAGCCTGGGTCTTCTGCTAGTTCCTGTGAACCTGTAGCAGGGTAACTTGTTAGTCTGGAAGCAGGGGAAAACCTTAGACCCTTCACTCTCCTTGCAAATGACAAAAGGGTCACCATAATAACACAGCCTTTCTAGTTCAGTTCAGTTCAGTTGCTCAGTTGTGTCTCTTTGCAACCACATGGACTATAGCACGCGAGGCCTCCTTGTCCATCACCGACTCCCAGAAATTACTGAAACTCATGTCCATTGAGTCGGTGATGCCATTCAACCATCTCATACTCTGTCGTCCCCTTCTCCTCCTGCCTTCAATCTTTCCCAGCATCAGGGTCTTTTCAAATGAGTCAGCTCTTCGCATCAGGTGGCCAAAGGATTGGAGTTTCAGCTTCAACATCAGTCCTTCAGCCTTTCTAAATGTACGACTAAATGTCAGGTGTATGCATGTGATTGCAGCCATGAAATTAAAAGACGCTTACTCCTTGGAAGGAAAGTTATGACCAACCTAGATAGCATATTCAAAAGCAGAGACATTACTTTGTCAGCAAAGGTCCACCTAGTCAAGGCTATGGTTTTTCCTGTGGTCATGTATGGATGTGAGAGTTGGACTGTGAAGAAAGCTGAGCGCCGAAGAAATTGATACTTTTGAACTGTGGTGCTGGAGAAGACTCTTGAGAGTCCCTTGGACTGCAAGGAGATCCAACCAGTCCATTCTGAAGATCAGTCCTGGGTGTTCATTGAAAGGACTGATGTTGAAACTGAGGCTCCAATACTTTGGCCACCTGATTTGAAGAACTAACTCACTGGAAAAGACCCTGATGCTGGGAAAGATTGAAGGCAGGAGGAGAAGGGGATGACAGAGGATGAGATGGTTGGATGGCATCACTGACTCAATGAACATGAGTTCCGGTAAACTCCGGGAGTTGGTGATGGACAGGGAGGTTTGGCCTGCTGTGGTTCACGGGGTCACAAAAAGTTGGATACAACTGAGCGACTGAACTGAACTGATGCATCTGACAACAGAATTTCAAGATGCCTGCAGCAAAAACTGGGATAGAACTGAAAGGAGAAATGGACAAATCCACAATGAGAGCTGGAGAGTTCAACACTCCTCTCTCAGTAATCACTAGAACAAACAGAAAATCGGTAAGGACCCAGAACTTAAAAATACCTTTACCCAGCTAACCTGACTGGTATTTGTAGACTATTTCATGTAATACATTCTTCCAGAACAATATTCACCAAAAGAGACCATATTTGGGGTAATAAAACAAACCTTGAGAAAGTTAAAAGAAGTAAAATCATATAAAATACATCCTATAACCAAAATGGAATTCAGAAATCAATAGGTGAAAGGTAACTGGAAATTTTCCAAACTTAAAAATGAACCAACAGAACTTCTAATTTCAGCTCTTCTGAGCGACACATCTTAAGAGGTGCCCCATACTTTTGCGGATTTTACTTCCAAGAGACCCACCAAGGTTTCAGGCAGGGGGAGGGGAAAAGTAACCATCTGAAACACAGTTTTCCATAAGAAAGACCTGCCCCTTGTGGGAAATTTCCAGTCTCTTCTAATTTGAAGAAATGCAATTAGCCAACTCCAGCCCCTTTGAGCCTTCTAGTCTCAGGTAAGGAGATGGGAAACAACACAAACAAACAAAGGCTAAGAACTGCTTCTGAAAGTCACAGCCCAAATACCAAGTGAAGTGAAGGTGTTCAGTCGTGTCCGACTCTTTGCGACCCCATGGACAGTGGAGCCTGCACCAGGCTCCTCCGTCCATGGGATTTTCTTGGCAAGAGTACTGGAGTGGGTTGCCATTTCCTTCTCCAGACTAAGGCCCACTAAAAAACTGAGATTATATTTTTAGATAACACCTCACCTTCCCTCACACCTTACCACCACATCAACAGGACTCCATTATATAAAAACAAAGAATTACAATTAAAGAGCTAGCTGCAAACAGACTTTACTTAAGCTTCTAGGGGAATTCCCTAGCAGTCCAGTTGTTAGGGCTTTGCACTTTCACTGTCGTGGCTGGGGTTCAATTCCTGAATGGGGACTAAGATCCCACAAGCCATGTGGTGCAGCCAAAAAAAAAAGAAGAAGTTCTTAGGAAACCCAAAGACAATAGAGAAACATAAGAAAATTAAGGAAACTAGAGGGAGCGCCTGGTACCTATAGCTACAGCAGACATTAAACACAGGCCAACTCCTGGTCATATTAACCTAAAACTTAGCACGAAGAATACGACTGAGTGACTTCACTTTCACTTTTCACTTTCATGCATTGGAGAAGGAAATGGCAACCCACTCCAGTGTTCTTCCCTGGTGGGCTGCAGTCCTTGGGGTCGCACAGAGTCGGACACGACTGAAGTGACTTAGCAGCAGCAGCTAGCACAAAAAGCCTAGTCACTTCTGTTCCTATTAGCTGATTATCTGGCTTTCAACAAAAAATTACAAGGCATGCTAAAAGACAAGAAAAGAATACATTGGGAAGAGACAAGCATCAGAAGCTGACTTAGATATGACACAGTTTTGAATTCTCAGACTGGGAATCTAAAATAATTACAATGAGTAAGTTAGTGGGTAAAGGAAAAAGCAGATTCAACAGCAGGTGGGTAATAAGCATGTGAGTGCACACGCACATGCTCAGTCCTGTCTGACCCTTTGTGACTCCATGGACTGTAGCCCACCAGGCTCCTCTGTCCATGGGATTTTCCAGGTGCGACTACTGCAGTGGTTTGCCATTTCCTGCTCCAGGGGATCTTCCTGACCTAGGGATTGAACCCAAGTCTCTTGCATTGGCAGTCGGATTATTCTACCACTGAGCCACCAGGGAAACCTGGGTAATAAGCACACGATATGTGTATGTAGAGAAAGAAATATCCCCTGTTGACCATTTTTAAAAGGTTCCAGATTGGGTACTGTGTTTTAACCAAATTTTAAGATTAATGAGGCACCTGTGGAGGGAAGAACATTTGCTACGACTATGCAGATTTTATAAACGTGCAACAAAAGTTTTTGTTTTACGTTAGAAAAAAAATTTTTTTAACTCAGTGTTGTTGTATATTCACTTTCACAACAAAATAAAATAAAGACATCATAAGAAACAAGCAAGGATTAAGCAAGGCACAGACAAGGAGAATATATTCATAATACATGTGCCTAATACAAGATTCATATCCAGAAAATATAAAGCATCCCCAGAAATTGTAGAGAAAAGATAGACAAAAAAATAGATTTGAACAATCATTTCACAAAAATAAGTAACCCAAAAGGCCAATAATTTAGTTAAGGGGCTCAACATTATTCAATAGAGGAAAAAAAAGAATGAAAACCATAAGGAGATATTGCTACATACTCACCAAGAATTTTTTTTAAAAAAACTGTTAATGCCAAATGTTGGGAAGGATGTAAAATAACTGTCATATATCAATTCAACCTTTGAGGGAAACTGCAAGGCAGTGTCTATTAAAACTAAACATACACCTATGCCATGACATAAAATTTGCACTCATTCTTATATACCCAACAAGATTGTGTGTATTTTTTCACCAAAGACCATGGGAATGTTCACTTGCTGCTTCAATCATAACAACCAAAAACTGAAAACCAAAATGCCTATCAATGATGGAATGGACTGAATGTTGGAATGATGGAATGGATAAACTGTTGTATGTTTCATATAATATTGGTGGTGGTGGTGATTTAGTCTCTAAGTCCTGTCTGACTCTTGTGACCCCATGGACTGCAGCCTGCCAGACTCCTCTGTCCATGGAATTCTCCAGGCAAGAATACTGGACTGGGTTGCCATTTCCTTCTCCAGGGAATCTTCCCTACCCAGGAATCAAACCCAGGTCTCCTGCATTGCAAGCAGATTCTTTACTAACTGAGCTACAAGGGAAGCTTATACTTGACTCAACCCATATAATATTGGGTTGGCCAAAAAGTTAGCGTTTTTCCATAACTACCCAACAGTAAACAAATTACTGATATATGCCATACCATGGATGAATCTTACAGACATTGTTGGCTGAAAGAAACCAGTCTGAAAAAGACACATTACTCGACTGCAATCATATGAAGTTTAAGAACAGGAAAAGCTAATATATAGTCATAAAGTCAGGATGGCTCCTTCTAGGGTGGTAAGTATTAACTGGGAAGGAGCAGGTGGAAACCTAGGGTGGTGAAAAATATCCTATATCTCGATCTGGGAGCTGATTATACTGTGTAAAAGCTCACCCAGCTGTTCTCTTAAGATCTCTTCAGTGTGAAAGGTACATCTCAATTAGAAAAAAAAAAGGAATAAAGATGAGAAATGAAAGAGAAAAGAAAGGAAATGAAGGAGAGGGTCAAAGGAAGAGAGAGGGAAGGAAGAAAAGGAGGGAGAAATGAATATGATCTCCGGAGGGGCTTACTCAAAAATACGTTATGGGATATGTACTGTTATCTGCATCTTAAAGATGGGACCACTCCCAGGTTTGCTGACGAGTTCAGAGTTCAGAGTTACAGAGCGGGTGTGTGAGGTTGAAAACCAGGTGTGTATGACGCGAAAGCCTTTGTTTTCCCACCTACTACTACCTTTGTTTTTCACCTCCTCCTAAAAATGTGACCCCAAGAAATGCCTCCCTGCATCGATCATTTCTTCCTGGGAAGCATGTCTATCTTATCACTTTCGGCCTTTTAGTTGGGCGTGAACCCTTCTGTCTCCCACCCACAAGTGCGGCTGCTCCCAGAGGCTGGTGACACGTCCACTAATTTTTAGACTTCTTCCAGGGCTTAAGCGCCGGCTCAGTTAACTTTTGCTGGAGCGGGACAGGAGTCGCCCCTGGACACTCGGCTGCGGTCTGCCCTTTATTTCGCAGGCTTGCAGACTGTGGATGGCGCTTCTTTACGGTGAGGAAACCAGTGAGAGCAGTGTAGCCCTAAGCCCTGTTGAAGCGGAGCTCGCGGGTTCCACGTTCCTCACCCAGAAACTCAAATTCCGCGACTGTTTGCTGCGCGCCGCTGACTACCTTCCCCGCCCACGTCAGGCGGAAGCAGGTGCGCGAGGCCCGCCCCTTTCCGCCCCTCCCTGCAGGTGGCCCGGCCCCGCCCCGCTCACCTGCGCGCGCAACCCCGCCCTAGCGCGCGGCTCCGAGCTGGCAGTGCCGGCCGGCACGCATTTATACGGCACTATTTTGGTCTTGCGCTCTGATTGGTCGGCCGCGGGTGAGGACACGCTCGCGCGCCGCGCGGGGCGGGGCCGAGACTCGGGAGGAGGGGCGCTTCCGGCGGCTTCGCGGTAAGGGGAGGCCGTGGGCCCTAGCTTCCCTAGGCCCTGACCTTCTCCAAAGGGGCGCTGGGGCCGCCGTGGCCACTCTGCCGTCTGTTGGTTGGGCTACGTTTTTAATGAGCCTGTGTGACAGGCTGCTAAGAACCGAACTAATTCACGCTTTGGAGAGGGAGTTGCTCAATGGCCTGACACTTAGAAGCCACATGGCAGAAACTGCGAGAACCTTGCCAAAGTGTCATTTCCTGTGTGGAAGCGCTTGTCAGCTCCCTCTGCAGACCTGTCTTTCTGCCAGGCTAACCTGGCCCTTCGCTGAACCAGACCTGTGAGGCCGCCCGCCCTCTGGAACCTTTGTCCGACTGTGTCCTTTCTCTTGACCGTGGCCTTCCTCTCTTCTCTCCTTGCTGTGGTTTACCCTTTTCTGAAACCAGAGGAACAAAACGCTCCCTAGACATCTCCAGAGGATCTTATTTCCACCTCTTTCCCACATCGTGATCAGAGCCACATCTGACCGCCCCTGCTTGCTGGCTCTCCACCAGTCAGGTGTACTACTGCTCTGAGTTTCAAGGCTCTTTCATTTTTTTTTTTTTGGTGACAGGCAAGTTTGAGCCTCTTTGGTGAGAGTTACTGAATAACTACAAAGTGTGATTCGCGGAAACTCCTATCATACCTGAAAAGAAGTAAAAAGGACCATTTGAAGCCACCACTCCGTATTGGATGGGAACTTAGCTTGAAAAGGATTCTGTTTAGGAGTTCTGTTTCCTAAATTTTGTAATCACAAATATTACCTCTGGTTGCAAAGCCCCTGAACGCCTCTTGAGGTTTCCTGAGCTCACAGCCTTGAACATTATTTGCATTTAGATATGTAGAAAGAGGGGCTTGCCTGGTGGCTCAGGTGGTAAAGAAGCTACCTGCAGTGCGCAAGACGTGGGTTGGATTCCTGGGTTGGAAAAATTCCCTGGACAAGGGAATTTAACCCACTCCAGTATTTTTGCCTGGAGAATGCCATAGAGGAGCCTGGTGGGCTACAGTCCGTGGGGTCACAAAGAGTCAGACATGACTGAGCAACTAACGCGTGTAGAAAGAATATAACTTAGCAACTATTGAGCACATCAGTGAAAATTATCATTCATTATTTTTAATGACCCAGGCTTTGTAAATGCTTAACAGACATTTTCTCTAATGCTTACAAAATCCACACGACTTAGATACCATTATTATTCCATTTTACAGAAAGGGAAACTAAGGCCCAGAGGGATTGATTAACTAGACTGAAGTAATACAATATGATGTCAGCGCTCAGATTTATCCCCGTGGTGGTCTGACTCCAATGTTTGTGCCACTGAGTACTGAGCTCTGTAATCTGTTTCTTCCTTGTCTTAAGAAATTGAAAACTCAGCTTTCTCTGGCCCAAGAGGAGTTGAGCTCAGTCAGTGCCATAATTGCTCAGGAAGATGTTTGTCCTGCTGCTGGCTTAGGAAAAGGATTGCTAGGAAGGGAAAATGGTGATGGTGCCAGGGGTCTTAATATTCTCCACTTCTGAACAACAGACCATATTCAACATGCAGTGCAAAGTTTTGGAAAAGATTTTGAATTCTGCTGTGCCGGTTGATATGGAGACTGGACTGTTTACAGAGCGGCCTCAGTTAGATCCACTTGGTTGGTTAGGAACCAAGAAGCAAACTGGTCTTAACAGTGGCTTTCAAACATTTTTCTACACTTCCCCCCCACAGAGCTACCAGAAATTGATGGAAATTCCAAATACAAGTCATGCAGTGGCTCCAAGGCTCCAAATCCCCAGCCCATCACCCTCCTTCTCTGTCTAATGTTGTAGGAGTTTCCAGACTTCTCTGAAACTCATTTTCCTTATCTGCTGCAAGTGAGATCTGTGAAGTTCCCTGGATTAGTGTGTGGTGTATATAGATTCTAAAAAATGTTCTCTTTCTTGCCCTTTTCCTTGGCTGTTGAAGAAAGAAAGTACCCAACTGTGATGATTATCCATTAGTGTTCCTTTTACAGAGCTACATAGGCAGCACTAAATTCCATAGGTAATAATTTACGTTAAGACCACTTATTTTCATCCATAGCTTTAAAATTCCTTGTTGAAACTTCAGCAACATCATTTCCAAATAGTGGCTTCAGCTTCAATTGTGTCTGTTGTTCATTGAACAAATAGTTACTAAAAATCTATTAGGTATAAGACATCAGTTATTCCTTAATAGAGCTTTCTGAAAACATTTCGACAAAATAGCCTGGTTCACAAGCAGACATTAGGGAAATAGACTGTATTTTATAGCAGTAATACTCTGTTCTTTCCTGCTGGTCCCATGCTTCAACTCTGACCTTAATTCTTATTGAAAACGATTTGGTCTGACAAGACAGAAAAACAAACACAAAAAGCTAAGAATAGGAACTAGGCAGTAATAAAAAAAATTAAAGGCATTATTTACAAAATACAATGCCAGGGATGTTTTTCCCCTTAAAAGCCATTCATTTTTGTTGATTGATCTTGCGTTAATCGATTAACAGATTGTTTTCATCACTGCTAATCAGGCTGAAACTCTGATACTTTGGCCACCTCATGCGAAGAGTTGGCTCATTGGAAAAGACCCTGAGGCTGGGAGGGATTGGGGGCAGGAGGAGAAGGGGATGACAGAGGATGAGATGGCTGGATGGCATCACCGACTCGATGTACATGAGTTTGGGTAAACTCCAGGAGTTGGTGATGGATAGGGAGTCCTGGCGTGCTGCGGTTCATGGGGTCGCAAAGAGTCGGACACAACTGAACGACGGAACTGAACTGAACTGAATCAGGCAAAGAGAAGGTTTTAAGTCTTCTTTTCAATTATAAAGTTATAAAATGTGCTGTGTTGCTCAGTCAGATGGCCCTGGATGTTACTGCAAAAATGCAAACTTTGCAAATCATTACACATCCAAATATGTTTTAGGTAAACTGAGCCTCCAGAAACTTGCAAAGCATTATGTTCAATTAAATTTGAATTTAAGTAGAGTTACTTTTTCCCTGTTCAGAAGTGTGTGTCTTAGGCAACATGTACTTAATACCCAAATAGCTCTTTGGATTATTTGATTCAGTCAATTGAACAACCAATTCAGTATAAAATAAATGAAATAAACCCACTTTTTTAGGCCACATTAACCTATAGCTTTAGACTTAGAAATCTTTAATAGAACTTTTGTCTTGGAGTGAGAAATTAATATACAATTATATATGATATGAGAAATTAATATTTACCATAAATTATAAAATTAGCTATTAAAAATAACTGATAATAACTAAAGTCATGAGCTGCAAAAATGTAGTAATATGAACTGAGCCGTAATGTTACAGATGCCAGATGCCAATATTGCTTAGTATAATGGTTTTGATTCATCCTTTTAACTCCTTTCATTGCCAGCAAGAGTAATTGAAGGTGTGATTGACTTATTTTTTGCTCCAATAAAGAACTCCTTTTGAAAACCTGCCTGTCCCCTAACTCTTTACTGTTGCCCCAACACAATATCTTCTGTTGACAAAACTAAGGAGCCAAACAGTAGCAGGTAATGAAAGTGCCCTCTACGAGTGCAAAGCAAGTGAACACAGCCTCCAGCCTGGAATCTGACCCTACGAGAATCTACATTTTAAATGGCCCATTTGAAGCATTCATTCATTCATTCAACAGATAATTCTGGATCTCTTTCTCTGTTCCAAGCATACAAATAGTATGAATCAGTCATGGTGACTGCTGTAACTGGCTCCCAATGTAAAGGAGGTGAGAGATGAGCAAGCAAATAGAGCAGCTGAGAGCTAATTTCTACCACAGAAGAATTTAAGTATGTGTGTAGGGGCATACATTTGGAGAAGGCTATGGGGATTGTAGGCAGCACCAAGCTCAAGGGCTCAGGCTGTGGGAGTTCTGGGAGATGAAGGCAGTCAGAGCACAACACCCTAAGAGCCACACTAAAGCTCTGTAGGTCGCCTGGAGTCCAAAGGAATTAAGAGGATGTCAGAAAAGCTGCTTCCTGTAGACTGTGGACTGGCTTTCCGTGCCATACCAAAGGAAGAAAAATGGAGGACTAGGATCTGGTTTAGGCTCTGCTGAGTGGTTTTATTTCCCCTAATATGTGCCTTGGTAAGGCATTTTACTATCTCTGCTTTACCCAGAATTAGAACTTCAGCTGAATTTGTGGGTTTTGGGGAAATTATTTTGCCAGATATCAGTCCTTGTTCTTTTTTTAGTAAACAAATGGCCCCAGCAGCCTGGGGCCTAATTGCCACCTTTAATACATATAGTATTACACAATGTTTAGACTGGGACTTGTGTCAATAATCTGCAAGGTTAAGGATTTTTTACTGACATTACTCGCTTTACTGTGAAACACATGATAAGCTTCTTTGCTTTATTTGGGAGTTTATAGTAATGGCTCATTCAAGTTCCTAGGCATCGAGTTTGCATTACAGAATGCTGCAGTCACTGAAGGGCCACATTTAATGTAAACACAATCGATAAGATGAAGGCTGAGTGTTCCTGCCAAAAGGATTCAGTAGATCACAAGAATGCACACAGTGGAATGAGCACCTGAAGGTCAGTTCAGAGGTGCATCTGAGCTTCAAAAGGTGCTGGATACTGATTCTATAATGGCTGTGTTTAGAGATTGTATAACTCAGATTCCATCAGAATGAGATACAGAAATGTTCCTGGCCATTCACTGTGTCTTGCACTGGGGAATCTTGATTATTCCCTTGACAGCAAAACTAAGGAATTATACTGGGTGGATCTAGGCAGGATGGTTCATGATGGAAGCCTTATTTACAGCAGGAATCCTAAAAATGCCTGGAATGCAAGATAAACCCTTCTCTGGATAACATCAGCAATCATTAGATTCTTTCACATAGTCCTTGGTCACAAGCCCCTTCTTCAAACTCACTTCTGGTGACAGAGATCACCAGCTGAAACATTGTGATCATTGCTGTGGAAATCTTGACTAAAGGGAGATAGATAGAAAGATAGACAGATAGATAGGGCAGCTTTGCCAGGTGCATGAAAAGTTTAGGTTGGAAGGAGCTGTTTCATACCACTGGGGATAGATTGTCAAGATGGGCAGACTTTAAAAAAGCCTGATGTCTAGCTGTTGTGTAGACGTTTCCCAGGTGGTCTCCCCAAAATGGAAATTTCCAAGGGAGAGTCAGTGGCATACATTCTAGACCTGGCTACACAACAGCTCACTTGCTAATAGTAGTGCATCTTTCAGAGTAATTCCGCAATTAAGGTATTTTCTTTTTATTATTATTTTTAACACCAAAAACATTTTGTGTTGGGGAATGGCCGATTAACAATGTTGTGATAATTTCAGGTGAACGGTGAAGGGACTCAGCTATATGTGTACATGTATCCATTTCGATTAAAGTATTTTCAAACTAGGTGTTCGGGACTGAAATTTCTGGTACCGGTGGGCAATCAAATCTGAAACACTCTAACTAGAAAACACCTAAAAATACTAGATAGGATACAGTACAAAAAAACTCTAATTGAACATTTAAACTAGCAAGATCTACTGATAGTCTCAGTAATCTAGGGATTTGGGAATATTGGAAAATCCTATTTCATCCCTGTAGATAAAGTTTGCATGGAGTTTGCCAGTGAAAAGTCAGAATTTCTGAGAAAGTCAGAATTTCTCAGAATTCTAGATTCTAAAGATTCTCGTTTCTAAAGCCCGTTATTTATTAAAATCAACCGGGGTTCCCTGATTCCTGGGCTGAGTCAGGGAAAGTATAAGATGAACCTGGAACATCACATTGGCCTAGAAAGTAAGGAAGCATGATAGGTAGACAGGTAGACAGACAGATGGGAGAGACACCTCAGACTCAGAGGAGTACGCCAACCAATCCAGATTATCTAGATACAGTGATAGAATTAGAAACCTTTTGGTAACCACTATGCTGCTGCTGCTGCTAAGTCATTTCAGTCGTGTCCGACTCTGTGCGACCCCATAGACGGCAGCCCACCAGGCTCCCCACGTCCCTGGGATTCTCCAGGCAAGAACACTGGAGTGGGTTGCCATTTCCTTCTCCAATGCATGAAAGTGAAAAGTGAACATGAAGTCGCTCGGTCGTGTCCGACTCTTAGCGACCCCATGGACTGCAGCTCACCAGGCTCCTCTGCCCATGGGATTTTCCAGGCAAGAGTACTGGAGTGGGGTGCCATTGCCTTCTCCGAGCCACTATAGCAATAATTAATTTAAACAGGAAACATCAATGAATGCTAAACTAAGTGAAAAAAAGTTTGGTGAGCAATGAGTTATGTGCATAGTCTTTCCCATCACTTCATGGGAAATAGATGGGGAAACAGTGGAAACAGTGTCAGACTTTATTTTTCTGGGCTCCAAAATCACTGCAGATGGTGACTGCAGCCATGAAATTAAAAGACGCTTACTCCTTGGAAGGAAAGTTATGACCAACCTAGATAGCATATTCAAAAGCAGAGACATTACTTTGCCAACAAAGGTCTGTCTAGTCAAGGCTATGGTTTTTCCTGTGGTCATGTATGGATGTGAGAGTTGGACTGTGAAGAAGGCTGAGTGCCGAAGAATTGATGCTTTTGAAGTGTGGTGTTGGAGAAGACTCTTGAGAGTCCCTTGGACTGCAAGGAGATCCAACCAGTCCATTCTGAAGGAGATCAGCCCTGGGATTTCTTTGGAAGGAATGATGCTAAAGCTGAAACTCCAGTACTTTGGCCACCTCATGTGAAGAGTTGACTCGTTGGAAACGACTCTGATGCTGGGAGGGATTGGGGGCAGGAGGAGAAGGGGACGACAGAGGATGAGATGGCTGGATGGCATCACTGACTCGATGGACGTGAATCTGGGTGAACTCCGGGAGTTGGTGATGGACAGGGAGGCCTGGCGAGCTGCGATTCATGGGGTCGCAAAGAGTCGGACACAACTGAGTGACTGAACTGAACTGAAACAAAGAGAAGGCAATGGCACCCCACTCCAGTACTCTTGCCTGGAAAATCCCATGGACGGAGGAGCCTGGTGGGCTGCAGTCCATGGGGTCGCTAAGAGTCGGACACGACTGAGCAACCTTACTTTCACTTTTCACTTTCATGCATTGGAGAAGGAAATGGCAACCCACTCCAGTGTTCTTGCCTGGAGAATCCCAGGGACGGGAGAGCCTGGTGGGCTGCCGTCTATGGGGTCGCACAGAGTTGGACATGACTGAAGTGACTTAGCAGCAGCAGCAGCAAACAAAGAGAAAATAAGGAAGTTAATGATGGGAAACCTAAAAGATATCACCTGAATCGTGTGATCAAAGTTAACCTCATTGGTGGGCTACAGTGCAGACATGCCAAGTCCAAAAGCCGTATCATGCACAACCAATCCTGAAAATGGCACAGAAGTTGCCTTAAGAAATTATAAAGATACCATTCTTAAGATAGCAATTTTGTGAGGAACATGTGCTTTGCCACGAAGGACAAGAAGGGCCTGAAGAAGATACAGGCCAATAATGCCAAAGCTGTGAGTATGGATGCCTTGGTAGCTGTCAAGGTGCTTGTGAAGTCCAAAGAAGCAAGCTCAATATCTCAAAGGGCATCAGCCATAAGTTCAGTTGACCTGCCTACGTTGTCCTTCCAAGCTCTGGAAGCATGCTGGTCCCTGCAGCAAGGGTCTCAAGTTGTGCTGGCCAGGGGCCAAGGCCAAGGCTCAAACTGGCCAAGCTCCAGCTCCAGTTCTGACTCCAGCTCAACTCAAGCCTCCTAAAGCTGGCCATGCCCCATAAAGGTCTCCACGTGCCAGGGTGAGGAAAGAAGGACTAGTGTCTTCCTGGGCTGCTGTCCACACGAGGCTGGCATCTTCCTGTGCTATTTGTATAAATAAATCCGAGGCAGCAGCTGTCCAAAAAAATTAGTATTGATAATGGGACAAAGAAAATCACATGTCACCTGATAGAATGCAGTAAGAACATGAATCACTTCTGTGGGATTCCTACCAAAAATGCCCAATCTGAATCCAATTATGAGAACATATCAGACACTCCCAAACTGAGGAGCATTCTGCAAATGAACCGGCCTATAACCTTCACAATGTCATCGTTTTGAGAGACAAGGAGAAACTGAACAACCACTCTAGGCTGAAGGAGATGAAAGAAATCCGACAACTAAATGAAGTGCCTCATCTTGGCTTGTATCATTTGTCTGCAAAGAACACCATTTGGACACCTGGTAAAGCTTGAATGGGGTTGGTGGTAGTTATAATGTTTCAGCGTTGATTTCCTGGTCTTGATGGTTACATCCCGGTTGTCTAGAAAACTGTCCTTGTTTGTAGGCCTTCTACACTAAAGTTTTTCAGGCTAAGGGGATATCATGCCTACAGCTTACTCTCAAGTTGTTCAAGAACTAACAAGTTCTTTGAGTTGTTCTTGCAACATTTTTGTGTTTTTCAAATTATTCAAACCACACACAAATCCAAGGACTTCAGGCATGCTAGGGCTAATATGTTTGTACCACAATTACAAGCATTTGCTCACTAAACATTTAATAGGTGCTCACAAGGTGTGCTGCAGTCTCTCTAGTCACCCTTGCTGAGCCAGCTATGCCCCACTTGGGGGGAAAAAAGGATTCTGAAAAGTTGGGCCTGACAGCACAAATTAGCTTCTTGAGGTCAAGTGTCTGTTGAAGTCAGCATCTGCAACACAGTGAACACAACCTCTCATTCTTTCCCTTGAAGCCTCCTTACTTCAAGGGAGACATCTTGAATCAGAAAATGCTTAAATAAAAGCTCCCATTGCTTACTGCTCAAGATTAATGTCATCTACACGTTGGAAATGTACCCATGTTTTATTTACCCCACCCCCAAGAAAAATAACATAAAGATAAGCTTTTGAACTGTGGTGTTGGAGAAGACTCTTGAGAGTCCCTTGGACTGCAAGGAGATCCAACCAGTCCATTCTGAAGGAGATCAGCCCTGGGATTTCTTTGGAAGGAATGATGCTAAAGCTGAAACTCCAGTACTTTGGCCACCTCATGCGAAGAGTTGACTCATTGGAAAAGTCTCTGATGCTGGGAGGGATTGGGGGCAGGAGGAGAAGGGGACGACAGAGGATGAGATAGATGGCTGGATGGCATCACTGACTTGATGGACGGGAGTCTGAGTGAACTCCGGGAGTTGGTGATGGACAGGGAGGCCTGGCGAGCTGCGATTCATGGGGTCGCAAAGAGTCAGACACGACTGAGTGACTGAACTGAACTGAACTGAAGAATTTAAAAAATGGCACAGGAACTTCGCAATGGGCCAGGCAAGTGTGGGGCCTGAAACTCACGTCCCACTTTCTCTGTAAAGCCATCTTTGTTTCCACACAAATCAGGCTGACCCAACAATGCTTGAGAGTCAAGAGGTAAACTCAACTCAGGGACTTCCTCTGCTCTAGAGTCTTATTTGTTTTCTATTCATCCATTGCCACAAAGTGTGCACGGTCTTAGCTCCACAACCAGGGATCACACCCATGCCCCTGCAGTGGAAGCACAGGGTCTTAACCACTGGACCGCCAGGGAAGTCTCTGTGGTAGCATCTTTTAAATCTAGTGAATCAAGGTTCTCCTAGGACTTTTCTCTCCAGATAAACCTAAGCTTTGATTTGAACTGCTCCCTTTGGCACCCTCTTGGTATCAAGAGAATGACCGTATGGTCATTACTCACATGTGAAGGAGACTTGTTCAGTGGAATGCCAGTGTTCTAATGGGTTTGTATACCAGGCGAGTCCTTTTATTGGGGGGTCAGGCTTCAATAGAATGACTGTGGACTTAACCGTGCGATTTGTGTAGTCATTCTGGAGAATGTGACAAGGCAGTTAGGCCGAGTAAGCATTTAGTGCAGTTTTCCTCACCTGTGCCACGAAGGGAGTGTCACGTACATAGAATGAAACCTGTCAAATTCCCAGGCATGTATGGTTCTGCACTAGATTCTCTGGACCCTTCTGAACAGGGGACCCCTAAGCTTTCGTTTCACCTGACCTTCCATGACATCACCCCACCTCCTATGGAGTCTCAGGGTCCCATCATTAGAGTCACCGTGCTCCTCATTTAGCTCCTTACTGCTCACAGGTCAAGGTTCTGCCTCCTTGGTTGCACAAGGCCCCTCACGTCAACACTCATGGTGCCTTTCCAGCCTCCCCTCCCCTTGGCCCCGTTATCTCCCCGACTCCACCAACCTGGATGCTCTCCCGAAAAAGACCACTGCCTTTCATCCCCACCTCTTCACCTTTACATCCTTCCGTCACTGCCTGAGGTGCCCTCTCCCTTTGATGTCTGCTCAGCCCTGAAGAAACAGCCTGTCTTAGTCTGCTCAGGCCGCTATAACAAAATACCACAGACAGTGTGGTTTATGGAGGACAGAAATGTATTTCTCACAGCTCTGTGGGCTGGGAGCCCAAGGTCAAGCACCAGCACAGTCAGTGGCTGGTGTGAGCCCTCTTCCTGGCTCACAGCTCACACCTTCTCACTGCATCCTCACGTGGTGGGAGGGGGCAGACGTGGCTCTGGAGCCTTTTTAATAAGGGCCCTGTTCCCCATCATAAGAGCTCTTACCTTATGACCTAGTTCAGTTCAGTCACTCGGTTGTGTCCAACTCTTTGCAACCCCATGGACTGCAGCATGCTTCCCTGTCTTCACCAACTCCCAGAGCTTTCTCAAACTCATGTCCATCGAGTTAGTGATGCCATCCAACCATCTCAGCCTCTGTCGTCCCCTTCTCCTCCTGCTTTCAATCTTTCCCAGCATCAGAATCTTTTCAAATGAGTCAGTTCTTCAAATCAGGTGGCCAAAGTATTGGAGTTTCATCTTCAGCATCAGTCCTTCCAATGAATATTCAGGACTGATTTCCTTCAGGATGGACTGGTTGGATCTCCTTGCAGTCCAAGGGACTCTCAAGAGTCTTCTCCAACACCACAGTTCAAAAGCATCAATTCTTCAGCGCTCAGATTTCTTTGTACTCCAATTCCCACACCCATACATGACTACTGGAAAAACAAAACTTTGACTAGACGGACCTTTGTCGGCAAAGTAATGTCTCTGCTTTTTAATATGCTGTCTAGGTTGGTCATATCTTTTCTTCCAAGGAGTGTCTTTTAATTTCATGGCTACAGTCACCATCTGCAGTGATTTTGGAGCTCCAAAAAATAAAGTCAGCCACTGTTTCCCCATCTATTTGTTATGAAGTGATGGGACTGGATGCCATGATCTTAGTTTTCTGAATGTTGAGTTTTAAGCCAGCTTTTTCACTCTCCTCTTTCA
Organism: Bos indicus; assembly: GCF_029378745.1. Lineage (NCBI taxonomy): Eukaryota > Metazoa > Chordata > Mammalia > Artiodactyla > Bovidae > Bos > Bos indicus. The sequence goes on along the minus strand of NC_091768.1, from coordinate 95,726,953 downwards.
CTTTCATCAAGAGGCTCTTTAGTTCTTCTTCACGTTCTGCCATCAGGGTGGTGTCATCTGCGTATCTGAGGTTATTGATATTTCTCCCAGCAATCTTGATGCCAGATTGTGCTTCATCCAGCCTGGCATTTTGCATGATGTACTCTGCATATAAGTTAAATAAGCAGGGTGACAATATACAGACTTGAAGTACTCCTTTCTCAATTTGGAACCAGTTGTTCCATGTCCAGTTCTAACAGTTACTTCTTGATTTGCATACAGATTTCTCAGGGGGCAGGTCAGGTGGTCTGGTATGCCTGTCTCTTAAAGAATTTTCCACAGTTTGTTGTGATCCACACAGTCAAAGGCTTTGGCATAGTCAATAAAGCAGAAGTAGATGTTTTTCTGGAACTCTCTTGATTTTTTGATGATCCAGTGAATGTTGGCAATTTGATTTCTGGTTCCTCTGCCTTTCCTAAATCCAGGTTGAACATCTGGAAGTTCATAATTCATATACTGTTGAACCCTGACTTGGAGAATTTTTAGCATTATTTTGCTAGCATGTGAGATTAGTGCAATTGTGCGGTAGTTTGAGCATTCTTTGGCATTGCCTTTCTTAGGGATTGGAATGAAAACTGACCTTTTCCAGTCGTGTGGCCACTGCTGAGTTTTCCAAATTTGCTGGCATATTGAGTGCAGCACTTTCACAGCATCATCTTTTAGGATTTGAAATAGCTCAGTTGGAATTTCATCACCTCTACTAGCTTTGCTCATAGTGATGCTTCCTAAGGCCCACTTGACTTTGCATTCCAGGATGTCTGGCTCTAGGTGAGTGATCACACCGTCATGGTTATCTGGGTCATGAAGATCTTTTTTGTCTAGTTCTTCTGTGTATTCTTGCCACCTCTTCTTAATATCTTCTGCTTCTGTTAGATCCATACCATTTCTGTCCTTTATTGTGACCATCTCTGCATGAAATGTTCCCTTGGTATCTCTAATTTTCTTGAAGAGATCTCTGTCTTTCCCAGTCTGTTGTTTTCCTCTACTTCTTTGCGCTGATCTCTGAGGAAGGCTTTCTTATCTCTCCTTGCTATTCTAAGTGCCTCCCAAAATCCCGCCTCCTGATACCACCATCATTGGGGGTTTCAACATATGAACTGGGGGGACACAGATTGCCGTGCAGCCTGAATGTAACCTCCCCTGTCACAGGAGAGTCAGCCAAACCCTCACATGCTTCAGAAGCACGAAGCATGTTATTCTTGCTTGACCTTCGTTACCTTCAATTTAAGAATACATTCTTTGTCAGTTGTGCACAGTGACCTTGAAACAGCCAGAGGCAGGGACCACATCCTGCCCGTCTCTGTAGACCCAACACCCTCACACCATGCCATGCCTATGGTTGCAAAAACCTGCAGCTGTTAATGGTATCAGCAAGTATTCTATTTACTGACTGCTTATTCTCTGCCAGGTTGAGCCAATACCTGCAGCTGCTAAAATGCCTGTGTGACCCAAGGGGGGAGTGAGGTGCCCCAGGAAGGCCCCCTCCCTCCATAAATGAGGTTGAGATGACTACGTTGTCACCTTGGACCCTGAGACCTAGGATCCAGAAGTCTATGGTGGGAGGGCTCCAGGCTGGCAAACTTTGGTCAGCCAGAGGCCACTGTGCGAGCCACCTGGGCTGGGGTATGTTGGTGGGGGATGCGAGGGCGCGATTGCTGAGTTGGGTGGGGCAAGTGTGGGGCAAGGAGATCAGGCCATAGGGGATGGGGGTCTCCAGCGAGTACCAGGGAAAAGAGGAGACACTGGAGGTGGCCTTATGTCTCTTCCCCTCCAAAGCTGGGACACAGCTTGACATGTTGGCTAAATCCTTGAAAGAACAGATGAAGAATGGGAGCAGGGGCTTCCCTGATGATCCAGTGGTTAAGAGTCTGCCTTGCAATGCAGAGGACACTGGTTCCATCCCGGATGTGGGAAGATCCCACATGCTATGGAGCAACTAAGCCCGTGGGGCCACAGCTACCGAAGCGCACGTGCTGAGAGCCCGCGCTCCCCAATAAGAGAAGCTGCGACAATGAGATGCCCATGCACCGCAACTAGAGACTAGCCCCCACTCACCACGACTAGAGAAAGCCTGTGAGCAGCAACGAAGACCCAGCGCAGCCAAAAATAAAAAAGATTATTTAAAAAAGGGGAAAAAAAAGAACTGGAGTAGCATTGATGCCTTAGTAACGGCCATGTAAAAAACCATCATTCATCAGAGGAAAACACAGCCTCAGCCAATTGGCCTCAAGATTGTTTGTTCTGCCCTATTAAAGAGAAGGGGAGGAGGGGGAAAATATGAGGATTCAAAAGTGCCAGAGATTGTAGAAAATAAATCATTGCTGTTTAGATTCTGCCCGTTTCACCAACATTCCCAGTTGCTCTTCCAGAGAGGTCTGGCCTAGCTGGAGCTTGACATTGCCTGATACCTTCCATTTATCACTTGGTTTATCTCTAGAGGGAAATATTTGGGCCAAGTGAGCTCCACACATTCTGTTGCGAGCACCTCAGGGGCTGCACTCAGCACAGCCCTCTCTCCCGAGGAGTGTGTGTGGCTTAGCCGGGCCTGGAGATGACCAGCAGCAGAAACCCCAACATGCAGGAATCCCGATCCTGGAGCTGGCTGAACCTCGGGTTCGAGCATCCCCTGGCACACTGTGACTGAAACAGAGTCTGCCACATGGTGATGTTTCAGTGTAAGGATAGGCTTGTTCAGCATATTTTAAAGTATCGTTTCCCACCAATGAATCAGTCCTGATTTCCTTGGGTCCTTTCCCTGCTGATGTCCAGGAACAGGGACAATCTCAGTTCTTCCTAGTCCCTGGAAGCAAGGCCCTCCTGCCCTCTTGTCAAGGCCAAGCCATTCTCCCATCCATCCGAGCATCGCGGACTATCCTGCACCCTGAGGACCACAGGTGAAAAGAAGGGGGCTCCTGACTCAGTTGGGAGCCCTTTGGGGACATGCTGGCCCAAGGCTCAGAAATAAAGAGGAGACAGAGCATTCCTTTGTGTCAGCAGCAACAATGTCACCAAGTATCATATCTACGACTGCTCGTGCTCCTGTGGGGTTGGTGTTATTGTCCTCATTTCCCAAACCCACCTCGTCTCCACCTGCTGAATGGCAGTTCGGTTTGCAAGCTTCTAGACTCTTCCACCCTTCCAAGCCCCCCAGCCCCCGGGATAGCTGGCAGACAGGTCCTTGCCTGGAACAGGGAGTAGTGGCTGTACATGGCGAGGATTCACCAGGTCACCTGTTGCCTTATGGAGGACCTGGGGTATCTTTATTCTCATCAGCATGCAATCTCACTACCCAGGATCCATCTCAACCGCTCGTGCACCAGGAAGCCTCCCTGACTCTCCCAGGGTCCACTGAATGACCCCCTCTTAAGTGCTCTCTAAGAAGTGAAAGTGAAAGTGTTAGTCACTCAGTCAGTCCTATACGACTCTCTGCATCCCCATGGGCTGTAGCCTCCCAGGCTCCTCTGTCCATGGACTTCTCCAGGCAAGAATACTGGAGTGAGTTGCCATTTCCTTCTTCAGGGGATCTTCCCAACCCAGGGATTAAACCCAGGTCTCCCACATTGCAGGCAGATTCTTTACTGTCTGAGCCACCAAAGAAGCCCTCTCTAGTACCCCAAATACTCAATGAGAGACCGCGGGCAGCAGCCTGGTCACCAGCAGGCAGAAACGCGGAACTTGGGACCCTGCCCGGGTGACGCCAGCGCGCCTAGGCTCTCTGTGACCTGTCCTCCTCACTTAGTAATGGCCTTGCGTGGTTCCAGAGGTGTTTCTTAGGTGGCACCTTTGTCTTTCTGGAGGGAGAATAAGTGGAATGATGGCTTGCTCCAGTCACTGAAGACTGTCTACAACTGGCTAGTTGGAATAGAACAGGTAACGGGGGGTGCTTGCCCCCAGAGTGGTCACAGCATAAGCCCTGCTGAATGGCAATTTGTACCCCAGTATTATCCCAAGGACCCCAGTGGCCTTTCAGACACCACCTCCCCTGGACTTTGCTGGGTCCTGGAGTTTCATAAACATTCACTTCTTTATGTAGGGTTTAGAGCACTGAGGTTCATGGAAGAAACAACAGTTTGTTTTTAATGCTGAAAGAGCCCAGCCCCAGCTCTGGAATTCTCCCCTGGGGCTCCCTCTCTGACCCCACAATCTCAGGTGTCCCAAGTGCCCCAATCCTTATGCATTCCTGGCGGCCCAGCAACGCAGAATCAAAGAGGGAGCCACCTCCTGCGGGCTCTGGAATTTCAAAGCCCCGTTCATAAAAGAGTTTATAGGAGTCCTGTGGTCTCTCCCAGGCTACCGCCGGGTCCCCGGACCCATTGTACTTCTCCAGAGCTGTTGGTACCTCGTAAACAGCTCTCGCTGTTAAAGATCACCTATTTAACATGTGCAGCAGCGCTGAGAGAAACACTATATATTTGCTTTTTCTCACTTCCTGTGGGAAGGGTGGGGCCCACCGCTGACTGCTCTTCTGCAGTTGCTGTGACTCACTGTAGGAGAGAGGGCCTTTAGAAGGGAGGGAAGTGATTTGTGTGGTCTTTGGAATGCAGGTATGGGCTGTACCTTCAGGAGTGTTTGCTGATAAAGGAGCGTCTTGTCGTGAGAGGCAAACCTCTTACATAAAAGTATGCAGTGTGTGTGTGTGTGAGTGTGTGTGTGTGCCTGCCCCCTCCCCACCCCTCCATCCCTTGGAGGAGAGGGCCATTTATGTTACCGCAGCCTTTCGGCAGGGTGGCAGTGCCAGAATGTTCTGTCTGTAATGAGAGTCAGGACATCTTCCTGGGTGTAGCCCCAGGCTTGTCCTTGCAGGGAGGGTACCTCCTCTTGGCCAATGCCAAGTTAGATGCTAACGGAGGCAGTTGGTGTCAGGGCCTTGCCTGGCTCTCCACGAAGACTGGTCCCAGGCTTTCAGAATGCAGGTCTGGAGGGGTAAGTCCCAAATCAAGCCCAGGGAGGTCAGCTCAGCTAAGCGTAGGTTCAGCTCAGGGACAAGGGAGCTGTGGGACTGAGCTGGCTCTTGCCTTCACTACATTTGCAAGACCCTCGCATCTTGGTGCCAGTGGTCCTTTGGCCCTAAACCAGCACAGAACAAGGCCAGGGAGAGTGCGGCCATGGGGTGGAGAGGCCACTCCTGGTGGGGACAATTCCTGTGCTAGGTCATCCTGTCTGTCTCCTTCTGTTTCAGTGGCAATGTCATAGAAGGTTCGGAGAGAGGAATCAAGCGAGTCTGTCGGGTTCCAGACTCAGTTCTGCTGCATACTCGATGCAGAGTCCTTAAGCAAGTTACTCAACCTCTCTGTGCCTCAGTTTCTCCCTCTGTAAAATGGACCAAAATAGCATCCACCTTGTAAGACTATTGGGAGGACTGAAGGGATTAATTCATATAAAGAGTTTAGAGCATTAGCTGGCACTCAGTGAGCATTAACCATTATTCTTTGGGAACAAAAATCAATGTCCCAGATGGTGGTGGGGATGGGACAGGGGAAGCATTTTAATCTTCTAACACCCAAGAGACAAACTACATCTGAAGATTTTTCTGGACTGTCAAAAAGAAAGACCAGCCCATATGTCACTTCCTGTTGTCAGAGATACATTTTCAGATTATGTCGTAACATGGTAGCAAAGCACTAATTCTGCTTTAGGAGGAAACCTTAGATTAGGGGAAAAAAAAACATTAAACCTGGGGCTAGTTCTCAAGCCATTTCCACTTTTAGAGTTAACTCTATAGTCTCCTAAAATTAGAAGAATATCAGTGCTCTGAATCTATAGTGGAAAGATTTTGACTGACATTTCTATATAAAACATATGGTTTTATGGAGGAAAGACAGGTCTCCAAATTAAGTGTCTTTAGATCTCTGCCTCTTTTTACATTACCTGTGATATCAGTCACCACTTGATTATTTTCTGGGTCTGCCCTGAATTTACTGAAAAACCGTGTAATTGGGAAAGGCAGCACTACATTAATCTTTGTGCTTCCATCCATTCATCTGACGTTCAACAAGCATTTGTTAAGCATCTACTATATCCCAAGTCAGACGCTGTAAAGGCTGTAAGGATGCAAGAGACCCAGGGCCTATCCTGGGAACTGTATCACGACAGTACACAACACACATCCACTAAATGTGGATGGAATCGCTAAAACAAGAAGAAACACAGAAGAGACCATAACATGCTCACATCAAGATTAGCTAACTAGCTTAAAAATTGTAACATCAAATTCAACAACCTTTCCAAATGCAGATGTGTTCTCTGTTGAGGAGCTCAGAGGCAAGCTCACACAAGACTACTCAGCCCGGGGAGTTTAGAGAACTCTCTTGGAGGGAATCAGAGCCACACAAACCACAGCCAGGCAAGCCAAATAATGGTAATCAGATGAGAAAAGGAAAGAGCCACGTCTGTTTAAGCAAAGGTTTCTCCGGTGGCAATGAAAAGCAAACAAAAGAACAGAGACGTAGAATAGCATTCCCTTTCACAAATGCTGTTTACTATGATCTTATGAATTAATATAAACTCTGTGCGTACTTCTTGTACTAAGAAAATGCACTGCTTTCATGAAACAAAAAGAACACTCTGGGTTCTTTAGAGAAAGGGAATTGTTGTCACATAAAACCTATTGCCTAGCAACAAAACAGCAACTCATCACACCTTTCTCCCAGCCATAGACACACACAGCCTCACCCTCTTGCCTGCTCATTCCTTCTGACTCACAAATGTAGGATTCTTTTAATAGTATCTGTGGTTGCAATAACTGGGCTTTAAGGTTCTAGTTTAAAGCACCAATCAGTATGAAGTCCTGCCAATGGCTAAGAAGTTTTTCAGAGCCTCTGAAAAAGCCATGACATAATAAAACAAGAGGGTCACTGGGTTGGGTTCCTTTTTCTTTTTCTTTTCCTAATCCTAAACTGAATGTTTCTCTGAAGTGTCTGTCTTTTGCCCTTTCGCCAGGGGCACTGGGGTGGTTCTGCCCCTTGGGCTCTCATACTTAGTATGAAAACTGAATCAGGCAACATAACACTTTGGAGTCTAAATCTATTGCTGAAAACCCAAACCTGTTTCAGTGCCAGATCTGTTTCCTTGCCTGATGCTAAGTCACAAGAGCAGCTCTCTCTTTCAAATGTTGTGCATCACAGAACCAGCGGACCCCATGTTTGGAAAGGAGTTGCTAACCAACATTCTGTAGAATAGAGTGTATTCAGTGATATGACTCACAGATAAATTACTTCACCCTCATGGACCTCAAACTGGGTGTGGCATTTGATGTACATTGACTCAGTGCTTAACCCTTCCATGTATGGGGGAAATTCCACTCCTTCTTTCCCCCTCAAAGTCTTGAGTGTTTCTGAGTGGTGGCAGGCATGTCTGCGGAAGGCTGGAAGCAACTGCTGGTGGGGATAGATGGTGGTGCTTGGGGGCCACCTCGCCGGAGAGCTGGATTTTCGCTGTTTCTCACAATGGTGCTCCGTAGGCAGATTTACATTCAGGACAAGTTCAATATTCCATGAGATGAAGCATGTTATCCCATCCCATTTATTGCCTTTTGAAACAGACATTCAAAGTGTGTTTTTCTTGTCAGCATTCCAAGGTCTTAAACCTCTGATGCCAGCTGAAGGCCTGAATAGGAGGGAGCAGTCTGTACATGTGCCCTGCGTGCACCCCATGTAAATGTTTACCAATGTTCGCTCGTGCAAATCAACAGGGGCGCCACTGTGACACCAGTAGGAACACGTTCAGCTTCAGTCATCAAGGACTTTGTGACTTGATGATCTGGTACTTTCTTCCAATCTTGTCTCTGCTTAAGTTCATCTACGGTCTAGGAATCCGGTGACTCCAGCTAACAGCAAAGGCAAAATATTTCATCTGAGCTCTGAAATGTTGCTTTCCTCTTAATACTGCTAATGGGGCTACTGATGGTTTCTGTAGGAATTAAGAAGAATCTAGAGTGATAAACTGATCAAAAACTGATAAAATTGATAAACTTTTTTTTTAAAAGACATTCATTTATTTAGAGCAGTTTTAGGTTCACAGCAAAACTGAGGGGAGGTGAGATTTCCCATGTGCTCCCTACCCTGCCCTACATGCACAGCCTTCCCACTTATCAACACCACCCCCCCCACCCACCATGGTGGTACATTTGTTACAAGGGATGAACCTACATGAACACTTCATCATTATCCAAAGTCCATGGTTTGCATTACAGTTAATTCTTGCTGCGGGACATTTTATGGGTGTGGACAAATATATAATAACATGTATCTACCATTATCATATCATACAAAGCAGTTTCACTCCCCTGAAATTCCTCTGTGCTCCACTGATTCATCCCTCTGTCTCCCCAAGCCCTGGCAACCACTGATCTTTTTACTGTCTCTGTAGATTTGCTAATCCCAGATCACTGTATAGTTGAACTCACACAGTATATAATCTTTTCTGATTGGCCTCTTTCACTTAGTAATGTGCATTTATGTTTCCTCCACATCTTTTTATGATTTGATGGCTCATTGCTTTTTAGTACTGAATAGTATCCCATTATCTGGATGTACCACACTGTATCCATTCACCTACAAAAGAAAAGCTATGCATATTCAAAAGTAGAAACATCACTTTGCTGACAAAGGCCATATAGTCAAAGCTATGATTTTTCCAGTTCATGTATGGATGTGAGAGTTGGACCATAAAGAAGGCTGAGTGCCAAAGAATTGATGCTTTTGAACTGTGGTGCTGGAGAAGACTCTTGAGAGTCCCTTGGACTGCAAGGAGATCAAACCAGTCAATCCTATAGAAAATCAACCCTGAATATTCATTAGAAGAACCAATACTGAAGTTGAAGCTCTAATACTTTGGCCACCTGATGAGAAGAGCCCACTCATTGGAAAAGAACTTGATGCTGAGTCAGCCACGCCTCTGGAGCCCCCGGTGCAATAAGTCTCCAGCTTCCTCACACTGTCACAAAGGTGACTCAGAGTCTAAGGGCAGTGCCTTGGAGACTCCTGACTCTGTACCCTTCCTATTAGATGGCCTTAGGCAAGTTACTTTACATCTCTTACACTCAGCTTTCTTTCCCATAAAAATTAAGGTCACAGTAGTCCTATGTCTAGGGGCTTGTGTGGATTAAACAACATTGACAGTGGTCACACACAGTGTCTGACATATAAGGTAGTTCAGTTCTGTTCAGTCGTGTCCGACTCTTTGTGACCCCATGGACTGAAGCACACCAGGCCTTCCTGTCCATCACCAACTCCCAGAGTTTACTCAAACTCATGCCTATTGAGTCGGTGATGCCATCCAACCCTCTCATCCTCTGTCGTCCCCTTCTCCTCCTGCCCTCAATCTTTCCCAGCATCAGGGTCTTTTCAAATGAGTCAGCTGTTCGCATCAGGTGGCCAGAGTATTGGAGTTTCAGCTTCAACCTCAGTCCTTTCAATGAATATTCAGGATTGATTTCTTTAGGATGGGCTGGTTGTATCTCTTTGCAGTCCAAGGGACTCCCAAGAGACTTCTCCAACACCACAGTTCATAAGGTAAGGGCTCAGGAAATACTATTTGTTATTAATAAGAAGTGAAACATGATATAGAATTCGTACATGAAACTGGGTTTTAAGAATAGGACTGTTGGCCAGTATGGTTTGTGTATTAGTCTGCTAGGAATGCCATAACAGAATACTAAAGCTGATGTGGCTTAAATAACAGAATTTTATTTTCTCATCTTTCTGGAAGATAGAGGTCAGAGATCAAGGTGTCAGCACAGTTTCTTCTGAGACCTTTCTCCTTGGCTTGCAGATATACACCCTCTCCCTGCGTCTTACAGTCTTCTCTCTGTGTGTTTCTACATCCAAGTTTCCTCTTCTTATAAGAGCACTGATCACACTGAATCAGGGCCCACCCTGAGGACCTGATTTAAACTTAATTACCTCTTTAAAAACTCTCCAAATAGTCCCGTGCTGAGATCTCGCATGCACCAACGAAGATCCGGCACAACCAAATAAATAAATGAATTGATATTAACATGTTTTTTTTTTTAAGGTAACATTCTTTCTTGATCTTGTAAGGGGTCGCATGACACACCATGATCATGCTTCGATCTGGATGATGCAAATTGTCAGTAATGCATCACTGGACGCAGAGCCCTCTGTCTCAAAAACCTTATGTAACTGTGTCCAGACCTCTTACGTGTGGACCGGTTCTCAGAGCTTTCTGAGATGCTCTTCCCAAATTATAGCCCTTAACTTTGGCTCAAAATTTAAAAAACAACCTGAGTTCATTGTGGCTGGCGTTCCATTTCCTTGTTGATTGGAAAATATGTTTTCAGCTTTTATTTTACTTTGCTGTCAAAGCACTGATTTTGCTAAGGAGTCCCTCTCTGTGGGGTGGGGGAAACAGTCAGCCTCCGTCGTGTCCTGCCTGTGGCCTTAGTCGCCTCACGCCCCAGCCAGTCTAGTGGCCCCTAGTCCTCCGTCCACACAGGGTCTTTGAGAAGGCAGATCGCTCTTGCCACAGGTTGCTCAACCCTATCCCACTCTGGCTGAAAGCATTTCAGTGACTTCCCACTTTTCCAAGATACACCACACTCCCCGGGTCTCCTGCTTCAGCCATGTGGGCCTTGATCCCCGACAGGAAGCTTGGTTAGCTATCCCTTCTGCAGAATCCCTCTCCCCTCATTTGCCGACCTGGTCAATCTACCTCCCCTCAGATACTGTGCAGTCATCATTTCTCCTAGAGAGCTTTCCTTGAGCAGCCTGCTTAGGGCAGACCTTTATAACCCCAGGTCAGGTCCATCTAGCTCCTTATCACGTTGAGATTTTGCGTGTGTGCATAATTGTTTGATAACTCTGAGCTCTGTGAAGTCTATATCTGTTCACTGTAATATCCTCAGTGCTTGGCCACATAGTTGGGGATCGGTAAATATTGGTTGAGTGGACCAGTGGATAAATGAGTGAGTGTGTCAATACTGACCCCTAAAATTTTCAATTTGGGAAGCAAGCTATAATATTTGAAAAATAGTAAAGTATCATAAATATGAGCAAAGTCAACATAAATTTGAGTATTATTTTGGAAATAAACTCTTTGCAAAATAAAGTTGTTTTGCAAAGTCTAAATATATAGGTAGGAAATGAGTTATTTGTATTTTTAAGAAAGCTAGAAATCAAGGAGGATACATTGAAAAGTCAGGTGATTTAGGGAGTTCTAATGGTCTCCCTTAGGGAACTCAGTGCCAAAAGACCAACCATAAAGGGAAGAAATAATTATACGCAGCCACCAGGGAAGCCCAAACTTCTTGCAAAGTTGTTTAATGGTAAGAAGCTCTTCTTATCTCCAAACATTAATTTCCTCTTCTTATATTTGGAATAGATTTCCTGTATATTTTCTAAATATTCTATTTACTAAAAAAAAATCTCTAACATGTTTAGAGAATTTTTAAGTAATTCTAATCCTCTCTTTTAAAACAGTTGGACACCAGTTGACTGGTGACAAATTACTCGACTTCATCTGTAGACTCAGGATTTTCAAGGTCTTCTGAATTTAATTGAATATTGAACGACTATAGAGCAATGGTATTTCTGCTCCTTAATTGATCAACCAGATGTTTATTGGCTTTTACTGGTGCAAAGGAGATTATGAGTCTAGAGGCCCAGCCCTGGCCGAGTTGTTGATCTACCCCAGGACACAAAAATGTAAACAGATATTACAGTGCAGCAAGATAAATGCTACCAGAGGAATGTGCAAAACACGATTAACTTCACACAGCAAATGGAAAATACAGATTTTCACAGTCAGCCCAACTCTCCACATTTCAGTATGTATCACAATTGGAGAAGGAAACATGCTGAATGGGACAAGACAATCACATCATTTGCTAACAGAACAAATAATGTTATAGTCGTCCTTCCTTACCTTCTGGCAAAAGTAAGCTAACATGTTTCCTTATTTTGTCAGCGTTCATGAGAAAATCGTTTCCTCTCTTCTTATCATTTCTCCCCCTTCCTCTGTCCTCCAATGCCTTTCCCCCTGTGTATAATTACTTTGCACTTCATGGTTGGTCTTTTGACACTGGGTTCCCTAAGGGAGACCATTAGAACTCCCTAAATCACCTGACTTTTCAATGTATCCTCCTTGATTCTAGCTTTCTTAAAAATACAAAGTAACTCATTTCCTACCTATATATTTAAGAATTTGGAGTGAATGGGGAAGCCAAAATCTTAGGATACAAGTTCAGTTTTTCAATTAGGTTTGGAGGAAATGGCAACCCACTCCAGTATTCTTGCCTGGGAAGTCCCAGAACAGAAGAGCCTAGTTGCAGTCCTGCTGCTGCGGCTGCTGCTAAGTCACTTCAGTCATGTCCGACTCTGTGCGACCCCATAGCCGGCAGCCCACCAGGCTCCCCCGTCCCTGGGATTCTCCAGGCAACAACACTGGAGTGGGTTGCCATTTCCTTCTCCAATGCATGAAAGTGAAAAGTCCATGGGGTTGCAGAAGAATCAAATATGATTCAGTGACTGAACAACAACAGTGTATAAAGCAGCAAACTAAACAACGCAGAGCTTGGGAACCCATTGAACACAAAGTTTCTTTTAGCCATAGGCGTAAGTTGTTACTAGCTGCTTCTGTTCTGACTGCATTGGGTAAAATTGTTCAGGTAAATCAAAAGATTGTCTCAGAAACACTGATATACTTAAAAATCTGACATATTTTTTAATCTATCAGGTCCAATTAAGGTCTGAAAATATTAGACACTAAAGCTACTGTAAAGTATCTACACTCATAGCTTATAGAAAGTAGAGTTTCTTGTTATGTAATTATTTAACAAAAGGTGCCCCTTCCATAGACCAGAGGTGGCTATGTAGGTGCTCTGTTGGTGGCTTATGCCCTCTTTTGCTCACTAGGTGGCTGTTTCCTTGGACACCAGCAATGACTCCTTAGCCAATCATATAGAGAGAGTTCTGTTATAAGCTAAATCATTCAATCATTCACTCCTTCAGCTAACACTTGCTGAGCTCCTTCTGTGTGCCAGGAACTGCTCTAGGCCCTTGGAGACAGCAGAGAACACAGCTGGCAAAGTGCCTGCCTTCATGGAGCTTACCTTCAAGGAAGCAAGACTGACCATGAACACCTATGTAATCATATATTCTAAGGTCCGGTAGCATTAAGTGTGTGATGGTGGTGGTGGTTTAGTCGATAAGGTGTGTCTGACTCTTTGCGACCTCGTGGACTCTAGCCCGCCAGGCTTCTCTGTCCAAGGAATTCTCCAGGCAAGAATACTGGAGTGGGTAGCCATTTTCTTCTCCAGAGAAGGGATCGAACCCTGGTCTTCTGCATTGCAGGCTGAATCTTTATCGACTGAGCCACCAGGAAGCCCTATTAAGTGTGTTATGAAGAAATTAAAGCAGAGGAAGGGGTCAGAGCTGATGAGACGTGATGTTTTACATAGTATAAACAAGGAGGGCTGGCAAGGATTCGATGTTTAGTTGGAGACCTGAGAACATGAGAGAACATGAGAGAACATGAGAGAACATGAGAACATTAGCTATTAGGGGAAGAGTGTCCCATGTAGGGTATAAAGAGAACGCAGAGGCACTGAGGCAGGAGGGTGCTCACGATCCAACATGCAGAAACCTTTTCTTTTTTAATCAAACCAAGAGCAACGCATTATAAATTCATTTCAAATGACAGTAAACACGTCAGCTTGTGAGTTACTCAGTGAATCATTAGTTATGACAAGAGTTCAATACAGATTTGTCAACCTAGAGAGACAATATATTTATTTTCTACTAATTTATACCATCTAACCCCTGGTATGTATGTGTGGAGGAGGGTAGGAAATTGGAAGAAATTCAGAACAATGAGAGGGAACAGAATTTTCTGGGTGGAGCTTCTGGGTGGACCCTTTTAAAAGGGATACACTCACCCAGCATGTGCCTTTTGCCCCTTGCCCTTCCCTACTGAACACAGCCATGATGCTAGACGTAGAGCATTTATCTTGCAAGCACCTGGCAAGGCGCATGAGGGACAAATGTCACACGTGAAGGATTGCCAAACAGAAGGCTGTGCTGTGCTCAGTCACTCAGTCATGTCCAACTCTTCCCTTTTAGACTGTAGCCCACCAGGCTGTCTGTCCATGGAATTTTTCAGGCAAGAATATTAGAGTGGGTTGCCATTTCTTCCTCCGGGGATCTTCCTGACCCAGGGATAGCACCAGACTCTCCTGCATTTCCTGCACTGCAGGAGGATTCTCTACCACTGAGCCATAGGGAAGCCCAAACAGAAGCCTAGAAAAAGCCAAGGGTCCTGATGGCTGCCCTGACCCACTGGAACCATCAATCCACAGGTTTCTTGTGTGTGGAAAAGAAACCAAAAGAAACCCATGTGTAAGCCAAGCTATGCAGTGTTCTGTTGCTCTCAGTCAAGTTAGGTACTCATTTATATTACACAATGAAGTGTTCCTCCAGATTTGAGGATGGACTTGACTATTAATAGAATGTGCAGGAAGTTTACTGAAAAACATTTAGCCCCTGAATCAAAATTCATTGGCTGCATTTACGAAGAGAAGACTCTAGAGAGTCCCTTGGACTGCAAGGAGATCAAACCAGTCAATCCTAAAGGAAATCAGTCCTGGATATTCATTGGAAGGACTGATGCTGAAGTTGAATCTTCAATACTTTAGCCACCTGATTTGAAGAGCTGGCTCATTAGAAAAGCCCCAGATACTGGGAAAGACTGAAGGCAGGAGAAGGGGACAACAGAGGATGAGATGGTTGGATGGCATCACCAACTCAACGGACATGAGTTTGAGGAAGCTCCGGGAGTTGGTGATGGACAGGGAAGCCTGGCATGCTACTGTCCATGGGGTCACAGAGTCAAACATGACTGAGCAACTGAACAACGAATTTACCAGGAAGGAAAAAGTTCTTAAAGGGAATCTAGTTCTTATTCTTCCATTTCCATGAGGTCCAGGGAATAGTCATTTACGCTAGTAGAAGAGGGTCGTGGGGCCTGACAGCCTTGACCTGGACCCCAGAGATCAACTTTCTCATCTGCCAATGACAATGATTCAGACCCAACACTCCCATTATTTTTCAAATTCCTAAGTGTAGCTCAGTGCTTTAATATGTTTCATGTGTTATAAACCAGAATGTATATTTGTAGACACTTATAGCACTTTGGTCATGTTTAATTCTTAAAGCTGTCTTTGCACAACTTTCCAAATACGAAGGGGTTAGGAATGGAGGCCTGTTCTTACAAGTGCCTGAGATGAGAGTCTTGCTGTCAATGCCAGCACAGCACTTGGAGATAATTCTGCATAATATTCTAGAAAATCCTTGGAAATTCTACGATGGAAGTTTTAGATGATTTTTGGTTGCACTGGGTTTTGACTGCCCCTGCAGGCTTTCACTAATTAAGCTGAGCGGGGACGCCTCTCTAGTTGTGAAGCAGGGCCCTCACATTGCAGTGGCTTCTTTTGTTGCAGAGAAAAGTCTTTAGACGCACGGGCTTCAGCAGTCTTGGCTGGAGGGCTCTAGAGCGCAGACTCAGTGAGTTGTGGTACGTGGGCTTAGTTGCTCCGCAACACGTGGAATCTTGCTGGACCAGGGATCAAATACGTGTCCCCTGCGTTGGCAGGTGGATTCTTATCCACTGTACTGCCAGGGAAGTCCCGGAAATTCTAGATAATACATAATGAACACTCAATGAGTTTTACTTCTTTTTTTTCCCCTAAGTTTCTCCTATGCTCAGTCATTGCTCAGAAAATTCAAACTAATTGAAATCTGAGCCCAGTTATCAATTAGAAAGCTTATTCACTAAGAGAAGAAAAAATAATCATGATGAATACAAAGGACATCGCAGATAATCTTGGGTTTTGGAGTATACATATGTTTAAATAATATGTTGAAAGCTTGTGAAGAAGTTCGTAGTACTAGGCAAATTTAGGTTTATTTTCATTGTTGGTTGGTGAATTCAAGGTCTAGAATATTTTTTAAACAATGGGCTGGCTTTTATCTTTTAAATACCCTAGTAATGGAAGGAATATTGGCAAAATAGGATTCTTTTAAATTAATAATTTATTTTTCTAAGTGCTTTCTTTCAATAAAAGCATAGGTATACATTCCAAATGTTCTTTTATAGAACCTATTAGATGGATTACTTACACATCACAGTTTAGAATTTTTAAAAGAGGGCTACAAAATGTTCTGTATGTCCTGATGTTTCAGTGGTTGTATGATAATCCAAATTTACATCCAGGTTAATATGAGACATAATGGTCTATAATTAGCTGAATTTTAAAGGCATGGTTCTACTCTGGATTTTTGATTGTGACAGAAAATCCAACTCCAAAAGGCTTAAGAAAGAAACGGGAATTTCGTAGTTCAATTAACTGAAAGATTGAGGGGGATTGGCAAAGTCGGTCCTAGGAACTCAAACAGCGTCCTCCAGACCCAACCTTTCTTTCTTCTCTGGGTTGTGCTTTCTTCCATTTGTGCTTAATAGTCAGCAGGGCCAAGTTCACATCCTAATAGTTAGAAGTCTATTTCTGGTTCTCCCAAGAGTTAAAAAAAGAAAACAACCCAGAATTGAGTCCCAGTGGAGGAATTAAGGATTTGAAACTAAGCACTGTGGACAAGGGGAATCCCACTTTATTTCTGGCCATGTTTGGGTCACAGGACCAAACTTGGAACTAGTCAGTTCACCAAACCACATGGATTGAGAATGGGGAATGAACAGATATCCAAGGCAAGTACCGGTTCTGTTACTGGAAGACGGGGAAAAAAATACTGGGCAATTCAAATCGATAAATATCTTTGGTTGGCTCAAATAGCTTTTTGTGTACCCAAGACCTCTAGTTGTCCTCTTTTGTCTTTTTTCCCCCTCCATTCTCTGTTAGATTGCAAATTCCTTAAAAGAAGACAACACTATTATTTTATTATGGCCATCTTTTCCTTTCTGATTCTGTAGTTTGGACAATGCCTAGCATTTAGCTGGTACTCATCAAATGATTTTTGACTGAATGAAGGAATAGTTGATACCAGTAAGAACTATTCAAATTATTACTGCAGGTGAGATAAGGGCTATTAAAAGGTTACTTACTTTCAATTAATACCACTTTCTGGTTCTCTTTAAGGCAGACTGAGCATCTTACATGTAGTCTGAAATTATCTAACTTTTATAAGTTATAGGATTCTTTTATAGGTTTGGGTACACTTAATATCGGAGAGGGCAATGGCACCCCACTCCAGTACTCTTACCTAGAAAACCCCATGGACAGAAGAGCCTGGTAGGCCGCAGTCCATGGGGTTGCGAAGAGTCGGACACGACTGAGCAACTTCACTTTCACTTTTCACTTTCATGCACTGGAGAAGGCAATGGCAACCCACTCCAGTGTTCTTGCCTGGAGAATCCCAGGGATGGCAGGGCCTGGTGGGCTGCAGTCTATGGGGTTGCACAGAGTCGGACACAACTGAAGCGACTTAGCAGCAGCAGCAGCATACTTAATATTCCCCAAACATAGGGCATACCCATATTTGTACTTAATGACAAAACAAAAATAGAGCAAAGACAAGAAATGTAATCATCAATATTAGGGAATAACTTTACAATTATTTATTTTATTTTTTGAGGTTTTAAAAACTGTGGTTTAAAGCACATTATGTAAAAAATACCATCTTGACCATTTTTAAGAGTCAGTGTATAGTATTGTTAACTGTATACCATCTTGACCATTTTTAAGAGTCATTGTAACAGTATTGTTAACTGTATGTTAACTTATGCAACAGATCTTTATAACTTTTCATCTTGCAAACTGAAAGTCTGCACCCACTGAACAACATCTACCTTTTCTCCCCTCCCCCCAGGCCCTGGCGGCCACCATTCTACTTCCTGTTTCTGAGTTTGACTACTTTAGATACCACAGATAAGTGCAGTCACGTGTATTTGTCTTTTTGTGAGTGGCTTATTTCACCCAGCATATAAGGTCTTCAAGATTCATTCATGTCGTAGCATATGACAGGATTTCCTTTTTTTTCTTTGTAAGGTTGAATGATATTTGAAATTTCATTGAGATCCTGTTTTTCACCAACACCTATTATTTTCTGTTTTGTTTTCTGATAGAAGCCATTTTAACGGGTGTGAGATAATATCTCATTTTGGTTTTGGTTTGCATTTCCCTCATGATTAGTGACATTAAACATCTTCTCATATGCTTGTTGGCCATTCGTATGTCTTCTCTGGAGAAATGTCTACTCAAGTTATTTGGCCATTTCAATTTTTTAAATTTATGTTTGAATAATTGTATTTACTTCTGGCTGTGCTGGGTCTTTGTTGCCACACTGGCTCTTTTCTAGCTGCTGAGAGCGGGGGCTCCTCTCTGGTTGTGTGCATGGGCTTCTCTTGTAGAGCACAGCCTCAGTCATTGTGGTGCTCGGGCTAGTTGCTCCGAGGCATGTGGAATCCTCCCAGATCAGGGATTGAATCACTGTCTCCTGCAGTAGCAGTAGATTCTTTCACCACTGAGCCACCAAGAAAACCCTTCTTTGCCCATTCTTAGAATCAGGTTGCTTGTCAGTTGATGAGTTACAGATTCTGGATATTAACCCCTGATCAGATGCGTGGTTTGCAAACATTTTCTTCTATTCCATAGGTTGCCTACTCACTATGTTCATGGTTCTTTGCTATGAAGTTTTTAAGTTTGGTGTAATCTTTTTTGTCTATTTTTGCTTTGGTTGCTTGTGCTTTCCGTGTCATATTTGAGAAATCATTGCCAAATTCCATGTCATGAAGTGTTCCCTTATGATTTCTTCTAGGAGTTTTATAGTTTCAGGTCTTACATTTAAGTCTTGAATGAGTTATTTTTGGCCTATGGTGTAAAGTAGGGTCTAACTTCATTCCTTTGCATGTGATTATACAGTTTTCCCAGCACCATTTGTTGAAGAGACTGCTTTTCCCACTGTGAAGCTTTGTCGCCTTGTAGAAGATCCTTTGACCATATGATACATAAGGGTGTATGTACCATCTGTCTAAATGACATTGCCCTATATAATATGCTGAAATCAGGAAGTGTGAGACTTCCATCTTTGTTTTTCTTTCTCAAGATTGTCATCATTGTTCAGAGTCCATTGAGATTCCATATGAATTTAGAATTTTTTTCTATTTCTGCAAAAAAATGCCATTGGTATTTTGATAGAGTGCATCGACTCTGTAGGTTGCTTTGGGTAGAATGGACATTTTCACAATATTAAGTCTTCCAGTCCGTTAACACAGAATGCCTTTTCATTTATTTGTCTTCTTTACATTTTTTTTTTCTTTAACAATCTTTTGTAGTGTTTAGTGTACAAGTCTTTCACTTCCTTGATTAAGTCTATTCCTAAGTATTTTATTCTTTGTTGATATGATTGTAAATGGGATTGTTTTCTTAACTTCATTTTTTGGGGTTGTTCACAATTGGTATAGAAATGAATCTTATTTTTGTGTGTTGATTTTATATCTTGCAACTTTGTTGAATTTTTTAATTAGTTCTAACAGTTTTTGGGGAGGGAATCTTTAGGGTTTTCTACATATAAGACTGTGTCGTCTGCAGATAGAGATAATCTTACATCTTCATTTTCTCTGTATGTGTTTGATCTCTTTCTCGCCAAATTTCTCTGGTCAGAACTTCCAGTTCTGCGTTGACGGCAAGAGTGGCCGTCCGTGCCTTGTTTCTGATCTTGGTGGGAAAGTTTTCAGTTTTTCACTGTTGGCATCTGCTGTCCGTTGTGAATTTTTCATATATGGCCTTTATTATGTTGAGGTGATTTCCTTCTATTTGTAGTTTGTTGAGATTTTTTATCATGAAAGATGTTGAATTTTGTCAAATGCTTTTTCTGTATCAATTGAGATTATCATGTAGGTTTTTTCTTTGTTCTATCAATGCGATCTATTATCAATACATGAATTGATTTTGTTATGTTGAGCCATTCTTGCATTCCAAGAATAAATCTCACTTGGTCATGATGTATAATCCTTTTAATGTGCTGTTGAATCTGGTTGAGAGCATTTTGTCGAGGATTTTTGCATCAGTATTCATCAGGGATACGGTCTGCGGTTTTCTTTACTTGCAGTATCTTTGCTGGGTTTTGGATTTCGAGGTAGTGCTACTCTCATAGAGGTTTCCCTAGTGGTGCTAGTGATAAAGAACCTGTCTGGCAATGCAGGAGACGTAAGAGACACAGGTTTGATCCCTGGGTGGGGAAGATCCCCTGGAGGAGGGCATGGCAACCCACTCCAGTTCTTGCCTTGAGAATCCCATGGACAGAGAAGCCTGGCAGGCTCCAGTCCATAGGTTCACAAGGACTCAGACACGACTGAAGCGACTTAGCACACACACACACATGTTACTCTCATAACAGCAGTTTGAAAGTGTTCCCTCCTCTTTACTTTTTTGGAAATATTTGAAAAATACCGTTAATTCTTCTTTAAATGTTTACTAGGATTCTTCAGTGAGGTCATCTGCTCCTGGACTTTTCTTTGTTGGAAGTGTTTTGATTACTGATTCACATCCTTATTAATTATAGGTCTGTTCAGATTTTTAATTTCTTCACTCTTCAGTTTTGTTTGTTCTAGGAATGCATTTACTTAATCTAGGTTATCTAATTTGTTGGTATATAATTGTTCATAAGAGTCTGTTATGACTCTTTCTTTTTGAGCTTCAGTTATAATGCCTCCTCTTTTATTTATAATTTTTTGTTATTTGAACCTTACCTTTCTTCTCAATTAGTCTAAAGTTTTTTTTTTTTAATTTTGTGTTTTCAAGAACCAATTCTTAGTTTTGTTAATTCTTTTCTATTGTTTTCCCTTCTCTGATTTTCTTATGTCTGCTAATCTTTGTTATTTCTTTCCTTTTGCTAAATTTGAGTTTGGTTTGTTCATTTTGAGGTCCCTTATGGTGTAAAGCTAGGTTCTGAGATTTTTCTTTTCTTCTTCTAAGCGTTTACCACTATAAACTTCCTTCTAGTATTGCTTTTGCTGCATCCTGTAAGTTTTAGTATGTTGTGTTTTCATTTTCATTTCTTTCAAGACACTTCCTAACTTTCCTTGTGATTTCTTCTTTGGCCCATTGGCTGTTCAAAATTGTGCTATTTAATTCCCACATATCTTTAAGTTTTCCGTTTGCTATTGATTTCTAGTTTTGTTTCTTATCAGAGAAGATACTTGGTGTGATTTGAAGCTGCTTAAATTTGTTTAAGACTTGTTTTGTGACCTTCTCTTGTATGAAATCTCTGCTAGAGAATGTTACTTGTGCACTTGAGAAGAATGTGTATTCTGCTTCTGTTAGTTGGAGTGTTCTGTTAGGTCCAATTGGTCTATAATGTTGTTCAAGTCCTCTGTTTCCTTACTGATCTTCTGTCTGGGGGTTCTATTCTTTATTGAAAGTGGGGTTTTGAAACCTCCTTCTATTATTGTTACTGTTTATTTATCCCTTAAATTCTGTCAAAAATTCTGTTTGTTTCATATGTTTGGGTGCTCTGATATTAGATACTTATGTATAGTTGTTATATCTTCCTAGTGAATTAACCCTTTTATCCTTCTATAATGTCCTGTGTTGCTTATGACAATTTCTATCTTAAGTTCTACCTCTGCCCTCTCGGTTACCACTTATATGGAATATTTTTTCCATCCTTTCATTTTCAGCCTATATATATCCTAAAACTCTCAGTGAGTTTCTTATAGTCAGGAAAAACTTAGATCTTGTTTTTGCTTTTTACTCAGCTGCTCTATGTCCTGTCATTGGGAAGTTTAATTCATTTATATTTAAAGTAATTACTGAAAGGAATTACCACTGCCGTTTTGTTCATTGTTTTCTGTGTGTTTTTAAAGTTATTTTGTCCTTTTCCTTTATTGACTCATTTTGTATTTTGTTGATTTTTTGAAGTGATATACTTCGATTCCTTTCTTATTTTCTTTTGTGTTTCTTCTGTAGATATTTTCATTTTGATTAATGGACATTACATAAAATATCTTGTTATAACAATTTATTTTAAACTGATGAAACTTAATCTCAATCACATAAATAACTCGACTCTTTTACATCTCTCCCCAAATTTAGTCAGTCTCTTTTACCAAAGAGCTTTATATTTTTATATTTTCATATGCTTTAACATGCTGTGTAAGTCATTTCTGTAAGAGGAAAGTGTGTGTGTGTGTGTTTGTGTGTGTGTGTTTTTAATTGGCAGTACTCAAAGTCCTGGTACTTTAGTAACCTCAGGGATTGTTTTTGCTCTTACTGCTATTGTCTTTTTTTTTAAAAGAGCATTATGATCTTTTCCTTTAAGCTTGAATCACTTTCAATGTACTTTCAGTCTCTTGCTGGACTTTTTCCAGAATTTCAAGAAACTCAAACCTAGTCTCTGAACTTAGCAGAGATAAATCTCTATCTTTGTGTCTTAAAAAGACCTAACAACTAAGGGTCTCAAAGATGTTGTGTTTTCTCCAGCTCATTTCTGTTTTTGATCGCTCAGCCTGGAACCCCACCAAAATGTAACATCTTCCAAGATTCATTTATACTGAGCACTTGACTGGATCGTGCCTGGCATGGTCCTCTGCAGTGGTATGTCCTGCTTCAGAAAGCAGAGGTCCTGGAACCCTGGGGATTTTCTGAAGAGCTTTGTGACATCACTTCCTAAAGTGTCCCCAGACTAGACAGTCCCCCATTTAATGCACCTTGTGAAACTCAAATGGGAAACCCAACTTTCTCAAAGCCTAAAGCAATTATATTATGCAGGTAGTGAAAGAGTTAAACAGTTTGAGTTATTTTTAGTGTACTTCAGATCATAAAGTTATAAATAACAAACCTAAAAGCTCAATGCTGAAAATATGCTGAAATAAGTTTCTAAAAGAAGTTGCCATCTTTACCTAAATATCACTGTAGTGTTATCAATCTTTTGGATTTGAGGAACTGCCCATCATTAGTGTCCATTTTTATGGCTGCCATCCAAACTACACATGAAGTTTTAGCTACTTTTTAGGGCAAATTAAATCCAGGAGTTGGTGATGGATAGGGAGGCCTGGCATGCTGTGGTCCATGGGGTCGCAAAGAGTCGGACACGACTGAGCGACTGAACTGAACTGATATTCTCTCTAAGAGTCTCTGATTAGTCATACGGTTTATTGTTGAAATTATTGGACAGCTTTTGCTAATATTTATCTAGGCTTCCAAATTAGAATTCATTACTTTTACATTATGTTATGGTTGCATAGATCACTGGACAAGATAGTTGCATGTCCTGTATTGCAGACTGCCTCACCTGGGTAAATGCAAATATGATAAATGAATGCAGAATCAGAATGGAAACTGAATGTGGCAATCAACGTCCAAATTAGGATCCAAGCCTTGCTAGTTAGTGCTTAATTTTCTACTTTGGATCACTTGCTACTACAGTTTTCTCCCTTCTTTCTCCTGCCCTGATCCCACATTGAAGAAAGAACCTCAGGTGCTCTTCTTATTGCCACCCAAAGATGTGAGCTCTCTATTCTCTGACCTCATCACTCTCTGTACCTCTCACAGAGGTTCCCTCATTCTGTGCTGTGTTCTGGCTATCAGTGTATATCTTATCCTTGCCCTCACCTGCTATGCTGAAAGATGTCAATTTAATAATAAAATTACCCATGTTTTGCAATGTCTGTCAGTGTTGATCACCACACGTGTTGCCTGGTGTACTGACTCTTAGACATGTAGTTCCTGGATGAAATTCCACCATTTTTTTCTTTCCTAAAAATCTGTAACTCCCTTTTTTGTATCTCCTTGAAACAATTTCCTCATAAACTTCAAGGAGTTGGTGATTAGTTTTTGTGGTGGAAGTATTCATTTAAAATCTAAGGAAGCCATATGTCAGGCCAGGGTTTGTTCTTAAGAAAAGGAAACCCATTGAAACAGAAGGACATAAATACTTGCGGCTGGCATTTGAATCCTGTTCCTGTTTGATTGTTGTTGTTGTTTAGTCACTAAATGATGTCCATCTCTTTGCGACCCCATGGACTATCGCCTGCCAGTTTCCTCTGTCCGTGGGATTCTCCAGGCAAGAATGTTGGACTGGGTTGCCATTCCCTTCTCCAGGAGATCTTCCCAACCCAGGGATCAAACCCGTGTCCCCTGAATTGTAGGCAGATTCTTCACCAGTGAGCCACCTGGGAAGTCCTCCTATCAATAGGGTAGATTTTTATCAGCCCCATTTGACAGAAGAGAACTCTGTTCACCGAGGTCATCCCAGCCACTCTGAGTTCTATTTGTGTTTTCGGCACAGGTCTCTGATTCCGCCTCCTTAGCTGTACCCACTGCCTACTCTTTTCTGGAGGAGAATCTAGTCTTTATAGAAATCAGGAAGGTCCCCAGAGCTGGAGGTTATGCTCTGGCTGCTGTCTTTCATTCCATCCTGAATATATTCTTTCAAAAAGATGCTTGGCTCTCCTGTCCCCTGTCTCCCAGGTCCTCCCCCAGTGCACACACACACACACACACATCCACACACATGGCCTAGAGAACAAAGACCAGGGTGTGGAGTCCCTGCCAGCTCCACCTTCACATTCCCACAGAGCCAGCCAGGATTCGGCGCTGTGCTGCGGGGGTGGGAGCCGGCATCTCCCTGCCACCCGAGCAGGCATGGACAGCTGCTACATCACCTCCTCAGGGGCTCCCACCATGCCAGGAGACGGAATGCTCCAGGGCTTGGCCACTGCTTCTCCAGACTCCCTCTGGAAAAACTCATCAGGATTGCAGGCCTGCCAGTGTAGTAAATATTTATTAGAGGAAGTGGTGACTAATACTTATGTATCAAGAATCTCTTCTGTTCAACACACAATATTAATAATAATAATGACAATTTCCTGGGTACTCACTATGTATGCTGACTGACTAAGAAATATCACAGCAATAACTCTAGGTATTGTGGTTATTTTACAGATGAGAAAAGACGGATAGTTTAAGGATGTTGCTCAGGCTTACACAAGAGGGTGAGTGACAAACCCAGGTCTGGGTCACTCCAAAACCATCGACCTGTGTACATTTAACTACCACGCCAGGTGTGACGGGCTGAATTGCTTTCCCCCCAAAGATATGTTGAAATCATAATCCCCAGCACCTCATGTTGGAAATGAGGTCATTATAGATATAATCAAGTCAGATGAGGTCAGGGTGAAGCAGATTGAACACTTAATCCAGTATAACTGATGGGTTCATTTTTTTTTTTTCAACTTTTCAGTTTGTTTCAAAGTTAAACCCAAGAACCCTTGACTTCATAGGAAATTTGAGAAGTGGTTTTCTAGGCTAAACACCTGTTTCCCCTTAGCCTCCCCAACAGAGCATATACACGTTAACTACTTTCGTTTTACAATCACTGCTGTCCCACGAGTATACCAAGATCATCTGAACTGTACATGTGGTATTCTGAGTGTTCTTAGGAATAACCTAATTTCCCTGACTGCAAAAGATGTTCTGGGATCATCTGTCAATTTGAATTCTTTGGCTACTTTTGAAGATGAAGCCTCACAAATGCTTAAATGATTCTCCTTTGCGGGGGCCAGGGTAGTATTTTGTAGACATTAGCGACTAGCCCCTGTGCTGTGCCCATCCCCTCTGGCCTCACTGGGAGACAATTTGTAACACCAAAGGTTTGTTTGATGCCGCAGTCAACTCAGTGACTCAAAGCGGGAGGCCAGGGGCTTCCCTGGAGGGCCAGTGGGTAAGACTCCACCCTCCCAATGAAGGGGCCACGAGTTTCATCCCCGGTTGGGAAACTAAGATCCTGCACGCCACGTGGTGCAGCCTAAAAACAAATAAATAAAAATAAAATAGCAACACCAAAAGCCATGGGGGGAATGGCAAAAAAAATTCAAACAGATACTTAAGTAAACATTTTAAGAAAATGAAGGTTAAATTTAAAGGAAAACCTAATATACAGGAAAAGAAGGTGAACTAGAGGAAGCCACGCTAAGCAATAAATCAGTCATCAGGCCTGTGTGTGTGTGTGTGTGTGTGTGTGTGGAAGGTACAGCCAGATCGATTCAGTGTAAGCTAGTGGGTCCCAGACGACTCTCCTTTGTGGGAGAGAGTGCTCTGAGGGAGCAGAATCTGGCAAGTGGCCAGTAAAGGGCATCCCTAAAGTGCTGGGAACATTTATATTCAACCCCTCTCTGGTGGTTCAGATGGTGAAGAATCTTCCTGCAATGCAGGAGACCCAGGTTCGACTCCTAGGTAGGGAAGATCCCTTGGAGAAGGGAATGGCTACCCACCCCAGTATTCTTGCCTGGAGAATCCCACGGACAGAGGAGCCTGGTGGGTACAGCCCATGGGGTCACAAAGAGTCGGACAGGACTGAGCAACTAATACTTTCACCTTCCCCTCTGGAGTCAGATCTACAGGTTCACTTGGGCCCTGCTGAGCGGTGACCAATGCTCTTACAGGAAGAGATACGTGTTGAAGGCAGCCATCTTTTGATGAGGCAAAGACTGCAATGATGCAGCCACAATCCAAAGACTGCTCGGAGCCGCCGGAAGCTGGAGGCAGCGAGGCAGGTGCTCCCCTACCAGCCTCTGAGGAAGCAGGCCCTGCAACACAGGGATTTCAGCCTCCTGGCCTCCGGAACAACCAGATGGGAATTGTCTGTTGTTTCAAGCCACGTCTGTGATGCTTTGTTACAGCAGCCCCAGGCAAAATGAGGAGTGCTTTAACAGAGGTATACAGCATAGTCATTATAGGCATTTGCCCGTTCTCCAGGCAAACTGACTGGGAAGGCCTGAGCAAGGAAATAGAGAGGCTTGCTGCCTTTGTGCCTGGTCTAGAAGGAGACGTAGGCTTCAGGAAGGGAAGCCAGGGGCTGGCGGGGCTGAGGAGCTCGCCTGGCCAGTGCAAAGGGGTGAGTTCAGGCCCAGAGGAAGAGCGTGTGGGACAGGCCTGGGCGAGGAAGGGCCCAGGAGAGCGAAGCCGGGTGTGAGGAGGGATGGGGGGTGATGCTGGGACTCCAGAGCCTGTGAGGGCGCAGCTGTTGGGGCGGTGTCTGCCCCCGGGGCTCCCCAGCAGCCCTCCTCGCTGAGAGGACCAGGCTGTATCCCCTCTGGGTCTGAGACCCAGCTTTCGGTGAAGCAGGACGTGACATCCCACTGGCCTCGGTCCACCCCACTTCTGCCTGCCCTCAGTCTCAATCTAGCAGCTGGTCTCCTGGGCAGGGCCCTCCATTCGTTTGCAGACCCTCTCGCAGGACTCCTGTCCTTTCTCTGACCTGGACTTTTCCCTCAGTCCGGTCGGCTCCAGCCTGGACCCACATATCCACTCATGATCTCCCCCAGCTGAGCCTGCAGGGCCAGCCTGGCTGTGTCCTCTAGACCCCCCCACACACACCCAGCCCCGTGGATGGCCTGGTCCCAGGTCCCAGCGCTTCCTGGCCGCTCGGGCAGCCTCGGCCCTGAGTGAGCCCCAAAAGTTCGCAAGCTGAAGCATGATGTGGCCCCAACTGTGGCTATCAGTGCCCAACTGAAAAATAGATCATGTGGAAGGCTGGCAGGAAGGGACTGCTTAATGAGTATTTGTTTTGTAAATGAACAGATAAAGGGGAAACAATGCAAGGATTATAGTGGCTCTGCAGGGGAGGCACTGAGCACCTACCTCTGGGCAGCCTGGTCCCTGCTTCAGATACTGAAGCAGCAGGAATGGGGGTGAGGCGGTGGGGGTGGGGGTGAGGTGGGAACTGGGAGCCACTACGAAGCTCTGCGGAGAGCTGGGGCTTTGCCGTTCAACAGTCTGGCTTCAGTCCTGTCTGCTGCCTTCTGTCTGGGTGCCCTGGGTGAGTGACGCCATCTCTGAGCCTCAGCTTCTTCCCAACAATATTATTCCCATCCGCCTCCCAGAGTCACTAGAACAGGTGATCTGTAATGTCTGTGCTTTATCTGCATCCAGGAAATGGTCGTCAGGTGGTAGGACCCTCCCCCTAAATTTTAATTCCATGGAGGTGGAATGAAAAGAGTCAGTCCTCACCCAGGTTTTCAAGGGACTTCCCTGGTGGCTCAGCAGTAAAGCTTCTGCCTGCTGATGCATGAGATGTAAGAGACGCAGGTTCGATCCCTGGGCCAGGAAGATCCCCTGGAGGGGAGGGCATGGCAACCACTCCACTCTTCTTGCCTGGAGAATCCCATGGACAGAGGAGCCTGACGGGCTATGGTCCATAAGGTCCCAAAGAGTCAGACAGAACTGAAGCAACGTAGCACGCACACAGGTTCTCGAAGGGTCTGCACACAGGTTCAGGGGTTAAAACAAGGCTCCAATACAAGACCAGTCCAGTGTCTTGCATAGGATGGTCACTTATTAAGTAAAGATGGAAACCATAGAATATCAGGACTTTCACAAAGTGGGGTGCTGGGACCCCTGGGGGGTCCCCATGACCCTTTCAGTGGGTTTGTGAAGTCAAAACTATTTCTTAGTACCACTGGGGTTCAATTTGGTTTTGACACTCTCTTTCTTTTTTAAAAAAATATTGATGTCGCTGCGTCAGATCTCAGGCGCTGCACGCGCGATCTCTCCTTGAGGTGCACAGGCTCTAGTTGTGTCACGTAGGCTCTAGTTGTGTCACGTAGGCTCTAGTTGTGTCACGTAGGCTCCAGAGTGTGCAGGCTCAGTTTTTGCAGTGCACAAATTTAGTTGCTCTGCAGCACACAAGCTCTTAGTTTCCTGACCAGAGATGATGGAACCCGCGCCCCCTGGGTTTCACGGTGGATTCTTAACCACTGGACCACCAGGGAAGTCCCCTACCCTCTCATTCTTGTGTGAGTGTACAGAGGACTTTTCCAGAGGTGACCTGACATGTAATGTCAAAGCAGATTAGATGGGGCTCCTGAAATGATTGTCAAATGATGGAAAAGCACGTGCCAGCTTTACTCTACCGAATCTATTCAACTGAATGCAAAGGCAGACATGAGAACCTATCTGTCTTTCATCCAGCTAGACATTAAAGAAAGATGCAGAAAAAATAAAGACTTTCTTTTTGTAATTCTGTCATTCCCTTGCAAATTAATAAAATGGATTATTATCAAGGAATATACAACAAGATGGTTGAGAAAATAAGATCAGTTGCATGGGTGGTCTGGGTTACAATATAAGAACAAGATGGAGAAGTTCAGGGCCAGCTGGACAACCCTGACACGGACTGCGGTCCCCAGACCCAAGGTGTTGAATCCACACTGACCCTTGGGGCTGCAGGGTGAGTGTGGACTGAGCGCTTTAACTGGGAGAGCCAAGAAAGTGCCATGAAGGCTGGAAACTGGGCTGGGGAGAGCAGTGGGAACTGGGCGGGAACAGAAGAAATGGGGAAGGATGGAATTGTCAGGGATTAGACCAGAGGACGTGGGTGGGAAGGAGGAAAGGCATGGAGGGTGATTCAGACGTTTATAACGAGTACGAATGCCAAGCAGGCACTGATGCCTTCAGGGGCAACCTGACCTGTGGCCTGCTGCCCAGAGACCTTGGAGTGGGGGCAAGGGTTCTTGTACCACTCCCAGAGTGACTGGGCATGCAGAAGGCCAGGCCAATCTCCCATTGTGTCCACACAGCTTGCCTGCCAGGCACTGTCTTGGTCCCTTGGCAGCGAAGGGGCCCCTCTCAGAGGATACTGCCGCCATTTACTTTTTAGAGGTCTGCGCTCAAAACGTTCACAACGATTATAACTGAGTAGAAATGAAATGCCACTCTGAATTCTATAATGAAAACTTAAAATGTATAAACCCTTCACATTTAATGACCAAACAAGGACCATAATATTAACAGACAACTTATAAGTGGAGCAGCTTTGCCAATTCTGGATGTATCTCAGCAGAGACTTTGATGAGATTCATTTGTTTATAATGGGATCTCATGGAGATCTGTGCTGAAAAAAGAGGAATAATGAGGGGAAATTTGCTCTGTTGGCTATTAAGATACATTTACTATGAAGCCATCATGCGGTAGGCTTGCAAACACACACAGACCAATGAAGTAGAATGGAGAACTTGTAGACAGACCCAGGGACACAGGGGAGCTTCACACACAATAAAGCTGTCACTACAAATCAAAGGAAAAGAAGGGCTCGTGAAGCGAATGAGCTGGGAAAACTGCCTCTCTGAATGGAGAAGGAGAAAATTGCATCCCTATTGATTCCATGAAAGAGTGGACTACATTTCCAGGGGGATTAAAGACCGATAGGAAGGGAAAACTGAAAAGATAAGGGAAGACAATGAAGGAGAACGTTCTTCTGAAACTGGGGAAAGAAAGTGCTTCCACAACTGAATGTTCAGAACAGAAAACGTTATAAAGACAAGAAAACGGACGAGTTTGATTATCAGGCACACCACGGACAAAATTAATTTAGCTGATGGAGAACATACTTGCGATGTCTAAAGCGGACAGGGCATTAGTAACCAGAAAATAGAGGACACTTGCAAACAACAAGAAAACCACAGCAAAAATAGGCCAAGGATAGCAATAATTTCCAAAAAAAGGAAATCCAAAAGGTCAGCAAACACATCAGACATGTTAGTGATTGGAGGAATGCAGATTAAAACAGTACTGAGACATTTTGTAGTTATTGTCATGATACCAAATAAGGATGCTGAGATAGGGACATATGGACCCCCCAGGCCCCGCTGGGTGAGTGCAGTGCAGGAACCATGCTGGGGGTCCAGTTGACTAGCGTGAGTGCACATCTCCATTTACTCGAGAGAGTCACGGTTTATGCTTCTTGTCCTGGTGTGGCTATTAAAGTGCCCCCCTGGATGATAAGCTATAAGACCACATTCCTGGGATCCAACAAGTCCTTGCGGTTATATTTCCCCGTGAAATCCTCAGGTCCACAGGATCTGTATGCAATATTCATGGCATCAGTGGAGGGAACTTGAAAGTCCAATCTGGGGGGTGGGGTGGGGGCCGGGACAGGGGACACATCGTGGATACATACACGAAGGATTATGCAGGTACAAGGAGCAAGGGTTTAGATGAACCCACAATACGGGTGGACGATACAAGCAATGCTGAGTGGGGAGAAGTGACTCAGGAGAAACACAACTTTATATCATTTATACAAATTAAAAGTGTGTGTACACAGAACAATACACATTTTGCAGAAAACACATATAAACAAAGAGATACACAGTAAGCACATTGGGATGATGAGGAAATGGGAAAGAAAAAGAGTAATTACAACATAAAGAACCAGAGTCTATTTTCGGACATAGACTGTTCTGTGAAAGGTCTCTGGGATAAACCTTCAGTGAGTCACCCATTGCAACATCTCGGTTGCTACTGTTTGCTAAGAACTTTAGTTCTAGGAGAAGTCGCAAAGGAAAATACCCTGATCCATTCCACCACACTAATGAGAGAAACATGTTGATTGAGTTCTGTTGTGTGTCAGACGCTGAGGTAGCTACAGGGAACGAAGACAAATGTCTTCAAGGCCCCATCAAGTTCCTGCCTTAAATTAAAATGCTTTTACTAGCAAAAAATTCTATTGGATATAACTTGTCATAACAAATATGTGGACCAAGTAGGTCTCAGCTCACATGTTTTGAGAATTGAGACAGTATTTAGGGAGAATGGAGTCCAATTCATTGTTTAGGGGAGCTTGCATCCTGAGTAGTGTTTTAAAGGAAGGGAAAGATAGTGTTCCTGATAAAGAAAATGAGAGAAGCCACAAGAAACTGTGGGAAATTCTTAAAGAGACAAGAACACCAGAGCATCTTGCCTGTCTCCTAAGAAACCTGTATGCAGGTCAAGAAGAAACAGTTAGAATCTTACACAGAACAATTGACTGGTTCAAAATTGGGAACGGAATACGACAAGGCAGTATATTGTCACCCTGCTTATTTAACTTTTATACAGAGTACATCATGCAAAATTCTGGGCTGGATGAATCACAAGCTGGAATCAAAATTCATAAGAGAAATATCAACAACCTCAGATATGCAAATAGTAACACTCTAATGGCAGAAAGCCAAGAGAAACTAAAGAGCCTCTTGATGAGGGTGAAAGAGGAGAGTGAAAAAGCTGGCTTAAAACTCAAAATTCAATTGGAGAACGAAATGGCAACCCACTCCAGTGTTCTTGCCTGGAGAATCCCAGGGACGGGGGAGCCTGGTGGGCTGCCGTCTCTGGGGTCGCACAGAGTGGGACACGACTGAAGTGACTTAGCAGCAGCAGCAGCAGTGACTATATAACATCCAGCTGAAGACTAGCAGGGGGCACTCTTTCTGCCCCCTTCTGATGCCTATGTCAGAAGCTTTCTCTATCTCCTTTATACTTTAATAAAACTTTATTACACACAAAAAATTCAACATTCAAAAAACTAAGATCATGACATTCAGTCCCATCACTTCATGGCAAATAGATGGGGGAAAAATGGAAACAGTAATAGATTTTATTTTCTTGGGCTCCAAAATCACCCAGCAGATGGTGGCTACAACCACGAAATTAAAAGACCCTTGCTCCTTGGAAGAAAAGCTATGACAAACCTAGACAGCATATTAAAAAGCAGAGACATCACTTTGCCAACAAAGGTCCATCTAGTCAAAGCTATGGTTTTTCCAGTAGTCATGTATGGATGAAGAAAGTAGGGAAAACCACTAGACCATTCAGGTATGACCTAAATCAAATCCCTTATGATTATACAGTGGAAGTGAGAAATAGATTTAAGGGCCTAGATCTGATAGATAGAGTGCCTGATGAACTATGGAATGAGGTTCATGACATTGTACACGAGACAGGGATCAAGACCATCCCCATGGAAAAGAAATGCAAAAAAGCAAAATGGCTGTCTGGGGAAGCCTTACAAATAGCTGTGAAAAGAAGAGAAACAAAAAGCAAAGGAGAAAAGGAAAGATATAAGCATCAGAATGCAGAGTTCCAAAGAATAGCAAGACGAGATAAGAAAGCCTTCCTCAGCGATCAATGCAAAGAAATAGAGGAAAACAACAGAATGGAAAAGACTAGAGATCTCTTCAAGAAAATTAGATATACCAAGGGGACATTTCATGCAAAGATGGGCTCGATAAAGGACAGAAATGGTATGGACCTAACAGAAGCAGAAGATATTCAGAAGAGGTGGCAAGAATACACAGAAGAACTGTACAAAAAAGATCTTCACGACCCAGATAATTACGATGAAGTGATCACTGACCTAGAGCCAGACATCCTGGAATGTGAAGTCAAGTGGGCCTTAGAAAGCATCACTACGAACAAAGCTAGTGGAGGTGATGGAATTCCAGTTGAGCTATTCCAAATCCTGAAAGATGATGCTGTGAAAGTGCTGCACTCAATATGCCAACAAATTTGGAAAACTCAGCAGTGGCCACAGGACTGGAAAAGGTCAGTTTTCATTCCAATCCCAAAGAAAGGCAATGCCAAAGAATGCTCAAACTACCGCACAATTGCACTCATCTCACATGCTAGTAAAGTAATGCTCAAAATTCTCCAAGCCAGGCTTCAGCAATACATGAACCATGAACTTCCTGATGTTCAAGCTGGTTTTAGAAAAGGCAGAGGAACCAGAGATCAAATTGCCAACATCCGCTGGATCATGGAAAAAGCAAGAGAGTTCCAGAAAAACATCTATTTCTGCTTTATTGACTATGCCAAAGCCTTTGACTGTGTGGATCACAATAAACTGTGGAAAATTCTGAGAGACGGGAATACCAGACCACCTGACCTGCCTCTTGAGAAATCTGTATGCAGGTTAGGAAGCAACAGTTAGGACTGGACATGGAACAACAGACTGGTTCCAAATTGGAAAAGGAGTACGTCAAGGCTGTATATTGTCACCCTGCTTATTTAACTTATATGCAGAGTACATCATGAGAAACGCTGGACTGGAAGAAGCACAAGCTGGAATCAAGATTGCGAGAAATATCAATCACCTCAGATATGCAGATGACACCACCCTTATGGCAGAAAGTAAAGAGGAACTAAAAAGCCTCTTGATGAAAGTGAAAATGGAGGGAGAAAAAGTTGGCTTAAAGCTCAACATTCAGAAAACGAAGATCATTGCATCTGGTCCCATCACTTCATGGGAAATAGATGTGGAAACAGTGGAAACAGTGTCAGACTTTATTTTTTTGGACTCCAAAATCACTGCAGATGGTGACTGCAGCCATGAAATTAAAAGATGCTTACTCCTTGGAAGGAAAGTTATGACCAACCTAGATAGCATATTCAAAAGCAGAGACATTACTTTGCCAACAAAGGTCCATCTAGTCAAGGCTATGGTTTTTCCTGTGGTCATGTATAGATGTGAGAGTTGGACTATGAAGAAGGCTGAGTGCAGAAGAATTGATGCTTTTGAATTGTGGTGTTGGAGAAGACTCTTGAGAGTCCCTTGGACTGCAAGGAGATCCAACCAGTCCATTCTGAAGGAGATCAGCCCTGGGATTTCTTTGGAAGGAATGATGCTAAAGCTGAAACTCCAGTACTTTGGCCACCTCATGCGAAGAGTTGACTCATTGGAATAGTCTCTGATGCTGGGAGGGATTGGGGGCAGGAGGAGAAGGGGACGACAGAGGATGAGATGGCTGGATGGCATCACTGACTCGATGGACGTGAGTCTGAGTGAACTCTGGGAGTTGGTGATGGACAGGGAGGCCTGGCGAGCTGCGATTCATGGGGTCGCAAAGAGTCGGACACAACTGAGCGACTGAACTGAACTGATGTATGGATGTGAGAGCTGCACCATAAAGAAAGCTGAACGCCAAAGAGTTGACGCTTTCGAGCTGTGGTGATGAAGAAGACTCTTGAGAGTCCCTTGAACTACAAGGACATCAAACCAGTCCATCCTAAAGGAAATCCACCCTAAATATTCACTGGAAGGACTGATGCTGAAGCTCTAATACTTTGGCCACCTGATGTGAAGAGCCGACTCATTGGAAAAGCCCCTGATGCTGGGAAAGATTGAAGGCAGGAGGAGGGGACGACAGAGGATTAGATGGTTGGATGACATCACCAACTCGGTGGACATGAGTTTGAGCAAGCTCTGGGATTTGGTGATGGACAGGGAGGCCTGGCGTCCTGTGGGCCACGGGATTGCAAAGAGTCGGCCACAACTGAGCGACTGAACAACAGCTACAGGAGAGGAAGGATGAGTTTCCAAGCCCCTTGGGGAAAATGGGGAAAGGGTGTGGGAGGCATTCTAGAGCCCAGATTCTCCTTCAGATACTGCGGGGATGAAAACCGTCTAGATAAAAAGCCTTGCTGGCTGAGAGCACCTTGAAATCTTTAATAAAAGGACACATTCATTTGTTTCAGGAAGCATAAAGAGAATGGCAGCAGGAAATTTACAGCACTGAAATGACACTTGAGGGATGATCATTCTTTTCAACTTTCATGGAACAGCCTGGGGCAGAGAGATTAGAGGCCTAGGCTGCAGTTTGAAGGCGCTGAATAAAATCGCTTCTCTGCACATCCCAGGTCTGAAACTGCCGAGAAAAAACCCCAGAGCTTGCTTGCTGATAAAGCCACTATTGGGAAATGTGGTTGAGCTCTGGGAGCGCACGAACATTCTAATTCAAACCACGGGGTGCTGTTCCAGGTCGTCTCTCCCATTTTGCAGCCAAGGCGATGAGCAGCCGGTGAGGTCCGCAGTCCTGAGGCTGTGGGGGCATCACTAGTCTAGATGCAAAACACACTCCTCCAGCAAGAAAAGGTCAGACGCTGGAAGCCCCCGGTTCTTGCTGAGTTAGTGTGCAGGAGGGTGGAAGGGAGGGTGGCGCTGGGGGGCAAGCCCAGGACTGCACAGGGCAATGTACATGGAGGCCCACGGGGAGGACA
The DNA here is from genome assembly GCF_029378745.1 of Bos indicus. NCBI lineage: Eukaryota > Metazoa > Chordata > Mammalia > Artiodactyla > Bovidae > Bos > Bos indicus. Next base: position 95,691,138 of record NC_091768.1, on the reverse strand, counting down.
AGCCTCGACCCCTCGTTCAAGGTGTGTCCACTACAAAGCCGGGGACTTCTTCCAGCTTCCCTTAGGTGTATGACCTTGCGCTCCCAGCTGTGACAGTTCCCAACATGGAAAGTGTGACCCCTGAGAACGCATTTAGTGTGTGTTCAGGATGCAAAGGTTGTGTGGCAGGGCCTGGGGCCAGTCTGTGTGTTTTCTGCCACACACACACATACACACACACACACACACACACACAAACGGAGCAGCCCCAGCCAGCAGCGTGGCCACAGCGCAGGAGCACTCCCACAGTGGCAGTGCCAGGGAGCTGAATGGGGTGTCGCAGCTCAAGTTGAGCTCCTGTGAACACAGACAATAAAGCCGGCCTTTAGAGGGGGAAGGCGCATGCCCAGCCTGCAGGCGGGTTTCGTCTGGCTTGCATAGTGTTTTGAAAAAAAAACATTGCCAATATTTTAAAATTGGGAAATTTCATATGAAAATCAGGATTTCACACTTTCCTTAAAGTTAGACGTGTGGCGGGACAGGGCCCACACTCCCGTGTGGGAACAGTCATGAGCAGAAGCAGGGGCAGCTGGCCCACCATGCCTCTGCAGGGACCACCTTCCTCCAGCCCAGCGCCCTGTGATGCCAGCATTGTGTCTAGGGTGTACTCTGAAGTGATGTGCCCACAGGCCTGGCTAACGGCGGAGTAGGCTTCAGCTCAGATCGTACAGCTGTCTTTGGGCTCTGCCACCCCGCCATCCAGGCATTCTGGAATCAAATTGTTGGGGGGGGAGTGGTGTCACTTGAGGACCCAGTCTGAGGAAGTGGTTTGGAATTTCACATTGTCCAAGGGACGCTGCCAAGTTCATAGAAATTCATGGAGAATCTGGTAAACTCCAAACAGCTGAAGGCCAAGTTTAATTAAGTGTAAACTTTGGGGGCTTGTTTCATCTGTTTGGCTCCCCCTATAGCTAATCGTCTGACAAGGGGTAGGAGCTCGGTAAATATTTGTCAAATGAAGAATGTGGTCCATGTTTCAGCCTAAAGCGTTGCTCAAGATGTGATACAGCTGAGTTCACTCTGGAGTGAGTCCCTCTGCCATTCAGTAATGTCAGCTGGGTCAGGTAGCATCTATCACTTGCTACAGCATTTGTTTGCCCTGTTGGCAAACAGCTTTATTATTTTTGTTAAGTTCCAGTTCTCCAGGGTACATGTCAGATCTCTAGGATTCAGACCTTCAATGCTCAGTGGGATATAAGAGTCACTACGGAGAACACAGATGACACCACCCTACTGGCAAAAAGCGAAAAGGGTGAAAGAGGAGAGTGAAAAGCTGGCTTAAAACTCAACATTCAAAAAACTAAGATTGTAGCATATGGTCCCATTACTTCATGACAAATAGATGAGGAAAAAGTGGAAAGAGTGGCAAATTTTATATTCTTGGGCTTCAAAATCAGCACAGACAGTGACTGCAGCCATGAAATTCAAAGATGCTTGCTCCTTGGAAGAAAAGCTATGACAAACCTAGACAGCATATTTAAAAGCGGAGATATCACTTCTTTGCTGACAAAGGTCTATCAAAGCTGGGGTTTTTCCTGTAGTTTTGTATGGATGTGAGAGTTGGACCATAAAGAAGGCTGAGCACCAAAGAATCGATGCTTTTGAACTGTGGTGTTGGAGAAGATTCTTGAGAGTCCCTTGGACTGCAAGGAGATCAAACCAGTCCATCCTAAAGGAAATCAATCCTGAATATTCATTGGAAGGACTGATGCTGAAGCTGAAGCTCCAATACTTTGGCCACCTGATGCGAAGAACTGACTCATTGGAAAAGCCCCTGATGATGGGAAAGACTGAAGGCAGGAGGAGAAGGGGATGACAGAGGATGAGATGGTTGGATGGCATCACCAACTCGATGGACATGAGTTTGAGTAAGCTCCAGGAGTTGATGATGGACAGGGAAGCCTGGAATGCTGCAGTTCGTGGGGTTGCAAAAAGTAGGACACAACTGAGTGACTGAACTGAACTGAAACTTTAAGAGAACCCTTGAAAGTTTATAAACAGATGGATTTTTTTTAATGTGTTCTTTTTCCTCCTGTCATCTAGATTTCAGTGGTGTTTTTAACAATTGACATCTAGGTTAGTGAGCCATTTCCATGGTCGGCAATCCAGCAGATGGTGTGGTATGTTGGAAGGAAAACTAATCTGAGTAATGTAACCTGGCTTTTGTACTAACTAGCAGTGTTCATTCTTTCATTTATTTATTGAACAACCATTAGGTGCTAGTCTTAGCTGCTGAGGGTAAGCAATGAATTAAGACAGCCAGGAGCTTCGATTTTTGTGCTAGAGACAGAAAAAAAAAAAAAAAAAGACACAAACAAGCGAGTCTACAGCAGAGAATGCCAAGTGCTCTCAACACAGTAGATCAGGTAAAGTGGCATGGAGTGATCCCAGGGGCAGCACTCCACTTGGGGAGCTGGCAGTGCTGTCAGAGGAAGGGGTTTTTGGGCAAAACACTGGAACACTAAGAAAGGCCAGGCTGGCAGAGACGTGGGAAGCACATTCCAGGCAGAGGGAACCTCAAGGACGAGAACCCTGAGGTGGGCAGCTGGGGGAAATCAAGGATGGGGAGGAAGGGACACAGAGCTGGAGAAGCAGGAAGGGGCCAGACCACCCAGGGACAAGGAAGACAAGAAAGAGGACAAGGAAGGGGGTCTGCATTTTACTGTGAAATTCACTGCAGGAGAGAGACTCAATCTGCTGCTGCTAAGTCTCTTCAGTCGTGTCGGACTCTGTGCGACCCCATAGACGGCAGCCCACCAGGCTCCCCCGTCCCTGGGATTCTCCAGGCAAGAACACTGGAGTGGGTTGCCATTTCCTTCTCCAATGCATGAAAGTGAAAAGTCAAAGGGAAGTCGCGCAGTCGTGTCCGACCCTCAGCGACCCCATGGACTCCAGCCCTCCCGGCTCCTCCATCCATGGGATTTTCCAGGCAAGAGTACTACAGTGGGGTGCCATTGCCTTCTCCGGACTCAATCTGATATATTCTTAAATGGGGCTGTTGGATCAGAAGCACAGAGGATGGAGTGGGGTCAAGGCAAAGAGAGGAATTCAACCTGACCTCTAGCTTCAGGGCCAACGGGAAGGTTGGAAGGAGGGTAGTTTTTAAAAAATCCAGATTACTGGAAACACAAAGTACACAACTGTTGCTCAGGGGAGAGGTTGGGGCTAGAGATGCATTTAAGCCTTGGAGCAGCTGAGAGGACCTGGGAAGAGAGGGTCCATAGATAAAGGGCAAGGAATGAACTTTGAGTCACCTGAGCTCCGGGCTACGCCTGCAGTGAGAGATTGGGGGAGGAGTGACAGGGAGGAGAGCCAGCCTCGGGGAGGAACCAGGAAAGGGGGGGCGAGGAGCAAAAAGAACCCCAAGAGGAGAATGTTCCCCGGGCGTGCTCCACGTATCCAAGTCTGCTTGGAGAGGCGTAAGATCAGATAGAGCAGTCTGGCCCGCTGATTTGGCAAGACGCCGTCCCTGGGCTGTCTTGACAAGAGAAGTTTGGGTAGGAATGTAGGCAGTTGAACCTCTGTGGGGCTCTTTTCTCTGTTAAACGTGGGTATCTGAGTAGATAATGTTCAAGGTCCTCCTTGTCCATTGCTTCATCTTACAACATGGCTGTAAACTGGAAACTTAAAAAAAAAAAAAAAAAACTCCTAAATTGATCAAATACAAGAAAACTAACAATAAAAGACGCTATGACATGTGGGGTTTTATTAGTCAAACAAGTGCTGTCATTAGTACTCTTTTACATAAAGACTACTAAGGTTATTTACGCAAGGTTTTAAGTAAGCCAAAGAAACAGAACAGAACACCTGCTGGACAGAATTATTAGCAGACTCAGATTACATAAACAGTGCCATCCCTCCTAGATTACTGTACCAAGTGTCTTCTAGATTACTGTCCTGTGTGTGTGTCCTAGCTGTTCAGTCATGTCCAGCTCTTTTCGACCCCATGGACTGTAGCTGGCCAGACTTCTCTGTCCATGGAATTCTCCAAGCAAGAAGACTGGAGTGGGTTGCCACAGCCTCCTCCAGGGGATCTTCCTGACCCAGGGATTGAATCTGGGCCTCCTGCCTTGCAGGCAGATTCTTTACCAAAATGATCTCTAGGCACAGGGCAGGGTGACCACCTTGCAGGCCGTACTTACTCATTCTTACGCTCTTTCACCTACTGTCCTGAATTTTCACCCAAGGTTATCGAGTCCTGCCAGATAACACAAATCCTTATTTCACCAAGGGTAGTCTATTTCCCTGTTGCCTACTGACTGTTCTTTAGAAGTAACAGGGGCTAGAAACTGTCACGCTATGTGTGAGCTTGCTCTTGGTTGAGATTAGCCTGGCACCAGCATGGAGACAGGTTCCGAGGTGGCTGACGGGCAGTCTGGGACCAGGAGAAGTGGATGTTCTGTGCAGACAGATCTCTTGCTTGTCTGTGTCTACAGCCTCTGAGAGGGCCACCCTAACTCACTTTCCTGTCACCTTGCCTGAATAACTCCGAGCAATTTAGCAACAAACAGCCTTTCAGCTGGGCTCACGTGTAGATGTATGATTTCCTTCCTCTGGCTGAAAAACCGAAACCCTGAAATGAAGCACAAGCTGTACCAGGTCAATAGCTAGTCTAAAGAGAGTAGGGAATGGTATCTAAGACTCCTGGCTTCAGGATTTTTCACTTCCTTCCACGGTACTGATTATCATATGTGAACAAAACCATGACTTACAAACCAGGGGAATAACTTCACAAAAGAAGGGTGAAGGGTGAGGCAAGGTAAGTGCCATTTGTCAAGTTCCTGCCACATCCTATGTTAGTGGTTCTCCAGGCTCACCTGGAGACTTGTTAAAGGCAAGATCCCCGGGCTCACCTGAGACTTACTGTCCCGTGTTTTCTGGAGGAGGATCCATTAGTGAGTCTAAGGCACACCTGATTCAGCATCACAGTCCAAAGCAACTGGCATAGATTCCATGGAGTTCAGTCTTGTGTGTAAGTTGCGGGGATGAAGTGCGGGTGCAGTGGTTGGGGAGGGGCTTAGGTTCTAACATAGGTGAAATTAAGTTACCCTTGGAAAGTCCTTTTAAAACATAAGATACAGTATAAGTGTTTTTGTGGGGAGATAAAAACCTGTACAGTAAGTAACATGTACTATAAGATTTAATGCTTTCAGTAATGTAAGACATAAGGAAAGTATATGCAAAATATGAAGTGCTGTTTTAATAGTTGATTCAGCTTATTGATATAATTTTCCAATTTCTGTAGTGACCATTCATTTTTGCGATCATTCCTTGTCTCTATACTTTTGTTTTGAAATACAGTTGATTTACAATATCACATTAGTTTCGGGTGTACAACACAATGATTCAGTTAAGTTTATATATATACACTTTTCAGCTTCGTTTTCAGCTTCTTCTCCCTTATAGGCTATATAGTGGGTCCTTGTTAGTTACCTATTTCATATATAACAGTGCATATATGTTAATCCTAACCTCCTGATTGGGAGAAGGCAACGGCACCCCACTCCAGTACTGTTGCCTGGAAAATCCCATGGATGGAGGAGCCTGGTAGGCCGCAGTCCATGGGGTCGCGAAGAGTTGGACACGACTGAGCAACTTCACATTCACTTTTCACTTTCATGCATTGGAGAAGGAAATGGCAATCCACTCCAGTGTTCTTGCCTGGAGAATCCCATGGATGGAGAAGCCTGGTAGGCTGCAGTCCATGGGGTCGCACAGAGTCGGACACGACTGAAGCAACTTAGCAGCAGCAGCAGCAGCAGAGTCCATATATAAGCAATATCATATGATATTTATCTTTGGCTTAATTCACTTAGTATGATAATCTCTAGATCCATCCATATTATTGCAAATGGCATCATTTCTCATTCTTTATATGGAATATTATTCAGTCATAAAAAAGAATACACACACACACACATACACACACACATATATACTCAAATCCTGAAAGATGATGCTGTGAAAATGCTGCACTCAATATGCCAACAAATTTGGAAAACTCAACAGTGGCCACAGGACTGGAAAAGGTCAGTTTTCATTCCAATCCCAAAGAAAGGCAATGCCAAAGAATTCTCAAACTACCACACAGTTGCACTCATCTCACATGCTGGCAAAGTAATGCTCAAAATTCTCCAAGGCTTCAGCAATACTGAACTGTGAACTTCCTGATGTTCAAGCTGGTTTTAGAAAAGGCAGAGGAACCAGAGATCAAATTGCCAACATCCGCTGGATCATGGAAAAAGCAAGAGAGTTCCAGAAAAACATCTATTTCTGCTTTATTGACTATGCCAAAGCCTTTGACTGTGTGGATCACAATAAACTGTGGAAAATTCTGAGAGACGGGAATACCAGACCACCTGACCTGCCTCTTGAGAAATCTGTATGCAGGTTAGGAAGCAACAGTTAGAATTGGACATGGAACAACAGACTGGTTCCAAATAGGAAAAGGAGTACGTCAAGGCTGTGTATTGTCACCCTGCTTATTTAACTTATATGCAGAGTACATCATGAGAAACGCTGGGCTGGAAGAAACACAAGCTGGAATCAAGATTGCTGGGAGAAATATCAATCACCTCAGATATGCAGATGACACCACCCTTATGGCAGAAAGTAAAGAGGAACTAAAAAGCTTCTTGATGAAAGTGAAAGTGGAGAGAGAAAAAGTTGGCTTAAAGCTCAACATTCAGAAAATGAAGATCATGGCATCCGGTCCCATCACTTCATGGGAAATAGATGGGGAAACAGTGGAAACAGTGTCAGACTTTCTTTTTTTGGGCTCCAAAATCACTGCAGATGGTGACTGCAGCCATGAAATTAAAAGACGCTTACTCCTTGGAAGGAAAGTTATGACCAACCTAGATAGCATATTCAAAAGCAGAGACATTACTTTGCCAACAAAGGTCCATCTAGTCAAGGCTATGGTTTTTCCTGTGGTCATGTATGGATGTGAGAGTTGGACTGTGAAGAAGGCTGAGTGCCGAGGAATTGATGCTTTTGAATTGTGGTATTGGAGAAGACTCTTGAAAGTCCTTGGACTGCAAGGAGATCCAACCAGTCCATTCTGAAGGAGATCAGCCCTGTGATTTCTTTGGAAGGAATGATGCTAAAGCTGAAACTCCAGTACTTTGGCCACCTCATGTGAAGAGTTGACTCATTGGAATAGTCTCTGATGCTGGGAGGGATTGGGGGCAGGAGGAGAAGGGGACGACAGAGGATGAGATGGCTGGATGGCATCACTGACTTGATGGACGTGAGTCTGAGTGAACTCTGGGAGTTGGTGATGGACAGGGAGGCCTGGCGTGCTTCGATTCATGGGGTCACAAAGAGTCGGACACAACTGAGCAACTGAACTGAACTGAACTGAACACATACACACACAAATATATACACACACATAAACACACACACATACACACATACCACGTGTCCTCTACCCATTCATCTGTCAATGGACATTCCGTTGCTTCCATGTCTTGGCTATTGTGAATAGTGCTGCAGCGAATATTGGAATGAATGTATCTTTTTGAATGACAGTTTCCTCCGGATATATGCCCAGGAGTGGGATTGCTGGGTCATATGGTAGCTCTATTTTTAGTTTTTTTTTTTAAGGAACTTCCATACTGTTCTGCATAGTGGCTGTACCAATTTACATTCCCACCAACAGTGTAGGAGGGTTCCTTTTTCTCCACACCCTCTCCAGCATTATTTGTAGATTTTTTTTTAATTTTATTTTTAAACTTTACAATATTGTATTGGTTTTGCCAAATATCGAAATGAATCCGCCACAGGTATACATGTGTTCCCCATCCTGAACCCTCCTCCCTCCCCATGTAGATTTTTTTTAATTGAAATATAGTTGATTTACAAAGTACTATTTTAACTTATGCCATAAAATTATACCTAGAAGTTGCCTTTGAGTTAGTTGAATGCTAACATTGTACGACTCAGTGACACAAGAACACTATGAAATAAACATTATCTCCAGCCTACAGATGGAGAGGTAAGAGCTCAGTCAGGTTAAGAGATTTGCCCAAAGTGAGCAGCTTGTGAGCTGGAACCAGAATTTACTTGGCTCTGTGTGCTTCTAAAACCTGTGATCTTTTTTCATTTTTACAACACTGCCACAGGTCAGTTCATTTCTTAGTATTCCCCTGAAGGGTAAAGTGTAGAAATGCTCCAGAAGGTATTAGGCTACTGCTATTTCAAACATCCAGTTAAAACAAAATACTGTAACCTGGGTGAGATAAAAAAAAAATTAGAGGCATATCCTATCAGTATAGTTGGGGACCGAAAATGACTAACAAGGCTCCAGGCAGTGATAAGAGGTGGAGATAGAGCATGGGAGGAATGACATGTCCAACCTGAAGTTTTATCACTAGGTTAAATACCTTTCAGTTACCTTACTAATGCAGTTCCCTTTACATTTTCACTTCTTAAAAGTTCCTTTTTCAGAGGGAACAGACCTGCCCAAATAGAGGACCAAATCTCAAAAAAGGCCTCCCTACTCACCTGGATGTCTGAAATGCCCTGGACCTGCAGCTAGGGGTGGGGGAAGGGGTCATAGGAGACAAGGGCTATCCCTAAAGCAGTCCATCCCAAAGAGAGGATAGGCATTAAGAGGCCAGAATGGTGCTAAACACTTTGCACACATTACCTCATTCAATCCCTACAATCCCATGAAGTGGGTCCTACTAGTATCTCTATCCTGCTGCTAAGTCACTTCAGTCATGTCCGACTCTGTATGACCCCACAGATGTCAGCCCACCAGGCTCCCCCGTCCCTGGGATTCTCCAGGCAAGAACACTGGAGAGGGTTGCCATTTCCTTCTCCAATGCATGAAAGTGAAAAGTGAAAGTGAAGTCGCTCAGTTGTGTCCGACTCTTAGCGACCCCATGGACTGCAGCCTACCAGGCTCCTCCATCCATGGGATTTTCCAGGCAAGAGTACTGGAGTGGGGTGCCATCGCCTAAGAGACTCTTACCATTTAGTGTTTGCCCAGAGTCACTAGTTGCTCTCTGTACCAGGACAGACTTGCACTCTTACTATGTGCCAGGCACTGTTCTAGGCATCTTATATGTATCCACTCATTGTTGTTGTGCTAGTCACTCAGTGGTGTCCAACTCTTTGTGACCCCATGGACTATAGCCCACCAGGTTCCTTTGTCCATGAGATTCTCCAAGCCAGACTACTGGAGTGGGTTGCCATTCCCTTCTCCAGGGGATCTTCCTGACCCAAGGATGGAATCTGGGTCTCACCGTCTGAACCGCTAGGGAAGTCCTTGACTCCTTAAATCCTCATAACAACTCTATGAAATAGGTGCCATAATTATGCCATTTTACAAATGGTAAAGTGTTAAATAACTTATTCAACTCAAATAGGGAGTTAGACCAGGAAAGGAATTCAGGAAAATCTCTGGCCTCAACCCTTAGCCTACATCACAATCACCTGGAGGGCTTTAAGATTCAGACTTCGGGCCCCAGGCGGAGAGTTTCTAATTCTGTAGGTTTTGGGAAGTAGCTGTGAATTTCCATTTCTGCGAGTTCCCAGGTGATGCTGTTATTGCTAGTCTGGGAAGCAGGCTTTGAGAACCGGTGCTCTCCTTAGCTCTCTTAATCGCTGCGCAACAAATCCCAATGGCCACCAAGGTCCGTGTGTGTGTTTAAATCCTTTTGAGAACCATTTGCAAAAACAAAATTAAAAAAAAAAATTCTCAGAATTTCTAAGGAGATTTCTTCTCTATCCTCCGCCCCCCCCCCCCCCCCCATAAACTTTGAGTTAATCAAGTCAAATGAGGCCACAAGGGTGTCCTTTAACCAAGAGCGTTGGGCTATGGAGCGCCTTCTAATGCTTGTGCCCATCATCTCCGCGGAATCAGAGCGCCGAGGCGGCCACGTGCGCGGGGAGACACAGCAGCCCAGGTCCCCGGTTCTCAAAAATTATCCCGTCTCGGCGCCGGGGTCGAGGACGACAAAATGACCTGACCACGGGGACAGCCGCACCCCGAGAGGCCCCGCTCCTCCGCGGCGGCAGCCTTCCGGCCCCAGCAGGCTTATTTACACATCCCTGCACTCCCTCGGTCCACCGCGGGACGGTCTCGCACCTCTCCTCCACCCTCGGGAGCTGAGTCAAGGTTGGCAAAGTTCTCCGAGGGCGAGGAGAAGGGCAGAGAAGTCTTGAGGGGAGGTCTTTCCAAGGGTGGGGGAGGCGGGGGGCGCCCCCTCCCCGGGTCCCCGCGGCCATCTTCCCCGCGAGCCGCACCTCGCAGGCCGGGCGGGGTGGGCAGGGGCGCGGCCCCGGGGCCCCGCCCCGCCGGGGACTCTCGGGAGCGCGGGCCGCGGGTGCACTGCTCGGACGCACGGATCGCGGGGAGCGCAGCCGTCCTCTGCAGGAGCCGCGGGTGAGCGGGGCGCGGCCCGGGTCGGCGGGAGCGGGGTTCGCGCCGCGCGCTCGGCGGAGGGGCCGGAACAGGACGACAGGTGTGGCGGCGCAGGACGCCCGGCCGACGGGGCAGTGGGCGCGGGAGCCCAGGACCGGCAGGACCCTGGCGCGGCCCACACACGCGGCAGGTGGAGCCGAGGCTGCCCGCGTGGCCGCCGCGCGACCTCCCGCGCCCCAGCCTGGCCCCTCGGGCCCTTCTCCCGGAGCGCCGGTGGAGCCCGGGCTGCGTGAACGCGCCCCCGGCCCCCCGCGCCCGCGTCCGGGCGGGGACCATTTTCACAAAGTATTTCTCAAAGGGTTGACGGTTGCGGTTTCAGCCCTGGGGCAAACGGTTGCTTCACAAAGTGAAACTTGCCGTCTTCTGGGATCCCGCGGGCTTCCGGGGCGCCTCGAGAAGTTCCTCGGCAGACAGCCCCCCATTCCCCCGGCCCCGACCCGGCCCGGCCCTCTCCCAGCAGCCCAGGCCCCTAGCCAGCAGCTGCCCCGCCCGGCCCCGCCCCGCTCCTCCCCTCCCCTCCCCTCCTGTCTTCTCCTCTGAGCTCCCCGCCGCCCGCGCTCCGCGCCCCGCCCCCGCAGGGCCACGCCCCTGGCCACACCCCTCCCCTGCGCTCCTTCCCCCGACGCCGCGCTCCCACCGCCCGGGCCCCGCCTCCGGCTCCGCCCCATGGCGTATGGCTCCGCCCACGCCCCGCCTCTCGGCGCCCCGCCCCCCGGCGCCGCGCCCCCACCGCCCCCTCGGCGCTGGGCCCGCCGGGCCCGCGGTAATTGCAGGTTGGGCGGTGACTCATTCCGGCGCCCGCCCGGCCGGTTCTTAAGCGGCAGCGCGGGGCGGGCGCCGAGTCTCGGGGCGGCTGCGGCGGGAGCGGCAGGAGGACTGCTGGGCACGCTCATAGGGCTTCCTCCGCCTGCAGGTCGGGAAAGGGCGTTTCAGCTGCTGCTGGAGAGCGTGTTTCCAAGGAAGGCGAGAAAACCCGTCCAGAACCGAAAATGCCGAAACCGGTAAGTTCTCGGGTGTGTGTGGGCAGGGCGGGATGTGTTGAGCACGATTTTCAAGCGGAGTTATCTGGGCGAGGTTTGGGGCTTTTGGGGTTTTTTGGGGGGGGGTAGAATAAGGTTCTAGGCGGACGAGAGGGCAGGAGCAGGGGATCGTCTCCGCTCTTTTCTTCCTCGTCATCCCTTTGTGGAACTCTTGGAGAAAACAAGATTGCGATGCTGTTCTCTCTACGGTCCTTTTGTTTGCGAGCCCCCTCCGCCACCGCGCCTTGGGGGTTAGGGTCTTTGAGAAAAATCCGAATGCCTTTTAGACGGCTTCGGGCGGTGGAAAACCCCTGTCCTAAGACAACCTGGAAGTTTTCTTCCCCGAAGAGGAGCCTGAGTCGCAGGAGAGGCAGGTGGCTTCCCACGGCGCGCGCCCGCTGCCTTCCCGGGTCTGGGAGCAGGCGAGCCCCAACTCCTCCCCTGGCGCTCTCTTTTAAAGGGGGGGTGGAGGGGATACTCTCTGGGGGTAGCCTCGTTCCAGTTCATCCTACTGAAGCCGTGCTCTGTTAACCCGGGAATTTGCTGGTGGCAGCAGGATTCCTATCTCGGAGAGGGCTTTGGTAATGAACTTGAATTGCAGATGAAGGCAGGCAGCCCAGGAGTTTGATAATCAGGCTCCTGGCGCACCTCCGAAACATCAGCTGACCCCCGAGCGCTGCTGCGCCCGCACCTCTTACCCCCACTCTCCCCGAATCTGATTTATGTCGCCTGAATCTGTCTCTCTGGTGGGATGGTGGCCAGCCTGGGCTTCATACGGCTTTCATTTAAGTTGGGCGAATAAGGCAGCTTCTTTGTGACCAGCGTTTCTTAGCAAGTGGTATCTGTTACACCAGCTTGAACACAGGTGAACTGGTGACCAGATAATTGGGGAGATAATTGAAGATTTTTGGAGTTTTGAATCCCAGTGGCGAGAATATCTGGATTCACTGAAAATTACAATAAGATTCCTATGAAATTTATGAAAATACACCCCATACATAAAATACATACATAATTTCATATACGTATGGAGTTTATGAGAAACCTTCTAGTTTTTCAAACGAGTTGGTTCTGTAGTCAGTGCTTATGTGTTTTGTTTTCTACCGTCACATTTTAGATTCTCTGAAAGGAGTTCTTTATAAGTTTTTACTGTTAGGTTAAATAAATTACTATGTTCATAGGCTAACAGATTGAGAAGCCAGTAGAGGTTTCGCCTCAGTTACATCATTAAGATGATTCATTCACGATGCAGACAATTTTTTTTTCCTACACTGAATAATTCTTTTCATTTCCAGTTGGTAGTTGGCACATGACCTTCGGGCTTTACAGTTCCTGTGGTGTAAAACGGACCTAAACATAGAGCTTTACTCCGGGCATAGCCCTGTACTGGTTACTCAGAGCAGTAATCAGGAACTTACCGCTCCTGGTCTGTGGCTTTCACTAAAGAAAAGATGTTGAGAGTTCAGCTTTTAAAATATCACTCAGATAACAGTCGGTATACCCGTCTCCTATCAGTCACTACTTTTGTTTCTCATAAAGTCTTCTTTTCCTGGCGTGTGTGTTTTTTGTTTGTTTTTTAGTGGTGGAGTTTACATGACGTACACTTGACCGTCTCAGGGATTTTTAAGCGTACAGTTTAGGGCATTAAGTACGTGCACACTGTCGTGCAGTTGTCACCACCACGCACCGGCAGAACTTTTTCCTCGTTCCAAACGGAAACTGTGCACATTAAACACTCACTTCTTTTCCCCACTCCCTCCAGCCCCTGGCAGCCGCCCCTCTCCTTTCTGTCTCTCTGCCTTTGACTCCTCTCGGTGCCTCACGTGAGATTGCACAGCATTTGTCCTTCTGGGATGGCTCATTCCACTTGGCACGGTGTCCGCAGAGTCCACCCTTGTGCCGTGTGTGGGAATGGCCTTGCTTTTTAAGGCTCTCTTCTTTCTTTGGGCAGGTATGTTTTCATTTCATTTGGCTTTAAAGTTCCTTTATGATGGACCAGAAACTTAACAATGTTTTTCTGACAAAGTAGTTGTTGAATTCTTTCAGGAAGGATAGTAGTAGCCATTCTTGACTTGTAACCTCCTTGTATGTTAGGGTCGCAGTAACTCAGAGTAAGGTTCTGAAAGACTATGTTTTATATAATTTTTACAATTATTTGCAGGTGGAATTGTGAGGTGTCCTTTTATGAGCCACAGCTGTCGACCATGGGAAGTTTCTACCTCCTACCTTTTTGGTGGAGTAGGGTCTTGGAGATTTTGCCTTGTAAAATGAATACACTTAACTCTTTGTCCATGTGAATCCCATGAGGGCCACCTGCAGGTCCTTAAGAGCTTACTGGCTGATGGGCCCTCTAAGGCTGTTAGAGTGTATCTAGTTTTTGTTACTGTTGTTTTTTGCTCCCTCCCTGGATGTTAAAGTGGATGCATCATCAGCAAGCTTTGCAGGTGTGTCCTTGGAACAGTTATCGATTCCTATTATTCAAGCCCAAACCAAGAATTCTGGTAGGTGACTTCCCATGGTGATTTTTAACAACAGGAATAAGGGCAAACCGTAAAGTTGGCTGTAGAGTCAGGATCTGGGCCGCCTCTGACCCCTTGAATTTGGCAGGCAGAGTATTTTTGATTGTGTCTGAATAGTCAGTGGATGGTGACTCTATTCGCAAAACAATTACATAAAGGAAATGATATCTATTTGCTGCTTTTTCTGTTGATACTGCTCGTTAGGAAGACTGCACGTCTGCTTTCAGAGAGCATCTTGGCCCCGTCTCTGGGTGCCAGGCACAAAGTATCACGCAGATGGTTGCAACAGATCTTGTCCTCAGGGAGCTTACAGTCTGGGACCCGAGCCCAGACTCAGGCAGACACTGGGAAGGGGACCTGGAAAACTCCCTGGGAGCCATCCAGAAGGGAAAGAGGCTTAGGTAACGTGTGACACAGCTGAGTAGAAAAGCCAGCCAGTGTGGAACTGGGCAGGCCGACTGAGGAGTCTTGCTCAGTCCCCTGGGCTGGTCCCCCGGGCGCTGCAGGGCTGCGGTCCATCGTCTGGTTTTGCTTTTCCCAGAGCTGCTCTGGGCTGTGACGGGTAGACAGCCAAGGAGGATGGTTTGAGGTCCAGAAGGCACCACGGCCTCTGCCCAGCTGGCCGGTCTGGCCTGGTTGGTGTCTCTCATCTGGGAGAGGCGTGGACTGGGTGCTCAGGGCCGTGGCTCAGGAAGCCTGCCTCGTGTGCCCACGGTCGACTGAAGGTGACCCACGGGCTCCTTCCCCTTCCTGCTTCCTCCCCGCTCCCCCACCCTCTTTCCTCGTTGTGACAGAGGACCCACGGGGCGGCAGGAAGGAAAGCCGCTGCAGTCAGGCTTAGGGATGAAAAGGCTGTTGTGTCAGGGCCAAGCTCTCAGCTGTTTCTGAGAAGTTTAGCCCGAGCTGCCTTTCAGTGGCACCCGTGATGCCTTAGCCATTCAGCCCTGAAGTGTCGATAAGGAAGTTTCTAATGTACAAGTAGATCAACTCCCTTCAGTAGAACAACTGAAAGTGTGTTTGGAATCCTGCCCTGTGCTAGAGTCGTCAGATAATTTCTGAGATGCCCTTGCCTCTTGAGACTTTGTATTCTTTTCCATTAAGGATTTTAACAGGGATATGTTTTCTACCTCCCTCATCCCCCCGCCCTCCCCCCCCAACTGAGGACACGTGGAGTCACTTTTGTCTATCTCCCCCCCTCCACCGCACCCAGATGGAGAGTTAGGCAGCTGAGACTCTCACGTGTTGGTGAGACACGCGGGCTGGGCGGTGTTGTCTGTCTGGTCATGCTGGAAGGCACAGGGAACGGGTCTGTGCGCTCATCCCTTTGTCCAGCATTCGTTTACCATGCTGGTGTTGAGGGTGGTGAGCAGACGCAGAAACAGCCCCTGCTGCCGTGGATTTCCAGTCCGGTGGGAGGGACAGACAGTGGTCGTGGGGTAACTTGAGTTGTGTGCGAAGCTGTGCCTGCAGGGGAGTCCTGGGCTGGGGGTCAGGAACAGCACTGCCTGTGCTTGAGAAGCTAGAGTGCAGGGGTGTCCAGGTGGGGGCACACCCGCCCGCGGAAACCACTTGCATGCAGGCCCTGTGGTGGGAGAGAGTAGGTGAGTGTAGGCTTCCAGGAAAAGGCCTGGAAACAGCCCCGTGGGGGCTTAACTCCAGGGAAGCTCTGAAGGGTTTTAACTTGGAAGGAGGTGGCCTGGTCAGACTTGCTTTAGGGTTAGGGCTTCCCTGGTGGCTCAGACGGTAAAGCGGCTGCCTGCAATGTAGGAGATCTGGGTTTGATCCTTGAGTTGGGAAGATCCCCTGGAGAAGGAAATGGCAACCCACTCCAGTACTTTTGCCTGGAAAATTCCATGAACTGAGGAGCCTGCTGGGCTACAGTCCATGGGGTTGCAAAGAGTAGACACAACTGAGCACTTTCTTTCAGGTTAGTGTTAGAGTTAGGTTTAGGCTTAGGGTTAGAGTTGAGGTTGGAGGCAGGAGGCACTGTGCTGAGAGGCAGTGGCCGCCGGGACCTGGTGGGGTGCGGGGTGGGGGGCACAGGATGAGTTTGGGAGCTCTTTCGGAGGTGACCTTGATGGGGCTCAGTGATGGGCTGGTTATGCTGGGCCAGAGGGCGCCAGCTCGCGCAACTGGGTGGATGGCGGTGCCATTCACGCCATCCTCTGAGATAAGGAGCCTGGAAAAGGATCGAGTGTGGGAGGGGAGGCCTAGAGCTTGGTGGGTACATGTTAATAAATTTGTGACTGTGACTGATGAAAGAACTCACCTTCTTTCATGATTCTCACCATGGCCCGCTGCCATAATATCTTGCAAGTACCAGACTTCGCCAATGGTAGGATTTTGGAATCTGCATCAACTAAAAGTGGTCCAGCAGCTTCAGGTTTCTCCTGAGTGTACATGCACGCTGTAGACACACATCATTAAACGCGAGCGTTCATTTAGTACTGGACTCTCACTTCAGGGTGTTCGAGAGTATCTGGACACGTGAAGGTTCCTGGTCCCTCTCCTGAATCCCCATCTCTGGGGACAGGAGGACTGGTTGTCTGTGCTTTAAGTAAGTTCCCCAGATGGCTGCGATGCACTCCCAGAGTCTGGGAACCGATGATTTCATAGGAAAAGGACAGTTTTTATATATTCCTTTCTCTTGGGCCCCAGCAATGCCATGAGGCTGTCTTGGTGGGGTTGATACTGGTGGTTGTGTGTGGGCCATGATGGCCAGTGTAATCCCAGTGCCTCCGCCCAGGCAGAGGCGCTCAGGGCGTAGATACACGGTCCCAGCTCCAGTGCCACGGGGGCCGACATTGGTGTTTGGAACGTGGCCAGGGTGGGAAAAGGGAGATCACTGGATGGGGCTGAGGCTGCAGAAAGGCAAGCCCAGCTATGGTGCAGAGCGTGTCTCTGATTTGAAGTTCTCTCTGCAGGGAGTTCAGTTGCAGAGCTTAATTTGGCAGTGACCAACGAGCTTTCAAATTTTGGCTCTCTTTGTTTTTAAAGGGGAAAAGAGGCCAACATTTCCTATTAAATGGCTGGGAACAAAGAGATCTCATTCCTTTTTTCCTCTTTTTTCTCCTATCCTTCCACACTGGCCTCTCCTTTTAATTACCATCCTAAATAATAGTATTGTAATTTCTAACAACATTTTGAATAATTTTACTAGTTCTTGCATTTTAGAAAAAGAAAGCAATATCACAACTAGTTAATTAACAATTCTTTACTTTTTTTAGCTTAAACTTTGAATCTGACACTTTGGGAATTCTTGGGGTAATTCAGTATAACTCTTTCTTACAGTAATTAGGCATTTCAATTCGAATCTGAAGTAGTAGGATTCAGTCTTTTCTTTGAAAATTAGTGAATACATTTTGAATTATCCCTTATGTTTTATTTAACTTCAGTACTAACTACACTTGGGATTCAACTACTCAATTAATTAGTTTTTAATTTCAGCGCTTTCTGTGCATCTGCCACTACTAATTAAATATGGAATATCTATTGAAGAGACCAGAAAGTTGCCTTATTTTGCTTCTAATATGCTATCTATGGCTTTTGACATAAAGAATAAAGATCTTATTCCAGACTTCTGTAAATAGTTTTCTTTTTTAAGAAAGAAAAATAAACTTTGTGCTATGAGTTAGAGACTTTTGACTAAAGTGAAATACTTAATATTTCTGTTAACATCTTATGGAGAAACCCAAATGAACTTTTTGGCCAGCCCAATATAGTTAATGTACATAACTTTTCCAAATAAAATAAAAATGCAAAGAGCCATAAAAATAGTTTTGTAATTTACTATTTACCTGTACTTTGGCAAGCCATTTAGTTTCTGTGAGGCTCTATTTTGTTCCTCTGTAAAGTGAAAGTTAAAGAAAAAAAAATTTTTAAGTGAAAAGAATGTTATGTAAAATAAACTGAGACAGGGGACTTCCCGGATGGTCCAGTGGTAGAGAATCGTTTTGCATTGCAGGGTCATGAGTTTGATCCCTGGCCAGGGAACTAAGATCCCACATGCTGTGGAGCAACTAAGCCCATGCACCACAAGTAAGATCCAGGACAACCAAATACATTTTTTTTTAAGTTAAAAAAAAAGAATAAAAGGTTTAAAAAATCATAGTAAACTGAGACAAAGCTTATATTTGTGAAATCCAAACAGTTTCTCTTCCAACGTTGTGAACTTTATTTAATTTCCTATGCACGCCTCCCCCTTGAAACATAATCTACAAACTCCCAGTGTAACCCGTAGTTAAAACCGAGGGCTTTTGACCCTGGGTTGCTATAAACCAGGTGACGTTGGTCAGTAGATCTTCAGGGAAAACAGCGGTGTGAAACGTTTGGGTTATTTAGTGAAAGGGAATACTCTCTCTTTTTCATCCTCTGTCTTCTCATTGTCAGAATTCCCTTGTAAATCACATGGGTTCCTTCCTCATTTATTGAAGCCCGATTATATGCCTTATGTGCTAGGTGTCGACTATAAAAATAAGAGGTTTTTGCCTTGAAGGGGAGCCCGGTATGTAAACAATTGCAGTGCAGTATGGTGAGTGTGGTAATAGAGATACAGAATATTATGTGCCCTGGAGAGCCAGGAAACGCCTCCCAGCTGCGGGAGATGCCTCGGGTGGGTATTGAGGGATGCATAGGAGTTCACCAGTGCCAAAAGGCAGAAGGGCATTTCAGGCAGCAGCAGTGGTTGCTACTGTTTTCCTTGTTTTATGATTCACATTCCATCCTCCAAGCCTGTTTAAACACCCATGGATAAACAGTAATGCTGTTTCAAAGGAAATGGAAAAAAGTGTGTTATCATAATAATTATTCTTTTAACCTAATATACTTGAGAAAACAAACCTTGTAAGCAAAATGAAAAATTTCTGACCCTGACCGGACTTTTATTGATAAAGGATGAAACTTTATAATAAGCAGCATTAGACTTTGCTCTCCATTCTATTAGATTTGAAGTCACTGCTGCTGCTGCCGCTAAGTCACTTCAGTCATGTCCGACTCACTACCCACAGCCTAATTTTCTTTTCTATTTTTGCCTGAGAGATGATCAATTTAAAACTGTCTATATCAAAAGATTGTCGTTTCAAGTATCGTAAACCATTGTTTCCACTTCAGGATGGGGTAGGGAAAGGCCTCCTCTGCCTGTGGGGTACCAGGATTGGTTTTTACAATTTGAAGGGTTTTTCCAAGCAGTAAGAACAATAATATACAACAACCACCAAATAATGGCCTGCAAAGCCTGAAGTATTTACTGTCTGGCCTGTTACTGAAAAAATTTGCCAATCCCTGCTTTAGGATAAAAGTAATTATTGCTGAGCCTTTGACGTAACTTCCTGTCTATTTCATGACGAAGCTAATAGTATATGGAGCCGGATCCATATGGAACCACCCCATTGGTTCCAATTTTTAAAACTATTTCATCAAAGTACAAAGAATTGGTTTCGTTAGCTGGCGTCCAGTGCATCGCAGGCCTGAGGTGGACGTTTCCTGTGAGCTTCATCACCAAGGAGCAGGCATGGCTGGCGCTGTGGTAATGTTTTAAACAAGGCTGGTGTTCTGCAGATCTTGTTTCTCTAGGGAAGTGGTGGTATCCTGTGTCACATTTGCTCAGCCATTGTATAATGACAGGTTTCTGGCATATGCTAAAAGAAAGCAATTTGTACCCGATATTTGAGTTGGAAAGAGAGTGTTATATGAATGGGTTGCTTTTTTTCCATCACCGATCATTTAAAATTAACTATTGTCTATGTGTGAGTGTTTGAGCCTAGATGGTTTTATAATTTGATCCCTAGTTGGGAGAATTTTGGCTAAAGAAGAGCCCCCTCTCTTACTGTCCGCCCCTTACTGCTTATTTCTACGCAAAACGGCGATAGATAAACTTGTTTCTTTGCTTTCTGTCTTTCCTGGCCCCAGAGTGAGAAGCCAAGTGGTTTGGGGGTGGGGGCATCATTATCTGCCTCTGGAAGAGACGTTTAAGTGCTTGCTTCATTGGCGGATAGAGGGAAGAAGGGTCGGTGTGTAGGGAGCGTGCCTGCCGCTCATTGTCCCCGAGCCCTTCCCCCTCTCTGGAAATGAGGTCCCAGGACCTGCCTTGAACTGTGTGTAGCAGGGTCTCTTTGTCACACAGAGGACAGTGTAAATGTGGCCACTCCACTTGGAACGAGTGAATTCTGATCTGATTAAAGGCTTTCATACCTCATGGTGGGCATCCTTTTTTTTTTTTTTTAACCCCTGACTTAAACAGCCTAATAATGCAATAGATTTTTGGCCTGCTTTTTCCTCCTGTTCCCACAATGAATACCACCACAACCCTCCGTAAAATTCATCTGTCATTCAACAAGTAGAGAAGCTACTGTATGCTGGGTTATTTCGGTCCTGGGAGTATGTTGGTGAGCAAGATGGGGGTAATGCCTGCTTTCAAGATCCTTACACTGTAGTGGAGAAAGATAGCTGCTGTACGGGGGTGATGGGAGCTGGGGTCCGCTCTCATCCGGGCTTTGCCAAGAGGTGCAGGTACTTGTATCCTCTTCACTATTGTTTTCTTGGTTGAAGAGTTGAAACCCCAAGCAGAGTGACTTAGCCAACACCATGTGACTTTTTTTTTGTTGTTTTTTTTGGTAAATAACCATTGCATTGGACCGTGAGCCAAGGTGACATTTCTGCAGGAACCTGTTTTCACAGTAGGTTTGGTGATAAGTACCTGGTCATTTGCAATACCTGCTTGGATTCTTCCATCATTTCTCAAGCATTTGTTTTTGTGAAATTTATTCTTTCTGAATAATATTTTGCATGTTGTACTATTATTGGACTTCCCTGGTGGCTCAGACGGTAAAGCGTCTGTCTACAATGCGGGAGACCTGGGTTCGATCCCTGGGTGGGGAAGATCCTCTGGAGAAGGAAATGGCAATCCACTCCAGTACTATTGCCTGGAAAATCCCATGGACAGAGGAGCCAGGTAGGTAACAGTCCATGGGGTCGCAAAGAGTCGGACACGACTGAGCGACTTCACTTCACTTCACCATTACTACGTCTATAGGTTTTTTTTGGTAAAACAGGTTTTAGAAACATATCCAACATTGTTCCTTAAGTTTTTAAAGAGAAAACTGAATCACAGATCACTTGGTAGAAGCTTAGAACCTAAGTTTTAAATTGGAACCGCCTCTTTATTTATGAAAATATATATTAGTATTCTCGTCAAGCTGTTTCACTGCCTTGATTACATAATGATGGATGTTGCTCATTGGGTGTTCAAGTATCTGCTTACATAATACATTGCTGTTTGGGTGGGACTCTTAAGTGGGACTTAGATAGGGAGATAGGGTGAGGAAAACCTGATGTTTATTAAGAAACTGGCCAAACAGGGCAGTTTGGAAATATAAGATGACAAAGTTGCAGAGGGATTGGGGAGCCATTGAACATTGACTAAACTTTAATAATATTAAGTTGCTCAGTCATGTCCAACGTTTTGCGACCCCATGAGCTGTAGCTTGCCAGGCTCCTCTGTCCATGGGATTCTTCAGATAAGAATACTGGAGTGGGTTGCCATTTCCTTTTCCAGGGGATCTTCCTGACCCAGGGATCAAACCTGCATCTCTTAGGTATCCTTCATTGGCAGGCAGGTTCTTTACCACTAGCGCCACCTAAGGAATAGTTTTTTAATTGTGGGCTATGATGGGACATGGTGGTTTTGTATTTGTGTATGCTTATATATATTTATATATATATCTAAGCTTAAAATATATTTAAAGTCCATTAGGGCTACATACTGAAGTTTTTACAAGTGAAGTGATATACAATGGTCTTAAAATGTACTAGCAAAAAAAAATTAAGTGGTAGAGTGGATGAGTCAGGAGTCTTGGATGAGGAGTCCACCACTCTGTTCTCTCTGCTTTTGTGAATGTTTCCAGTTTTCCAAAATAAAAAGGTTGGTTTTTTTTTTGTTTTTTTTTTTTAAGCACCTTGTAGGGGCAGAAGGGAAAGATGCTTTTTCAAATCACCAGATCCCCCCAGGATCTGGCCCCCAGAGGAGAACCACAGCTCTTAGCCCTTTGGTGCTCGGACGAAATGGGGGACTGACTTAACCCCACCTGGGCCCTCTCACCCTCCACACTCCTTTTATTAAAGGAGAACTCAGGTCAGAATTGCAGTGACTTGGAAACACACAGAACTGTCTGTTCCCAGTTGGTTCCTCTATGACTCTGTATTCCCACGATTTTTTTTTTCTTGGTGGCGGAAGGGGTGACCCAACTAGAAATAGGTCATTGTCTCAATAGCTGCATTCTCGAAGCTGAAAATTGGAAATGAGCGCACTCAAGGGTGGGGCATTACTTAGTGGAATCTTGAGCAGCCATTTGAAGAGATGAGTGTGCAGTCCGTGCTGGGACTGGGGGTGGGGTGGGAGGAGGTGAGACCTGCAGGAAATGCAGCAGCGGGGAGCTGCAGGGGCTGGTGGGCGGGCTTGAGAAGCAGCCACCAGGTCTCCTCACTCCCGTCCAGGAACCGCCTACAGAATTACAATCCTGCTCCAGATGTAACATACTTGATTGTGACAAAGTATAAATTGAAGAGGTTATTTTTTTACAAACTTCCTATAATTTCAGAAACAAAGTGATTTAAAGGCACAAGTTCAACCGAAGTTGGTTTACTCAAAGCAGATTTTGTTTGCTGATTTTTTTTTTTTGTTTTTTAGCTTGGATTAAAAAAACAAAACATTGTTTGGGGTCTCTGTTTTTGAAAGATGGTAGAAGTAAAGACTTCTTGGTCAAGTTCAAGTACACCTTATCAAAGCTCCTTACAGGAGAAATATTCTTTAACACCATTCCCAGTGTAGAAGTTAGTAATAATACTGCAGCACGTGTGATCTTAACTAGGGGCAACGATTTATTTCAGAAATGGTGCAGGGTTTTAGCATGGCTTATTTCATATGCCCTTCGCTAAAACATCAGGTTAGCAAAGGAACGACGTTGTTTTGACACTTTAATTCTTTCACAAGCTTTTCCCCCACTGGATTAGAAAACTGTTCATAAACTTCTAAATTTACTAAGAAAACAGTGCGCTCCAGGTGGAATGAAGTTTAGTCTATAGGCCTTTAATTTCCTGTGTTTTATGAGCCTGGAATTAAAAACCATTGTAGCATGTGATAGCCCTTTTGGCCCTGTCCCTTACTTTGCGTTCTTTTATGGGATCCTAAGTTTGTGGATATGATTAACCTCCCTTCTCAGTGAACTAAATCAGTGCTGAAATCGTATGCCACATCTAGTAAAGCTGAAATGACATATATCACAGAATCAAGAATCCACAAGCCCAATAGATACAGAGAAGGTGACCTCGGATGATGATCTGTTTTACCTGCCCGGAGCCGGGAGAGCAGAGGTGGGTATAGATTATTTGTGTTTCTGGGAAGAAACAGGTTTCTTTTGCAAAAGGTAAACTTTCTCTCTGTTTTTACCCCTTCCTACAGAAAGTGGTGTCCGTGTGTCTAGTTTAAAATGTACACACTGGGTGTATGTGATTCCTAGTGTAGAGGAAGTCAGTTCCTACTCACAGACGCTCCCAATAAAAGATCGTAAAAACCAAGAGCCAGCAGGTATCAGGGATATTCTTTTCACGTGTCATGGGCAGGTAGGGAAATCCCACCAGGTTACCCTGCAGCGCGGACCTGGAACTTGGATGAGAGTGAGGATGCTTGCGTTTGTCAGGGGGCTGGCAAGTGGTTTCTCACGGCCTCAGTTTCCTCCTTCCAAAGGCAGTGCCTCAGCTGGTGAACCGCGGGGAGGGTGTAGCACTGACTGTTTCCAAAACCCCGGTTTTAAAGTAGAGGAGGGGACTGACCCTCCTTTTTAGTGGGACACTCAGAAAGTTCCCTTCCAGCTCTAAAGTCAGGATTTTCTCTAGTTATGAGCACAGGCGGGAGTGGTTTGTCCGCTTTTTGTATTAAGCAGCCTTGGCTGACAGGAAGTGGGTCTGGGGGCAGGAAGTGGCCTACTTTCAGAGGAAAAGGAGCTCTTTAGAAAGACTCGGGATTTCACTTCATGTTCTTGAAATTATACAATGGGTATTAGTAGATCTGAGCTCTTTTTTCCTGTCTGTATCATCTATCCATATACTTTACAGACTTTAGACTCTGGAATTTGGAAATAACAAAGTTCAAAATTTTAAAATCAATGAAGATACAGCTTTAGGACTAACATTTTAAGAGCTATACAACTATAAATATTTTTAATAGGTAAGGAAATTTATAGGCCTCAGTTTCTCAACCTTTGAAAGAAGGTATTCAGGCTAACTTTTACCTAAATACCCATTTAGAGTCATCCTACGAAATAGTTATTCCTCCTTCCTATTCTGTGGTTTCTTTGATAGCTCAGTTGGTAAAGAATCCGCCTGCAATGCAGGAGACCCTGGTTCGATTCCTGGGCCAGGGGAGATCCCCTGGAGAAGGGATAGGCTACCCGCTCCAGTATTCTTGGGCTTCTGGTGGCTCAGCTGGTAAAGAATCCAACTGCAATGCGGGAGACCTGGGTTCGATCCCTGAGTTGGGAAGATCCCGTGGAGAAAGGAAGGGCTACCCACTCCAGTATTCTGGCCTAGAAAATTCCATGGACTGTACAGTCCATGGGGTCATAAAGAGTCGTACATGATTGAGTGGCTTTCACTTTTCTTTCCTCCCTATTCTAACTGTTCTACTTAGAACATATATTTTTGTAACATAAATAGGATCTAAAATATGGCATAATGTAGATATCTGAAACAGAAGTTATAGGGAAATTCCAAGACCCAGCTTTCACGTTTCACTCTGCCCTGTTATTATCCACAGCATGTTAAGAATTTAGCTTTTTCCCCTGTAAGCTTAGCCTAAAGGTGGTGGAGGAGAGCAGTTTGGAAATGAGAGGTATGTAGTGTGGGTTTTCATGATCCACTCTAAGTTCCCAATACTCCTTAAAGTGATACGAAGTCTCTGTAACATAAGGCAGATGCCCACCCCAGGGCATCCTGACTCTCTGAAGATGGGAACCAAGAAACTCTACCTATTGCTGCTTGGTTTGTAATAGAGTCGCATTGCCTTATTTGACATTGAACTCTCTAGATCTGACTTGACTTTTCATCAGTCTTCGTGCGTGTGCTAATTCGCTTCAGTCGTGTCCCTGTGGACTGTAGCCCACCAGGGTCCTCTGTCCATAGGATTCTCCAGGCAAGAATACTGAAGTGGGTTGCCATGCCCTCCTCCAGGGGATCTTCCCAATCTCGGGATCGAACCCACGTCTCTTACCTCTCCTGAATTGGCAGGCGGGTTCTTGGCATGGAGAAGTGGGCGGGGGAGGGCAGGGCCGTTGGCATCCGAAAGGATGATGGCTTTGCCTGAGGTGCTCGATTGTGCTGGGTTAAATTCAGTTTCTTGACAGATATTACCTACAGGGAACTTGGAGTCTTTCTTACTGTCAGTCTCAGTCTGAATATAGAACTTCCTGCTGGAGGAATGACCGTTATCACAGGGATGCAGTCATCTAGAACTCCCTGATGGACGCCAGGAGACCAGGGGAAACCAACGCAGGCATCCCCCTGTCCTTGTAGTCCCAGGAATAGCGCCTATCCGTGATTCAGGAAGCGAGGCCAGCACTTTGACCTCGTCAGGAGTTGTCACGAGTGGACTCTTGTAGCCCTAACGTTTGATGGTTTTATTATTCCTATTACTGGGCAATAAGAGGCTGCTATATTATCCTGGTTTTGTACAGTTTTACGGAAACTTGAATAGAATGCGAGTTTGTGTCTGTCTTACCCATGTGTCTCAGCTGGGTGGTTGTGCTTCAGACCAGTTGATGGTGTGTGGAATTCTTACTGCATTGCCTGGCAGTTTGTGTTCTGATGAATTCCATAGACTTCTTGTTCTACAAGATTTGTGGAGCTCGAGGGCCAGTTTTCTTTGGCATCTGGAAAGTTTTCCTAAGCCTAACCAGCCAGTTTCTTCACCCGGATTCTTTTTCTTCTTTAACCTTGAAAAAGAAGACAGGAGATAACGATTGGGTACAAGTGGCACAGTGCTAAAGAATCCACCTGGCAACGCAGGAGATGCAAGAGACGGGTTTGGTCCCTGGGTCGGGAAGATCCCCTTGAGAAGGAAATGGCAACCCACTCCAGGATTCTTGCCTGGAAAATTCCATGGGTAGAGGAGCCTGGTGGGCTGCAGTTCATGGGGTTGAAAGAGTCTGACATGACTGGGCACAAGCACACACACATACTTTATCTTGAGTTTAAAACTTAAGATACAGGGGAGCATGAAAGGAAGGAGTAATAATAAAAATTATCATCCATTGGTGGTCAGGTTTGCCATAGGGTTATATCATTAGTAAGATGTAGTCAGCCGTTCTTCCCACCTTCTCTAAAGGTCAGTAAACCACGTGAAGTCAGGTGTTAAGAGCTCGAGCTTACACGCGTGCCTCTGGAATTGCTGAATCCAGCTTGCCTTCAGGTGCAAGGTGACTTGTAGCCACTGCTGTTGGTGGCAGCATTTTAGAGCCACCCCTGCCTCCCTCTTGACTGACAGTGTAGTTGATGTCTTTGCCACTATGCTCAGTATCAGTTTACTGTGGACATTACTCCATTTAATGAAAAATGTGTTTTAAGGCCACATTTCTATTTTACTCATCTTCTCTCTGTACAGTGTTTTCATTTTTTTGACATACTGGTTTTTGTTTTGACCTCTCTATGCTTACAAGAATGGTGTACCACACAGGCGTTTTCTCAACTGCCTTTCATGAACAGAACACTAGACACTTCTAAAAAAACTATATGCTTATTAGAAACTGTAGCGATGTAAAGTATGGTCATCAGATTTTTAATGGCAACTATTTTGTAGAATTTTGTTTATAATAAACAGTGTTACTGGGGGCAGCACTGAACATCTAAGACAACCACTTCATTTTATAGAAACAAAGTTGTCTGTAACGTATCAGCCATTGCCAAGACCATGTGAGGAGGATGAGTGATGTGGCCCGAGAGGAGCTAAACAACGAAAGATCACTTGGCCTTTGGGGCTTTCCGACTTTGCTTTCTAAGTTGGCTGAATTCACAGGTCTGCGTTTCTACACTCAGCTGATTCCTTAATCAGGTTTGCTGAGCTCATGGTAATGATTTACAGAGGGTAGTTATCTGTTAGCCAGCATTTGTAAATGACCACTGTGTGTCATAGCTAACGCTGGGACTTAACTGAGTTGGAGTATTGTTCATGGAGATTGATTTTTATCTTAAAGGAGATCAGGCTGCAAAGAGGACTAAAACAGGGATTCCTCTGTGGAGACATCTCATTAAGAAAACCTGTCTGTGTGAGTTCAGTTCTAGTACTGAACGAGAGCCTGCTGCTGCTGCTGCTAAGTCGCTTCAGTCGTGTCCGACTCTGTGCGGCCCCATAGACGGCAGCCCACCAAGGCTTCCCCGTCCCTGGGACTCTCCAGGCAAGAACACTGGAGTGGGTTGCCATTGCCTTCTCCAATGTGTGAAAGTGAAGTCGCTCAGTCGTGTCCAACTCTTCGAGACCCCATGGACTGGAGCCTACCAGGCTTCTCCGTCCATGGGATTTTCCAGGCAAGAGTGTTGGAGTGGGGTGCCATCGCCTTCTCCGGAACTGAAGCCTAGTCAAGAGTACTTTCCTGTGGTGGAGGATCAGCAGTAGCCGTCAGTACATTAACCTTGGGGGCTTCTCTGGCCAACCAGTGGGTGACACTTCCAGTGTGTGTGTTGGGGGTGCCGGGTGGGAGGAGATGGATCCCAGGTGCTCAGGGCCAAGAGCCCAGGGCGCAGAGCAGAAGCAATGTTGTGACAAATTCAGTGAAGACTTTTGAAAGTGGTCCACATCCTCCCCAGCAACAAAAGTTAAAAGGAAACAAAACTGGGGTGGGGGGAGCCGTTAACCTTGCCAAAAGAAGCTGTGGCTCCTGCATGTTCAGAGTGCTAGCCAGGCCTCTTTCCCCAGCCGGGCTGCCTGGGTGTGGCCTCTCTTGTGAGCGGGGCAGAGCGGGGCCCACCCAGCCTCCTGAGTCAGCACCTCTGGGCCCGGGGCCCAGTAAGCTGTTTCAACAAGCTCTCCAGGTTAACTCTGCGGTGCATTCAAGTTCGAGAACCCCTGGTGGAGCATGGGGGCCCGGGGGGAGCAGCCTATAAGGTGTGGCTGCTCCTGCCTCCTCTGTGCCCAGGAAGCAGGCCTGGTGTGGCCTCAGCGAACGGGCCCTGGAAGGGTTTAGGGGGTGACTCCATGAAAGGAAAACACAGAGGTAGTGTTGAAAAACACAGAGGTAGTTAAGGTTGAGATAAAAAAAGATTTTGGGCACTTCATTGAATGCTGGCGATGGTGTGCTCCACACCATCGGAGTTAAGTGCAAAACAAGACTCTGTTGCTGCTTAAAATTTAGAGAAAGAACTTGAGTTGCTTGGGATACCCCTGAACAAGAGAGCCTGGGTTCTCCCTTCAGCCCATGGGAGGGCTGCTCCCTCTGCCCACCTGCTCCTGGTCTGTACAGGGAAGGGCCTCATAGGCCTTGTGGCCTCCAGCGCCAGGGCGCCTCGGGGCGGGCAGGAGTCAGTGCTTTGTTTGGCAAGCTGGCACCTTCTTCCTGAGAACACAGCTTATATTTATTTACAGCTTAAATGACACAGTACGACTGAAGCGACTTAGCAGCAGCAGCACACTTAAATTGCATTTTGGTTTAAAAAATGCATTTTCTTTCATCTTCACCCCTACATTTTTTTTAATCCATTTGAATACCACATTGACCATCGGATCAGATCAGATCAGTCGTTCAGTCGTATCCTACTCTTTGCGACCCCATGAACTGCAGCACGCCAGGCCTCCCTGTCCATCACCAACTCCCGGAGTTCACTCAGACTCATGTCCATCAAGTCAGTGATGCCATCCAGCCATCTCGTCCTCTGTCGTCCCCTTCTCCTCCTGCCCCCAATCCCTCCCAGCATCAGGGTCTTTTCTGATGAGTCAGCTCTCTGCATGAGGTGGCCAAAGTACTGTCTAGTTCAAATGACCTGTTTTCCAGCTGTTTCATATATATCATCACCAAAGAACATGGCAAGCAATAAGGAAGGTCTGCAACCCAAAATATCCACCAGCAGTGAATAGACAGACGAAAGGGATCCAGGTAGCGGAATATTACTTGGTAGTGAAAAGGGGGGAGTGCTCATACATGATCCAAGGGATAAGTCTTGAAAACATGAAGTGACAAAAGCAAGACCCCAAGGACCACGTGGTAAAATGATTCTGTTTCTGTGAAGTGTCCAAAATAGAGAAGTCTGTGGAGACAGAAAGTAGATTCTTGGTTGCCAGGGCTGGGAGGAAGGCGTAATGGGAGTGACTGCTAGTGGGCATGGGATTTCTTTTTGGGGTGATGAAATGTTTCTAAAATTAGTGGGGTTGGTTGCATAACTCTGAGAAGTTAGTAAAAACCACCGAAGTGCACATTTTAAATGGTGAGTTTTATGGGATGTAAGTTATATTCTAACAAAGCTGTTGTAGACTAATGATTCAAGGATGAAAAACCAAAATACAGTATCATCTCAGTAATTATTCAGTACGTGAACCAAAATAGCACCTGAAGAAGATTTTACAGTTCGTTTCACGCTCCCGGGCTTTCGTTCTCCCATTTGTGGGAGAAATTTTACCGGACAACTTCCTGTCAGAGCCTTTCTAAGCATTTGAAGGCTCTTATCCAAATATTTGAAAACTGTGGAAGCTGCTGAAGTGGCACTTTGAAAGAGGGCGGGGATGTTGAAACAGCCGCTGACATTTTAAATGATTAAGAAAGGTCAGGCCCTCGGCGTAATCTTGGTGGTGCTTAGATAGTTGTGCTCACACTAATTTTGAGTAAATGCAGGTGTGATAATATACGGATTAATCTGTTATTGCCGAGTCCACTGCCTGCAGTCCAAACATTCAAATGTTACTATTTGAATTTCCCTTTCTGAGTGGGTTTCCTGATTCCGGGTATATAGTAAAATCACTGCAAACTTGTTTCCCCTGCAGTATTCTGGCTTCTAAATCACCTGAACTGGGTTGGTCTATTAAGATGTAAAGCAGCTGCTTGTTTGTGAAAGATCTGGTCTTGAAATTCTCCTTCCTGTCTTGGTCTTCAGTACGGTGTGAATTTATTTTGTAAAAAGTGTGGCGGGAGAGGTTATCTTTCTTACACCGAGTTTAAAGTAGTTCAGGAGGAAGTAGACATTTCTCATGAAAAATTGCAAGACTAGATTTCCTTACTAAAGTGAGGAGAGATTAGTGACGGGGGTAATTTGACAGCCAGAAATTGAGCTTACACATATACGGGTTACAAGTAAAATAATAGTATTTTATGGTCAACTCTCTTCCGTATCTCAGACTCTTAGAAGGCATTTTAGATACCACTTTGATAAAATTACACTGAGAAGGCTCAAAAATCATGTTTTCCAAAGTACTGTCCTGGAATTTCACAATTTGCATGAATACCGTATACTCTCAAAGCCTTTTGATTAACTAAACAAAGAAATCAGAAACCGAGAGCCTCAGGCTGCGCGACCTCAGAATACTGCCTCCCCACCCCCAGGCCTTTTCCCCTCTCTCGAGGTTCAGTTAGTTGTGCAGAAAGTGCCAGCCACGGGGTGGATGGTGCAGTGTCGGAAGCCACTCCTGTCGTTAAGCTGTAGAATGCAGAGTTGGAAGATCCTTACAGATAAGTATTCATTTTACGGCCCACTGAGCTGGGAATGCCTCCCCCACACTGGGGGCTAGGACCGCGGGGGCCGGGGCGGGAGGAGGCCTGGGCTCAGAGGCAGGTCCGGCTGTCCGCCTGCCTTGTGTTCGAGTGCCCATCTGCTGGACAGAATGAGCCAAGGGGACGGCAGGTTTCAGATTGGGGTTTAACACCTTTAATTCCTTATTGGGAAAAGAGTTGTCAGTTGCATTGGAGCAACAGAACCTGTACTGTATCGTGTGTCTGGTTGGAGAGGAGCATCCCCCTCTTTGCGCATGTGAAAACAGGTGTGAGCTTCTCCTTTGTCCGTGAAAACAGTCTCCCAGCCGGCTCGTGATTTTCGTGATTTTCATGTGAATTTACCACCCCTCTGCGTGCCTTGCCAGAGGAGGAGCCAAGGTGCGTGAGTGCTCAGCCCTGTTCACGTCTTTGCACCCTGTGAACCGTAGCCCATTAGGCTCCTCTGCCCATGGGATTCTCCAGACAAGAATGCTGGAGTGGGTTGCCATTTCCTCCTCCAGGGGATCTTCCCCACCTAGGGACTCAAACCCAGGTCTCCTGTGTCTCCTGCATTGGCAGGCAGATTCTTTACCACTGAGCCACCTGGGAAGCCCCTAAAACACATTATCTTACTTTAAAATTCTGACCTAGTATACAACTGTTTAAAAGAGTCTCATTATTGTAGAGTGCTAATGTGATTCCCATATTGAAACTGACTAATGAATTCCCATTATACATAGTGGAGTGTGGTTAGGTCTGGTTCCTTTAGGTTCACCTCATTATTGTAGAGTGCCAATGTGACTCCCATGTTGAAACTCACTTATGAATTCCCCATATAGATAGTGGAGTGTGCTTATGTCTGGTTCCTTTAGGTTCTGACATTTTAGAAATCTAATTGCATCTTCATGCCATAGCTTCAAATGGAGTAGCGTTTGAAGGAGCAACATGAATTATTAAATTTATCATCTACGCCAGCCACATGGTTCTTTGTGTGTATATAAGGGGTGAGGGTACCTGGACAAAATTAAACTTTTATCACTGCTGCCCCCTTCAGACACAGCAGAATGTTAGAAAGGGTTTCAGCCTGGGAAAAAACACTGCCCTTTTGGGGATAGATTTTAAATGACTAACTGCACACCCGCACCGCACATTCCTATGGGATTTTGCTGCCTTCAGAGAATATCGCCTTTAATAAAAGTGTGTGATCTGGGGGAGAATAGAAAGGCAGTAAAGATGGCAAAACACGGTGGTTTTCTCTAGTCTGCGAGTCTTTTGGGTTTGCGTGGTGATGCATTTAAGCCCTGGACCTCCGCTTCTCACGGGACCGTTCTCACGTTTGTCATGTGAAGCACGTAATCCCACTGTATTTCCGTGGCGCCACTGCAAACACAAGAGCTCGCTTTTTCCAGGTACACTTAAAACAACCGATTATATCAGGGAAACCGGACAGGATAATAAAGAGGAGAGTTGGGACGCCAAAGCCCG
The DNA here is from genome assembly GCF_029378745.1 of Bos indicus. Lineage (NCBI taxonomy): Eukaryota > Metazoa > Chordata > Mammalia > Artiodactyla > Bovidae > Bos > Bos indicus. The sequence continues at coordinate 95,658,923 of NC_091768.1, read as the reverse complement.
ATTTCTTTAAAACAAAAAACAAACAAAAAAACAACCCTGGATAAGTGGACCAAAACATGCAGGTGAATGGTCCCAATCTTCTGAGTAAACGTATCACTTTAAACTGTGAAAGTTCACGCTATATTTCCGCATTGTGACAGATGTGTAAAGTAACACACTACTGATGGAGCATAAGCCCCAGCCCCTGTGAGGGGTGTGAGGAGGCTGGGGGCGCGTCAAGCACACACACGTCTAGTCCTGCAGAGCCGCTTGGGCTCATTCACGTGGTGTTCATGAGTGTCTGGCTGTCATGACTTCTCCTGTCTCAACCTTGGTCTCAAGATGGTTGACTGTGTGCCGTTAGTGAAACATGCATACACTGATCACAGTTACCTTGACCTTGTGCTTTTGGGGGTTGTCTGAGAGTGTTAGTGCCTCCCTGAATTCGAACTGGGGCCAGTTAGCTGTTCCTTCTGACGGGGCTGGTGGGGAGACGCCTGCTTCCCGCTGCCCGGCCCGTGGTCAGAAGAGCCTTGCCCCCTCTCCGGCTTGCCGGCTGTGTTCCAGGTCCTGCGCCAGATTGCATGATCACCAGTGTGCTGGACTCGGGAAAGTTCCTAGAAAGATCAGGCCAGGTGACACTTGGCACCACGTCCCGGAGCTGCTGAGGGTGATTTTAAGTCCTGTGGCGGGAAGGGCAGTTTTTGCAGGTTGCACAGACCCTCCTGATAACACTTAATTTTTAAGAAGTTCATTTTCTATGTATCACTGGGTTGTCACATCTTAACCTTAGTAATAAGTATTCATTTTGCAGATTATTGCTTTTTCAAAGAGTTGTGTGAACTTTGAGTCAAATGTGAACCTGTTCAGAACCTTAAAATAGCTTCCCCTCCCCCCTAAATTCCTGTTAATAAGTTTGCAAAATGGTTAAACATGGTGTGGTGATCACTTTTTTATGTTAATTATTAGCATTGGTCTTAGGAGGTGACTTTTTTTCTCTTCCTCAGATTTAGAGGTGATCAAGGTTTAGAAGTTAAGAGTCTGAAGTGTGAGCCTCTGGTCTCTTGTATTCATCTCAACCGGGGTAGAAGCTTTGGGCCCACATCGTCTGGTCGTTCAGTCTCTGAGTCAGTAAATAATAGAGAAAGGCCTGTGAGGTCCAGCGTTGGTCAGCGCCCATCTCCCCACTGTAGTCTCAGGTGTGGCATCCGCGGTAGGCTTCTGAGTGTAACCCAGAGCTGCGTTTGTTACAGAATGTTTGCGTTTGGGGCTGCTTTTCACATCTCTCATATGTGCCCTTGGAACCATAATTGAGAGAGAGAGACTTGCTTTATTTTGTGCTTCATAACAGCCATTTCGTGACTTCTTTAAAATATTGCTGTCAGGAAAAGGAAGAAACTTGGGCTTTATGTTTTGATAAACTTGAAGTCTCTAAAATGTGCCTAGTCTTGCTTCTTAGTAAACTTCATTTCTTGAATGTGTGGACTTGAGATTGGAGAGGAAACTTTTTAAAACCTGGAGCATTGTGCCTCCCTTCTCTATGTTATGTTGGGCAGAGACCCTTTAAGACGGACTGGATGTATGTATCCATCATCACAGTTTTGAGCCTTAGGGAAAAAACTACGTGAACAAAAATTAGTCTTTACGACTTCGAGTCTATGTATCCAGCCAGGGCCTCACCACTTCAGAACTTACGTCAGGAGGCTAAATAATACAGTTAATCTGTGTCCTTGTTACATTTCCATCTGAGTGGGACAAGTTTGGAATATATGTCTATCTGCTGTTTCTGTATTTCACTTGAAAAATGGTGAGAAGCAAACATTTCTTAAGTACCATAGTTGCTGTGAAATTTTCCTCCAGGGCTGTGATATAAAGTAGATAGATTTGTATGTTTTTCATATGCTAGCGAGTTCTGGGTTTTTTCAAGTGATAGATTTGAAAATTGCCTGTAAGTAAATGCTTTTAAACCACCAACTGTATGGCAGCTTCGATGACATTTTTCCCAGCCTTCCTGTCCTGGTAATGCTTCCGTGTTTTTCCTGCCTTCATAACTATCCTTTTGGATTCCTGCACAGCACTCTGTCCTCCTGGGCGTGTCTTCAGCCATTTGCCCGCCTCCCTTCACTGTTGAGGTCTCTCAAGTTGCTGTACACAGCCTTCTCTCCTATTACCTGCAGACTTGGTGTGGGTTCCCCGGGGGCGGCTCCCCGCCCGTGGGGCTTCACAGACCTGTGGGTAGGGGTCAGAATGTGAGATGGTGTGTGTGTGCAAAGTATATTAACAGTCATCAAAGTATCTTTGTAGAAAAACAGCTTAGACCTAAGTGTGAGTGTGCTTTTTTTAAAGCCACGAGGACACGTTTGAATCCAAGCTGCATATGTGTGCAGAGCTGGGGGTGTGTGTGTGTGTGTGGTGACAGACGTGAGCTCAGATGTGGAGGCTGGGTGTGTGTGTGTGGTGACAGACATGAGCTCGGGTGTGGAGGAGGAACACTCTTGCCGCGTTGCTCGGGACCTTTGGGTTTCGGTGGAAGACTCGGGCTACATCTACAAGAACACCCGGTTAAGCGTGATGTGTTTTGTTTTTTTTTTTTCAGATCAACGTCCGAGTGACCACCATGGATGCGGAGCTGGAGTTTGCCATCCAGCCAAACACCACAGGAAAGCAGCTTTTTGATCAGGTTGGTCTCTGCGCACTTCAGAGGGTTCCCAGTTAGAAAAGAGCATCTGAATCCCTTTGTTTGCTGAGCACAGTCATTACCTCCATCCGCAGCTTGCTCCTCTTGGTGGAGCTGACCGCCAGCGGGACCCGTGCTCCCCAGGGGTGCTCCCTGTCCACAGTCCCCGAGGAGAAGGGACCCCATGCAGTCTTCCTGAGCCAGGGCCTCACCTGCGAGCCCTGCCTGCTGCCTCTCCCACGGGGGTCTCCACAGTCCCCCTGGCTGTTTCCTGCCACCTGGTGCAGGGCGGGGGAACAGGGCACAGTGAGGAGCCAGGCTAGCATCTCCCAGCCCTCCCTGCAGCTGCAGCATCCCAAGCCCCTCGGGTGCCAGCATGCACCTCTCCCTTTTAACAAGAGCAGCGAACCACTGTGAGGGCCATGATAATTCTTCGATGGAACAGTTCCTGAGCTTTACGCAGAGCGAGACCTACTTTTCCGGGCTCCATAGATTCTGCGCTGGGACTGAGGGCCCAGTAGGGCGACAGGGCTGGGCTGGGTGTGTGCATTCCCGGCCACCTGCTCCGTTGGCAGCCTTCCTGAGAGGCCTTGCCGGTGGTCAGGCGCTGCTTCGCACCCCAGCACCGACCTGGAAATTGGAGTGGAGTTTTGGCAAATGTAGAAGCTGGAGGTGACTTACCGGGGTCTGGTGGGGTCTCCCTTTCATCGTCCCCGAATTTCCCCGAACCAGTGAGCAGGTCTGCCCAAGGGCTCCGCCAGGTGCAGGGCCGGGACACTGAGTGGACAGGACGTGGCTTCCCGCGGGTCAGACCCAGGCCAAGGCTGCAGTTGGTGGATGGAGCGGAAGGGCTGGCAGGGAGCGGGGATGGCTGGGCCACGTGGGGCTTTCTCCGGCGGCCTTGAAGCTGCTCAGAGAGGAAGGCGGGGCAGGTTTCCTATCCAGACCTTGAGGTGGAGGGAGGTTTGGCTTGTGGGGAGTTAGAAACTAGCAGTGAGGGGGTTGGAGGAAACCTGATCTGGGAACCGGCCTCCTGCACTTGCTACCATGGAAACCAGACCTGGGGCTTCACCCGAGTCTCGGGGGTAAGCCCTGATGGGGGTCAACACGGCCTTTGTGTCTTTCACAATGAGGAGTCCCGGGTAGAGACCTTCCTCCCCTTTTCTGGGTGTGTGGAGGGAGCGGATGAGTGGGTCTGTCCCTGGCCCGGCAGTGAACAGACGGGGCCTCCAGCAAGCATCCGCCCCCTCCTGCCAAAGCCAGTGAGGAAGCAGGCTCAGGGCAGACTTCAGTATTGATATCGGATTTGTCACTTGCGGTGTGTACAGTCCTCTTTCAAGTTTGATAGAAGTCGTATGTTTGAAGAATGGTAACCTTTTTTTTTTTTTTTCCCAAGGCTTAACATTACGTGTCATAGAATTTATACAGCAAAATCCTAGGACTCGGTTTTGGTGATATTCAGCAAGTGTCCACAGCAAATTGCTTTTGGGCTTCAAGGCACAAAAATAACCAGCGTGGGACTCTCTCTCTGACCGACCACGGGAGACTTTTTTCCCTAGTACTAGAGAGGATTTGTCCCAGGGACGGGGGAACCTGGTGGGCTGCCGTCTATGGGGTCACACAGAGTCGGACACGACTGAAGCGACTTACCAGCACCGGAGAGGATTTGAAACGGAAACTCTCCCTATGACCTAGGGCTGAATTCTCCCTTCCTGTATCAGAATTTCACATTTCTGGGGGTGGTTAGAGTCACTCTCGGCACATGTAAAGCTGAGCACCCCCTCATCCCTGGAAGCTTGCTGCCTCTGCACGTGGGCACCCCTGGTGGGAGCAGCCACACCTGCGGCACACACACCTTTGCTGGTGACCCTGTGTGTCTCTGTGTGCCCCCTGCAGCCCACCGGGCTGTCTTTACTCTGGAAGCTGCGATGGGGGCCAGAGCAGTAAGGGTGACATTATAAGCTTTGTTATCCCTAACACTGCTGAAACGTGTATGAAAGCAAGTGTTTCAAGGACTTCACTGGCGGTCCAGTGGTTAGGACTCGGGACTTTCAGTGCTGTGGGCCCAGGTTCGATTCCTGGTCAGGGAACTAGGAACCTAGACACCATGTGGCCTAAAATCAAAAAGGACTGAATGGTTGGTGTCTGTTGGTAACAGGCAGCGTAGGGGAGGCTGCCCGGTGTGACGAAGCCAGCGCCTTGCTCTTGTGGAGGGTCTGCTGCACCACGTGGCAGGGCTCCCGGGCCAGTGCTCCTCCAGAGAGTGCCTCGTGACAGCCCAACCCCCGTCCCTTTCCTACAGGTGGTTAAGACCATCGGCCTTAGGGAAGTGTGGTACTTTGGCCTCCAGTATGTGGATAACAAAGGATTTCCTACATGGTTGAAACTTGATAAAAAGGTAAGTCAGAGTTAACTATTTACAGGCTATTAATTGGGTTTGGTCTACTCTGTTGACATTGAAACTCTGTCTTTTGTTTTTTGTCCCTTTCTATTTGTGTAAAAGTCTTTATAGACAGAAAGGTTGCTGGTTTCAGGTAAACGGGGATAGTGGCTGGAAATTAGACCCTGGTCTTTCTCCTTACCGGAGTACGTGATGCATAATCGCTTAGTTGACCTTAGTTTTGTTTTTTTTTTCCTCCCCAACAAGACTGTTAATCTTAAAAACCATGAATCATCCAATGTTTTGTAAGTCTTGTTACTGCTTTGTTTGGGCCTGTGATAGAGTTCCTTCCAACTCTACAGTCTGGATAATTCCATTAACAATTACAAAGAAAAGCAGTAAGCTAAGTGTCTTTTCTCCAGACCGTTTCTCCCTTTTCTCCAAGTCCTGCTTTCCTCCCGTATTACTGCACCTGGCAGGAGGGCAGTAGGAGGCATGCAAGAGCAGGGGAGGCCGTGAAGAATTACGGAAAGCGAGGCCGTGGTTCTGGGCTGGCCCGGCCCTATGGACAGAGGCCAGATTCACGGGTCACTTGGACAGGCCCTGGGAGTTACAGCATCGTTCCCCCTTCCCCGCCCCCCGCAAACCAGGGCTGGGGCTCTTGTGAGGGCATCACAGGATTCTCACCTGCCTTCTGTCTTCCATGCTAAAAAGGTGACTTTCAGAGTCACCATTACCTTTTGAAAACTGGCCTGCCAGACCCTTTGAGCCAGTGGTTCAGCTTGTGCCGGGCTGGCGGGTCTCTGTCTGTGGGTGGACCTTGTAATGAGGGTCTGGCTTCCACCCACCCAGGTGTCCGCCCAGGAGGTCAGGAAGGAGAGCCCGCTGCAGTTCAAGTTCCGGGCCAAGTTCTACCCCGAGGACGTGGCCGAGGAGCTCATCCAGGACATCACGCAGAAGCTCTTCTTCCTGCAAGTGAAGGAGGGCATCCTCAGCGACGAGATCTACTGCCCGCCCGAGACCGCCGTGCTCCTGGGCTCCTACGCCGTGCAGGCCAAGTTCGGCGACTACAACAAGGAGCTGCACAAGGCGGGGTACCTCGGCTCCGAGCGGCTCATCCCCCAGAGGTCAGCCGGTGGGCCTCGAGGGTGGCGGGTTAGCAGGGTCAGCAAGCAGGGCTGGTGGGGGGTTGGGTTCTCTGCAGGGCCTGGACTCTGTCAACAGCCCCCGCTGCAGCGCAGTGCTCCCCCGGGCCCCGATCCCCACCCCCGAATGGGGCCTGCGGCAGAGATACTTAGCAGGGCGGGGCCGTCCTCACGGGCGTGACGTGGCTTCTTGGCTCTCCCTGGTAGATGATAAGTTGGCCCCTATTAAATCTCTTTTATTTACTAGTGGTCACATAATTGACCCCTTTTGGAAGAAGAGGCTGCTTAGAATAAAATACCTTTTCAAAATTTTTCCAGAAGACAAGGCTCTTCTCATTCCAGGTTCTTAATTGTCCAGTTCTGTTAATTGTCAGAAATGTTGCATATTAGGAAGTAGATGGTTTTATTTGGGAGAAAAAAAAAAGTCACCGTTTGGGTGAGGCTGGGCCGTGGCCGGTCACTTGCCTCTCCCAGCCTTTGGGGTGATTGACGGCCCTGTGCCCTCTTCCTTTGCCACCCAGAGTCATGGACCAGCACAAGCTCACCAGGGACCAGTGGGAGGACCGGATCCAGGTGTGGCATGCAGAACACCGTGGGATGCTCAAGTGAGTGCCAGGCTGGGCTCTGTCCTCTCAGGGGAGACTCTGGTTAGGGTCCTTCAGGGGACTCGGTGACCCGCTCAGAGCCGCTGGTGGCTGGTTCCTGGCAGGGAAGGTGTAACAAGCTGCCAGGGAGGTTTCTTCTTAAAGCCAGGTGTTCAAGGAAAGAAAAACTTGAGTCTGAGATGCTTCAATTTCATTCACAGACCATCAGGCGCGCTGTTTCATTCAAGGTCCATAAGGTGGTTGTCTTTAAAAGGGTGTCAGTGTTGAAAAAGATCCCGAGAGAGAAACACTTGTTATTAAAGAAGCACCAGAGGGGCGTGTGGGACGTCTGTCCTGTCGTCGTCCTTTCAGGCACTGGCAGCAGCTCTAATGATGTCCTGGCCACTGCAGTTCATGGGCAGTTTGGGCCTTGGAGACCGTGTGTCCTCGGCCTTTCCTCTCTGATGCAAGCATCTTCTGTGCTCCTAGTGAGGTGGATCGGGGAGGGCAGAGGCGGGGCAAGCTCCTGGGGCCCCCTGAGGCATCACATGGGCGGCCAGGAGACAAGATCATGCCCAGCGACGAGGTTTTACAGGGACGTCCTCTGCGTCCAGAGGAACCAGCGTGATCCAGTTCAGTCCTTTGCTAACATGTGAAGGGTGTCAGCGGTCGGTGTCCAGGACGCCTGGGGGTCTGCTCGGGTCACAGGCTGGTGGAGGGGCCGCGGGGGAGGCATTGGTGTAACAGCCGCATGCGGCTCACGCCCGTGTCCGCTCTCCCCACGTAGGGACAGCGCCATGCTGGAATACCTGAAGATCGCCCAGGACCTGGAAATGTACGGGATCAACTATTTCGAGATAAAAAATAAGAAAGGAACAGACCTTTGGCTCGGCGTTGATGCCCTTGGACTAAATATCTATGAGAAAGACGATAAGTGAGTCAAACTTTATATTATCTTCTGTTGGTGGGGTATTTGGGCCTGGAAACAGTGCAGGGAGTGGCAGATACGCACGTGGGTTACTGTCAGAGTGTTTACCTAGCAACTGATCGGCCAGCGTCTGCCGCTTAAGGGCTTCGCGGCTGTGACGTGGCCGTGTGGGAGGTTGGTTCAAAGGCGCGTGTGCTTTCTCTGTTATTTCTCTCTCAGCCTGTCTATCAGCCCATGTAGCATGTGCTGAGGGGCCCAGCAGGGGGACCACCAGGTCCATGACCTCACAGGCTCTGGGGCTTGTGAAAGACAGAGCTGCAGGAGGGCACCCCGCCCCCTCCTCTGAGGCTGCCCACAGCTACCAGCTGGCAGTGGTGGGCAGTTTGAGGTTTGTGCTAATCTGGCCAAGAATATTTGTGATCCTACTGAGATCTTAAGATTCTGTAAACAATAGCTTTTATGTACAGACAATTTAGCTAAATCCTCAACTTGTGGGAGGTATCCGATTGCCTCTCAGAGTGTTAATGTTTGTTGACTGGGCTCTTCTGCAATGCAGGGCTGCCCACCCCCCGCCACCTTCCTTTGCCCATCCCTGTGGTTACGAACTCTGCACAGATGCCTTTTTCCTGCCAAGGAGCTGGATTCACAGAATAAGATTGTTCTGACTGAGCGAGGGCGAGTTTTCCACGGCAGGTCCCTGCTCCTTGGTCTTGGAGTGGCAACTCCCCCGTCTTAACCTGCTCCCATGTTAGTGGTCTCTGCGCTCCCATGCCCCAGGTACGCTGTCCCCCACCCGCCACGATCACGAGCAGACCAGCACTGTTTTTAACAGACGATGTTGTATGTAGCATGGTTTGGTCACTCAGTGTGTCCGACTCTTTGCGACCCCATGGCCTGTAGCCCGTCAGGCTCCTCTGTCCATAGGATTCTCCAAGCAAGAATACTGGTTGCCCTTTCCTCCTCCAGGGGATGTTCCCAATCCAGGGATCGAACCTGTTTCTCCTGCCTTGGCAGGCAGGTTCTTTACCACTGAGCTGCCAGGGAAGCCCAGTATCATCTGTAGAATCTGCTGTAATCCCAGCATGCTTGTCAGAACCCAGGGTGCAGAACCCTTGCTCCTGGGGGGTGGGGTCTGTGTAGGACACTCCCCGCCCCTGGGCCGAGCCCCCAGAGTGGATGGAGGAGCGCCGTTATCCACCCACCAGAAGGCGTGGTATCAGTCAGACGACTCTAGTTACACTTAGGCTGTGGGTTGCTTAGCAGAGGAGCGCAGGGACTCATCTGAGGACCCAGAAGTGAGTCCTTGAGGACTTGCGATGCACTCCTTCCACTGGACCCAGACGTAACCAGCCTGGATGAGTCAGGGTCTCAGGACCAGTCCTAGGGGAGCACCACGGCCTCATGGTAACATGCGTGGGAAACCGCCTCTGCTCTGAACTTGGCTCCTGAATGAGCAGATCTTGTAACATAGCCACAGCCAGGGCTGTCCCAACAGGTTTTTCAAGCTGCAGGACACTGCCAGGGGCAAAAACTTGCTGCTGTCAGCTCATCAGCACGCCTTCCCACCCACATAAATGCCCATTTCCTCTGAGGAGAAACCTGAGTGAGCCGCTTGGCTCCCCCAGCCCTGCCTCCCCTCCGGCTCCCACCCACCCCTCAGCTGAGCTGTGGAACGAGTGGCCTCCCTGAAGAAGACCCTGGGGGGTGTGGGGCGCGTCTTGCTGCCCCCCGCTCTTGCGGGCAGGTCCCTTAGTTCTTCCGTAGTCAGAGCTGTGCTCCTTTGAAGCAAATACTGACAAGTCCCTTCCTCGGATGAGCAAGTGATTGTGGCTGGGTCTGAGGACTGCGGTGACAACGCTTAGCTGTGGTAAAGTTGTGTTAAAGGCTGACCCTCAGCCGTGGAGCTGCCGGTGGAGCACCATGAGGACCTGGAGCGCTGCTCAAGGGAGAAATCTGCTCTGTCCAGTGCGTGTTGGGTGATAGAGACCTGGTGCACCTTGCAGATACGGGCTAAGTCACTTCAGTCGTGTCTGACTCTCTGCAATCTCATGGATTGTAGCCCTCCATTCTCCTCCGTCTCTGGGATTTTCCAGGCAGAAATACTGGAGTGGGTTGCCATTTCCTCCTCCAGGGGAATTTCCTGACCCAGGCATCGAACCCGCATTTCCTGTGGCTCCTGAATTGCAGGCAGATTGTTTACTGCTGAACCACCAGGGAAGCCCTGCAGATAAGCAGGTGTCTTTACTGAAAAGCTTATCCTTTTTGGTATTAAACATGCCGGGATGGGGATATTTCTTGGGGTCCCTTTTCCATTGTGTGTATAACAGTCAAGTGGGAGCGCGTAGGGCAGGAAGCACTTGTCTTTCTGTAAACCCTTGATTCAGAGAGGAGAGGGCGTGGGGTGGACTTCGGCTGCTGACGCCGGCGTCAGCCTGGGGCAGGGAAGGTTGAGATTAGCTGTGTGGCCTCTTCTGGCCAAAAACAAAACCAGAAGATCAGAGGAGCCTGATCTGCCGTGAGCTCTTGGGCCTTCTGGAAGCCCTCTTTCCCCAGCCCCGTCCTTCCCAGAGCTTACTCCTTGGGGCCTCTGTGTGTGGGTCGTGGCTGCGGCAGGAGGGGATGGGGACGAGATGAAGGCCGGTGTCTCTCCCCTTACATTGCTCACCCATGCTTGTAATCACACATCCTGATTTCCATTTCTGTTGATGAACGTTAGAAATGTTTCACCCATTTAAAAATACATAATTCTTTCCAGTTTCTAAAAATTTTGCTCCCGGGCAGGTATTCTCTTCAGTGGGGAGGGGCACTGGTGTTACATCTTTGTCCTTATTTATCTTTGATGACTTACCTGTGTATCCGAGGAGAGCAAAAAGGGATTTTATGATTCGTGAGTTTTGTGGATTCACAGGTATATCAGGATCACCATTGTCAGACCATCCTCTCCTTTCTGTCTTTGGTACCCCAATTTGAACACAAAACAGATTTTATTTTTTGAATAGCTAGGTTTCTGACACAAGTTTGTTTCCACAAGGACCCCTCCGGAAAGAGTTAGAGCACCGCTTGGAAGAGGTTTAAAAGCCCAGCTCTGATTGGCCGAGAAGAGAGTTTGGACACGTGATTGGGGGCGCCTTGGTGGCTGTTAACGTGGCAGAGTGGGCAGCAGAAACAGGGTGCTGGGAGTTTTCGGATGCTCCGGCCCTGCAGAGAGGGTTGGTCCCTCCTGATGGGGAGGGCAGGGCCTGGTTAACCGACTTCCTCCACGTAGAGGTGTGGGCAGACCTTTAGGCTCATCCCTGCCCAGGGAGGTGACTCGGTGGTTCTGCCTGCTCTTCCCCGTCTCTGAGGCCCAATTTTGATCTCAAGCCCATCCTCCCACCAGACCTTTCTAAACTTCTCCAATGAAAATTTTCAAATGAACTACAACACAGGAAGTATTTTACAGTGAATCCCACGTGCCTGCAACCAAGGTTCCACCGCTGGCATTTAACCCCTTGCTTTGTGACGCCTCCCCCTGTCCACATGTCACTGCCCTCTGTCCCCACACCCTCCTCTACATTTTAAAGTAGATTGCAGGCATCTGTATACTCGCCCCAAAGTGCCTATTAGTTACTAGAGTTCAGTCTGTTTTGTGGCTTCCCAGGCGACTTGGTGGTGAAGAATCTGCCTGCCAGCGCAGGAGACGCGGGTTCGATGCCTGGGTCGGCAAGATCCCCTGGAGAAGGAAGTGGCAACCCACTCCAGTATTCTTGCCTGGAGAATTTCATTGACAGAGGAGACTGGCTATAGTCCATGGGGTCATAGTTAGACACAACTTAGCGACTGAGTAGTAGTATGGTTTTTTTTTTTTTAAGTAAAAATTTAAACGAAATTCACAATTCTTGAGTGCTCATTTGCTGATATTAGACACACATGCCTGTAAACTCCTGTCACAGTGTGGAACGTCATCATCACCGTCTGCTTCGTGTTTTGAATTTTTTTTTGGCTGTATCGCACAGCACGTGGGATCTCAGTTCACCGACCAGCGATCTAACCTGCACCCCCTGCATTGGAAGCTCAGTCTTTAACCACTGAACTGCCAGGGAAGTTTCCAATTTAAATGTTTTTAACCATTTTTTCACTTTGAAACCATTTCAGACTTCAAAAAGTTTCCAAAAATAGTTAAGTGCAAAGAATTCCCATATGCCTTTCCCCAGATGTTGTTCAGTTGCTCAGTCGTGTCCGACTCTTTGTGCCCCCATGAACTGTTGCCCACAGGCTCCTTTCTCCATGGGATTTCCCGTACCTCCTGCCTTGCTTGGCAAGTGGATTCTTTACCACAGAGCCGCCCGAGAAGCCTCTCCTCACGTGTTAGCATCTCACATAAAACAGGGTCCAGGTATCACAGTCAGTGTGTTCACCCTGATACTCGATGCTCTTAACAGTCTGTGGACGGTCTTCCCATGATTTCAGTTGTCCACTCATGTCCCTTTTCTGCCCAGGATCTGCCTGGAATCCCACCTACATTCAGTCGCCACCCTTACCTCCCCGCCTACCCCCCACCCCCAGTCTCCTTCCATCTGGGACAGTCCCACAGTCTGTCTGTCACAGCCTTGACACCTGTGAAGAGTACTGACATTGACTCTTGAGAAAATCCCTCACCTCGGATCTGATCCTGTCCCACGATAAGATCTGAGGTTTGCACTTTGGGCAAGAATCCCACAAAAGTGCTGCCCTGCCCTACCATGTGGCCTGTGATGTCGGAAGGTCCTGCTTTTGGTGTTGACTTGAATCTCAGGTCAAGGTGACATCTGCCTGGCTTCCTGCAAAGACACTCTCCTCCTTTTTGGGATCAGTAAGTATATTTAGGGGAGAGTCCAGTGAATATCCTATGTATTATACTTGCATCTATTAATTTACATCCATTGTTGAGACTTGCATGAAACAGTTATTACTGTGGTATTTGAGAAGTGATTTTTTTAAAGATAATCATTTTGTTTATAGATATTAATGGAATTCTACTGAAAGAAGCCACTTTCTCCTCTCCATTTATTGTTTAGTTACTGATATTAATATGGACTCGTGGGTATGTGTTATTTTGTTGCTCAGATTGAGATTTGCTTTTTGGAGCTCCTTTGAGTTGGCTCCTATGCCCTCCTCTGACCGCAGATTTTCAAGTCACTTCTTCCTTTCTGGCACCTCCAGATGTCTCAGACCCTGCTCCAGCCCTGGGATTGGCTGTTTCTCCAAAGAGCTCTGATTCCCTGTTTTTCTCGAATTATACTTAAAAAACATTTTTTTATGCCTAAGTAAGGATAGACTTGGGTTTCCCAGGGGGCACAGTGAGTGGTAAAGAATCTGCCTGCCAGTGCAGGAGACATAACAGGTGCGGGTTCGATCCCTGGGATGGGAAGATCCTTTGGAGTAGGACATGGCAACCCACTGCCATATTCTTTCCAGGATAATCCCATGGACAGAGGAGCTACAGTCTATGGGGGCACAAAGAGTTGGACATAACTGAGCATATGCACAAAACAGACTTATAAATCGTTTAGAAATCTTCTCTGTGGGTCTTTTTCTGTTTGTGTCCTGTAAGTAAACTCAAAGAAAAAAAAAGAAAAACCTTTGTCGGCTTACAATTATGGTCAAGAATTAAAGGAGGCTCTTTAACTCAAAAGTGAGTCAGAATTTTCACGTTAGGTGCTCATCTTTGTTCTAGAGTCACGTTTATGGAGACTCTAAATTGTTACATGAGGTTTTCAGTCGTACAAGGATAAACTTGGCAGGTACAGCAGAAAGCAGAAGCTGGAGGCTGTGGAGACGGGTTGCTCAGCTCTTGAGAGAAACATGCCTGTCTAGCCTGAAGGTCCGAGTTTTCTGTGTTAGAAACTGTTTGGAGAGACCCAGATAAAACTAGGAGCCAGAGACCAAATCACTGGCTCCTGAAAGTCCAGGGCGTTGGAAGCCTGGTCCACAGTGCTGACTGTACGGCTGAGGCTGGTTCCAGCACCTCGCCCTTCCCAGCACGCTGGCCATGTGTTCTGGAGCAAAGTGTTCTGAAGCAGCTGATGCCTGCCTGGTGTCTCTCCTCCACGGCTTTTCAGTGGAAGGATGGAGGCTGACATCCATGGCAGGGACAGATGACGTGCCGAGTTCCTTTCCAGTATTCAGAGGCCTGTAAACAAAATGACTTTAAGTGATAGGGCTTCCCCAGTGGCTCAGCAGTCAAGAATCCACCTGCCAAGGCAGGAAACTTGGGTTTGATACCTGGGTTGGAAAGATTCCCCTGGAGGAGGAAATGGCAACCCACTCCAGTATTCTTGCCTGGGAAAGCCCATGGACTGAGAGCCAGGCGGGCTACAGTCCTTGGGTTTGGCAAAAGAGTCATTCATGACTTAACTACTAAACAACAACATTATATATTTCATATATGATGATTAACTGAACAAACTCCCTGTGTGCTTTTTTGAGTGCCGTGAAGCATGTTAACCAGATGTATTTGGGGCACTGGTGGTCTTATAGGAGAGCGCTTACAAAAGGACGCGTACCAGGAGGGCTTGGCCCTTAGACCACAGCCTGGCCAGTGCCCTGACTCCTGGGTCCCAGAAGAGGCTTAGGTGCCCTCTCCCGGCCTTCAGAGGCCACCCCCACTGCTTTGACCCGGCTTGCGTCGTCATAGCGGGACTACGTTGCCCATCTGTTTTTGGTTAAACATGCTGGTAGGCAGTGGAAGCCCTCTCTGCACTTCTTTGCTAAACTGGAGGTTTACGGTACACAGGCACGGAGTGTTTTTGACAGCAGCATCTTTGAAAGATGCCTTGAGGATCTGTCCTTACTTCTGGAAAGGTATCCATGGTAAATGTGTTGCAAGAATAGGGTGGAGGACTCCTCCAGGCAAAAGCCAGAAAAGGGCTTCTGGTGCCTCCCAGAAGGAGAGGAGGGGCTTTGTTTCCCCTCTGGGGAGGTGGGATGGTGCCCTCCCATCCTAGTCACCCCGGTCGTGAGGAGGGTGGGGCTCTGTCTCCCAAGGGGAAAAAAGAAAGAATAGGGTGGAAATTATGAAGTTTGCAGAGCAATGTGGTCTTAAACTCATACAGTGACCCTTCCCAGGAATGCTAATTAAAACCCCAGAGTTTCGGCCAATGGTGGACGAGTCGTGATGGAGTAGGACCGCAGTGGGGCTCTCGTTAGGGCGTGTGATCCGAGCGCTGGCCTGGAACACGTCCAGGAAGGTGTCTGGCCAGCCAGGAGGACCTGCATCATGCAAATGAAAGCTAGAGGAGCCGAATCCACACCAAGCCTTCAGCTCAGCAAGATGTAACAATTGTACATACACGAGCACCCAGCATCAGAGCAGCTAAAGACAAACATTTTCTGAAGGGAGAAACAGACAACTGCACAGTGACGGGGGGGGACTTGAACACCCCCACTTTCAGCAATGAAGTGGCCACCCAGACACAATCGGCAAGGAAGCGCTGGACTTGAACTGTGCCAAGCCCTTTGCTTCTCCGTTAGTGAGCAGCTGCTCTGGGTGGAACGTGTATGGGAAACACAGGACATGCTCTTGGCCATCAGAACGTGTGCCTGCCTGGTGTTCAGAGAGCTCAGTAATAATGCAGTAATGTGAGTAACACAAGAATAGTTTGTGTAGTAGAAGGGACGGCACCTGGAGAGGGGAAGGGCTGTCGAAAGACCGAGAGTGAGCTGGCCTGAGCTGCATGTCTGGGAATGGTTGGTAGGGGGGAGGGGGGGCGGTGGGAGACCCTTCCAGGCAGGGGGTGGCAGGCAGTGAACCCTGTGTTGATAGGATGGGCTGAACCCGGCCGCTGGGGCTCGGTTAGAAGGCTCTCGGATACTAAGTTAAGGACTGTGGGTTTCATCTGTAGAAACCGGGTGGGGTAAGGGCCGTGTTGGCATTTTTGAGGAGGGGGATGGAGTGACCAAATGGGACATTAATCAGACAAGCAGACGGGAAGTAGGCTTCCTGCCGCAAGGGACTTGATTAGGCTGCCGGCACGTGAGAGGTGTCAGGGTGGTGATGTGGGAATGAATTGCAAAGGATGGTTGTTAAGAGAGGTTTCAAAGGATTAAAGGATGTGCCAGGTTAGGCATCCAAGTTGACCTCAAGATTACAAGCTGGGAGACTTGTCACTGAGGCCACAGTCACTGAGGAAAATGTGTTAAATGGAATATTATCCAGGCCTCGCAGAGCTCTATGCTCACTGACCCCCACCTGTCAGCTTGCCCAGCACAGATGGCAGCTGTCTTGGCTATGATGGATATTACATGTTGTGATTCTTGGACTCGCTTTATGCTTTTTGTAATTGAACTAAAAAAAAAAATGGGTTTGCAAACCTTTCTTTAGCCAATCCAAGTACACGTGTAACTTCTCCCACCTTTTTTTTTTGGACCTTAGGTTGACCCCAAAGATTGGCTTCCCATGGAGCGAGATCAGGAACATCTCTTTCAATGACAAGAAGTTTGTCATCAAGCCCATCGACAAGAAGGCTCCTGTAAGTCCACGGCAGTTACCGTTTCTGTTTTCCATTCTGGCAGCCAAACGCGTCTCCAAGATAACAGATTTCTGTGTGTGACAAGGAGCCAGTGATTTCAGAACTACCTGTGCAGGGGCCGATGGGCAGAGGGGAGGAGTTTGTTCTCTACTCGGAAATCTGGTCTTAAAAAAACTGCTGCTTGAAGGAATTCTCTTACCCTTCTTAGAGCCCGTTGTGAATTTTACCAAAATTATGGTTCGGAAAAGGACTTCGTCTCTTGGGTAATTTTTGTTCCACAGTTAACAGCGTTAGGCTGGGAGACACACGTCTGGGAGCCCTCCTGGACTTGGCCGCGCTTGCTGATGGCTAACGCTCAGGGGACAGCGTGTGGCATTGCTGTCCAGCTGTTCCTCCCATGGGGGTTAGTCCTAAGGGGAAAACAGGTCTGAACACCATGGGGTCAAGCATTGTCCTTACTGAGGGACAGTTGCAGCACTCCTGCTATTTGCAAACTCTTGACTCCTGCTCCATGGGTAGTTGAACAGTTGTTGTAAATGAAACAAGCATTTAATACAGACTCTCGGGCGCCATGGTAACAGGTCACATTAATATGCGGCACCACGGACCGAGGGCCATAGTGTACCCGCGTGATGTGGGCGGTGACGTGGGGCGGCGAGGAGAGCCTGCGACCCGTACAGGCTGCACTTGAGATGTTACTGATTGTTCAGAGCATTTTTTAAGATGTTTACGGACAGAAGCAGGAATTCTAGGTCGACTGTTGAATTAAGTTGTATGTGTTTTCAAATTGAGTTTAATTTAGCTTTTGCAAAGCTGGAAGGGTATAATCATAAACTCCCAAGCAGAGGCAGTTGTAACGCACTGGGTTGAGTTAGTCGAGTGTACTTTTACTATAATCTGGTTTTATGTGAAGCCATCACTTAAAGGGGAAAAAAGGGAGAAGCCTTTGCAGGTCGCGTGCTGCCTGTCAGGTGTGACTCTAGGATGGTGGGCACAGCGGAGCAGGGTGGGTCCCGCCCTGTGAAGTATAGACGCCAGTGGAGAGATGAAACAGGGAAATGAGGGCAGTGCCCTCTGGCAGTGCCGTTGCAGTTAACAGCACAGTTGCACAAATCCGGATGGAGACGAGAGGTGGGGGGTGGGCAATGGCTTCAGATGGCTGGGTTCCGGGGTGGGGGGCTCCTGGAGGAGGTGGTCTCCGCCCAGGCACCTTGTGGTGTGGTGGAGTAAAGGGCTGGTTTGGAGGAACAAGTGAGTCCCTGAGGCCCCCAGACCTCCCAGGGCTGCTTTGCCCAGTCTCAGGCTTTGTGCCTGAGGTAGTAGAGAATTTCCAAGTTTACACTTTAACTTAGAAGGGAGAAAAGGAAAGGTCGCCTTACTACACGGGGAGGGACCCCTGAGCACATGTGGAGGGCAGCGCCCAGGGAGCGCCCAGGTGAGCCCCAGCCCCGTGCCCAGGCCAGGTGGCTCCTCCTCCCGGCCGGCCGCTCAGATGCAGCAGTCTGGGGCCACGTGTTGACTCCTGTGCTGGGACCTTCTGGTCGTGAACAGTCAGCCCTGACGCAAGGGTGGCCCTGTTTTGGGCCGAGACAGCTGGCTCCCCTTGGAAAAGGGCCTCTTGTTCGTGCCCCATGGAAACAGCAGAAGGGTGGAGACCTGCCCTCGACGGCAAGCCCTGCCCAGCCGATCGAAGCAGGGGGCAGCCCGGAGGCTCCCCTGCTTCTTTGGGGCCTTGGATTCACTTTCTTCAAGCTTTCCTGGTTTCTGTTTTGAGGATCTTGTTCTCTTGCCAGAGTTAGCCTGCCCCGAGTCGCATCAGGAGGCCTGGGCTGGAGATGTGGATTTAGAAATCTCTGAATATTAGCCTTTAGTTTTTAACTTGAAGTCAGAAACTGGCCACCTTCAAAGGCAGCGCAAGGAGTTTCCTCGTCTCCCGTGCACCGATGGGTGCTCTTTGCCATCCCTGGCACTCACAGGCCCTGTGTCCAGGCAGCTGTGTGCTCTGGGGAGTGTCACCTGCACTTCTGACCCTTGATTTTTTTTTTTTTTTTCTTTAAGTGACATTTTTCATTAGTTTCTTTGCAAATACTTGGGAACCACAGCCAGGGCCCACCTGGGTAGCACGGCTGTGCCGTCGAGAGGTGGCTTTCCCCTGTGTAACAGGAGAAAGGTGGGTAATAAAAATACCTGTTTCTCCCTGCTCCTTGGGAAACCCGATGACTTAATAACAAGCCTGTAAACCCCAAGGAGAGCCCCACCCAGGAAGTCCGTGGGCTCCGGGGCTTGCTGTCATTCCCTCCCCAGCGTTTGTGGACAGGTGGAGAGACCGAGGCCTAAGTAGGTCCTTCCTGGGCGTGTCGGCCAGCTCACCTGGCAGGTTCCTGTAGGCTTCAGGAGTCCTGGGGATATGCAGTGCTGGTCCCTTGTTTCAGACCACCCTCCCCTGTTCCAGTCTTGGCGTCTGGATGTGGAGGGCGCTGTGATTCCCAGGAGCAAGGAAAGCAGGAAGAGGAAGCAGATAACTTTAACTTTTAGGCAGAGTTTCTAAACCACACAGTTCCTCTGTCTCCTGTGTTAGTCACACGGGTGACCAGGAGCCAAGAAAGAAGACTCTGTGTCCCAGACCCATGCGGTCCCAGAGTCAGAAAGCCCTTGGGTGCTGTGATTTCTGTTGTTTTCAAGAAGGCTTTCCAGTAGCGGTGTCGTAAGGCAGCCCAAAGTCTGAGCCAGGCGTTTCTTTATCAGCCAGCTTTCCTGTGCCAGATGCCTTTCTCAGTCCCCAGGAATATTTTGTGACTCAGTCCTGACAACAAAGCCGCTGATTGTACAGCTGAAGACCCTGAGGCTCTCCGAGTGGCAGAGGGACTTGCCCAGGGTCATGGGGTCAGACATGGCAGGGCCGCGTGAACTGTTGCCCGGCAAGTAGGTGTCCACACAGAGCAAGGGAGAGGTGAGCGAACATGGCCCAGCGCTCCAAGAGGCTGTCCCGGGATGGAATATAGAGGACAGGCTGGCAGGGTGAGGCGCTGGCATCCCCTGTGGCCGATGTCTCCCCTCGGCTACAGTGGGCACCGAAGTGACAGCCACGGAGGAGGAGAAGCAAGCTGGGGGTGCTGTGGCCGCTGGTGTGTGGGATTGGACACGACAGGCCGAGGAGGGGGTACCATGTAGGCCTGCTCCTGGTGAGAGCGCAGCTAAGGGGAAGGGGAGTCAGCCGGAAGGCCTTCATGTGCGCCAGGACATTCGTATGGGGTCCTGGAGCTGCCCGGCTGGCACTGAAGTTCCGGCAGTGCCCCGGTTCGCTGGCAGTGGTGGGAAGTGAAAGGTTGAGGTGGAGGAGATGGAAACTCAAATAGGAGAAGTTACGCTGTCCAGGCAAGAATCAGGGATGGGGCCACTGGGGGCTGGAGAGGTCAGAGGAGGATGTCCGCCGCTGGTCCAGCCGGGGGTTCCGGCGTGTGCACACATGGATGTACACTGACCACACACAGTCCCTCTGCTTGTCCTGGAGGATGCTCGCCCCCTCACAGAGGACACCCGCCCCTACCGCCCCACCCCGTCGCTGGGGTCAGCAGCTTTCCCTCTCTCTCGCCTTTTACACAAGGAATCTAGAACTGGGTGGGATCAGGTCTGGGAGAAGCCAGCCAGAGGCCCGGCGTCCCCGAGTCAGAGTTCGCTCTGCTCTGTCCTGCAGGACTTCGTGTTCTACGCCCCCCGCCTGCGGATCAACAAGCGGATCCTGCAGCTCTGCATGGGGAACCATGAGCTGTACATGCGCCGCCGGAAGCCCGACACCATTGAGGTGCAGCAGATGAAGGCCCAGGCCCGGGAGGAGAAGCACCAGAAGCAGCTGGAGAGGTGAGGGGGCGGGGTGACGGGGAAAGGGGCGGGGCAGAATGGTGAGGGGGCGGGGCTGGCGGTTCCCAGTGTGCGGGCCCCCTGAGGCGGGGAGCCATCAGGGCACCTGGGGTCAGTGGTGTCACCAGTGTCCTCTGCTGGGTAGACGGGCCTGGGGCTTGGATGAGCAGGCTGCTGTGTGGACACCATGCTTACCTTCCCTCCTGGAAACAGGCAGCAGTTGGAAACCGAGAAGAAGAGGAGAGAAACCGTGGAGAGAGAAAAAGAGCAGATGATGCGTGAGAAAGAGGAGCTGATGCTCAGGCTTCAGGACTACGAGGAAAAAACCAGGAAGGCTGAGAAAGGTGGGTGGGGCCTCCTGGGAGGAGGGGCTCTGGTCCGGTTGTGATGGGAGGGTCGGATAGTGGTCACACAGGCAACCCAGAGGGACCCCTCTCCGTTAAGCTCACACCCAAAGTAGAGACTTGCAGAAGAGACATGATAAAGTGGTTATTTGGATTAGAAGCTAGTTCTGTGGGTTCTGTCCCAAATGCTTCCGGATGTAATCCTTTTAAATTTCCCTGGGGTCCCTTGGGGTGAGGTTTGAATTATCCCCCTGTTCCTGATGAGGATGCAGAGGTTCGCAAAGGCAGAGCGCTCTGCCGAGCTCACCCAAGCCGTGCTGCACGGCTCACGTTCTAAGCCGAGAGCCAGGCGAGCAGTCCCGATCTCTTGAGTTGAGAGCAGCCGGGCGAGGGTTCACCCAGCCTGGAGGGTGGGGGGGTGTCCTCACCCTGGGGATGAGGTCCTCTGAGCCCTGAGGAACCAGCTGCCCAGTGCTCTCCACAGTGTCTTTGGGAGGAGCAGCCCCAAACCTGGTCCCCTACTCCGCAGCATAGGGGTGATTCCTGTCCGGGTCCCATCCGGTCCCCTGGGGGGAAATCGGGGCAGGACTTGAGGGTCCCCAAGCGCACCTCAAGCGGCTCTGGTTCTGCGTTCTCTCTAGAGCTCTCCGACCAGATCCAGAGAGCGCTGAAGCTGGAGGAGGAGAGGAAGCGGGCCCAGGAGGAGGCGGGGCGCCTGGAGGCTGACCGCCTGGCCGCGCTGCGTGCCAAGGAGGAGCTGGAGAGGCAGGCAGCCGACCAGATCAAGAGCCAGGAGCAGCTGGTAGGAGCCACTGGTCTCGTGCTGAGTTACAGGGAGGCTGCCCCTGGGGACTGGCAGAATGACACCTGCCTGATGATCATTTGTACATTACGGTGGCAGGGCTGTAAAGTGATCTGAGGGTGTAAAGTGGCCGGTGGGGAGGGAGCCCCGCAGTGGTTGGCCTCGGGTGGAGGAGAGTGGACGCAGCAGCCCCAGGGACGCGCAGCCTCAGTGGGCGATGGACCCCACCGGCCAGGGATGGGGCACCATCTACCAAAATATGTGACCCTTCCTTCACAAGTGGCCTGCTGAAACCGTTCCGGAACTAATCTGGGCTTCCGTTGCTTCCCCAGGCCACAGAGCTCGCCGAGTACACTGCCAAGATCGCCCTCCTGGAGGAGGCACGGCGGCGCAAGGAGAATGAAGTGGAAGAGTGGCAGCTCCGGGTGAGCGCGGGGCGCGGGCGGGGGCACGGGGCAGGGGGTCAGCAGGGGACCGCACCCTCCGGGCTCAGGATGCCCCATCAGCAACTAGCTTTAAGTCAGATTACGTAGATGCCCACAGGACGGCCAGAGTCCCCTTCTGCTGCTTGGAACATGCATCCCCGCGGTTCGGGGGAAGACCTGCACCCTGGGGGTCTCCAGCCCCCGCGTGTCCAGCTCTGGCTACTCCTTCTTGTGCGATGGGTGGGCGGCCTCACCTCTGAGGCTCGGTTCCCCGTTGCAACACCTGGCTTGTGCTGCGCACCCCCCCGCCCCCACCCCTCTACACACACACACACACACACACACTTGTGCTGTGCACCCCCCCACCCCGCTACACACACGAGGTACACACACACACACACGAGGTTTAGTTGGT
This sequence comes from Bos indicus, assembly GCF_029378745.1. Lineage (NCBI taxonomy): Eukaryota > Metazoa > Chordata > Mammalia > Artiodactyla > Bovidae > Bos > Bos indicus. The sequence goes on along the minus strand of NC_091768.1, from coordinate 95,636,897 downwards.
TGTGGCTGTAATAGAACCACTTCCCTCCTGCCTCCCCTAGACTGCACTGTTCCTGGGGGGGCTGCCATCAAGTTTGGAGGGTAGACCTCTGTCAGTCTGTGGGGCTCCTCCCCCCCTCGCCAGCCCTTCCTCACCTGCGGTGGCCCCCTCCTCTGCCCCCAACCAGAGTTGTGTGCAGAAGATTCTGGTCCTTGGGTTTTTGAAGTGCTCAAGTATTAAATGAGAGAAGTGGGTTACAAAACAGGTACAAACTAAGCACATCTCCAGGGTCAGGATGGTGGTGCAGTGCCCACCCCCCAGGCTGCTGGAAGGACTGTGGGGTGAGAATGGGTGTGAGCCACGTGCTGACAGGCAGGGAGGAGCTTGATAAGCAACGCCCACCCGGCCACCGGAGGAAAGTAAAATCCTACATCAAAAACCCTTCAGTGGCTGGAGGGCTTCATCATATTTTTTTTTTTCAAAAGTATATACAATAAGCATATACAGGGATTGTAAAGAAGTTAAAGTACTTAGAAAAGTGTCTCCCTTCTCTCGGTGCAGTTGACCCCGGTCTCCAGACCCGGGGGCGGCTGCACAAACGGTGGGCCGGCCACCAGGTCAGCCAGAGCCTAGCCCTCTGCTCGGCACTGCTGCAGCCTGCCGCATCCAGGCAGCGGGGGAAGGGAGGGTGCAGGCACGGACAGTGGGTCTTCAGTTAAAAGGTGGTTCTTAAGGATTCAAGCCCGAGGTTCTCTGTGAAAGTTCTCACCTGCCTCTCAACCTGCTTCCCAAGGCCAAGGAAGCCCAGGATGACCTGGTGAAGACCCGGGAGGAGCTGCACCTGGTGATGACCGCGCCGCCGCCGCCACCGGTGTACGAGCCGGTGAACTACCACGTGCATGAGGGCCCGCAGGAGGAGGGCACGGAGCTGAGCGCCGAGCTGTCCAGCGAGGGCATCCTGGACGACCGCAACGAGGAGAAGCGCATCACCGAGGCCGAGAAGAACGAGCGCGTGCAGCGGCAGCTGATGGTGAGGGCCCGGGGATGGCGGGGGGCGGGGCGCCGCGGGGCGGGGCGCCCAGGCGGGTCACCTGGCTGACCACGGGCCACTTCCCGTTGCAGACTCTGACCAGTGAGCTGTCCCAGGCCAGAGACGAGAACAAGCGGACCCACAACGACATCATCCACAATGAGAACATGAGGCAAGGCCGGGACAAGTACAAGACGCTGCGGCAGATCCGGCAAGGCAACACCAAGCAGCGCATCGACGAGTTCGAGGCCATGTGAAGGGTCGGGCCTCGGCTCCGCGCGGCGGCCAGTCCGCGCCGCCCCGCGCCGCCCCCAGCCCTCGGGCCGCCACCCTCTCCCTGCTCCGGGTCCTTCACCAAAAGAGCAGTTGCTTCAGTGGGAATGTTCTGGGGCCGGGACCGGCGGCAGTTTCCCTGGTTTATTTTTCCCAATGGTATCATAGTGCCAAACAGGCCTGATTCTTATTTTTATTTTTATTGAATCACTTCCTGTTTTTTTTTTTGTTTTTGCTTGGAGCAGGATGAAATCAATTAAGGAAAGATGCCTATAAAGTCTGAAATAACTAACTCCTCCATGCTGGCATGTGTGATACGAGATTCAGTATAATTAAAACCACATCGTGGCTTATATTCTGTGCCATACTTTTTTTCTATCTGAAACTAGCCGAAATTGATTTTCTTGATTTCTATGAAGGATCCACCTCTGTATATTTGTTTTTTGAAGGGTGAAAAGTTTGACGCACTCCCTACGCACACACACCATTTCCTTCCTCTGAGGCCTTCAGTTCAGTTGACAAAATCCTGTGATCATTGGATCCCTCAGGATAAACAACGCTGGATACTGTACTCTGGATAATTTTTTTTTTTTTTTGCTTAACAGGTAGAGGGCTACATTGTTGGACTCACACACCTAAATAATCAGCTATAGAGTATAGTATTTATATGTAAGCGATAACATGGGTTTGTAACATTAGTTTAAAAAAGGGAAAGTTTCATTCTGTATATTTTGTTACCTTTTACAGAATAATAAAAGAATTACATATTAAAAACCACGGCCCTGAACCTGAAATGACCTGAGAGCAGTGAGGAGGCCGGTCGGCTGCCGTCTTCATCTCGGAAATGACTTCTTGTTGTTGGTTTTGTTTTTAGTGTTCTTCGTGTGTGTAACTAACTATGCGCGCATTTGAATTTTCTGTCAGAGCTGCTTATTTGCAACACACACACAGGCTGTTCTGATCATTCACACGCCAGCCGTGAGGGCCCTTCTGACCTGGTCAGGATCTCAGTCCTTCCACAAGCAGAACCTTCCCCTGACCTCCTCCTGCTCCCAAGCACGTCCATGAAGAGCCGGTAGCTGTCTGCTCATTCCCAGCCTTCCCATCCACACTCTGTTCTGTCCTTTCTCCGACCCACCATCTGCACAGCCTGGCAACTGCGCTGAGAGGCCGCCACCCCTCGGGTGACCCTTACTGGCCGAAATGACTCCCATGGGGTCAGCTGACCACCTCCAGAAACAGTTTTCCACAGCCAAGGGGGGAGGAATTAGGTACTCACCATGTTCTTTCCTCTTTGAAAGACATAATTTCACTGCTAAGCGCAGGGGGACCAGGGTACCCGGTGAACATTTATTGAAATCTGGTCATTTTGTACATCTCTCAAAGCACAGACAACCAACCTGAGACTCAGTAATGTATATACATCAATGATTGACCTGTTTAACTTAAATACACACAGAAGGGTCTGGAAGACCATCTCAGTGGTGGGCTGGCTACAGACAGGCAGCTTCACACTCCCGAGGGACCCCCGCCCAGCGCGTGTCCACACCCAGCCCCGCAGCGCTTGAGCAGCAGTCAGTGCAGGATGAGGGTCATGTCTGTCCATAGGTTGGGGCTGGAAAGGACTTTCTGCCACTGGAGCTTTGCCTGTGAGCTTGTGTGCGCGCCGCCCGGAAGGTCCTCCTCTGTGTGAGCAAAGGGACAGGTTAGTGATGGGGCTACAGGTTGGTGATGGCAGCCGGGGGATGCCCACCGGCCCTTCTCAGCAAAGTGGAAAGTACTTTTTCTCTGCAACTTCAGATGAAAATGTGCCCCGCCGGTGAGTAAGGGAGAGGACCTACCCCTAACAGCAGGTGTGGACATGCTCAGGTGTCCTCCCCAGGGGCCGACAGGCCTCCAAAAGCCTGGGGCTTCTTCCCTGCAGTTTGGAAGTAAGGAGAGGACAGCTTTGGGTTGTTTCTTCCAGAAGGGGGTCGAAGGGCTTAATATATCACTGTGGCTGCAGACAGGTGAAGGGCTAGGCTAGCTTGCAGAGAGGAGTTGCCTTCCGTGAGAAGAGGGTGCCGTGGACAGGGTTCCTTCTAAGGCTAATCGAACCATGAGACTGGTTTCTCCCCAGTGGTCTCAGAGGCCCTTGGAGCGTGTCTGGATATCCTGGTAGTTGCAGCATTTTGGGAGCCTCGCTGCCCCAGGAAAAGCCAGCACTCTGAGCAAGACTGAAAAGCATCGCCCTCTAGTCTCTCCGTTAATGAGATCATTTCTGAATCGCTGTTTGTTTGGGTTAAGAAGATATTCTCCTTTAAGAAAATAATCCTTTCATGATTGACGCCAGAAACAAAAGCAAAGGCTGTACCCAGCCCATTTTGAGACCTGTAATTTTTTGTTTCTTTAGCAGATCTAAATCCGATTTAAATCGTTGAAATACTTTGCTGTATTATCGCTCAGTTGTAAAAACTAAACTACCATTTATGGTGGGTAAGGAAATGGCAACCCGCTCCAGTACTCTTGCCTGGAGAAGCCAACGGACAGAGGAGCCTAGCGGGCTACAGTCTCATGGGGTCACAAGAGTCGGACACGAATTAGTGACCAAACCACCAGGCAGTTTCAGAGCCAGTTAAGTCACCTGCCACCATGGAAACACTGTTTTTAATGGTATGAATGTTAGGGCGGTCACTTACTCAAACCAAGCCTGGCACCTCCCAGGAAGCGGTCGTTCACCCCGAAGGTGGCCTGGTCCCAAACGGTCAGTTCTAGGCTGGACTGCCTCAGCTGCGAAGGGGTGACGCCTTTGAAAATGAAGGAATGCTTCCACTGGGGACAGGCTTGCTTCTTCAGGACGGGGGACTTGAGTCTCAACCTCTGCTGGTCTGGCAGAGTGAGACAGCTGCACAGGGAAACAGATTCAAAACCCGTAAGCTCAGCCCGCCATGTGCCCCCGCTCCCTGTTGCTACTTGCTCCTTGGAGAGACCACGTGTTCGGAAAGTGCTCATAAACCCACCGCAGAACAGAAATTGTAAGCAAGGAGCGAGCATGGGAATTTCGAGACCTGGCTCTGTGATCTCTCACTAGGATGTTCCAACTTTCAGGGTCGAATTCTGCTCCGAGGATTAAGAGTGCTTTGGGATTCTAGGCCACGTGGCCCTAGTCTTAATCTGCCTCCTTGGTGTGACCACCACCAGGCTCGTCAGACCTGCTACCCAGGGAGCAGCACTCTGTACACACATTATCTCTTTTAACCTTGTTCTCAGACAAAAGAAATCCAGGAGGGCTAAGTCAGTCGCTTGCTCAAGGCCGTACAGATAAGTGGCAGGCTTAGGACACGAACCCAGTTCTATCTAGACAAGGTAAACTGTCATTTTTCCATTATGTCACTGACTGGGGATTTGGCAGTTCTATATAATTATTAACTGTTTGCTTTACTGTTGGAGACACCGTTAAACCCGTAGTGAATGAGAATGAGACGGGCAGAGTCATCCATCTTACTGTTAATCCGAGAGGAGATGTCAGTGTCGAGCTAAATTAACGTTTACTAATCATATTGCTTTCTCCATGTTCCCCTCAGTCACCAGTGCCATCACTGGTGTCACAGTAAGGACTGATAAGATTAGGGTTTAGTTTAAAATGTATTCCAAATCTAGCTTCAGCACGCCTGAGTCCCACGAATTCTCGGAAACTAGTCTTTAACACACGTTATGTTGGGTTTTCATAGGGAAGCTAAAATAAGACAAGTTTAAAGTGGCTTACACTTGGTGTTCCCTTACAGGGATGATGCCTTAGGTGTAATGAAAGCAGAAGTGTTAGTCGCTCAGTCGTGTCCGACTCTTTGCAACCCCGTGGACTATGGCCCACCGGGCTCCTCTGTCCACGGGATTCTCCAGGCAAGAATACTGGAGTGGGTAGCCGTTCCCTTCTCCAGGGGATCTTCCCGACCCAGGGATTGCACCCGGGTCTCCTGCATCACAGGCAGATTCTTTACCATCTGAGCCACTAGGGAAGCCCTGCCTGTAATGGTCATCAATAAATAATGATTGACTACAATGGAATACTTACCCCTTAACAAATGAGTTTAAGGTGCCATCTGACCGCACAGGTAGATTCTTGGCTCCCAGCACTACCAAGCAGAGCTGACCATTCTGTGATGGCTCATCTCCCGTCCCTGGAAGGAAAGCTGGCATTTACCACCAACCTGACTTCTACAGCATGCAAGGCCATCCCCTCCAACTGATAGCTTAACCAGAGGATGTGTTAATACCCACCAGAGCGAGAGAGCACATGTCCAGCACGCGGGGCTCCCCTGGCCCTGCTCACATGCTGCCCACTGCCTCATCAGGGAAGGACTCAAAACCCAGGCACCCAGCAGCTGCCAAGAGGCATGAAGAGCCAAGGAGAGAAGGATGCAGGAGCTTTAGCCAATTGTAGCCAGTGGGCTGGGGAAGAGACCTCTGTCCGGGGGCTGCGATAACCACAGGGTGTAAGCTACTGGTCTGCTGGGGGCCCTGCAAGTGTGGGCAGTGGAAGTCCCTCTTCTATCAAAGAGAGCACTAACAGGGAAGCCTGGTGTGATCCAGTCCACGGGGTCGCACGACAGCGGCTGAAAACAACGTTGCGAATAATGTGGAACTGCTTCCTCTCCCTGTCTTCACTCTGCACCTCACGCTTTCCTGTGCCCCCGTTATCTGAGTCAGTTCCACCTGGTGAAGCTGAGGACCTTGACCCCTCCTCCCTTCTGAGCAGCCACTGCCCACGTGGCGTGGGAGCAGGGAGCCGGTCACTGGGAGCCTGGCAGGCACTTCAGCCTGGAGCTGGAGGCGAACCGGACCATAATGCGGGTGTCAGTCCACACAGAGGGCCACGGCCAGACCGTTTCTCCGGTAAGACAGCATGCGAGCCGGCCGCCTGGGAGGAAGCCCCCAGGCAGGTGTCGTAAGAGCCCATCGAGTGGGCATCACACGCCTAATTTTGATCACTGATTTCCCTCCTAAGTTGAGGGGTCCAGAGAAGCAGTCTGGGTTTCACAGGTTTGATGGGCGTTCCTGGAACACGGGCTCAGTGGGCAGCAGAAAGGAAAGGCTGCAGCCTCTCAGGCCGTCTGCTGCCCCAGGCTCGGGGACAGTGACAGGGAAGGACAGATGCTTGCAGGCAGGAGGCCACCCACCTTCTGGAGCCTCCTGGAGCTCTCTGGGCCCTGCAGGGAGGACCAGCTTGGCCCGGACTGCGAGTTCTCCGTTATTGGTGGGAAGGCTGTCTTCGGATTTCTCTGCCTGCAGGATATGAGACAGAGCTCAGAGGCAGGACTCCCCAGCCCCCAGAACTTTCTGGACTCCTCTCATTGTCTCAGCACTGACCATAAGTGTCCCCTTCCAACCTCCCCCTGCCTACCCCATCCTGGCAAAGCCTCTGCAGGCCTGGGAAAGCCCAGGAACAGGGGCAAGAGGTACGCCAGCCTCCTACCTGGCGAGTGAGTGAGTGGAGAGGTTTGGGGAGGGGAACGGAAGCATCTAGATTCATTCCGGCCCCCCAGCAGGGACCAGCCTCCGCCCTCAGCTTCCAGAAATCTGTGACAACCCCATGATTCCCTCCTGGCAGGGCTGAAAGGGTGGGCCTGTAAACAGACCCCCGCCCCAATCCAGCGTGGAGAGTCACTGTCTATCAGCTGGGATTAGGAGGGACGCCGTTCAGTCTGGGGATCTCGGCTCCTTGCCTGCTTATCAAAGAGATGACCAGCCTTGGCGGTGGCCTGCCTCAACCTGAATAAGAATCTGGGGGAAGAAGACAGGATGGGGCCCCTTGACAGGGAGCTGGTGTGGGGGGGCGCGGCACGTAGACCACATCTGGCAGGGAAAATCAGGAGAGCCTTCATGGGGGAGCGGGGATTTAAGCGCCGTCTTGGGCTGACCTTAGAGATTCCAAGAGGAGGCCTGAGGATAAACTGAGGTTCTGAGAAGAGCAAGCACAGGGCACTGGAGGGGACTGGGGACGAGTTGTGCAGACCCCACAAGAGAAAAGAGATGGGAGGGAGGGTGGGACCCTGCCAGGCCTGGGCTTAACACCACAGAGGCCAGAAACCAGAGCTGCTTCTAAGCAGAGGTGCAGCGTTAGTCACTCGATCCTGTCCGACTCTCTGTGACCCTATGAACTGTAGCCCTCCAGGTTCCTTTGTCCCTGGAATTCTCCAGACAAGAATACTGGAGTGTGCTGCCATTTCCTTCTCTGGGGGAATCTTCCTGACCCAGAGATTGAACCTGGGTCTCCTGCATTGCAGGCAGGTTTTTTTTTTGTTTTGTTTTCCATCCGAGCCATAGGGGAAGCCCATTTCTAAGCAGAAGCATCCTGAAAAACAGCCCCCGGGGCCTCTGGAGGGGAAAACAGGGACAAGGGCGCCTGGGCCCCACCCAGCCCTTGTAAAGGCCCTGCCAGACTCTCACGTGGCCCCACACCCTGCTGCCACCTCTTAGGAGGCGGCAGAGCCCACATCCCCTCTCTTTCTCGTCCATGCTCTCTCCCTGTCGGTAATCTTGGCACAGAAACGGGCAAAGCAGCCGTCCCAAGAAAAGCAGCCCTTTCTCCCTGGCCTCTCACCTGCGCGGCCACCAGCCTGGCCCACCCTCCCGGCCAAGCTGACCTGGGGCCCCTGCCGGCCTTCCTGAGGACACGGGGTCCGGCCATCCTCACCGCTTACCGTTTGCTTGGGGGTGGAGGGACGGCACGTGACAGCCCCGCAGGTCTGGGGGGTACTTTAGCTCGAGAAGGTCAAGCCTCCTCAGCTGACACCAGGTGACCCTGAAATCTGGGAAGCGTGTGGACCTACCAGGCCGTCACCAGGACCTGAACCCCCAGCCTGATCTCAGCTGGTGTCTGGACCCCAGTGAGGGTGGGGCTATTTGGGACCCTGAACACAGCTGAGCAGGTGAGACTCCAGCCCACCCCCCAACCAAGGAGCCAGGCTGAAGCTCCCACTGCAGGGTAACAGGCAGGCAGGGGCCCCGGCTCCCAGGGATCTTCTGGGATTCTCTTCTGGGATCCCTTTGACAAGTCAGTTTGGTTCTCATGCTGGGGGTGGGGGCTGTGCTTAATTGCTCAGTTGTGTCTGAACCCCATGGACTGTAGCCCTCCAGGCTCCTCTGTCCATGGGATTCTCCAGGCAAGAACTGTAGTGGGTTGCCATGCCTTTCTCCAGGGGATGTTCCCGACCCAGGGATCAAACCTGCATCTCCTGTATCGCAGGCAGATTCTTTACCACCTGAGCCACCAGGGAGGCCTTCAAGCTCACCTTGGCCCGGAGCGGATACCAGCGGAAGGACTGTGATTCTCTGTCTTCGAAATCCCACGTGGCCAGAGGGACGATCACTTCTCCAAGAAACACCCTCCGGGTGAGCACGCCCAGGTGCCACACGGACACTTGCAGCTGTTGGCTGGCCAGCTGGGCCAGCTCCACCTGGTACTGTGGAGGCAGGCAGAGACAGTGAGCTTGGGCTCACAGCTCCCGGATGATTTTTCGTCTGTCTCCAACACTGCCCCTTGTTCCATATTCTATCTTTAAACTCTTAATTAATCTGGTTATTTTCTTCATGGCTACAAGCCCCACGAGTGCAGTCCAGACCATCAGTCCACCATGCAGCATTTGCGCCCTCTCAGAGCCAGGTGCTTCGGGGAGCAAAGCTTTCAGTCCCCCGGGTCTGCCCGCCTCGGGGCAGCTCTGCACGTTGGGCGGACTGGTGGCCCCTTCCTGACAAAACAGGACAACTCCCTTTGGCTGACTGAGGCCACAGTGCAAAGTAAGACCTACTTTCCATTCCCGGCAAGGCCCAGGAGGCTGGGCCGGCAGACCCTGGCTTGCTAGTCTCCACGGGGTACCAGTGTCACCGACCCCAGAGAACAAGGGTTAAGGTCACAGCCACTGTCGCTCAGATCGAGTGTCACTGTTCACCCTTCCCCAGCCCCCCACTGAGTGGTCTTCCAGGGGAGCACCCGCACCCCGTGGAGCACAGGAAGTCTCCCCAAGGCGTGCTGTGCCTAGAAAACCAAGGGTCGGCTTTCAGATCAACTTTGACATACACGTTCCTCAAAACTGGTGAAGCTCGGTATCATACTCCTGCCCCTTGCCCCAGGGATGTGGCCTCCAGGGAGCTGAATAAGGGGTCTGAAATCCTGGTTTCCGATATACTGTTCATGATTGCTTGGCTTCTTCATTGGCCCATCTTTTCCATCTTACGTATGATTTCTACGAAAGCCTAAAGCTGGGTCCATGTTGAGATGTTCTACATTTAGAATAAAGATCGGTTCTTCTCAATGTATCTGGGAAGCTTTATAGGATAACCAAGATACTCACAATACACTGGATAAAACATTCATTGTACACTGAGTTGAGATTCTGGGTGCCCTTTAACTAAGGTAGTGAAAACTTTAAAAATCAAAGTATATAATAGTTATCTAAACTATAGTCAATGCTCATCTTTGTCTCATTTCATAAAATATGAGATATTTGTCAGCCTCTGTTCAGTACAAAACACCTTAAACCTGTGACGAGTAATTTTATATGGAAGCTCACAATGTGTGAGGTAGCACAGAGCTTTTCAAAATTCTGTTACGTGAGCAAAGCCACATGAAGACCAGGGTCAGTGATTTGCTACTGGAGGAGTGTCCCAGACCAGTAGCACCTCAGGCCCTACCCACACTTACTGAATCACAAATGAAAAGAAAGTTGCTAAGTCGTGTGTCTGACTCTTGCGACCCCATGGACTGTAGCCTGCCAGACTCCTCTGTTCATGGGATTCTCCAGGCAAGAATACTGCAGTGGGTTGCCATTTCCTTCTACAATCTGCTTTTAAAAGCAATTCCTTGGGGAGTCCTTAGGAACGTAGATTTTGTGAAGGACTGATTGTCCATCCTGGGTCATGGATGTACTTTTAAGGACTCTCAAAGCTTCAGCTTCCCCATTGCTAAGTGAGGATGCCAACACACGGTTCAGAGGGTACATAAAGCACTTGGTCACAGCAGGGACACAGAAAACAATGGCTGTTTTCATGTCCCGAGTAGGACTCTTGCGCCAGCTCCCCAGATGGCCCCTGGCTGGGAGTTCCCAAATGCCTCTACTCGCCACAGAAGGCAGACAGAGTCCTCTCTTTTCTCGGGCTTGACGCACGGAATCCCTGGGCTGACTAGCCTTCAGTGGGCACATCTCTGTGCATCTGGACTGTCCTTCCAGCTCAAGACCTCCCACACCTGTCTGCTACCTACGCTCGCTAGACATCACCTGCAATTCTCCTCCCTGTATCCCAGTAGGAGGCGGTCCCTCCCTGGTCTCTGCCCTAAGCCAGTCACAATTCTTAGCGCCAAAGAAAATGAAAACCTGAACAATTCTTCCAGAAATTTTGTTTTTTAGTTGTTGTTGTTCCAACTCCTTGCAACCCCATGGACTGCAGCACGCCAGGCTTCCCTGTCCTTCACTATCTCCTGGAGTTTGGTCAAACTGAGGTCCATTGACTCAGTGATGCCATCCAACCATCTCATCCTCTGTCATCCCCTTCTCCTCCTGCCCTCAATCTTTCCCAGCGTCAGGGTCTTTTCCAATGAATCAGCTCTTCGCATCAAGTGGCCAAAGTATTAGAGCTTCATAAAAGAAGAAGAGACCTGGGTCTGCCAGATACTATGACAAAGAAGTACTTTCCCAAAGCTATCACCTCAGCAGTTTCATTTACAGGGCCCCTGGTTTGATGATACCTCTCTGAAAATCATAAAAATTCAACAGAACAGGCCAGTTTTAGAAACTGAAGTGAAGTAGCTCAGTCGTGTCTGACTCTTTGCGGCCCCAAGGACTGTAGCCTATTAGGCTCCTCCGTCCATGGGATTTCCAGGCAAAGGTACTGGGGTGGGGTACCATTTCCTTCTCCTTTAGAAACGGCGAGGCAGCCTATTTCCTTTTCACCATTGTCTCGCAAATCATTAATCCAAAGCCATGCACTGGTCCATCAGACTCAGCACTTTTTCTGTACAAAGGCTGAAATTTATTTTCTACCACTTGCCACTGATTGACAGAGCCCTGCCGGAATGTTTCAGTGTCTGCACTTACATTTAACTGACTCAAGAGTTTGGAGGAACCACTGGCTGGACTATGGCCCCAGAAGCCCAGCCCGGGATGGGGACACTCTGCCCAGGAGCATTTGCCCAGCAAGTACCTTCAAGGTCTCCTGAAAGGTCGGCTCCACCGTGTTCTTCTGGACACCGGTCTTGCGTTTTCCCTGGGACGATCTGTCAGGCAGCAGATAGGTCTTGACATACCTGGTGGCCAAATGCAGACAGCAAGGGGTGAGAGCCCAGCATGCGGGGCGGGCAAAGGGTTCAGGAGGAGAACTGCATGTCAGCGGTTTCTTAACGCCGCTTCCCGCTGCCTCTGGGGTTGACAGAAAGGGCTTAGCGGCCACCCCAATGACAGTGCTGGGTGCACAGCCCCCCGTTTACTCAGTCTCTGGCTATAATCCTCTGGAACGTTTCTGGGGGTGTGAAGCCCCCCGCTTCTCTCATGCCCCCGTTCTTGGATCTGGATCACTCGTCACGCTCCATCACTGGTGATGCCCCGGGAAGCGGGGGCTTCCTGGGGGCTCGGTGGGCGGCAGGTTTCTCATCCACCCGGATCCTGAGGCCTGTGCCAGCTTGTCCTCACTCCCCCTGCCTCTTCTCCCCAACCCGCAAGAAAAAAACGTGGAAATGGAAAGTGTATGCCGCACGCCGCGCTCTTCCAGCGGGGCCTTGGACACTGCGTCCTGACAGCTGAGGACTGGCCTCCCTGAGCCCCTCTCCTTGGGTCTGGAGGCCGCCCACCCCCTGGAGCCCCGTCCCAGGCTGACCCCTCCGCTCAGGTCCTGAGACTGTCCTTCCGGGCTCTTCCGGCAGTGGCACTGATGGCAGGGACACCACGCGCCCAGGTCCTGTCCTGAAGGGTTAGAAACCAGCTCTGCTGTCCCAAAGCCACAGAGAGCAGGAACCCTCCCCCGATCAGGGTCCCCGCTGGAACCCCAGCCTCAGGCCTCTGCCTCCATTTCAGTCACGCTTCTTATAGAGCAGGACTCAAGGCTCATCACCAATACCTCACTGTTGGCTGACTCAGATCATTGATCATTATGAGACCTCACACGTTGGAGAACAAGAGATACCAAATATATCTGTATAGCATAAATCATTACAATAAAAGACACACCCACGTTATCTAGTTAAGTCCTCTATTTCCTTTCTTATCATCGTCTGGATGTTCTGTTACTGAGACTGGAGTATTGATATGTCCAACTATTACTGAAGAACTATTGGTTAGCCAAAAAAGTTCATATACGTTTTTCTATAAGATCTTACCCAAAACAAATGTTCATTGGAAGAACGGATGCTGAAGCTGAAACTCCAATACTTTGGCCACCTGATGTGTAGAACTGACTCATTTGAAAAGGCCCTGATGCTGGGAAAGATTGAGGGCAGGAGGAGGAGGGGACGACAGAGGATAAGATGGTTGGATGGCATCACCGACTCAATGGACATGGGTTTGGGTGAACTCCGGGAGTTGGTGATGGACAGGGAGGCCTGGCGTGCTGCAGTTCACAGGGTCACAAAGAGTCGGACATGACTGAGCGACTGAACTGAACTGAACTATCCAATGTGAACTCAATATTTCTCTCTTCAATTCTGTCAATTTTTGCTTCTTATATCTTGCTGGTCTGTTATTAGATGTACAGACATTTAGGATCATTTCATCATCTTGTTGTACTGAACCTTTTATAAATATATAATGTCCTTTATCTCTTGTAATCTTTTTAGACTTAAAGCCTGTTTGTCTGATAATGGTACAGCCACCACTGCTCACTCTCGTTTACCGTCTGTACGGAATATCTTCCCTTTGTGTCTTTAGATCTCAAGTGAGTTTCTTGTAGATGGTATACAGTTACAATCTCTGTTTTCATCCGTTCTGCCAGTTTCTGCCTTTTCATTGGACAATCTAATTCATTTTTCTTTAAATTAACTACTAATCGTATTTGCATGTGTGTTCAGTCGTGTCCGACTCTTTGTGACCCTTTGGTCTGTAGCCCACCAGGCTCCTCTGTCCATGGGATTCTCCAGGCAAGAAGACTGGAGTGGGTTGCCATTTCCTCCTCCAGGGCATCTTCCCAACCCAGAGACCAAACCTGTGTCAACTGATAAGAAACATTAATCCTTACATCTGTCATTTGCTGGTTGTTTTGCCGTGCAGCTTTTGTGTCCTCCGTATTCATTTGTGCTTAGCTGATTTTCTGTGGTGAAACATTTAAATTCCTTTCTTGCTTGTTTTGTTTTTCTATAGCTATTTTCTTTGTAGTTACTAAGGGGATTGCATTTAACATCTTGAAGTTATAGCACTAATTGAATTCATGCCATGTTAACCTTAGCAACATAAGGACTCTGCTCCTTTTCAGCTCTATCCTAACCTCTTTCCCTTGCTGATGTTACAAAACTATGTCTGCACGTGTGTGCTCAAGGCTCTTCAGTCCTGACTCTTCACAACACTATGGACTGTAGCCCACCAGGCTCCTCTGTCCATGGGATTCTCCAGAGAAGAATACCAGAGTGGGTTGCCATTTCCTCAACCTGGGTTTCTTACGTCTCCTGCATTGGCAGGGAGGTTCTTTATCTCTAGTGCTGCCTGGGAAGCCCATGTGTCCCAAACTAGAAAGTACTAACTCTTTTAAATGCACTAGTCTCTTAAATTATGTCAAAGACCAAGTGTGGAGTGACAAGCCAAAACGACACCCATAATCTTTCAAAAAGTAGTACTGTCCTAAGTCATATGGGAAACAAAAGTGGAATTACCTCCCACTGTTCACCATTATGCTACCCTTTGTAACTGCCTGTCCACTTGCCATTATCGAGGTCTTTATTGTTTCATTTGTCTTGAGTTACTGTCCAGTGTCCTTTCATTTCACTTCCAGGGTCATCCTGAGAATTTCTTGCAGAGCAGGGCAGGGGGTAACGTGCTCGCCTAGCCTTTCTGTATCCTGAGCATTTCTTGCAGAGCAGGGCGGGGGGTGACGTGCTCCCCTAGCCTTTCTGTATCCTGAGCATTTCTTGCAGAGCAGGGCGGGGGGTAACGTGCTCCCCTAGCCTTTCTGTATCCTGAGCATTTCTTGCAGAGCAGGGCGGGGGGTAACGTGCTCCCCTAGCCTTTCTGTACCTGAGACCGTTGTGATTTCTCCCTCACTTTTGCAGAACGGTTTTGCTGCATGTTTCATTTCCTTTTAGCACCTTCTGTCTCTGTCTCTTCAGCACCTACTGCCTTCTGTCCTCTGAAGTGTCTGATAAGAAATCTGCTGATATTCTAACTAGGAATTCCCTAGTACTGACAATCCACCTCTTTCTTGCAGCTTTCAAGAGTCTGTCTTTCAAATGTCTGTTTATAATGTGTCTCAGCGTGGGTCTCTGAGTTCACCATCCCTGGAGTTCAGAGCGCTTCTCTGACATCTGTGCCTTGCCTCCCATTTGGGAAGTCTTCAGCCACCATCTCTTCAGGCTTCTCTCTGCTCCATGCTTTCTCTCTCCCCCTTCTGGAATGTATGTTACCCATGCTGCTTCACTTCATGGTGTCCCCAGGCCCTTTAGGTTCTGTTTGCTTTTCTTTAGTCTTTTTTCTTTCTGTTCCTCAGACTCAGGATCCCATCATCCTATCTTCAAGTTCACCCATTCTTTCTTTCACCTGCTCACACCTACCTCTGAATTCCTCTAGTGAAATTTTCACTTCAATTATTGTAGCTTTCACAGCTCCAGAATTGTTTTCTTTTTAGGTTTTCCATCTCTCTATTGATATTTCTATTTTGTTTATACATCATTTTTTTTTCCAATTTTCTCCACATCTTTCTTTAGTTCTTTGAGCATCCTTAAAACTGTTATTTTAAAATCTTTGTTGAGTAAATCCACCATAAGATCTCTTTCAGAGAAAGCTTCTGTTGTTTTATTCTTTCCCTTTGAATGAGCTATACTTTCCTGTTTCAGGGGGGTAGTTTTGGGACAATGATTATTCCAATTTTCCTGGAGCAGAAGGTACAGATAGGGGAATAATAGAAGTTAAGACTGGAAAGACAGGAGGGATTTCTGATGGAGAGCCAGAGTGCTTTAGCAATGCACCGAGGAGCTACTGAAGGTTTCAGAGCAGAGGAGAGTTTGATTGGACCAACAAACTACTCCTTTCCCCCAACTGTTAAGAATTGTGTGCTAAAAATGTTCCATGTTGGGAAAGGAAAAGACCAAAATGTGGGGCTTGCTTTAAACCATACACAGAAAATCAGTTCCAGCTCTAATATGAAAGTATCTAAGTTTGAAAAAACTCCAATAGAAGATAACAGAGAAGAATGTATTTAAAATGTTCAGGGGGAATTCTCCTACAAACTCGAAAGGCAGACATTCTAAAGGAAAAAAAGGATAAATTGGACATTATCAAATTCTCTACAAGAAAAGTTATGACAATGTTGGAAAACAAGTAACAGCTAGGAGAAGACATGTAAGATAGGTATAACCAATGGAGAGTTGCATCGAAAATGGATTTTAAAAAAGCCAACCCCCTGTAAATAAATGTTTAAATGACAATTTGATAGAAAATTGGACAAAAGATATGGATGGGGAGTTCACAGAAGAGGAGTGCACCTTAAGTGATGGGTGCATGTATGCAGTTGCTCATTTTTGTTATCAGGGAGACGCATGTTAAAGTAATGATATCAATTCATATCTACCAATTGGAAGAAAATTAACCTATTTATGGGTTGTGTGGATAGAATTTTATTTTTCCTACATGGAAAATCAAATTTCCCAGCACCATGTACTGAATTTCATCATCTACATATTGATTATTAATAGCCTCTTGATCATTTATGTTCTCACGTATCCTAAGATCTGTATCTGGACTTCTGATTCTGCTCTGTTGACCTTCTGTCTGTCCTTGCATCCATCACGCATTGTTTGAATTACTAAGCTTTATGAAGATAATTCTTAACACGGCTTTTTGTTTTTACTATTGCCTTGGTTTTTCTTGGACTTTCACTTTTCCATATAAATTTTAGAGTCAATAAATCTATTATCATATGCCAAAACTTAGACAAAGAAACTTACGGATTGCACTTTTTCTTCCTTTCCTCCCCAAAGGCAAGGTTCTTACAGGCTCTGATGCATATTTCTAAAGAATGAGTTCTGAGGCAGTAACGAATGGCAAATTCTATCTCTCCAGTGACATCAGCTTTGTCAAAATTGCCCATCTCTGTGCAAGTGCTGTTAATGCTGATTAAACTTCCCTGAAAGCAAGAACGACAGACATAACGAGTTACTTCACAGCTAATCAACGTGTCTTTTTGCAGTTCTGGTTTCAAGATATCAAATAAATCAAAATTCACACAGAGCACACATCCTGACTCACATTAAGTTAATAACATGCCATCTTGTACTTTGCACAATAACTTGCCACGTTTTCTGTTCTAAGGAGATGAGGACATGACTCTGAGTAAACTCTGGGAGACACTGAAGGACACAGAAGCCTGGAGGGCTACAGTTCACGGGCTTGCAAAGAGTCAGACATGTAGCAACTGAGCCACAAAAAGACCAACAAGGAGGTGAGGAATCTTCAGAAGGGCTGGTCTTGCCCAGATATGCTGTTTGCCTAGCCATAAGGTTACACAATCTCATTCCTGAATACAAACCACTTGGGAAGATGTGAACTACCTCCTGTGCAATTCTGCAAAGATAAATCTTCAAGGGCAGATAACATCCACTGTACGAATAGCCCTGTGAAGGGCAGCACAGTCTGGGGGCCAAGTGATTGGGAATTCGATAGAGGTTGAATCAATTGCTACTCATTCTATGGGGTCGCACAGAGTTGGACACGACTAAAGCGACTTAGCAGCAGCAGCAGCAACAGCCTGTGAAAGTCTAAATGGAAAAGTTAATACTGTTCTCATAGGGTGTGGTAAGAAGTAAATGGACTAGAGTATGTAAAATATAGTCAAGGCTATGGTCTTTCCAGTAGTCATGTATGGATGTGAGAGTCGGACCATAAAGAAGGCTGAGTGCTGAATAATTGATGCTTTTGAATTGTGAGGCTGGAGAAGACTCTTGAGAATCCATTGGATTGCAATGAGACCAAACCAGTCAACCCTAAAGAAAATCAACTCTGAATGTTCATTCATTGGAAGGACTGATGCTGAAACTGAAGCTCCAATACTTTGGCCACCTGATACGAAGAGTTGACTCACTGGAAAAGACCCTGATGCTGGGAAAGATTGAAGGCAAAGGGAGAAGAGAGTGACAGAGGATGAGGTGGTTGGATGACATCACTGACTCAATGGGTATGGGATTGAGCAAATTCTGGGAGTCACAGAAAGACAGGGAAGCCTGGCATGCTGCAAAGAGCCAGCATGGGGTTGCAAAGAGTTGGACACGACTTGGCGACTAAACAACAACAGTGTAAAGTATGTAAAAGCAATAGTAAGTTGTGTTTCAATTGCTGTGGGTCCCCAGAATGAAAAACAAAACCACCGTAAGTGAGGCTGCTCTAGGCGGAGATGAGAAGAATCAATAGCAGGGAAGGAACAAAATGCCTGATCGCTGTTCAATCTGCTTAAGTATTTGCCACCCTTTGCATGCTACCGTCTCAGGGCTGACTCTACAGACGGGGAATTCAACGTGATTGCCATTCTCCCAGCAGGTTCCTCAACGCTGTAAAACATCCTGGGGGAAAAAAAGAAAAAAAAAAAAAAAAAAAACAAGAAGAAAGCCTGAGTCTCTCTCACTAGAGAGCAATCAAAACAAAACCAAGAACTCCGAACCTGAACTAACTCATGCCAAGAACCCGACCAACTTCACCACACCCAGGTCCTGGCCCTGAAACATGTTATCTGCCTACACCCACACAACTGTTGGGATGGGAAATGTGTTTTAAACGTTACACACTCAGAAAGGCATGGAGTGGTCAGACCACACGAATGAGGGAGGCACAAGAGTGAAGATGGAAGATGAATGAGAGGGAGGCTTGGCCAGAGGTCTGAGCTGCTCCAGAGAAGATGAATGGAGGTGTTAAGAGCTCTGATAATTAACCTGGCACTCCTGGAGGGCCTCCGCCCTGGGCCACGTGAGACCAGATTGTACTACAGCGACTCTGCTGCCAAGAACAAGCTGTTGTTGTTGTTCAGTGGCTAAGTTGTGTCCAACTCTTTGCGACCTCATGGACTGCAGCACGCCAGGCTCCTCTGTCCTCCATTATCTCCCAGGGTTTGTTCAGACTCATGTCTTCTGAGTCAGTGATACTATCGAACCAATCTCATCCAATGAGTCGGCTCTTCCCATCAGGTGGCCGAAGAACTGGGGGCTTCAGCTTCAGTCCTTCCAATGAGTATTTAGGGTTGATTTCCTTTAGGATTGTAGAACAAGTAGAAAACTGAATTAAACAACAAACACGGCTCCAAGGCTACCAGGGCAGTCGGGAGGCCAGGGCCCTGACGCTGAAGAGAAGCACAGTGAGGTGAGCCTGCGGTCCTGGCTGTGTTTCTCCTGAAGGCACCTGTCCGTCAGTGGGCACCCAGGCAGGAAGACTGAGAGGCTCTGGCGCCGGGCACAGTGAGCAGCCCACGTGTCCAGAACTTGAGGCGAAAAGGGAACCGTGTGGGGGCGAGAGTGACGCTCGATGCCGCTTTTCCCTCAGGGTCGTGACGCTGAGAGGCTGAGCAGCTTGGGAATGCCTTCCGAAGTTCCACCTTGTTAGAAAGAAGAAACTGGAGTCCAGGTTCCCCACACAGGAGGAGGGGCTTGGTAACTGTCCAGACATGCAGCTGGGACACTCAGGGGCTTTCCTCCTGGGAGTCCGAGGCCCCTGGAGTAGACCAGTCCTCCCAGGGGCTGAAACCCAACCCTGAGTGAGTGCAGCACCAGATGGGCCAAGACTGCTGGCCTGCACCCTGGGGCAAAAGCAGGTCTCCCTGCAGATCACGTCCCTCTCTCCCAGGTGACTGGAACCTGGGGACAGGGTGTTTCTGCCTCCATCTCGTCTCTATCGCCCATTCAGTGCCTGGCTCATCATAAATCCTCCGTAAGCATTTATGAGGTGAATAAAGAAAGCACGTGAAGTATTTTGATTTAAAAAGTTCTCTCCAGGACTTGCCCTGGTGGTCCAGTGATTAAGGATTCACCTTACGATGCAGGGGACGTGGGTTCGATCCCTGGTCAGGGAACTAAACCCTTCCTCCCCCATGCTGCAGGGCAGCTAAACCTGCGAGCCTCACACCCCAGTTAGAGAGCCCGTGTGCCGCAACTAAGACCCGGTAGAGCCAGATAAATAAATGCTTTTTAATTCTTGGGGAAAATAAGAAGTTCTGTCTGCAAATACTGCAGTGTGATGGTTGTGCACCTTGCCCTGAAGAAGCAGTAGACATGAGTGAGAGGACTTGGCTGGGAGTCCTGACCTTGGGTGACTTTACTTATATCCCTCAGCAGCAGATTCCAGAGTGAAAGGATTTAAAAATACAACTACCTGGGGACTTCCCTGGTGGTCCAGAGGTTAAGACTCTGTATGCTGCCAATGAAAGGGGTTCAGGTTCAATCCCTGGTCTGGGAACAGAGTCCCACGTGTCATACAGCTTGACCAAAAGATTAAACGAAACGAAACAAAACCCTACATGCAGGCACATCATAATAAAATTGCTGAAAATCCAGGACAAGGAGAGAAATCTTAAAAGGAAAGGAAAAGAAGCTATGCTACCTTCCATGGAAGAAATAAAAAGGGCAGGAGAGGGTGGAGTCCAAGCCCTGCTGGGGAAACGGGCACCTTCTGTCTGGGCAGGAAGGGGAGTTGGGTGGGTACAACCCGAACAGGTTAACTTTGGTGTCAGGAGGATTCGAGAATTCCAGGCTAATTTTTTTTTTTTTTTTTTGAGAAGTGGGAAGGGAGGATTACTTGTTAAGAATGAGGAGAAAGAGTGGGAAGCACTTCTGAGCGAAGTGAAAGTCGCTCAGTCGTGTTTGACTCTTTGCTACCCCATGGACTGACTACACAGTCCATGAAATTCTCCAGGCCAGAATACTGGAGTGGGTAGCCTTTCCCTTCGCCAGGGGATCTTCCCAACCCAGGGATCAAACCCAGTTCCCCTGCGTTGCAGGTGGATTCTTTACCAGCTGAGCCACCAGGGAAGCCCATTGAAGAAGGTGTGACATGCTTGCTGTGAGAGCTGGAGACTGAGTCTCCCAGAGAAACGCGTCAGCGTGGCTGGTCCCGTGGGCGTATTTGGAGCTGGTGACATGGCAGGGCAGACCTGATCCCTCACACTCACACTGGGCTTCAGGCCTGCCCTACTATGTGCACAGCTGTTCAGGGGCAGGTATGCGTATGCAGCACAGCTGACTCAGCCAGCCTGGTGTCCAGAATTATAAAGCAGCCAGGAAAGCAACACTCATCCTTCATTGTGTAAGATAAGCAGAGGTCAAAGAAGGTTGAGACCCACCCAAAAATTACAGGGCAAACCAGAAGTAGCAGCTGGAAGTGGGCCCGGGGTTCTTCATTCCTTGGGCGGTTGGCTAATGGCAGTGTCTCTGAGTAACCCAACGGCGGATCTGCTTGGCGGGGGAAAGTGCAGCCGCAGATAATGGAAGGCCAGCAGGGCGCGTCCTTTGGTCTTCTGCATTCTTTCACCGATAACTCAGGACTTCACCACCGGGAGGGTTTTCTCTGCTTCTGTTTTCCCTGTAGACAGACCAGGATCTCCGAGCAAGTTGAGCCTCTGAGCAGTAAACAGGGTTGACTGAGAGGTCCTGGCCTAGAAGAGCATCTAAGAACCCAGCCTGACATTTATTAGAGCCCAGGGCTCTGTCTGATTGGGAAAAGAAAAGTCTCAGCAAAAAGCAAAGGAGAATTCATTAAAGCGGGCAGGGAGCGTGTGGCGACTTTCTCTGAAGGTCAGGCGTTATCTGCTGTAACCGCAAGCAAGGCCTCCTGATGCCCTTTGATTTTCACAAAGGTAGAAATCAAGGAAAGTCAACTGAAACCACAGCTATGTTAAAACAAATAAATAGATAAATCTTGATTTCCCCAAGAGCACGGGGAGAGCATTACCGCAGGGAAGTCAGACGGCAGCGGTGGAGCCAGACAGACGTCTCCCTGGGCCCTGACACTTAGAGGCTGTGTGATCTTGAGCACTTTTCTCATCCTCCACAGCCTCGGCTTCCTGATTTATAGAGTGGGGATCTGTTTCATAGGATTGGTGTGAGGCTCAATGGCTATTTTGTGTAAAAAACTGAGTACCGTGCCTACGCTTTAGTGAATTTATTCAGCTTTTGAAACCAAATGATGTAGTCACTCTTTGTAAGCTGAGTGGATCATTTCCTTTTTTTTTCTTCTTTCCTTCTCTTTTCTTTTTCTTTTTACTCTGAAATATATTGAAAAGTCCCTATAATAGGTAGGAATAATTAATTATTAAACATCTACATACTCACCACTCAATGTAAGAAAGATTAAACCGGGGTTATGGAAATGCTCCATGGCCCCTTCCTTATCTGACTCCCTCTATTCCTGCTCCCAGGTCAAGGGTGTTTCAAGTTTTTCTGTTTATCATCTTTGGTTTTCTGTCTGGTTTTATTACATGTGTATATATCCCCTCCAAACAATGTATCGATTCATTTTGGCTGATCTTGGAATTTATATAATTAAAATCATACTGTGTACATATTCTCCAGTAGTGTACTTTCTTGATATCAAGCTTTAAAAATTCATCTATACAGTTAGGTGTAGCTTTAGTTCATTCACTGTCACTCCCGGGGTCCACTGGATGAATAGGCTATAATATATTTATTTTTATGTTTTTCTTTTTACATGCAAGAGCATCTGTATAGATACTTAAGTTATTCAACAACATTTTAATTAAAAGATGTTTGCTCCTTGGAAGAAAAGCTATGACCAACCTAGACAGCATATTAAAAAGCAGAGACATCACTTTGTCAACAAAGGTCCATCTAGTCAAAGCTATGGTTTTTCCAGTAGTCATTTATGGATGTGAGTGTTGGATCATAAAGAAGGCTGAGCACCGAAGAATTGATGTTTTCGAACTGTGGTGCTGGAGAAGACTCTTGAGAGTCCCTTGGACTGCAAGGAGATCAAACCAGTCCATGCTAAAGGAAATCAGCCCTGAATAGTCATTGGAAGGACTGAAGCTGAAGCTCCAATACTTTGGCCACCTGATGCGAAGAGCTGACTCATTGGAAAAGCCCCTGATGCTGGGAAAGATTGAAGGCAGGAGGAGAAGGGGACGACAGAGGATGAGATGGTTGGATGGCCTCACCGACTCAATGGACATGAGTTTGAGCAAATTCTGGGAACTAGTGAAGGCCAGGGAAGCCTGGCGTGCTGCAGTTCATGGGATTGCCAAGAGTCGGACACGACTGAGCGACTGAACAACAACAACAGCAGAGGTTAATGTGGGTGTATAGCTAAGTACTCTTTTTTAAAAAGTCAGTGCAACCAGAGAAGTTCAGAAATACTAAAGGAAAATGGAAGTTTCCAAAACCCCAGCGAGCACAGTGAGATGGGTGGGGTGAACGCTCTGAGACAGTTCCCACTTAGAAGTGACCCCAAATGCCATGATAAGGCTCCAGGTCTCAGACTGACATTTAAGAGAAACATCTAGGGAGCTGGAGCTTTACTTCAGCGACTGCAAGTCGCTCCAGCAGCCGCACTCCCACCCCTCCAGGTGCAGGGGGCCCAGATGCGCGTTCCTGGCACGTGGTCGCTCCCCCAGACATAGCAACCTCAGCTCCAGGGCAAACGTCAGCTGGCTGAAAACACTGACAGAAACTCATGGATTTTTTTCCAAAACAGAAGTGAAGGCGAAATCGAAAATCAGAGGGAACCTTGGATATAATTTTTTTTCCCCAGGGAATTGCTAAAAATGTAACTGCACGTTTCTTCACACTACCAACGCTACGTTTCTGAGAACTAGAGGAGTTTTTCTGTTTTTCTGTTTTTTTTTTTTTTTTTTTTAAAGAACTTGGATTTTTCTTCTCACAAACATTACATGTTTATGGAGAACATTCAGAAAACACAGAAAAGGCCAAGAAAATTTAAGAAGAAAGCAGAAGCCAACTATTCTCAACCTTTCGATACAATCCAGGGTCTATAGTATATTCATTTTGCTTTTCTAATTCTGTGCTACTGTAATACCATTTTGTAACTTAATATTTTTGTTTATCGATATCTATGTTCGCTATTCTTTTCAATATCCTCCAACCACATGACTTTTAATAGTTGCAAAGTATCCCTCTGAATAAATGTACCATAATTTATTTAACCACTGCCTTATTTTAGACATTTTGGCTAATTCCAAATTTTCAAACTTAAAAAAAGTTATGAAGATAAACAATGCTGCCCTCAACATCCACATATACATGCTTTTTGGCAAAGTTCATGACGATTTCTAAAGAATAGTTCCTGTAACTAAAATCGCTGAGTGAAAGACAGCATGCCTGTTGAAGCTGGTTGCCCTCCCCGTAGTTCAACCAGCAGTTTATAGAACACCTGCCTTGCCACACGCTCACCAACACTGAGCTGTGTCACTTCTTAAATTTGCTAAAATGGTCCCCAAACTGCACTTGTTCTAATTTTGCACTGATTTAACTGCTCAGGAAGTTGAGTGCTTCCTCTCTTTATTGTCCGTTTGAGTTCTTACTTTTGTAATAAGCAGAGATTTAATAAGCTTTTTCTAGCCCCAACTTCCTGTTTCTCAGAAAGGGAGGCGACATTTCTTCAGGCAAGAAACAAAACTGTTCCTGGCTTTGTGGGAGTTTAGTTTCCTCAAACACACACTGCTTC
Source organism: Bos indicus (assembly GCF_029378745.1). NCBI lineage: Eukaryota > Metazoa > Chordata > Mammalia > Artiodactyla > Bovidae > Bos > Bos indicus. Next base: position 95,612,777 of record NC_091768.1, on the reverse strand, counting down.
AGTCTAAGGGGAACAGGTTAGGATTGAATGTCTAATAATTCAACCTCGTGATGATAAATGTTGAGGGCACAAATCAGAGTAGATTTTAGAAGAAAGGGCAAAGAGAGCATCAGGTTGAATTTGCACCGTAATTCAGAGGTACTTTCCCAAGAAACAGTCTTAGTGCAAAACATACACTCACCACATCCTGTTACCCCAGCATCCTCCCCTCCCCTACAACGACTCTGAAAAGTCTTCGGGGTGTGGACCGGCTCCAAGTGAGCAAAGCTGAACTGGGGGTGGCGGTCAGTTTAGGAGGCCAACAATTCCTCTGGGGTAAGACAGAAGGCCTGGACTTTTGACTCCCCATCAGAATTCTGCAGTGACCATACAGCCTTAGCAAACGGCATACCCTCCGAGAGCCTCAGTTTTCCCATTTGTGAAATGGGACAACAGCATCCTGAGGACAAGACTGTGGTGAGAATGACCTGGAGGCGGAGTTCCCAGCTCTGCATTTAGCGCACAGTGGGCTTTCAAGAATAGCTCCGATAAGAATGCATCCAACCATCTCACAAATGTTTACTGAGTGCCATTAAGTGTCACGCACTGCTCTGGGGCCCCTGGGAATGACAATCGACAATAAACCGCAAGTAAAGCCAATTACGCAGGGGCAGAAGGCGATAAGCATGTGGATAAACAGAGAGCAGGTGAGCCAGGGAGGCAGAGCAGGGCAGAGGCCAGAGCTCCTAAGAAAGTGACCTTGGAGCCAAGACGGGAAGGGAGTGAGAGAGCCTGGAGCCTGGGAGAGGGAACAGCCCAAGGAACTGGGAAGCAGGCTGAGTCCGGCTGTTCAGGACCAGCGCCCCGGCGAGGACTGAGCGAGGGGGCAGGTGCGGGGCGGTGGGCAGCTCGCGGACAGCCCCGCATACTGCTGTGGGGCGGATTCGAGTCGTGTGTCTACCTCTGTGTTGGTTTCCGGGCCTTGGAGGAGCTTAAGAGTCAAGTAGAGAGGACCCTGGACGAGTTTGAAAAACTCTTAGGAGGGTTTGGCCCCGTCCTCCTGGATCAGCCTTATCAAGGTTCAAGCTGGGGGACTTCCCTGGTGGTCCAAAGGTTGGGAGTCTGCCTTCCAGTGCGGGGGACGCGGGCTCCATCCCTGGTTAGGAAGTTGGTTTCCCACAAGCCACATGCCACAGCTATAAGAGCCCACGCTGCACCAAAAGATCCCGCATGCCGCAGCTGGGACCTGATGCAGTCATAAATAAATACTAGTTAATAATAACAACAACAAAAAAAACCTCAAGCTGGCTGGAGTCCGCACGTTAGCTGGGGTGGAGGCAAATTCTCCATGGGTCTTGGAAAAGCTCCCAGAGGCCGCTCCTCTGCCTCCCCTGTCCGTACCCACCACGGGGTTCAGCCCCAGGAGAGAATGTTCTGGAGATGCCCTTGCTTAAGCTCCCCCTCAGGGAAGTGTTCATTCAGAGCTTTCACCTTTCCAAACTCTTCTCCGGTATAAACAACACCCATACCCCAACGAAGCAACCTGAGAGGCTCTGGCAGGACCATCCCTGATGCTCAGGGCGTCCAAGTGGGCGAGGGCCACTCCGTCTGGCTCCGCTAGGACTGCTGCTGTGTGACCCAGGGCAGGAGGTGACCCAGGGCAGGAGTTGGGAGGGTCCCCCAATAGGGGTTGCGAGAACTGAACGCAGTTCTTTAGCACATCCCTGGACTGCTAAAGAATCCTTAACAAACAATGTATTTCACTTGGATTTGAAGTTGACAGGGCTCAATTTGCGTGTCTATGTGTGCATGAATCTCCTGGTACGTGCTGCTCAGTCATGTCTGACTCTTTCTGACCCCATGGACTGTAGCCCACCAGGCTCCTCTGTCCATGGGAACTCTCCAGGCAAGAACACTAGAGCAGGTTGCCAATTCCTCCTCCAGAGCATCTTCATGACCCAGGGATGGAACCTGCCTCTCCTGCATTGCAGGTGGATTCTTCATCACTGAGCCATGCGGGAAGCCTGAATTTGCTGGGGCTCTTTCTAAATTACAGATTCAGACTCCAGTAGGTTTGAGGGAAGGCTAGAGATTCTGATCTTTGAGAAGCTCCCAGGTAACCCCACACTTCGAGCAGCGAGGGTGTAGAGCAATGGTTTTGATGGACGCGGGACCACCTACAGGAGCCAGTGGTTGGAGCCAAAGGGTGGGTTGGGAACTGCCAGCATTTTGTGGACTGAATCAAGGATGTTGGCGCTTCTTCAAGGTCTAGCCTGCTTCTGCTGTGACTTCTGAATATTCTGCTGGACATTCATGGGGATGGGGTAAGTTTATCATTTTCTGACGTAGACACTATTTTTCATAAAAATACAACCACCCGAAGGCTAAAGTACCACAGTGGTTAGAATACTAGCGCTGGAACATGCTCCTTCCACTAAAGAAGCTGGAAGGTGAACCAAGATGCTGATTTCTAGAAGCGGAGTTCTTAACCACTGTATTACACCACAGAAGGTAAGCATCCATTTGATTACCAAAGCAATCCAGTGAAATAAGAACAACAATTCTGATACCATCTCCTTGATGAGGACTCTGAAGCTGAGGGAGTTTTTGTGATTGTTTATTTTTTTTTTAATTAATTTATTTTTTATTGGAAGGACTGATGCTGAAGCTGAAGCTTCAATACTTTGGCCACCTGATGTGAAGAACTGACTCCTTGGAAAAGACCCTGATGCTGGGAAAGATTGAAGGCAGGAGGAGAAGGGGATGACAGAAGATGAGATAATTGGATGGCATCACCAATTCGATGGACACGAGTTTGAGCAAGCTCTGGGACTTGGTGATGGACAGGGAAGCCTGGCATGCTGCAGTCCATGGGGTCACAAAAAGCAGTCCATGGGGTTGCAAAGAGTCGGACACGACTGAGCGGCTAAACTGAACTGATTTTTTATTGGAGGACAATTGCTTTACAACCTTTTGTTGGTTTCTGCCATATAATCAACATGAATCAGCCTTAGGCACAGGTATGTCCCCTCCCTCTTGAGTGATTGTCTGAGGTCACTGAATACATTAAAGAGCTTTAACTGAAGCCTCAGCACCCCTCACCCAAGGCTCCTTCTTACGTATCTAATACATATCACGGGTTTAGACACAGAGTCAACATTCATGCAATGTTTAGAATAGCAAGTGAACGAATAAAAAGGCCTGCCTATGAAAAGACTCTACGTTTAAAACATTACAAGGCAATCTCAAAAAAGAGCAAAGTTGGAGGACTTAAACCACCCAACTTCCTACAAAGCTACAGTGATCACGTCAGTCCGGCCTTGGCACAAAGACAAACAGGTCAGTGGAGCAGAACAGAGAACCTAGGAGAAGGTCCGCAGTGACACGGTCCTTTGCCTTTCAACAAAGACACCAAAGTCAATGGAAAAATCAGAGTCCTTTTTCTAACAAAGGGCACTGGAATAAACTGTATTTGTATGTTGGAAAAAACGAACGTCGACCTGCACCTTTCACCATTCACAAAAATTAATGAGCTGGAGCAGGGACCACACATAAAAGCTATGCTTTTGTAAAAGCTTCTAGAACAAGACATGGCAGAACATCTTCATGACCTGTGGGCAGGTAAGACAGAAAGGACTTCCCTGGTGGTAGAGAGGTAAGAATCCACCTGCCAATGCACGGAACACAGGTTCGATCTGGGAAGATCCCACGTGGGCACACATCTAAGCCCCTGCACTGCAATCCTGGAAGCCCGCATGCCCAAGTCCACGCTCCAAGGCCACAAGTGGAAGCCCCTGCACCGCAACGGAGAGTAGCCTTCGCTCTCTGCAACCAGCAACGAAGCAACCGAGACCCCACACAACCAAAAATAAAAAGCAACTAATTAAAACAGACAGAGAAGCAACCATGCGAGAAAAACCTGATGAATCAGACGTCATCAAAACTAAACACGTCTCACCCTAAGACACCGTGACTTACTATGAATTACTCTCTGCCTGTATGACTATGCTCACGATAAGATGTAAAAGAGAAAACCACCAAAGATTAGCCAGGTTTTTTTTTGTCTTCCCCCAGCTGTCAATCTACGTAAAATGTCACCTCAGCACTTCACTGTGCTCCAGTTCATCCCACAAGACAACACATCGCTTGTACCCTTGCCGACCAATCCAGTTTGACATAATGACAACCACACAGCACGGGTCAAGGATTATTAGATGAGACTCACCTGTCTCAAGCCTCCTGAGAACGAAGTGTTGAGCACTGGACTGGATGAGATGTCTTCTTGCTTCAAAACCGGGCTCGTGGGGCGTCTGGGACTCTCTGGACCGAGAGGTTTCAGAATATCTGGTGTGCCAGCCTGAAAAAACACACACAAAATTAACAGGATAGTCGGCATCCCAGTTTGGTTTTGTTCAAATGTGATGACTTCAATGAGCATGGCCTGCATGTCGCTAATATGTAAACTTCCAGGTGCTGAATAAAAGGGCACGCTTCCATGTGGATAAACAAACACACACACACACACACACACTCGGGGTCCCAAGGCAGACATCACTGAGCTTTGAGACATTCACGAACAGTGACGGGTGGATTACTTAAGGACGTGAGTGAGTGAGTGCAAGTCGCTCAGTCGTGTCTGACTCTTTGCAACCCCATGGACGGTAGCCACCAGGCTCCTGGCAAGAATACTGGAATGGGTTGCTGTTCCCTTCTCCAGGGGATCTTCCCCACCCAGAGATCAAACCCAGGTCTCCCCCATTGCAGGCAGATTCTTTACCATCTGAGCCACCAGGAAAGTACTTAAGGATTAGTACAAGTCTTAAAGAAACTGAAGTCCATATTTGACCTTCACAATGACACAGGCATTTAACCACATGAAATAGAGTATTCAGCCTGTGAGGCAGAATTTCATCTCTGATATGCTCATTAAAAAAGGGAAAAAAATCAAAATATGTCTCTAAATTAAACAAAAATATTTTATAGTTGGGATTTCTATAATGTGTACAGCTTGTGCTTTCAAATATGGTAGCCACTAGTCACAGGGGGCTATTTAAGTTCCAATCAATTAGAATCAAATCAGTTCAGCTTCTTGTTCGCACTAGACACATTTCCAGTGCTCAGTAACCACATGAGGCAGTGGCTAGAAAGCTCTGTCTGCAGGGGTCCCCAGCCCCCAGGAGCTAATGCCTGATGATCTGAGGTGGAGCTGACGTGATAATGATAAAGAGCATAGTGAACGTAACGTGCCTGAATCATCCTGAAACCATTCCCGACCCCCAATCCCCACCCTGATCTGCAGAAAAACTTCTTCCATGAAGTCCGTCCCTGGGGCCGAAAAGGCTGGGGACCACTGTATCGGACGGCAATGGTACAGAACAAGGAGGGGGGAACCTCTTCCTGGTTGAAAAGACAAATTTTCCAAATTGAGACTTTAGACTGTGACACTGGGTTGGAAGTTCAACTTGGAAATATAAACAGCTGCCCTACGGTCATAATTTTCAGGAATGAAAAGCTAAGACTAGTATGGAAGAGATGAAAGACGTGACTGCCTCTGTAACATTTGTTCTTGCTCTCACTTCCCAGAACTCAACTCAATTCCATGACATTTGTTAAAGCAACACTGTGTTCAATGCACCACTCTAAGTCCTGGGGGCAAGAGGAGGAGGGAAAGGCCGAGAAGATGCTTTGTCTGCTCTCCAAGGACTTACTGTGTGCGTGTGTGGTCAGTCACGTCCAACTCTGTGACCCCATGGACTGTAGCTTGCCAGGTTCCTCTGTCCACGGCATTTCCCAGCAAGAAGACTGGAATGGGTTGCCATTCCTTGCTCCAAGGGATCTTTCCGAGCCAGGGATCAAACCCAAGTCTCCTGCATCTCTTGCACTGGCAGGTGGTTTCTTCACTGCTAAGCCACCTGGGAAGCCCCCAGGGCTCACTAGCTCGTCAGAGATACAAACCATTAAAATGGAGGCACGAGCCAAGTGAGTGGGATGAGAGGGAGGGCAAGTGCAGGAGGGGCCCCTGGGGTGGTCTTCAGTGGGAGTGTGACCTGAGTGGGTACTGAGGCTGGCTGAGGAGAGACCCAAAGTTAGGGTATCCCAGGATGAGGGGCTATCACGATGCTCAGGTGTGAAGCACGTCCCTGGACTAGCTAGAGGCCAAACCGCAGGGACCAAAGAGGCCAGGCAGAACCCTGGCCATGAGATCACGCACGCCCAGTGATGTGTGAGGTCCTCCAGAGAATAGGCGGCTCGGGGGCACCAAAGGGTGGGCACAGGGCAGGAGACAGAGGGTGGAGGAACCGGACACCCAAGGGGAGGATTTCAGAAATGAAGGTGTTCAAAAAGGAGACTAGAAGGCTCACCTGGAACTAAAGAAATGCAGATTTTAAAAAATTGTCTATCAGCTTCCCGTATGGCTCAGTGGGTTAAGAATCTGCCTGCAATGCAGGAGATACAGGAAATGCAGGTTCAATCCCTGGGTCGGGAAGATCCCTTGGCAAAGGAAATGGCAACCCACTCCAGAATTCTTGCCTGGAAAATCCCATGGACAGAGGAGCCTGGCAGCCTACAGTCCATGGGGATGCAAAGAGTTGGACACGACTGAGCTACTAACACGCTAAATTAGCAATTATTCACTTTCCACTTTCATGCATTGGAGAAGGAAATGGCAACCCACTCCAGTGTTCTTGCCTGGAGAATCCCATGGACGGAGAAGCCTGGTAGGCTGCAGTCTATGGGGTCGCACAGAGTCGGACACGACTGAAGCGACGCAGCAACAACAGCAACAAAAATAACAAGCATAAAGTTTAGTGTGTGCAGGAGTGCTAGGAAACAGCTATGCTGCTCCCAGGGTTTATGAAGACTGAGTTAACCCCAGAGGAGGGCAGTTCGGCAGCAGAAATTCACTTCTTGATGAACCCTGGCCCAGATATCTCCCGGAGAATTTCTGCAGCTCCAACTTAAAGGATAGAGACATAACTTAGAAGCAATCCTGAACTAATTTCCCAGGGATTTCTCATCCTGGCATCATTTTAAGACAACGATTTCCTAGTTCTGTGTCTCAGCGTCACCCCCGGCAGAAGGCCGCTGGCGTCCCCCACTTACAAAGGGCACCCACCGTGTTGCCTCCTTACTGCTGGCGAGAGGCTCCTACACGTTCCTATAGAAGTGTGAGTGGAACTGTCGTGAGCTCACCAGCTAAAGCGTAATTGCAGCCTGACAGACATCCTATTTAAAGATGTGCTCTTTATATGCTGACCCAGTAATTATTTAGCACTTATAGATCATGCCATAATTACTGAGCACTTTTATAAACATTTGGCTAAATTTCTCTTTAAAATTGCCGCAACCTCAAGCAATGTGGGGAGAGAGAAAGTCCTAAGCGTGTCCTGCCAAGAGTGTGGCAGTGAAGTGGGCACCCCGGGGACAAAGGATCCACCCGCTGGGGGCTCTCTGGACACACCCCTCCACCCCATTCTCCTGGCTTCTACCCCTGGGCACCGCCGGCCCTTCAGACCACCTTGCAGTCAGCCGGCAGTTCCCCCCCCCACGGCACGAGCAGCCAGGGAGGGTGATGTCACATTGCATCACTTCAGAAGGTCAGGAGTGAAGCCTACGGATACTTGCGATGCCCCAGCACCTGGCACGTGACATCAGAAGCAGGAACCATGCAGGTCTGCAAACCTTGCTGTGTCTCCTGGCAGGAATCACAGGAATGCTCTTGGGGGTAGCCTCCGACTGGCCCTGCCACTCTGACCACGCTACCCGCCCGGGCCATCCCTTGGCACCCGAGTCCCTCATCTTTAATGGGACAGTAACAGCCCAGGCTTCACAGGGTTGTTTAAGGATTTAAAAAGTTCATTTGTCCTCCTTAGGTGGAGCATATGTTGAAGAGGTTAAGAATGTATAAGTTAAGAGTCAGACGAACCTGGGGTGTATTCCTGGTTCCACTTTTCATGAGCCATGGCTATGAGACAAGGTGGTTAACCTTGCACTAAAATTCAGGTTCTAGATTTCTATCATAGGAGCAGCAATATCTTTCTCAGGAATTTTGCAATGAAATGTGATCAAGTATTGGGTTGGCCAAAAACTTCATTCGGATTTGTCCATAAGACCTTACGGAAAAATCCAAATGAACTTTTTGACCAACCTGATAAATAACATATGCTCCATCTGCCCAGAACCCAGTGTCACCTAAGCGCACACTGACCCTCTCTTCCACCTCAATTCAGGAACGAGTTTGGACGGTGTTCATGTGGGCGCTGGAGAGCCGAAAGGAACACACGCTTGTTTGCACTTCAGAGTCTCAAAGACCTTCCAAATACATGTCACACACTCTCCATGGCTTGCCCTTACAGCGAGGCGGCAGACTGCCTGCCTGGTCCCGAGTTCCTCAGAAACACACCTGAGATCCTGCATTTCACGTCCACAGCCACATCTATTGACTTCAAACCTGCATTTCAACAAGACCCCCAAGTGACTTGCATACACGTTAAAGTGGAGAATCAGCATTCAGCCTCCAAACCAAGACTGACTCCAGGCCCCCATTTCTGGTTCTGTTGCCAGGGGTCTGTGACAATCTCCCTAAGCTTCCATAGATGTAAACAGGGTCAAATGAATACCCACTCAGGGTGGTATGAGGATAAAAGGCAAAGCTTTTAGCAAGAGCCCAGCACAGAGTAACACGCATGAGCAATCTAGATTTGTATTTAGACAACAGAGACTTTAAACTGCTGCCTAAGTTATCTTGGGGGATCTTTGCAGGAACACTGTGCTGCTCTGGGAGGAACAGGCAATATCACCTTCATTCCCTGGGGGGATGAGGGGGGCTGCTTTTGGATGCTCAGGAGGTCACGTGATGACCTGGTGAATGGAGGCAGAATGCAGCATCTTAAGAGTGCGTGGAAGTCCCAGCAGGAAGGTGAGGTTACCATCACCCCTTTGCCTACAGAACAGTGTGTCTGGGGACACCCTCAACGGAGCCCGGTATTGCAGAGAAGGGCACCTGTCTTGTCAAGCCAACCGGAGTTGTCACACCTGCAAACAGCCAGGTGGTGGTGCCTGCCACGGCCAGGTCACCTTGACCAGACCGGAACCCAGGTTTCCTGACCCTAACATCCACTTTCCCTCACACTCCAGCGCATCTTCTTCTGGCTTGGTTAATCCTGGTGGGAAGAGTAATTCTTTCCCTACAGGCCTTTGTCAGGTGGTATCTCTTCCAGTGGAGGTACCTGCAGAGTCCCCTCACGACCACACCTGGACGTGCAGCGTTTATGATTTCAACAGTTTCAGAGATCAGGACAGATTTTAACCAGAGGTGGTTGGAAGCAGGACGTGCCAGCCTCTGGCCTGAGCGAGTGTTTCCGCAGGCTAGGAATAAGTGGGCACACGGCAAGACTGAAGCTGAGCCTTCATGCTTGGCGTGGCCTGGAAGCCTTAGGGGGCTGTGGGGGTCACGTGGAAGCCTTTCCCTGTTCTGAACCATGTTCCAAAATCAATACATCTGAATTTTAACCTTCATTTGGCCAGTACCCCCACCCCACCCAATGGAGGGGTTTATAAGTGTTTTTTAGACTGCTTGATGTCTAGCTTTGAAATAAAAGGACAGAGAACTCTATAGAGAAGACGGGCAGGCATTGGGGTGGCCAGGGATACCCTGGTGGTCACGTTGATCGCGGTGTCAGACTGGCTCCTCCTCTCCGGCCGGCCCTCACGCTGCCTGGGGACCATCTCCGGGTGCTGCTTGTCAGAGGTCATGTCATTCTGGGACTTGGAGAGTTCTAGAAAAGAAATACAAGGAAGACAGGTGGGAGCATACAGCTTTGCTGAGAACTTTCTCCAGGATTTCCGCACCCCGAGCTCTGGGGCCCAGAGGAGAGTCCCTGACATCCCACTGGACGTGGGACCCCAGCACGGGACAGGGGGGCTGGTTCCTGAATGGTCACCGTGTGTTCCCAGGTCTCTGCAGGCAGGGCTGCCGTCAGGGGGGTTCAAGCCCAACCTCCCCACCGGGTTACCCTGAATTTAGGCCATTATACATCCCAAGTGTCTGGTTATCCAAACACAAAGGAGGCAGCTGAACAAAGCTGGGTTTTTAGGGGCTCCTTAAAAAGATTTTACAATTAAATACCGCTTCTTGGGGTAGAAATAAGCCTTGGGGTATCCTTATAACCATTTCCATAAGCAAACCCTGAAAAGATGACTTAAAAATTTCTTTGCAATAGAGTAGTTTAGAATTCAGATGAGTAAAGAAAGGAAGGAAGGAACCCCACATGGTAAGTGCCCCCTCAAAGGTGAATGTGTCCTTTAAAAGGCTTCCTTCCCAGGACAGCCTTGTCACTCAAACACGGACCTTGAAACCACTCAACACTCAATAGAGATATGATACAGCTCACACATGTCATTTCAAATTTTCTAGTGGCTACATTTTAAAAAGCAAAAAGAACCAGGCAAAGTTCATTGTAATACTATATTTCACTTAATGCAACATATCCAATATATTAGGACTTCCCTGGTGGCTCAGACGGTAAAGCGTCTGCCTACAATGCAGGAGAGCCGCGTTCAATCCCTGGGTGGGGAAAATCCCCTGGAGAAGGAAATGGCAACCCACTCCAGTACCCTTGCCTGGAAAATCCCATGGACGGAGGAGCCTGGTAGGCTACAGTCCACGGGTCACAAAGAGTTGGACATGACTGAGTGACTTCACTTTCATTTTCATTCAACGTATTGTGAAAATATATTATCGGTATTAAAATTATTAATGAAAATGTTCACTCTTTGGTCAATAGCGAGTCTCCTGAATCTGACGTGCGTTTTCCTCTGGCCACATTTCAAGAGCCACATGAGGCCAGAGGCTATTGTGTTGGGCAGCGCCCCTTCAGGGCGCCCCTCTGTCTTGTTGCCCACCCCTCGCGCTGTTGATGAGTGTGTCCCGCGCATGCCAGGCAGGGCTGAGTCGGTACATTGCCTCTGCCCTCTAGACAGATCCCAGACACGCCTACCCTCCCACAAAGCCCCGGGGCTCCCCTGTCTCCTGTCCCCCAGGATACGCCAGAATCGCTCCCCTCCGAGCAGTGCCGTCCACGCCGCTGTCCAGTCGACCTGCTGGAAGCTTTGGGGCCTCCTGCTCTGCTGGCAGCTAGAAAGGTCCCAGTGCACGCCGGGCCTTCAGAGCTGTTGCTGATGCAGACATGGGACAGGGGAAGGGCCCTGGCTTTCTCCAGGAGCCGGTGCACATGCCTGGCCTGCAGGGCAGTGCCAGAACCCCCGGAGAGGCAGCCACTTACTTTTCATGTGGGTGGTGACAGACAGAAACAAATTTTCCACAGACTTATTGAATCCTTTAAACTGCCCGAGTTCCTGCAACTAAAGCAGAGACAGAAGGAGAGAATGAGACTTCTGTCTGATGACTGGTGTTTGCCCCAGAAGGCTCCAGGCCACCAACCCCCAAACGCCTGCATGGGTGGGTGAAGGCATGTGTGGGTTCTTGGGGTGCATGTGGGTGTGTGCACGTGTGTCTCTGGGGCACAGGCCTCTAGAGAGGAGGGAGGAGCCCTCTTTATTCAGCGTCTCTCCTCTGAGTTTTGACAACTGCCTTAAAGGAAGGGGCAGTACCGTGTGGTTGTCGAAAAGCTAACAACTACCTCGTAGAAATAAGCACGGACACGTCATGGCCTCAAAGACTCAGTGAGCAAATTCTTACTTCTCTGGCCTCCTTCTCTTACGTCACTGACCCCAGCTCGGTCCAGAGAGGACATCAACGTGGGCAGAATGCATGTGACACAAGGCAGGGCTGAGCAGCCTGGAGCCAGGGGTCAGGTCCACCCCCCAGTGCAGAAGAGAGAGGAAAAGGCAGAGAAAGAACAGAAATGAGGCCACCCCCTCTGCAAGTCTCATCCATCTGTCCATCTGTCCATCCATCCCAGTAATATGTCTTGAGCACGTCTGTGCTCGAGTAACTTCAGATAAATTACTCTCAAGGAGTAAAGGAAACCTCTCCCAAGGAGAGAGTAGAGCAGGATTTTGAAGGTCACTCTGGGGTCTCAGTCTGAAACTGGAAAAAGAATTCTCTCGCCAGCAGACATGTATATCCTGTACAGAGATGGAGTTACTCCCTTTAATATGCAGAATAATAAATAATCAAAACCACATGTTTCCATGGCACTTGACAATTTCCAAGTATCAGCACAGACATTATCCGGGTAATTTCTCACACCAGCCGTGGGAGGCGAGCCAGACGAATATGATTATTGCCGCTTCCCAGGTGGGAGCACAGGTAAAAGTGGAAAGTGAAGTCGCTCAGTCATGTCCGACTCTTTGAGACCCATGGACTGTAGCTTACCAAGCTCCTCTGTCCATGGGATTTTCCAGGCAATAGTACTGGAGTGGATTGCCATTTCCTTCTCCAGAGGATCTTCCCAACCCAGGGATCGAACCCAGGTCTCCCGCATTGTAGACAGACACTTTACCGTCTGAGCCACCAGGGAAGTTGGGAGCCCAGGTAAGTCCCCCAGAATCACACAGCTAACTGCTCTGGATGGGAAGAGTCCTGGTCTTCTTTACGCTAAGCACCTACAAACACTCAAAGACACGCACATGCACATTTCCACAGGTACTCCCCCATCTGTGAGTCACACGCCTGTGAATCAACCTGTATTTCCCTTTCCAACCCCCAAAGGCCCCTGACACACACGGGAGCCCGTCCAGACCCCCACACTCAAGGGCACGGCACGGTGAGGGGACAGAAGCAAGAAAACGACAAGAGTGAAGAGACAGGGATGTGGGATGCAGGCGGAAGACACGTCCACTGACGACGCGGGGCGTGGCGGGGGGCGGGCCCATGGCCCCCAGCGCGTGATGGGAACCCAGACCCCAGGTAGAGCCCAGCACCTCCGGCCTCCTACGGGGGGCCCCCTTCCCTCCTGGCCTCGGGACCCTCCAGCCAAGGCTGGATCGCTCTGCCACGAGGCTCAGCCTCTCGGCCCCGTCTCCTCCGCGTCCCTCCCCGTCCCCACCCAGCGGGCACCGGACGGGCATGTTACCCTGGCAGGGCCGCCGCCACACTGGCTTTCGCTGAGAGGCGGTGGAGTGGGAGGAACCACGGAGATCTTGTTGCTGAGGGGAAACATAGGGACAAGAAACGGGTTGTGAGTATTACGCGTATACAGCATTCACATTTGTCCTGCAATTCAAGTCCTCTGCCTTTCTGCAAAAAAATACGCCTCACCTTTTAGAAGAGGGCCCAGCAGCCTGCCTGGATCCACTCCACACAGGGCTGATTCCTGGGGTCTGAACGTGGGAGACGCAGCCCTGTGGTCCCAGGCCAGGGCACTGCACTCCAGCCGTGTGTTCACAAAACAGCTGGGGTGCTGGGCCCCGGCTCTGTGGCTTGGCTGCCCTGGCACCCGGACTCCACACATGGGTGCCACGTGGACATGAGCGTCCTCTTAGTGGACAGCACCCAGCAGAATGCCCCAGATGTCACGGATGTAAAAACAGACAGTAAGAGGAATCATAAGTTTATGCTAAAAGAAGTTGGCACGAGGACGGACGGAGTAAAACAATGAAAAATCCAGAAATTGGAAAGTCTCACCATAAACAAAACAAAAGCTGCTGGTGGAGACTTTTCAAGAATAATATATTCGGCATAGTCGGGTGTGTGAATTATTGCTCTCTTCACGATGGCTGGGTGTTTAGAATTTTGTTTATAAAGTTACTATCTCTCAGGCCATTATTCAAAACCACCAGTGTTCATTCCACAAATGTTTCTAAAGTGTCAGGCACCGGGCAAGATGTTGGGGACATGAATGATTCATAAAAGCAAATGCTTGGTTTAGAATCTCACTGGTGCATGTGCTCAGCCATGTCTGACTCTTTGCCACCCCATGGACTGTAGCCTACCAGGTTGCTCTGTCCATGGAATTTTCTGGACAAGAATACTAGAATGGGTTCATTTCCTTCTACAGGTAATCTTCCTGACTCAGGGATTGAACCCAAGTCTCTTTCATCTCCTGCAATGGTAGGCTGATTCTTTACCACCGAGCCACCCAGGAAGTCCTGAATCTCATTGGACATGCCATCAAAAACAACATTTTGTTTCCTGAAAACATATCAAAAAAATTCAAGAAACAAAATGTCTTGTGAGAAAATCTTATGCTCAATCCTTGTAGCTTTTCATAAGAATGTGGAAATATCTCTGCATCTTCTCCAGGCACTTTTTATCATCTTTTTTTTAAAGTTACATTCCAGAGCAGTGACATCCGAAAGTCAGGAGACCTATACGTTCTTTTGCTGAGTCCTCTGTGCTCCAGCCCCGAGGGCCCAGGACGGCCTGGCCTCTGACAACACTCACCTCAGCTTCTGATAAGATTGCAAGAGCTTTGCTCCGGCTGTCTCGTGCTTGCCTGGAAGAGATATCGGTAGAGGTCATTTATTAGTAGGAATACAACACAGATGATGGAAATACAGGATCTAATACATTAAAATTATTATTTTCCTAACAGTGCATCTTGTGATTAAAAAGCAAGAGACCATTTTGGGGTGTGCGCTGTTGCTCGGTCATATTTGACTTTTTGAAACCCCAGGCTTCTCTGTCCATGGAGTTTTTCAGGCAAGAATGCTGGAGTGGGTTGCCATTTCCCCCTCCAGGGGATCTTCCTGACCCAGGGATCGAACCTGCGTCTCCATCTACTTCTGCATTGGCAGGTGGATTCTTTACCACTGAGCCACCTGGGAATCTGTACGTTTTACCAAAAAATCATGAAACTGTACATTTAAACAGGTGAATTTTGTGTTACCTAAATTATATTCCACCTAAAGCTGATGTTCCACACACACATACGCCCACACACAGAATGAGACAATACTTGCTGGAAATGATTGCTTTTACTGAAAGTTGATGCTGAATTAGATTTTTAAATTCTGGATCATTTGAAAAACACTTCAAGCTTCTAAGCTTCCAGTTGTCCTCTGCAAACATTTCATAATGGAGTGACTATATTCCTTTAAACATTCTTTGTTACGCAGATTGAATTAATCTTTTAAAAAATGTAATCTACTTATTTCTAGTTATAGAAGCTAATAATTTCCTAAATAAGACTCCATCTGATATAGTACTCTTTTTGTTTCAAGGAAAGGGGATTTTATGATGTGCTGTATTAAGACCCTAAAAATAGCCCTCTCTAAAGCCCACAGTCCTGTGAACACAATGTTTCCCAGCCCAATGCACAGGGTGAGGTCAGTGCACTTGCCCAGCCTGGAGACCAGAAGTGGATTCTCTCAGGGAAGTTCCCAAGAAGCCCCCAGAGCACCCAGCACACAGCTGAGAACTGCCAGATGCATTGTCCTAGGAGGTCAGAGCAACTCCTGTGCTGTGCTTTCAGAAGGCTTTCTTGTTGTTGCTGTTCAGTCGCTCAGTGTCCGACTCTTTGTGAACCCATGGACTACAGCATGCCAGGCTTCCCTGTCCTTCACTATCTCCTGGAGTCCATTGAGTCAGTGATGCCATCCAACCATCTCATCCTCTGTCGTCCCCTTCTCCTCCTGCCTTCAATCTTTCCCAGCATCAGGGGCTTTTCCAATGAGTCAGCTCTTCGCATCAGGTGGCCAAAGTATTGGAGCTTCAGCTTCAGTCCTTCTAATGATTATTCAGGACTGATTACCTTTAGCATGGACTGGTTTGATCTCCTTGCAGTCCAAGGGACTCTCAAAAGTCTTCTCCAATACCACAGTTCAAAAGCATCAATTCTTTGGCCCTCAGCTTTCTTTATGGTCCAACTCTCACATCTGTACATGACTACAGGAAAAACCATAGCTTTGACTAGACAGACCTTTGTTGGCAAAGTGATGCCTCTGCTTTTTAATACACTGTCTAGGTTTGTCATAACTTTTCTTCAGAAGGCTATAATCCTTCCCAAAGAAAGCCTTAAATATTTCATCATCTCCATAAGATAGGAGGCAGGGCGGCAGGGGCGGGGTAGTAAGACAGTCAGGAATTACAGGGAGCCTTTGGGTGGGGGGTAAAGTACTCTGATATCAAGCCCCAAACATTAAAGCTGGGGATGGCTAACCCCCCAGCTGACCCTGATCTGATCTCCCCCTCCCCCCAATTCCATGGGATTCTCCAGGTAACAATACTGGAGTGGGTAGCCATTCCCTTCTCCAGAGGATCTTCCCAACCCAGGGATCAAAACCAGGTCTTCTGCATTGCAGGCAGATTCTTTACCGTGTGAGCTACAGGGATTATGCCCACTGCCAGTCAGGGGTCCTAACTTGGGGAGTTCAGGTGACGGATGAGCCCTGAAATCACATTTCAAACTGTGAGTCCACTTGCCCATGTGCATTTTTCTGGGGTTCACCGCAGTGCTCACCAGACTCTAACAGGAGTGAGCCTCCTCACTGTCCGACTACAAAACAACCCTTTAAAAATAAAAAAGGCCTCACCCCGAAGGCTGAGCGCTAAACCAGCAGAGCCAGCTTGTAAAGAGTGAAGGCTCACATCTGCAGAAGCCTCGGGGAAGAAGACTGGCTGGAATCTAAAGGAGCCACCCCGAGTGCACCGAGGGCCCCATCACTGTGAAAGCAGAGAAAAGACAGAGGAAAGAGGGAGATTAGACAGAGACACTGCTTGTTCAGCCTGTCCTGCGCCAGAGTGCAGACTCCAAAGGAGGGGCAGTTCTGAGCCCTGGGGGTGGCGGGGCAGGGGGACCACAGCTCAGGGGCTGCTGGCCCCTCGTCCTCCCAGTCGTGGACTGCTGGGACTGCTGCCCAGAGGCACGACCACCAGGTGACAGCCCCCCTCTCCAAAACGATGCTCCTCTCCCCACCACCTGCAGCCCTCTAGCGTCTCCCTACGGCCCACACCTGGGCCTCCACACTGGGGGTCTACTCTCGCACCAACCCTTAAGGAGGGTGCCCCACTGCCCTACTTACCCTGGGCGTTCTCCACTCACTCCCCTCGCTAATTGCCTTTCTACCCCAGGCCTGTACCTCCCTCCTAAACCTCAGCTTGGTCTCCCCATCACATTCCTAAATACCCTTCCTGAGCCCCGGGAGGCTGGGCCCACACACACGGCTTTCTGCTGCCCCCTGCTGGCGGCACTGGGAACCACCACCCTCGGCGTTGACACACCCTAACTGTAAAGTCCAAATGGCCAGTATTACAGGCTCTGTACCTTCTCTCCCACCTGCTCAACTGTGCGCTTGTGACTGCAGCCATCGTGTTAAAGAGTGGGTGTGTCTGTGTTCTGATAATGGACGTTGAAATTTGAATTTCTTGTAATTTTTCAGTTCAGTTCAGTTGCTCAGTCGTGTCTGACTCCTTGCAACCCCATGGACTACAGCACACCAGGCCTCCACATCACCAACTCCCGGAGTTTACTCAAACTCACGTCCATTAAGTCGGTGATGCCATCCAACCATCTCATCCTCTGTCGTCCCCATCTCCTCCCGCCTTCAATCTTTCCCAGCATCAGGGTCTTTTCAAATAAGTCAGTTCTTTGCATCCGGTGGCCAAAGTATTGGAGTTTCAGATTCAGCATCAGTCCTTCCAATGAATATTCAGGACTGATCTTCTTTAGGATGGACTGGTTGGATCTCCTTGCAGTCCAAGGAACTCTCAAGAGTCTTCTCCAACACCACACAGTTCAAAAGCATCAATTCTTCGGGGCTCAGCTTTCTTTATGGTACAACTCTCATATCCAGCAATGACTACTGGAAAAACCATAGCTTTGACTAAACAGACCTTTGTTGGCAAAGTAATGTCTCTGCTTTTTAATATGCTGTCTAGGTTGTAATTTTTTATGTCTC
The DNA here is from genome assembly GCF_029378745.1 of Bos indicus. Taxonomy (NCBI): domain Eukaryota; kingdom Metazoa; phylum Chordata; class Mammalia; order Artiodactyla; family Bovidae; genus Bos; species Bos indicus. The sequence continues at coordinate 95,594,993 of NC_091768.1, read as the reverse complement.
ACAAAAGTTCTTCTTTTGATTTCTAACCATTAAGATATGTAAAACTCATTCTCAGCTCACAGGAGTTGCAAGAATGGGTGGAGGGACAGGCTTGGCCCAGGGGAGCCAGGGTGCCCCACGCTCTTTTTCCCCCAGGTGTTGCGGGGGCAGCTGTCAGCAGGGAGCCCGTGAGCCATGCAGAGTCCCAGGCGCACCCCCAGCCTCACGGAGGCGGCCTGGGGCGTGAGGTGGAGGAGCAACCCTGGGGCTCTGTTCCTGTGCATCACCACTTTACTCTTTTTTTCTCTTCTACTACTCAGTCATTTCTTACCAGAGGCTTTCCTTAAAAAGCACTGAACATTTATTTCTTGTTAACTCTTTTTTTTAATTTGCATAATGACTATGGGGAAATGCTCGTTGAAAGATGCCCCTCCCCGAGGTCTCCTGACTGGCAGGTTGAGGTCCCACTCTGGTGGCCTCCTTAGGCTTTACGAGAGCGGCTGTGGGTCTGGGTCCCAGGGTCCTAGGCTTCGGGCCCATTCAGAAAGTCACAGAGACATTTATTATCCTCGAAGCTGACTGTCTGCCAGGGGCTGTGTGGGACACTGACTGCATTTGCTGTGGGGCGTCACCAGGAGCCGTCTCAACTCTGTAAGTGAAAACCTAGGCTCACGGGGACTGTGCTGCTGTTGTTCAGTCGCTCAGTCGTGTCCGACTCTCTGCAACCCCATGGACTGCAGCATGCCAGGCTCCTCTGTCCTTCACTGTCTCCCAAAGTTTGTTCCAACTCATGTCCACTGAGTTGATGATGCCATCCAACCACCTCATCCTCTGTCGCCCCCCTCTCCTCCTGCCCTCAAAGCACAGTGGACTGCGTAATGGGCCCAACATTACAAACGACAAAAAAGCTGGCATTCACGTGACAACCTGCCTACAAAGCCAGGCACAGCAAAGTTAGGGCAGCACGCCAGTGACCATATGAGGGGGTGACCTTCTCTCTGCTCTGGCTCGTGTTTGAAATGTTCATAATAAAAAGCAAGGGCTTTTTCTGTGGGGAACCACCACATGTAAACCAACAACCAAATCCCTGAAAATTCTTAATCCTGTCTGAATTTCATAAGTGGTTTGTACTTGTCATGTGTATCTTATCCTGCTTAAGAAACGAGGCCTGTGATTGCGGCGTCCAGCCTCTGGTGGGGCAGTGAGTGCCCAGCAGCGAGCGTGTTGCCAGCACCCTCCAGAGGCCGCCTCTCCCCCCCGCCCCTCACCCTCCAAAACACACTCCAGGTCCTGTCCTTGGCTTGCAACTCCCAGCCTTCGCAGCTTCTTCAGCCAACACACAGAGCTGCTTTGGGTTGAGAAAAGATACGCTGAAGCCCTCCCCCCAGGCAACTGTGAAGGTGACCGCCCTTGGAGACAGGAGTCTTTGCAGATGGAGCTTAGGTGAGGTCATCCGGGTGGGTCCTGATCCAACACGACTGGTGTCCTTGCAAAGTGGGGACACATGGACAGAGGGGCAGACACGCACAGAGGGAAGACGGCAGGACCACAGAGGCAGAGACGGAGCGATGCGTCTACGAGCCACGGACACCGAGGACTGCCGGGAGGGGCAAGGAGGGGTTCTCCTCGAGAGCCGGCAGAGCAAACGGGTATCTCGGAAACTCGACTTTGGACTTTCAGCCTCCAGAGCTGAGAGACGATACATTTCTGCTGTTTCAAGCCACCCAGGTCACTGTAATTTGTTACCGCAGCTGGAGAGACCCATCTCGGAGGTCCCGTGTGACTCAGTCTGCACTGACCTCTCCTTGCCACCTGCTGCAGGTATAGGCGAAGCTGAACTTCCTAGGAGCCCCACCGCCACTAGGCGGCACCACTTCACACCACGTTGTACCTTCGCGTTCCGTCTAGTGGTTTATTCTCTGGACCTGACTCACCAGGCTCCTTGTCATGGTTGCCAGGCGCAGTTGCTTTAAAATTCCTCTGATGCCCTGTAACTAACTGCTGGCATATACATCCATCTCCCCTGCTAGATGGTGAACCCTTTGAGGACACGGGCCTCGTCAGTGTCGCCAGCACCAGCGGGCTTGCCAAGCAGAGGCGGGTTATAATAAATATGACAACAACAGTATCCAATGCTATTTTAGCAGTAAGTGTGACCTCATTCGAGCTGTACCAAATATATATGAAACAAGGTCATTTTTTCCACCACTTGGCTTCCGCATAATTTTGTCCATTCATTCACATTCGTTGTGTATAATACACACGGCTCTTTACAGAGGTAAGAGTCAGGGGACACAACCTCTGCTCATAAGCAGGAACTTAGGGAGTGGTAGGCATCCCCATGACCACAGGGCAGAGCAGAGGCTTCTAGATCCAAAACCAGCCTGGGACTAGCACAGAGTGTCTGTGGCAAGTCATCACACGTCTGTGTACTACTGGATACACTGCATCTACTTTTATATCCACTTCTCTAAAAAAAGGTGAAGTCAGAAAGAGAAAAACAAATATCATATATTAACACACTTATGCGAAATCTAGAAAAGTGGTACAGATGAACCTATTTGCAAAGCAGAAATAGAGGCATAAGACTAGAGAACAAAAGTATGGACACCAAGTGGGGAAAGGGGGGTGGGATGGACTGGGAAATTGGCCTTGACATATATACACTGCTATGTACAGAATTGATGCCTTCAAACCGTGGTGCTGGAAAAGACTCTTGAGAGGCCCTGGACAGCAAGGAGATCAAATCAGTCAATCCTAAAGGAAATCAACCGGATATTCATTGGAAGGACTGATGCTGAAGATCCAATACTTTGACCACCCAATTCAAAGAGCTGACTCACTGGGAAAGCTGCGAGTCAGGCCACCTTCTGCTTGAAGACTCTGTTCACTCCACAGCTGTCTGGGTTCCATGACTTTTCCATAGTGCAGGGCTGCTGTGGGGCCTTACACTGTCGGAGAGGAGGTTAACGATCATGTCTTAGAAGAAGACTAAGCCGTGCCAATCCCGTGATTCAGGGTGTGGGGCCCCTCAGCCACCTATGACCATGTGATGGAGCTGGCTGACTGAGCTGTACTGGGGCATTCCAGAGTCTTCCCTCTGCCCTCTTTCCCAGGGACCTCGTCATCCCAGCAAGGCATCAGGGTGGCAGGGTACGGCATCTGCAGCAGGACCTGTGGTCCAGGACGCTGGCTGGTGGGCAGCTGGCGTGCTTGGCCAGTGTTAAAATGGAGCCTGGTTCAAAGTGAGCATCCATTCTACAGGATTTCTTATAAGCACCTGCCTTATCCCTATTCTTAACATTTTCTTTACTGGAGGACAGTTGCTTTGCAGTGTTGCGTTAGTTTCTGCTGTACAGCAAGGTGAATCAGCTGTATGTATACATGTATCCTTTCTTTTTGGATTTTCTTCCCATTTAGGTCATTGCAGAGCATTGAGTAGAGTGCCCTGAGCGAGACAGTAGGTTCTCATCAGTTATCTATTTTATACATTGTTGTTGTCATTTAGTCAGTAAGTTGTGTCTGACTCTGCGACCCCATGGACTGCAGCACGCCAGGCCTCCCTGTCCTTCACCATCTCCTGGAGTTTGCTCAAACTCATGTCCATTGAGTTGATGAGGCCATCCAACCATCGCATCCTCTGTCACCCCCTTCTCCTCCTGCCTTCAGTCTTTCCCAGCATCAAAGCAAAGCACAGGTAGGGGTTACTCACACAAAGCCTCCCTGGGAACTATGCAAATACACTCCATCAAGATGCTCTGTCTGCCCTAGGAGTTGGTCGTAATATATGGATTTTGTTAGAATAACACATTCTGCTGTGCCTTTCAGAAAAATAATGACAATCAATCAACACACAAATCTAGGTGGCCCCCTTGCACAGTGCCCAACCTGCACAACTGTATGTGACAGTCCTGAGGGCTGGCCCACAGTGGAGTGTTAAGTATGCTCCAAATGCTAGACAGAGGTGACTAAAACCAGAGGCTGGGGCAGGGGGCAGTGTTAGATAATTATAAGGTGTTTTAGGACTTTCATTTTTCATAGGCAAGAAAAGGTCCCTAAGACAATAAAGTTTTAAACCAATCTTTGGCTCACTTATGCAAAGTGGAAAAAAATCTTTCCAAAAATTTGACCTAAAAGTCCCTTAGAATGTGAAGAACCATGATATCCTGTCACAAATGGTTTCAGAGTTGGATTCCAGAGCCTTTGAGGGTATGTTTCACTCTTTAGAGATGTTTGAGCTTAGGTGGCACTGGGACCAAGACACCATTCTAGGATGAAGGAGACGCAGGCCACGGCTGTGAACCTGCCACCGGAGCCTTCCAGAAGAATGGAAATTAACAGCAGGTTTATAATCCTGTGGGCAGAACGAGGATCACGTGTAGTGTCCTTCTGCCACTAGACATTACTCTTCTGCTTAGCTGCAGGAAAGAAAATAATTTTTCCCCTTTAATTAAGCTCCCTGCATCCTATCAGCAGAAGGTCTGAATGGCTTCTATGTTAATAATAATCCTCAAGAGCAGGGTAGTAACTCTTCCACAAAGAGACACCTAAGGTTGAAGATAACTGGCCTGGGTTTGCAGTGAACCAGGGAATAATCAGGTATAAACTGCTTCTCCACAGCCTTTAACTTTCTCTAAGAACTGAATGTGGGTCTCAAGAGTTCTCTGTCCTAAAGATTCTAGATATTAATTCTTTATCAGATATGTGATTTCCAAATATTTTCTTCCATTTTATGGCTTTCCTTTTTATTCTGTTGATGGTATCCTTTGATGCACAGAACTTTTTCATTTTCATGAAGCCCAGTTTATCTTTTTTTTTTTTTGGTTGCCTTTGCCTTTGGTGTCCTATATAAGAAATCACTGTCCTCCCAAGACTTCAGATTATACTACAAAGCTGCAGTAATCAAAACAGCATGGTATTAGCACAAAACAGGCATATATCTAGAGAAAACAAATGCAAAAAGATCCATGCACCCCAGTGTTCATAGCAGCACTGTTCATAGTAGCCAAGACATGGGAACAACCCAAGCATCCATTAGCAGATGAACGGATAAAGAAGGTGTGGGGTGTGTATACAACGGACTGCTGCTGCTGCTGCTAAGTCACTTCAGTCGTGTCCAACTCTGTGCGACCCCATAGACAGCAGCCCACCAGGCTCCCCTGTCCCTGAGATTCTCCAGGCAAGAACGCTGGAGTGGGTTGCCATTTCCTCCTCCAATGCATGAAAGTGAGAAGTGAAAGTGAAGTCGCTCAGTCGTGTCTGACTCTTAGCGACCCCATGGACTGCAGCCTACCAGGCTCCTCTTTCCATGAGATTTTCCAGGCAAGAGTACTGGAGTGAGTTGCCATATGTCTGCTGCTGCTGCTGCTGCTGCTGCTAAGTCACTTCAGTCGTGTCCAACTCTGTGCGACCCCATAGACGGCAGCCCACCAGGCTCCCCCGTCCCTGGGATTCTCCAGGCAAGAACACTGGAGTGGGTTGCCATTTCCTTCTCCAATGCATGAAAGTGAGAAGTGAAAGTGAAGTCGCTCAGTCGTGTCTGACTCTTAGCGACCCCATGGACTGCAGCCTACCAGGCTCCTCTATCCATGGGATTTTCCAGGCAAGAGTGCTGGAGTAGGGGCCACTGCCTTCTCCATTGCCTTCTCCACAACAACTGTTACTTAACCATAAAAGGAAACAATGAAGTGAAATAATGCCATTTGCAGCAACATGGACAGCCCTAGGGATTATCATACTAACCAAAGTAAGTCAAAGAAAAAGACAAGTAACATATGTTATCACTTATATGTGAAATCTTTTTTCCTCAATTACAAATGAGCTTATTTACAAAACAGATTCACAGACAAAGAAAACAAACTCATGGTTACCAAAGAGGAAGGGGGAGGAAGGAAAAAGTAGGAGCTTGGGATTAACAGATACACATGACTGTATATAAAGTAGATAAACAAGGACCTACTACACAGCACATGGAGCTATATTTAGTATCCTGTGATAACCTATAACAGAAAGAATCTGAAGTTATATATATATGAAATTAGACATATATATGAAACTGGACGTCCCTGGTGGCTCAGATAGTAATCTGCTGGTAACGCAGGAGGCCCAGGTTCGATCCCTGGAGGAGGAAGCGGCAACCCACTCCAGTATTCTGGCCTGGGAAATCGCACAGACTGAGGAGCCTGGCGGGCTACAGTCCATGGGGTCGCAAGAGTCGGACACGACTGAACGACTAACACACACACACGTATGTGAAACTGAGTCACTTTGCTGTACACCCGAAACACAACATTATAAATGAACCACACTTCAATCACAAAAAGAAATCGTGACTTCCCTGGTGGTCCAGCGGTTAAGAATCCCTTGCCAATGCACAGGACATGGGTTCAATCCCTGATCCGGGAAGACGCCACATGTCTCCGGGCAGCCGAGTCCATATGCCACAACTACAGAGCCTGCTCTCTAGAGCCTGTGCTCCGCAGCAAGAGAAGCCACGGCAATGAGACGCCCAGGCACCACGAGGCGGAGTAGCCCCACTCCCCGCAGCTAGAAGAAGTCTGTGAGCAGCAACGAAGACCCAACACAGCCATAAATAAATTTTAAAAAATTAAAAAATCATTGTGAAGCGAAGTGAAAGTCGCTCTGTCTTGTCCGACTCTTTGCGACCCCACAGACTATACATACAAGTCAATGGAATTCTCCAGGCAAGAATATTGGAATGGGTAGCCTTTCCCTCCTCCAGGGGATCTTCCCAACCCAGGGATTGAAGCCAGGTCTCCGGTATTACAGGCAGATTCTTTACCAGCTAAGCCACGAGGGAAGCCCAAGAATACTGGAGTGGGTAGCCTTTCCCTTTTCCAGTGTATCTTCCCGACCTAGGAATCGAACTGGGGTCTCCTGCATTGCGGGCAGATTCTTTACCAGCTGAGCCATCAGGGAGGCCATCAAAGCCCCATATATGTCATAGTCCCCTCTATGTTTCCTTTTAAGTGTTTTACACTTTAGCTCTTACTTTTAGGTCTTTGATCCTTTGAATTAACTTTTGTTTATGGTGTTAGGTAAGGGTCCAACTTCATTCTGTTACATGGACACATCCAGTTTTCCTCTTTATTGAAGAGGCTCTCCTTTTCCCATTGAATGAGATTGGCACCCTTGTCAAAAAAATCTCCTGACTATACAACACAGAAAATATAGCTAATATTTTAAAATGACTATAAATGGAGATAACCTTTGAAAACTGAATTACTATGCTGTACGCCTGTAACTTGTATAACACTGTACATCAATTATACTTCAATTAAAAACGTCACTTGACCACGTGCACAAGAGTTCTGTTCTGGGGCCTCTATTCTATTCCAATTGTCCACATAACTGTCCTTATGCTGGTGCCTCACTCTTTGGATTACTGTGGCTTTGTAGAAGTTTTGAAATCAGGAAGTAGAAGTCTTCTAGCTTTCTTCTCCTTTTTAAGGAAACAAACAACCCAATTCAAATACAGGCAAAGGACCTGAAGTCAAGTGGGCCTTAGGAAGAAATTATTGCAAACAAAGCTAGTGGAGGTGATGGAATACCAGCTGAGCTAATTCAAATCCTGAAAGATGATGCTGTTAAAGTGCTGCACTCAATATGCCAGCAAATTTGGAAAACTCAGCAGTGGCCACAGGCCTGGAAAAGGTCAGTTTTCATTCCAATCCCAAAGAAAGGCAATGCCAAAGAATGTTCAAACTACTGCACGATTATACTCCTCTCACACGCTAGTAAAGTAATGCTAAAATTCTCCAAGCCAGGCTTCAACAGTACATGAACCCTGAACTTCCAGATGTTCAAGCTGGATTTAGAAAAGACAGAGAGGAACAAGAGATCAAATTGCCAACATGTGTTGTAGAATAGAAAAAGCAAGGGAGTTCCAGAAGAACATCTAATTTTGCTTCATTGACTACGCTAAAGCCTTTGACTCTGTGTATCACTACAAACTGGAAAATTCTGAAAGAGGTGGGACTACCAGACCACTTTACCTGTCTCCTGAGAAACCTGTATGCAGGTCAAGAAGCAACAGTTAGAACTGGACATGGAACAACAGACTGGTTCCAAATTGGGCAAGGAGTACACTGAGGTGTGTACTGTCACCCTGGATATATATTTAACTTCTATACAGAGGACATCATGTGGAATGCCAGGCTGGGTGAATCACAAGCTGAAATCAAGACTGTGGGGAGAATCTCAAGAAATGATGATATTTCATTAAAGGTTGCAATAGTAATGTGAGAAATGTAGTTTGATTTTTATAATTTTTATAATCCTGCATGTTAAGAGTTATAAACATGTTTTCCACAAAAAGGCCTTTATGTCTTTCACTTACATCTACTTTAGTGTCAGTGATGGTGTTTGATGGGTGCTGGATACTGTCTTTTAAAATGTTATTAGTGTTAAGCTCAGATGGACTTAAAAGTGTGCTTCAGCTTTTACTTGTTCTCAAATTCTTCTTTTAAATCAACAAGTCATAAAGTTATCTCTAACTCAGCTCTCTAGGATCAAATTTTGAAGTTAATGTGAGTTAAGGGTGATATTATCAGGGTGATATTTAATAAAAAGAAGACATGTACACTGAAAAAGAAGATTGCAGGGAGAAATATCAGCAACCTCAGATATGCAGACAATACCACTCTAACGGAAGAAAGTGAAGAGGAATAAAGAGCCTCTTGATGAGGATGAAGGAGGAGAGTGAAAAAGCTGGCTTGAAACTAAACATTCAAGAAAACTAAGATCATGGCATCTGGTCCCATCACTTCATTGCAAATAGATGGGGAAACAATGGAAGCAGTGACAGATTTGATTTTCTTGGGCTCCAAAATCACTGCAGATGGTAGCCATGAAATTAAAAGATGCTTCTTCCCTGGGAGGAAAGCTATCACAAACCTAGACAGCATATTAAAAAGAGACATCACTTTGCTGATAAAGTGTATGGTCAAAGCAAGGCTTTTTCAGTGGTCATGTATGGATATAAAAGCTGGACCATCACGTACGGATATAAAAGCTGGACTGTCAGAGTGGCCGCTACCAAAAAGTCTACAAATAGTAAATGCTGGAGAGGGTGCGGAGAAAAAGGAACCCTCTTACACTGTTGGTGGGAGTGCAAACTAGTACAGCCACTATGGAGAACAGTGTGGAGATTCCTTAAAAAACTGGAACAGAACTGCCATACGACCCAGAGATCCCACTGCTGGGCATACACACCAAGGAAACCAGAACTGAAAGAGACACGTGTACCCCAATGTTCATTGCAGCACTGTTTATAATAGCCAGGGCATGGAAGCAACCTAGATGTCCTCGGCAGATGAATGGATAAGAAAGCTGTGGTACATATACACAATGGAGTATTACTCAGCCATAAAAGAATACATTTGAATCAGTTCTAATGAGGTGGATAAAACTGGAGCCTATTATACAGAGTGAAGTAAGTCAGAAAGAAAAACACCAATACAGTATATTAATGCATATATATGGAATTTAGAAAGATGGTAATGATGACCATATATGCGAGGCAGCAAAAGTGACACAGATATAAAAACAGAATTTTGGACTCTGTGGGATAAGGTGAGGGTGGGATGATTTGAAAGAAGATCATTGAAACATGTATATTACTGTATATGAAATAAATCACCAGTTCAAGTTCAATGCATTAAACAGGGCACTCAAAGCCAGTGCACTTGGGACAACCCTGAGGAATGGGATGGGGAGGGATGTTGGAAGGGGGTTCAGGATGGGGGACACATGTACAAGCATGGCTGATTCATGTCAATGTCTGGCAAAAACCACTACAATGTTGTAAAGTAATTAGCCTCCAATTTAAATAAATAAATAAAGGGTTGGACCATAAAGAAGGCTGAGCACTTAAGATTGATGCTTTTGAACTGTGATGCTGGAAAAGACTGTTGAGAGTCCCTTGGACTGCAAGGAGATCAAACCAATTAATCCTAAAGGAAATCCACCCTGAACACTCATTGGAAAGACTGATGCTGAAGCTGAAGTTCCAATACTTTGGCCACCTGATGTGAAGAGCCAACTCATTGGAAAAGACCCTTATCTGATGCTGGGAAATACTGAAAGCAAAAGGAGGAGGAGGCAGCAGAGGATGAGATGGACATGCTGCAAATGCATCAGCAACTCCATGGACATGCTGCTGCTGCTGCTGCGTCGCTTCAGTCGTGTCCAATTCTGTGCGACCCCATAGACGGCAGCCCACCAGGCTCCCCATCCCTGGGGTTCTCCAGGCAAGAACACTGGAGTGGGTTGCCATTTCCTTCTCCAATGCATGAAAGTGAAAGTGAAGTCTCTCAGTCGTGTCCGACTCTTAGCGACCCCATGGACTGCAGCCTACCAGGCTCCTCCGCCCATGGGATTTTCCAGGCGAGAGTACTGGAGTGGGGTGCCACTGCCTTCTCCGAGCAATGGACATGAATTTGAGCAAACTCTGGGAAATAGTGGAGGACAGAGGAGACTGGCATGCTGCAGTCCGTGGGGTCACAGAGTCAGACACAACTTAGCAACTGAACCACAAAAGGACTTGAACGTACATTTCTCCAAAGAAGATACAGAAATGGCTCAAGAAGCAGATGAAGAGATAGTCAACATCACTAATCATTAGATAAATGCAAGTCAAAGCCACAGTGATATAGCCACTAAGGAGAACAGGACGGAGGTTCCTCGGTTTATTTCTTTAAAAAGTAGAACTACAGTGATCCAGCAATCCCAGTTCTGAGTTTACCTCCAAAAGAGGTGAAATTACCATCTCAGAGAGACATTGGCACTCCCATGTTCACTGCAGTATTACTCACAATAGTCAAGACACGGAGATGACCTATGTGGCCACTGCGAGGTGAATGAAATAAAGATAATGCGGTATATATAAATGAAATGTCATTCAGCCATAAAAAGGAAATCCTGTTACTTGCGACAGTATGGAAAGACCTGATGGCACTATGCTAAGTGAAACAAGTCAGAGAAAGACAAATACCACATGATGTCAACTGAACGTGGAATCGAAAACCACTGAACTCATAGAAAGGAAGCAGAGTGGTGGCTGCCAGGAGCTGCAGGCTAGGGTGGGTGGGAAATGGGGAGAGGCTCGTCAGAGTGCACCAAGTTTCAGTTATAAGACGAGTAAGTTTGGGGATCTAGTGTATACTGACTATGATGACTACGGTTAACAGTACTGCATTGTACGCTTGAAAGTTGCTCTGAGTAGAGCATTAACGTTCTCAGCATACCATCAGCAACAAATGGTACTTATGTGAAGTGAAGGATGCATTAACAAACCTTACTGTGGTAAGCATTTCATTTATATGTATATAAATAGATATACATATTAAATACTTATATAAATAGGTATCAAATCATCAAAAAAGAATCCACACATGGAACTGAATACATGTCAGGCTTGTAGATACCCAATAAATGCTGACTGAAAGACAAAAAACAGCGAGCTACCACATCACACCATTATTACTCTTACCAAAAAAAAAAAAAAAAAAACCAAACAAGTGTTGGCATAGATGTGGAGAAATTGGAACTCCTGTGCATTCCCAGTGGGCACAGAAAATGGAGTAGCCACTATGGAAAAACAATATGGCAGTTCCTCAAAAAATAAAAGAAAAAAAAATTAAATGTAGAATTGCCACTTGATCTAGCAACTCCAATTCTGGATGTAAATACAAAAGAAATGAAAGCAGGGACTTGAACGGATATTTGTAAATCAGTGTTCACAGAAGCATTATTCACAATAGCCCAAAGGTAGAAGCAACCCAAGTGTCCACATATAGATGAATGGATACACAAAATGTGGGCTATATATACAATGGAATATCATTCAGTCTCACAGAGGAATAAAATTCTGATATATGCTACAATATGGATAAACACTGAAGACATGCTAAGTAAAATAAGAACAAATATATTATGATTCCACTTATATGAGATACTTAGAGTAATCAAAATAATAGAAACAGAAAGTAGAAAGGCTGATGGTTAGAGGAGTAAAAGAGACAGAGGAGATGCTTACTGGGTAGAGAGCTGCAGTTCTGCAAGAGGAAAATGTTCTAGAGATGGATGCTGGTAATGGTTAAAGAACAATGAAATTTTACTTAATGCTACGGATCTGTATGTAGAGAAATCTGTACACAGGTCAAGAAGCAACAGTTAGAACCGGGCATGGAACAACAAACTGGTTTCAAATTGGGAAAGGAGTACGTCAAGGCTGTGTATTGTCAGCCTGCTTATTTAACTTCCATGCAGAGTACATCATGTGAAATGCCAGGCTGGATGAAGCTCAAGCTGGAATGAAGACTGCCAGGAGAAATATCGATAACCTCAGATATGCAGATGATACCACCCTGATGGCAGAAAGCGAAGAACTAAAGAGCTTCTTGATGAAAGTGAAAGAGGAGAGTGAAAAAGCTGGCTTAAAACTCATCCTTCAAAAAACTAAGATCATGGCATCCAGTCCCATCACTTCATGGCAAATAGATGGGGAAACACTGTAAACAGTGACAGACTTTAATTTCTTGGGCCCCAAAATCACTGCAGATGGTGACTTCAGCCATGAAATCAAAAAAGACTTGCTCCTTGGAAGAAAAGCTATGACCAAACTAGACAGCATATTAAAAAGCAGAGACATTACTTTCCCGACAAAGGTCCATCTAGTCAAAGCTATGGTTTTTCCAGTACTCATGAACAGATGTGAGAGTTGGACCATAAGGAAAGCTGAGTGCTAAAGAATTGATGCTTTTGAACTATGGTGTTGGAGAAGACTCTTGAGAGTCCCTTGGACTGCAAGGAGATCCAACCAGCCCATCCTAAAGGAAATCAATCCTGAACATTCATTGGAAGGACTGATGCTGAAGCTCCAATACTTTGGCCACCTGATGCAAAGAACTGACTCATTGGAAAAGATCCTGAAGCTGGGAAAGATTGAAGGCAGGAGGAGAAGGGGACGACAGAGGATGAGATGGTTGGATGGCATCACTGACTCGATAGACATGAGTTTGAGCAAGCTCTGGGAGTTGGTGATGGACAGGGAGGCCTGGCGTGCTGCAGTCCATGGGGTCACAAAGAGTCAGATACAACTGAGCGACTGAACTGATGGAACTGTACACTTTAGTTAAAATAGTAAATTTTATATTATGCATATTTTACAACAATGAAAAAATGAATGAGGAGTTTGCAATTTAAAATGATTTATTGTTTAAGTATATATGTGTCTGGCCTTTTAAAAATGTATTCATATAAATAGTTCAATGTCCAATTGTCAAGATAGTCCCTGGAAATTACCCTAATCAGTAGTCTGGTCTAAACATGCAAACATATGAGTTCTTTTTTTTTTAATTTAACTTTTATTGGAGTATAGCTACTTTACAATGTTGTGTGTTTCTAGTGTAGAGCAAAGTTAATCGGCTATAAGTGTGTGTGTGTATCTCCCCTCTTCTTTTAATTTCCTTCCCATTCAGTTCACCAGAGAGCACTGAGTAGAGTTCCCTGAGCTATACAGTAGATTCTCATTAGTGATCTGTTTTATGCACAGTAATGTATATACGTCAATCCCTAAATCCCCATTCATCCCACCCCATCACCTTTTTCTCCCTTGGCGCCCACGTGTTTGTCCCCTACATTTGCTGTCTCTACTCTGGCCCTATGAATAGGTTCATCTGTAGCACTTATCCAGATTCCACATATATGCATTAATATATGATATTTGTTTTTCTCTGTGTTACTTCACTGTGTATGACAGTCTCTAGATCCATCCACATCTCTACAAATGACACAGTTTTGTTCTTTTTCATGGCGGGGTAATATTCCATTGTGTATGTATGTACCATGTTCAGTTCAGTTCAGTTCAGTCGCTCAGTCATGTCCGACTCTTTGCGACCCCATGAATCGCAGCACACCCGGCCTCCCTGTCCATCACCAACTCCCGGAGTTCACTCAGACTCACGTCCATCGAGTCAGTGATGCCATCCAGCCATCTCATCCTCTGTCGTCCCCTTCTCTTCCTGCCCCCAATCCCTCCAGCATCAGAGTCTTTTCCAATGAGTCAACTCTTCGCATGAGGTGGCCAAAGTACTGGAGTTTCAGCTTCAGCATCATTCCTTCCAAAGAAATCCCAGGGCTGATCTCCTTCGGAATGGACTGGTTGGATCTCCTTGCAGTCCAAGGGACTCTCAAGAATCTTTTCCAACACCACAGTTCAAAAGCATCAATTCTTCGGCGTTCAGCCTTCTTCACAGTCCAACTCTCACATCCATACATGACCACTGGAAAAACCACAGCCTTGACTAGACGGACCTTTGTTGGCAAAATAATGTCTCTGCTTTTGAATATGCTATCTAGGTTGGTCATAACTTTCCTTCCAAGGAGTAAGCGTCTTTTAATTTCATGGCTGCAGTCACCATCTGCAGTGATTTTGGAGCCCAAAAAAAGAAAGTCTGACACTGTTTCCACTGTTTCCCCATCTATTTCCCATGAAGTGATGGGACCAGATGCCATGACCTTCATATGAATTCTTAATTCAGAAATCATATTCAGTTCAACTATTTCACCTTGGTTTCCCATTGTCTTCATTTAAATAGGAAAAGTGATGATGGATGGCAAGTTGGTCTTGATAATTCGGGACCAAAGATGTGGGCTACGTAGACAATCTCACTATGAGGAGGTGGAGGACAGAGCATGGAGGATGTGGAACAGACAGACGCACAGCAACAGTCCTGGGAGGATCGCTGGGGCCCAGAAAGCAGCAAGAGAACTCTAGTCTCTTTGTGAATATTTGAGATACACATATATATATATATATATATCTCTCTCTGGGGTGAATTGATAGTTTCAAAGAAACTTGGACAGTGTAAACAATTAAATTTTTGAGGTGCTGCTGTGGACAAAGCCAAAGGCATCATGAAATCAAAGATGACTAAATTCAAGAACATACCCCCTGAAAGATTATCACCTAGAAACATGGGGTGCGAACAAAATGTCTGAAGGCCAAGCTCTTACGTCACTGCATCAATCATAATCTGACTTGATAGCTTGTGTTCTAACTGGTTTAAAGGGACCAGTCCAAAAATCTGTCAGGGATGTGACAAGGAATCCAATTAGGGAAATTGACTTCTGAAAATCATCTCAGCACACTCTTTTGTGGGTACCGATTTTGTCTTTTTCTCCTAAAGAGAGTAGGGAGGAGAAAATATCCGGAGTAAGATGCCACATTTTCTTTAAGACAAAAGCATATGCAAAATTGTATACCTGAAAATAAACAGAATTTCATAAAGACACACTCAAGAAAGTAAGCACTAGATACTGAATTTGTAACTTACAGAAAACTTGACGGAATCACCTTTGTAGAATCCTCTTAAACTGTGGGGCAAGGGCTTTACTGAGCCAGCCAACACAGAGGTGACAAGGGCAGGCCTTGTGATAGTCTGCACACGTTTACTGGAACCCGCTTCCTTTAATTCACAAGCCTGAGTGTTTCAGGCCCACGCAGCAAGTCGGATGCTGTCATGATGGCCCTCAGATCGGATGGACCACATCCAAGAATAAAACTCTGAAAAGTCATACGAAGAACTAAATCACACTCACCACTGAGAAGGGGAGTGAAAAATTATTTCCCTTCATAATCATGAGGGAATCCTGGTCAGTCATACAGTGGATCCCCGAGACCATTAACAGAGGCTCTGTTATCGGTGCAGCCTTCCTACATGATTTCCCCAATTATCAACAATAGAGTGAAAGCCACAATATATTGTTTATATATCACATTTGACCATTTTTAAACTTGAAAAGTATTCGTTTTAGAAAGTATTAGTGTCGTGCGCTTTCTGATTTTAAGCTCAAGTAACAAGTCATGGCTGTAAAAAATTAAAAACACGTGCACACTGCTATATTTAAAATGGATCACCAGACCTACTTACTATATATCACGTGTAACTCTGATCACTGTTAACCGGAAGCCTGAATAGGAGGGGTTTTGGGGAGAATAGACACATTTCTATGTGTGGCTGAGTCCCTTCCCTGTTCACCTGAAACTATCACAATACCCCAATATAAAACAAAGTTTAAAAAAAAATTGAAAAGAAAAAAGTAAAACATGTGCGTGTACAACAAGGAGCCAGAAGAGGGCGCTGTCTTTACACACTTAGCAGATGTCAAAAAGTAAAGATGAGTTTCAGTTTGTTTTCCCGTTACTAGTGGTCTAGAAAAGTTCCATCAGCATTGTTCATTAAATGTGCTACTTCACCACTGCCTCTCAAACTTTAAAGTGCGTAAGAAGAATTACTTGGGGACTTGTTAAATATATTGGTCCCCTTGTCCGCAGGTTCCACATCTGTGTTCAATCAACCTTAGGTGGAAAATTTTCAAAAAAACAAAAATTCCAGAAAGTTCCAAAAAGCAAAACTTTTGAATTTGCAACGTACTGGCGACTATTTACATAGTACTTACATAGCACTAGGTGCTTAAATCGTCTTTAGATTCCTTATAAGTGTATGGGAACATCTGTATAGGTTACATGCAAATGTTACAGCATTGCACATTAGGGATGTGAGCATCCTCAGTTCTTGGTACCCAAGGGACCAAGGGACCGAGGGACCAAAACCCTCGCAGTTATCTAGAGATGTCTGTATATACTCTTGGGCCTCACTTGATCCCACCGAATCAGGAACTTTGAATTTAATATGAAATAGCGCTTCGCTGACCCTGGAGCAGGGGCCTTGGAAGCCACATTAAAGCCCTCTGCACAGAGGCTGCCCAGTGACTGAGGGTGGAGCGGGAGGTAACAATCCCAGAACCACAGGCAGCTGCCTAAAGACTGTCCTTGAACGTCTGTGCGTTTTGATCGTTCTGATACACCACAGACGAACTGTGACTGTGGCATTTAAGGAATTATTTTAAGACAACACAACTATATCAACTTACAAAATCTTGGAGAAAAAAAGCCAGTCTATAATCAGGAAAAAAACTTTAGGGAAAACAAGATATTTAAAATACTTTTCATATCCTCTCCCTGCAAAATGGAGAATGGCGGCTGAAATTTTTTGTTTTTAAATCTTTGTAATGGTTGGAAAATTAGCACAAACTGCCACACTTAATACTTATTACTCTTTATTGGGTTATTACTTACACCTTGTCTGTTCTCCAGGAAATCTGGGGAACGTTTATCTTAAGTGGGACATATCCAACAGTGGCCATTAAGAGAGGTGAGTAAAGCGTCTGAGAAGGAAATGGGGTGACAGAGGGGATAATGATTCCTGGAATTACTCCAATTGACGTTAAAGGTAGCTGTGGGTTTCTGAATGCCAACAAGGAAAAGAACTCTAAGTTTTCACTCTTAGCCGCCTACTCAGTGCCACCACTGGTAACAGACAGTACTGCGTACAGCAGCTCCTTCACCTCCAAACAGCTCGGTCCTTGCTTCATTTGCTCATCGCTCCTGCCCTCAAAGGATTCAAAGCCTGGGTGTGACATCCACATGGTCAACCCCCCGGGGCTCCGGCTGGGGTACGAGGTGAGCAGCACCCAGAGCTGTGTGACTCAATGGCCCTGGGTTACTAGCCCATGGGAAGGAGACTGACGGTGGGGTAGATTGTACAGACAAAACTGATGTTTGGGAGAATTACATTAGAGCTGGCTTCCTGATGCATTAACAGTTGAATGCAAATAATCCATAAAGTTAGAAGAAAGTAAATATGGATGGGTATGTAACAAATGGCACGGGGAAGAAGCGCTCTTGGAGCATAAAAGAAATTACACAGGAAAAGGCAGATCTGATGATCGACAAGGGAAAAAAAGTCTGTATGTCAGAAAACATAAAGATACATATGCAATTAACATGACCATAGAGGGCAAGTACGCTTAACATGAAGAACACCTACAAAAGGTCAAAAAGGTAGAAAATATTCAACCCCATTAGTCATTACTAGAATTCAAAGAAAACAGCAAGCGACTACTTTGGACTACCAATGTGGTTTTACAAGCGACAAAGCTGCTGTTTGTTTTTAAGGACAATTCGTCCTGTGAGACGGGTACACCCTTTCTGAAGGCAATGTTCCCAGCCTTTCATCTTGTCCTTCTGCTTCTAGAAATACTCAGAGACATGCCAAAGATTTATCTACAAGCATGTTCACTGCACTTTTATTATTTTTTATATTATTTAAAATATTTTAATAAGATTACAAACCCCCAAAATTGTAACAGCAAAACTAGAAATTCCCTAACTTTATAACAACAGCGATTTGGTTAAATAAATACTGCCACATTCCGAGAGAGACAAACATATTACTTCTACTCACATGAAACTGCCTCTACTCAATTTTTTTATTTTTAACCCAAGAGCATCAGTTCCTTATGGTTTAGTCTAAATGCTCTTTTAAATGTGTACATATAGTTACAGTTATACGTACACACTCAACCATGGATACGTATATTCAAAGAACAGAAATGATATGCACTAAAGGTAAACAGTTGTCAGGGTGAGGTATTTTGAACATGGCTATGTTTTCCTTCGTTGTTTAATCTTTTAAATGAATGCATATTAAGTTCACATTCAGAACAAAATCACAAAGGTAACTTGGAATCATGTTCGAGAGATGGGATGATATAACGGGGGCCAGAGGGTGACGAGGGGGCCGTTCCTGGGCCTGAACATGCCGGGGTCACGTGAATGCACATGCGTTTCCCAGAGTGGAATCTGGCAAAACACATCAGGCATCTCAAGTGTTCACACTTCTGACCAGTCATTCTCCTTCTAAGAATCTAATGAACACCGATGCCAGGATGCTTGTATAGGATATTCACTGCAGAGTCATCTGTAACACGGCAATTTGACTGCAGTGATACATTCGCAGACGAGAGGGAACAAGCTGATAAATGGTGGTACGTTCATTTGATGTATTTTACGCAGTCATCGGTGTACGTTGGAAGAAGTCTCATAAGAGCATAAGGACAGGTTTATGCCAAGTTGAATTTTAAAAGACAAAAGCCTATATATATAGTCTGATCATTAACACATTAGAAAAACTGCTTAGTCTGTGTGTGCCCCCACATGTACAGGGTTACCCAGAAAGGGGGCCACGAGAATGTGCGCGTGCGTGTAATTAACAGTAGTATTGACCCTCAGTGGACTTATTCTTGCCTTTGGCATACTGTTCTGCGTTTCCCAAATATTCTGCCATGAACTGGTGTTACTTCTATAACCAGAAAATACCACTTTTAAAAGAGAAAAGATATCTCCTTCTTCACAGAGTGGAGGATGGGGGAAGCAGGTGGAGGCATGGGGATGAGCTAGGATCTGCGGCCTTGGAAGTGAGAACAAAAGGCAGGAGGAGGATTCCAGACGCTGGGGTGGGAGAAATGTCAGAATTGTGGTAGCCAGCCTCCTGAAGGGCCCCGTGAGTCTTGCCTCCTGAGTCACACCCTTACGTAGTCCCTTCTGCCCTGAAAAAAGCTGACCTATAGGACACAGAAGAAGTGTCAGGGCGTGACTTCTGACCCTCGGCCATGTATTGATGGAGACAGAAAATAGGAAATAGAGTAGATGTTATGAGGGGCTTTGAGAGGGGAGACCGTGGGATGATAAATTCTGGAGAAGGATGGTAGTGATGGTAGCCAAACAAATGCATGTACTTAATACCACTGAACTGTATAGCTAAACATGGCTAAAATGCTTAATATTTCATCACAACATTTTTTAAATATGAAAACGCAATGCAGAGCTCTGCTTTGGCCTGTCTTGCGTCCCTTGCCCCATGGGAAGCCAGCTGCTGTGTGGGGGGACCCTCAGGAGCCTACTGGAGGTGTCCGGGGTGAAGGAACCCCACCGCTCACCACCAGCAGCACTAACTGGCCAGGTAAGCGTGTGAGCCCCCAGAAAGCTGATCCTCCAGCCCCAGGCAAGCCTTCAGCTGAAGACAGAAATCATGCGACTGATAAGATTGTTTTAACCCACTAAGTTTGGGAGCAATTTTTTATCCAGTAATAGATAATTAATGCCTAGAAAGAGGCACCGGTTTGAGCCGTCTCATCCCCTTTCGAGGTTTAAGCCACCCTCTTGTTTTCCTAGCTTCCACTTAGGATTTTGAAGGTTGGAGAGAGCTGAGTTCACACTGTTACAACAAACACACTAGGTAATATGCAGAACCACTGTTTCTCAAACACATCAGGAGCTTAGATTCCCTAGTAGGGCCCAGCAGGGAGAGGGAGGGCTTCTCTGGTATTTCAGTGGGTAAAGAATCTGCCAGGTAAAGATTCCTGGGTCGGGAAGATCCCCTGGAGAAGGGATAGGCTACCACTCTAGTATTCTTGGGTTCCCTGGTGGCTCAGATGGCAAAAATCCACCTGCCATGCAGGAGACATGGGTTTGATCCCTGGGTTGGGAAGGTCCCTTGGAGGAGGGCATGGCACCCACTCCAGTGTTCTTACCTGGAGAATCCCATGGACAGAGGAGCCTGGTGGGCTCCAGTCCGTGGGGTCGCAGACACTTGGACACGACTGAGCGACTAAGCACAGCACCCAGAGAGGGCTCGAGAAGGAGGGGCCTCACCCTGTCTCCATCAGATCCACGCGGCAGGCGGCCTGGCCGTGTCTGCTCCCCGCAGCCACATCTCTGTGGCTCCCTCACGGTCTCTTTTTGCTTTTCCAGGCCCTCCAATAACACCTCTCTAACCAAGTCCCTCAACTCCGTCTCTTCAAATCAGCGCGTGGCCTCTGTTTTCCTACCTGGCACTCATCTGATGGAGCGCCCCAACTCAGCTAAGTTTCTTTTGGGGGCACAGACAGGTGAGCTGGAATTCCTGCCTGTCTGGATAACCCTGCAGCAGCCCCCTTGCCAACCCATCTCCTCCCGCCCACCTGTGGTCAGGCGCACGGTCTTCCTCATGACCCCCCACCCCCCACGCAGCACGTCTCTTCCTCTCTCCACACCTTCTGAGCCCAACTCAACTAAAACTGGGCCACAGGAAGACGAGGCATCTCAGCACTGAGGACGCATTGCAGAGAAGGAAGGATTCGCTTTCTCTTTTGCATCCTACTTTGGGGAAAATGAAAATGACACAAATTGGAAAGGACGATTCATGCCTAGGCTGACTTGCATTATTCTAATTTTTTTTTCTTACTGATGGTTTCATTCTGGTGGAAAAGTTGCTGGACAAGGGAGAGAAACCCAGGAAGTTGGTATAACTTCTTTCCTCTTCCCCCTTTTAGGTCTTAGGTTATCCCGGTGGATTGACCTACTTCTCCTCACTTAAAGGAAGAATGCTGAAAAGATGAGGTAGCAACATGCGCATGCACACACACACACATATGCACACACACAGATATGCACACACACACACGCACACACATGGTCTGGCCTGCAAATCAACTTCCCTACCTGAAATAATGATACCAGAACTGCCAACAACATACTAAAAAAAATTCCAGGATGTCTTCACTGAATTGGTTTTGAGAAATAACAGAAACTTCACTCCCTAAAGACTTATTATTTATGAACTAGGACTAGGAGTGAAAAAAAATGAGAACTTACATACCACCTGAAGAAGCCCCTACACCTTCCAACCAAAAAATATTTTCAAGGAACAAAGCAATAAACAAGAAGACTCCACGTGGCCATGCTTGCTTAGACGGTGTACTGGGTAGACACAGGCTGATGGCCCTCAAGGAGCAACACTGCTTGGAGGATGAAAAAAAATCTTAGATATCGCAAGAGTTTGTGGTCTGCTCCAAAAGGTTTCCATACACAAAGATGAACTTTCCATGCATACATAGCTATGCAACATATCTGTGCTATTAAACTTTCATGAATGGGTAATATTTGGGAAACAGTATTGATAAGGCTGTTTGTAGGCTGGAAAGAGGACACTAATGAAAAACGGATGGAGAAACACAGGTCTAGATAAAAATCATACACACTTGCTACTTTTTTTTTCCCCGGCTTGAACAATCCCATCAGTGTTGCACATCCCTCCAGATTTCTAATAAATTCGGCAGAAATGTCACTTTTTCTTCAATAAGCAGAGTCAGGAACGTAATTCAGGGGAGAATTTGCCGCCAACTAAACCTCAGTTCAAGGTGCTTTTATTAAAATAAAAGTGGAGCATTAGCACTCTAGATGAATGACTCCCTTTATGTGTCAACATGCATGCGCTTTAGCTAAGGCTAAACAGCTTATTTCTCCACCTCAGATTGTGACTGTCTCCTCCCGACCACCCACAGTGTCTGCGGCCACCCCACCCCCTCTAGGTCAGCCCAGGCTCCCTGTGTGCACTCCTCATGGTCACACGTCACAGAGGAGGGTGACACCCGTGTCACTGAGACAGGAGGCAGATGGGCCCCTGGCTGAACAGCCAGAGTTCGTCTCGTGTGGACAGACGCTCCCAAGATGAGGAGCGAGAGAAGAACTGAATCTTGCTGCCCAGGTAGGAGATAAAAGATCACATGTTCCTCATTCTCGGAGTCCAGGAGACCTTCCTGACTACACACTTGCAGAAAGGCTCCTTGGAGGTCAAAAAGGGAGGGGGTGTCACCTATGGTAAGTGAGATCAACTACCCAGAGGCCTCTTCGCTAGACTCGTCTTGGCTAAGAGGTGTGCGCACACACGGGAGGACCCTGAGATAAACCAAAACCTGACTCAGAACCAGGCAAGCAGGACAACTGGCCAAAGGAACCCTGGAAGAAACGCCCACATGTTCTGTTGTTCAGTCGCTCAGTCATGTCTGACTCTGTGTGACCCCTTGGACTGCAGCACCTCGGGCTTCCCTGTCTTTCAATACTTCCCAGAGCTTGCTCAAACTCACGTCCATGGAGTCCGTGGTGCCATCCAACCAGCTCATCGTGTGTCGCCCCCTTCTCCTCCTGCCTTCAATCTTTCAAGTGATTCAAACTACCACGAGGGCACAACTCAGAGTCCACGTGTGTGTGTCCACACGTACCCTTTCTCCTCCTTTCAGACACTTTACTTGCTTCGCTGCTTTCTCTCTCTGTGGAAATACATCTCTACAGAGCTGATGGGCCAGGGCCTGGTCACTGGCCCCTGGGGGTCTAGCGGCTGGGATCTGGGGCTCTCATTGCTGCAGCCTAACTTCGGTCTCTGGTCAGGAACGGAAAACCAGCTCCAAGCCTCCACAGGCCGGGGCCACCTGAGATCATCGCCTCCACGCCCAGGTGGGGGGCACAGCTCTGTGCTTTATTCTGACCACGTGTAAATACACCTCTGCCTGATAAGTTATCCTCTCATCTGCCCAGCCCGCATCCTCTCATGTGACACTTCTGTAACCAAAGCATGTCCTGTTCTCTCCAAGGCCTTGACGCCCAGCTACTAATGACACCAACTTGGCTAGTGCTTTTAAAAACATCTGGGGTGCGGAGACCAAACACACACTCGATGCAGATAATCACATGTGCTCACATCAGAGTCACCAGAATCTGTTAAATTCTAACACAGTTCTCTCACTGTGGTCTTCAGTGATTCATTCCATCATTTTGATCAATTATCATAAACAAGGTTTGGGGCTGTAAGGAGCTAACAGGATTTTTAAGGCAGAGTGTCTGCTGATGGAGAGAAAGAAGGGCATCAATGATGATATAATACGGGGCACTTTTAACAGTTATGGGAGAGATGCCCAAGCCAGTGTTTGGGAGGAAGGAGACATTACTCCCAGGGCAGAGGTCAGGGCAACTTCACAGAGAACAGGCAGGTTCTAGCGGGGTTAGAGCTGGGTAAGTGTGGGCCCAGAGGGAAGCCCCAGAAGCAAAGGTGGTGGCCACTTGAACTGAGGGCCAAAGACAGGAACATTCAGACAAAAGGAACAGGAGGACCAGACAGAAGCCAATATATCACACCTTTTTAAGTTTTTCATGTTCAAAAGTCTTACCACTAAATATTTTTAAACTAGGAATATATTTCACTTCAGCAAACATTTTAAGAGCATTTACCTTCCGTTGGAAATTTCTTGGCTCGTTCCTCAAAGAACCAGTCTCCAGTTTTTATTTTCACATTTCTGGAAAACAAGCAGAAAGGAAGCCTCAGAGAGTGATGTGGGTGGTGCTGTATTTGACTCATACCAAGCAGGGAGATAATATCAAAATATTAGTCTAGCAAAAGAGCTCAGAGTTCAGATTTCCGGCCCAGACCCCTAACTATACAGATTTCCCATAGAGGTTAAGGGAGTTGACTGGAAAGCAGCAAAGCTACAAAAGGAATATTATATTCCTATTCTGAAAAGGAATATTACATATCAAACTGAATCATTTTACTATACATCTGAAACAAATACATTATAAATCAACTATGCTTCAATAAAAATAAGTAAAAATAAATAGAAAGATAATCTTGAAATGAGCAACAAAGCTGGAGTTTCTACTTGGGTACGTTTTATCCCTGTACACATTACCATGTAATATATACATATTAACATATGTGTTTAACCCATACCCAATAAATACACAGGGAGAAACAAAATTGCCATCAAAACGACCAGTTTATCACATTTATGGTGGGGAACAATGGCGTGAAAGATAATCAGAGAAATTCAATGTTGTCTGTTCAGCTAAGCGAGATCATCCTTGGGTTATGGTGAGGTTAGTCTGAGTTAACCACAACATTTACCAAGAGCCAGCAGAGCGAATTCAGCTGAGAAGGTTCCTGGGAGGACCAGAAGTCTGGGACATGGATCAGTGGGCTTCACTGGAGATCCCGGGACCACTTGAGAGACAGCGAAAGTGACCTCTCGCTGGGCGGCAAGTCTGACAGCGGCTCCCTGGGCATGTCTATGTCCCTATATCCCCTCCTGTCCTACTTATAGGCAGAGCAGTGCGGGGACTTTGTATGGCCACTGCTCGAAACTGAAGTCCCAAAGCATGTTAGCTCCCAGAGCGTGTTAGCTCTTAATAGCTTCCAAGTTTCCAAACTTCTGAAGAAACCACCCTCAACTTCATAGAGCCTCAGAAAGGCAGAACTGTCAAAGCCTTTCAGGATATAAGAAGTTAAACACACAGACACGATAAATTATTGACACTATTAAAATCATCTGCTATAAAAAGAAGGATCAATTCCTAGGTTATGCAAGTTTCAGAAACATTAAAACTTCAACTTATGTCAAATTCTCTTCTATAAAGTATCAGTTCAGTTCAGTCGCTCAGTCGTGTCCGACTCTTCGCAACCCCATGAATCACAGCACGCCAGGCCTCTCTGTCCATCACCAACTCCTGGAGTTCACTCAGACTCACGTCCACTGAGTCGGTGATGCCATCCAGCCATCTCATCCTCTGTCGTCCCCTTCTCCTCCTGCCCCCAATCCCTCCCAGCATCAGAGTCTTTTCCAATGAGTCAACTCTTCGCATGAGGTGGCCATAGTACTGGAGTTTCAGCTTTAGCATCATTCCTTCCAAAGAAATCCCAGGGCTGATCTCCTTCAGAATGGACTGGTTGGATCTCCTTGCAGTCCAAGGGACTCTCAAGAGTCTTCTCCAACACCACACTTCAAAAGCATCAATTCTTCGGTGCTCAGCTTTTTCACAGTCCAACTCTCACATCCATACATGACCACAGGAAAAACCATAGCCTTGACTAGACGAACCTTTGTTGGCAAAGTAATGTCTCTGCTTTTGAATATGCTATCTAGGTTGGTCATAACTTTCCTTCCAAGGAGGAAGCGTCTTTTAATTTCATGACTGCAGTCACCATCTGCAGTGATTTTGGAGCCCCAAAAAATAAAGTCTGACACTGTTTCCACTGTTTCCCCATCTATTTCCCATGAAGTGATGGGACCAGATGCCATGATCTTCGTTTTCTGAATGTTGAGCTTTAAGCCAACTTTTTCACTCTCCACTTTCACTTTCATCAAGAGGCTTTTGAGTTCCTCTTCACTTTCTGCCATAAGGGTGGTGTCATCTGCATATCTGAGGTTATTGATATTTCTCCCGGCAATCTTCATTCCAGCTTGTGCTGCTTCCAGTCCAGCGTTTCTCATGATGTACTCTGCATAGAAGTTAAATAAGCAGGGTGACAGTATACAGCCTTGATGTACTCCTTTTCCTATTTGGAACCAGTCTGTTGTTCCATGTTCAGTTCTAACTGTTGCTTCCTGACCTGCATACAAATTTCTCAAGAGGCAGATCACCCCCTTGGAAAAGAAATGCAAAAAAGCAAAATGGCTGTCTGGGGAGGCCTTACAAATAGCTGTGAAAAGAAGAGAAGCAAAAAGCAAAGGAGAAAAGGAAAGATATAAGCATCTGAATGCAGAGTTCCAAAGAATAGCAAGAAGAGATAAGAAAGCCTTCTTCAGCAATCAATGCAAAGAAATAGAGGAAAACAACAGAATGGGAAAGACTAGAGATCTCTTCAAGAAAATTAGAGATACCAAGGGAACATTTCATGCAAAGATGGGCTCAATAAGGGACAGAAATGGTATGGACCCAACAGAAGCAGAAGATATTAAGAAAAGGTGGCAAGAATACACAGAAGAACTGTACAAAAAAGATCTTCATGACACAGATAATCACAATGGTGTGATCACTGACCTAGAGCCAGACACCCTGGAATGTGAAGTCAAGTGGGCCTTAGAAAGAATCACTATGAACAAAGCTAGTGGAGGTGATGGAATTCCAGTTGAGCTATTTCAAATCCTCAAAGATGATGCTGTGAAAGTGCTGCACTCAATATGCCAGCAAATTTGGAAAACTCAGCAGTGATCACAGGACTGGAAAAGGTCAGTTTTCATTCCAATCCCAAAGAAAGGCAATGCCAAAGAATGCTCAAAGTACTGCACAATTGCACTCATCTCACACGCTAGTAAAGTAATGCTCAAAATTCTCCAAGCCAGGCTTCAGCAATATGTGAACCATGAACTTCCTGTTGTTCAAGCTGGTTTTAGAAAAGGCAGAGGAACCAGAGATCAGATTGCCAACATCCGCTGGATCATGGAAAAAGCAAGAGAGTTCCAGAAAAACATCTATTTCTGCTTTATTGACTATGCCAAAGACTTTGACTGTGTGGATCACAATAAACTGTGGAAAATTCTGAAAGAGATGGGAATACCAGACCACCTGATCTGCCTTTTGAGAAACATACACAGAGCATGTATGAATTCTGGCAACAGAATTTTGATAGTCAGTCAATATCATTCAGAGCCAAAAACATGTGAAACGTGCAACTGTGACACATCTGGAGAGAAGGGGAAGTGTTTTCATGCATAAATCAGAAACTCAGGTATCTAATCTACTAAACTGACACAAAACACGTGAAGGAGAACATAGCAACCCCACACAAGTTTCCCCTCTGGTACTTAAGACAAGCAGAGGGTCAAAACACAGGGAAAGTTTTGCGGGATAAGTGGGGTGGTGAATTCAATTGCTCTATTTCTGAGGATGCTTCCTCCATCCTTATAAGCAGGACAAAATCTAAGCATTAGGATGAGGACAGCAGGAGAGAAAAATCAAATATGGAAACAAAGAGGCCTCGCTCTGATTAATAAACTTCACTTCCTGACTTATTGTGAGAGTTGGACTATAAAGAAAGCTGAGAGCTGAAGAATTGATGCTTTTGAACTGTGGTGTTGGAGAAGACTCTTGAGAGTCCCTTGGACTGCAAGGAGCTCCAACCAGTCCATCCTAAAGGAGCTCAGTTCTGGGTATTCATTGGAAGGACTGATGCTGAAGCTGAAACCCCAATACTTTGGCCACCTGATGTGAAGAGCTGACTCATTTGAAAAGACCCTGATGCTGGGAAAGATTGAGGGCAGGAGGAGAAGGGGATGACAGAGGATGAGATAGTTGGGTGGCATCACTGACTCGATGGACATGAGTTTGAGTAAACTCCGGGAGTTGGTGATGGACAGGGAGGCCTGGCATGCTGCGGTTCATGGGGTCGCAAACAGTCCGACACGACTGAGTGACTGAACTGAACCTGATTTGTTTTCCTGGGGGTCATGACCCTTCCAACTCATCTAACTCTCTCAAATTCTCCAGCCTGTTACCTGTGACCAGAAACATTTATATATGAGACAGGTGCTGTGGGTGGGGCAAGGGCTCAGACCAGACAAGAGATCAGAGATAAGATTTCTGCAGCAACTCAGTCCGTGACTCTGTAGGCAGCTGAGCCAGCCAGACACAAGCTGTCACTGAGGAGTAAACACACCTGTAGATACACAATCACGAAAAAGGAAGAACAGCTGAGGGGACAGAGGAGCAAATGGTGAAAATGCCTGAATAAACATTTTTATTTTATTACATTTTACAACATTTTATTAAAAAGTCTGCCTCTAGCCCTGGCTTCAGAACCTATACAAGAAGCAGATAAAGTAAAATATTAGTATCTTCTAGTGCTAGGCATCTGATGCAATCAACTAATCCTCTTACAGAATCCCAGTGGATTACTTGTGAAATTCAAGCACAAGCTTCCTTGGCAGGGATAGATTTGGACACAAGCCCACAGGTCTCTTGGGCTTATCTGTGACTAAAGAACGGAAGGATAGAAGTACCACAGTCCTAAACCAAACAGTGACAAGCACCTGTTGCGTTCGAGGCTATTTCCTTTGAGAACTAGACTGCGGCCCTATCTCCACAAACACTTTCTGCAGAATCAGCTGTTTCGTGAACAATTATTCCCTAAGAGCTTTCATAATGGCTCCCTGTCCACACAAATCCCAGGCTTTATAAGGAGGACCATTTATGGGTCTTACTGTCTAAGGCAGAGGTGAGCAGATCTTGCTATATCTCTGTCTTCATTAGGGCCAACTCAGGGTAGCCTGACTCACAGGAACCAAAGGAATTTCTCCCCCAATGACTCGATCAGAATGTGGCTATGAAAACTTCTTGGAACATTTTCAGAGCCCAGCAAGAGATTAACAGTTTTAAATTTCTCTGGTAGAATCACAACTTGCCTCCTTAAAACTCTTTCAGTCACCTAATAAATACATCTCAGAAAGCAAACTCCAGAGGTGGTGGAGGGAATAAAAAGTCTGGAGTCAGACCTGAGTTCTGCGTCTGACTCTCCACTCACTCTGCAGGGGGATCACTGTAATTATAAATGCCAAGCACGTGATACTGCTCTTAATAAACTGCTGGAGGTTCCAGCATCCATTTTCATAGCCTTGAACTCCATTAATGCTGTCATTTCATTAGCAAAAGAGAAAACTGTTGAAAAGCACTTTGCAAATTCTAGCATGCAAATGTTCAATAATGCGATGAACGGAGGACTCTAATGGAAAGATAGTTTGACCTTATCACTATTAGCAAGCAGTGAGCCAAACAGGCCTGCTAGACTGCATCTTTACTTTGCATTCAAATTACTCGCACCTGCAGGTCGGCAAGCTGTCACATCCATGCTTTATATTCCAAGAGAAGTCAGCACGGTGTTCCCAGAAATTGCTAAACATATTTCCACAGTTCAGCAAACAAGAGGTAGGAAATTCGTCTGCATTCCAGGATTCTTCCAATGCCTTAAGACACACCCCTCCCAGGCAGACCTGCTCTCTAACCAGCACCCTGATGGCAAGGAAGCTTCAAGAAAGTCTTGGTGGCTTATTAGACAGACAAGCTACAAAAACTCCAAACAAAGAAGCCAAATAATGTAAAACCAAGCATCAACTTAATTTCTTTGGACTAGCTTGTCCAATCACTTGGTAATTCCCAGCTTAAATGGTCCTATGCACGCATACAGTTGAAAAAAAAATTTTTTTACTTCAAATAATCTTATATCTAAGGCAGTTTTAGTTACAAAGCAAAATAATGAGGGTTTTTTTTCGTTTGTTTCTACCAACCAGCTCAGTTGATCTGATTTCAATGTTCTTACAGGAAAAAAAAGACTGATCGTTGTGATTAAATCCTAGGTAACTAGGAGAGAAGTCGGAATCAAGATAAGATAAAGGAACGATTTTAATCAAGTGGCTACCATAGCTTCCTGCAAAACAGGAATAACTCTACTTGGCCGCTGAGAGGAGGCAGGTCCCCTCTGTGTTAAATTCAGCGCTGTATCCACAGCCCCAAGCACAACTTAGAGACACAGTGGGGCCGGTGAATGAATGTGTGGACTGGTGAATAACGAACATCCCCACCCCTGCAGGCAGCGTCCTGCGAACTGAAGGGATAAGGTGGGACCAACAGAGATGGAGCCCCGGTGGCACCGAGGGCTGACGTTTGTCACGCTTTCTGAATGTGTAGGGGCAGGGGTCACAGAGTCAGGCACCAAGCAGAAACCAGATGAAGAGAGAAGGCGAGAGATGAGACAAGAGGGCGGGCGAGGCGCTATGGTGAGCTGGCGGACCATGCCCACTTTAAGGCATTAAAAGGGCAAATGTTAGACACTGAGCAGGACAACAAAATAAAGCCTGTGGGCACTTTGCTGCCTGTTGGCCACGAGTTTGCAGTCCCTGGTTTGTTACATCAGAAAATGAGTCAATGAAATAATTCTACTGTAGCTGGACAGTGCTGCACTCCTTAAAGCCTGGAAACCAGGTTAAACACTGTGTAGCACCCTGTCTTCCCTACAGATCTAAGAACTGGCTCCTCCACCGCTCCACAAAGACAAGGAGCGAGGGCTCTGTTGGTAAACCCCAACCTGGTGGTCTGAAGACAACGCAGAACCTCTGACAAAAGGCCGCAGGCAGGAGAAAGAGCCCTGCAGGCCAGGAATGGCTACTCAAGGTGCATCACTGCGGGAACCAAGGGAAGTTTCAGAAAGCAGTCATCTTCAAAGGCATTTAATTAAGACCTGCCACCTCTTATGAAAAAGGGGGCTTCCCTGGTGGCTCAGACAGTAAAGAATCTGCCTGCAATGCAGGAGATCTGGGTTCGATCCCTGGACTGGGATGATCCCCTGGAGAAGGAAATGGCAACCCACTCCAGTATTCTTGCCTAGAGATTTCCATGGACAGAGGAGCCTGGTGGGCTACAGTCTGTGGGTTGCAAAGAGTCGAACACAACTGAGAGACAAACACTCTCTTTCCTTCTTTTCTATGAAAAAGAAACAGAAAGACTTAAGGAAAAGCCAACAAGAGACAACACACTAGAATCAAGGAAGATTTAGGAAACAACAATACAAACGCAGAGCAAGCTGTTTTACCAACAGGAAAGAGCAGAATTGAGAAGCTGGAGAGTTGAATCAATGACGCTGACTCAGTAAGGATGCCTTCCCAGAACACAAAAGAAAAAGACAGTGAACACTGAGGGATAAGGAATATAAATGGAAGCGAGAGAGCAAGACCAAGCTAGGTTATCCCGAATAAGCCAGGCCAAGCAGCATTAAAGAATAGTCAGAGCTGACCGAAGAAAATGTTACTGAGTCAAAACACAAGCAAACCCCCACCTCACACCCATTAGTGCTGCTGTTGCTGCTGCTGCTAAGTCGCTTCAGTCGTGTCTGACTCTGTGCGACCCCACAGATGGCAGCCCATCAGGCTCCCCAGTCCCTGGGCTTCTCCAGGCAAGAACACTGGAGTGCATTGCCATTTCCTTCTCCAATGCATGAAAGTGCAAAGTGAAAGTGAAGTCACGTAGTCGTGTCCGACTCTTAGCGACCCGATGGACTGCAGCCTACCAGGCTCCTCTGTCCATGGGATTTTTCAGGCAAGAGTACTGGAGTGGGGTGCCATTGCCTTCTCCACACACCCATTAGTAACTACCATTAAAAATAATAATAATAATAATAAAAACCCAGAAGACAACAGGTGAAGAAACTGGAAACTTTGTGCACTGTTGGTGGGAACGTGAAACAGCTCAGCTGTTGGAGACTGTATGGTGGGTCTCAAAAAATTAAACACAGAATTACCACGTGACTCAGCAGCCCCACTTCTGGAATACACCTGAAAGAATTGAAAGCAGGGTCTCAAAGAGATGTTTGCACATCCACTAATCACCACAGCCAAAGGGCAGAAGCAACCCAAGCACTCATAAGCAGATGAACAGACAAAAGGTGATGCATACACACTCAAGAACATGAGGGCAGCCTTAAGAAGGGAGGAACTCTGCAGCATGCTGCATCACGGGTGAACCTCGAAAAGCGTGTGCTTAGTGAAATGAGCCAGACACAGACAGACAGACACTGTGTGATTCCACCTGTGTGAGGGGCCCACGGGAGTCAGAGAGACAGAAGGATGGATGCGGGCAGAGGGGCAGGGGAGGGAGGGAAGAACAGGGAGCTGCTGGATGGAACAGAGTTTCAGTTGTGCAAGATGAAAAAGCCTGGAAGTAGGCGGTGCTGATGGTTGTACCACAACACGCAGGTATTACCAGGTTGGTTTGCCTGACGTGCAGTAAGCTGAGACGCTGAAGTCTGCAGCAAAGCAAGGGTTTATTCGCAAGGCAACCAAGTGCAGAGAGAGGGAGCAGGCCTCAGATCCACCTCCCGGACGGCAAGGCTTCAAAGTACTGATGGGATGAAGACTAAAGCGGCAGGGGGTCTGGGTGTGCAGAGCGTGGGGAAGGGTGATTGTTAAAAGGTGGGCCATGGCCATTGTGTGCAGGCGTAACTAGGCTCCAGGCCTCTGCTCTTGGGAAGATGGAGGCACTCACCACGATCTTCAGCGGGGGGGGGGGGGGGGCGGTGGAGTTTTTGCCCTCTGACCTCAAAAGGTCACGGAGAGGACCCTTACGCACGCGCAGTTGGCGGGTCGGTGGGCCTATCCAATCTTAGCCAATTAAGCTCAAACTAAAGTCCCTTGGACTGCAAGGAATCTAACCAGTCCATTCTGAAGAGATCAGCCCTGGGTTTTCTTTGGAAGGAATGATGCTAAAGCTGAAACTCCAGTACTTTGGCCACCTCATGTGAAGAGTTGACTCATTGGAAAAGACTCTGATGCTGGGAGGGATTGGGGGCAGGAGGAGAAGGGGACGACAGAGGATGAGATGGCTGGATGGCATCACTGACTCGATGGACATGAGTCTCAGTGAACTCCGGGAGTTGGTGATGGACAGGGAGGCCTGGAGTGCTGCAATTCATGGGGTCGCAAAGAGTCGGACACGACTGAGTGACTGAACTGAACTGAACTGAGAGGCCGCTGACTCCCAGTTCCTGGAAAACAACTCACTTGGCGAACATCTCACTGTTTAGGACAAGAATGGAGGGGGTGTTGCAACCAGAGAAAGCCAACACGCAACAAGGAAGACGCAGCACAGCCATAATTAATTGAAATTTAAGAAATAATCGAGGGCCTTCCCTGGTGGCACAGGGGCTAAGAATCCATCTGCCAATGCGGGGAACACAGGATTTGATCCCTGGCCTGGGATGATCCCACATGCCACAGAGAAACTAAGCCCCTGTGCCACAGCCCCTGCAGCCCATGTACCCGAGAGCCTGTGCACAACGACAGAAGCCACCACATTGAGAAGCCCATGCACCACAATGAGGAGTGGACCCCTGCTCACCACCGCTAGAGAAAGTCCATGTGCAGCAACCAAGACCCAGAGCAGCAAAAATAAATAAACATTTTTAAAAAGATAACAGTGGGTATGTAAGTCTCCTGGATGACCTTGATGAGTGAAGGCTGATGAAGTGGGTTTGACTAATGATTACCCACACTTTCAAATGCCATTAAACTGTACACGTAGCCTTAGCTATAATGGTAAATTTTATGTGTATTTCTCCACAATTAAAAATAATTAAAAAAACAACAAGCACATCCAGGGTACAGCCAGCTCCAGGGAATTCTTCTTAATCCATGAAAATCAGTGTGGAGAGACTCAGACCCAGGAAGATATTAGAAACTGCTTTCAATTACAAGGATTTGGAAAAACCCAATATGCTTCTACTACCTAAAATCCAGATGATCAATAAAGAAAAATAAAGCTAGTCTCCAGTGTGTCTGTTACAGTAGATTCCAAAGGACAATGATAACACATTAAATGAACTTAAAGATGGAAAGTTGGGACCTGAGATTTTAAAACCCAGTGAAGTCCTACTGCTGTGTTGAAAATGATAGCCGACAATGACCTGCTCATAGCACGTGGAACTCTGCTCAAAGCTCCATGTGCTGTGTGCTATGGAACTTTCCATGTGCTCATGGAGCTCTGCTCAAAGGTGTCTGGCAGCCTGGATGGGAGGGGAGCCTGGTGGAGAGCGGATAGATATGAATGTCTGGTTCTTCATCTGAAACTGCCACCACAATGTCTGTTAATCAGCTACACCCCAAAACAAAATAGTTTAAAAAATGAATAAAACCCAGGGAAGTCCTTACTCATGAGGAAAGGCTATCGAAGGCATCTTCAGATAGGCAATGGCTTAAAACACACCACCCACATGCTCTTCTGAGATGAAAAATCTTTGAAGAGACACTTCAGTTGACTGAAAATGAATCAAAATAAAGAAACTCCAAATTGGGAAATCAGGATCTCGGAGATATCTGCATTCATGAAACAGTGCAGGAGTAGAATCATCCGAAATCAAAAAATCTACCCATGACGTCTGTTTGGCACTGGAATGCACTCTTGGGCTGATCTATGGATGTGCATCTGTTATTGTGGAAATTCCTATGAACACACGACTGGAAAGGGCCTACGAGACTGTCTGGTAGCCCTCCACCTCCAGTGCCCATAACTCTCAGCTACATTTCAGCCCAGAGCTCGAACCAAGGCAGCACTTCACCAGCACCTTGAGTGTCAGCCTGGAAAAATGGCCTCCTGACACTGACCTTCCTGTAGGGTGAAAAGGTTCAGCGGAACTGAGTGAGTGACAACTTCAAGTCTGAACTTAAGGATACAGGAAGCTTACTCATCACAAAAAGGTTTCTTGAAGCAAGACCTGCCATGACTGACCATAGGAGAAATCAACTTCAACAAAAGGGATGACACTCAAACTATTGTGTAAATATTCCCTTTAGTAAGGACAAGATAAACTTTCCAAAAAGTATGCCACAAATTTCCACTTTTTCACTGTATCTTTGGTAACAGAAGGCTTCAAAGACTATTAAGTCACTCGTACCCTCATTTGGCCAATGGATAAAAAGCAAATGCAAGAAAAAGAAATGCAAAAAGGCAAAATGGCTATCTGAGGAGGCCTTACAAATAGCTGAGACAAGAAGAGAAGCTAAAGGCAAAAGAGAAAAGGAAAGATATACCCACATGAGTGTAGAGTTCCAAAGAATAGCAAGGAGAGATAAGAAAGCCTTCCTCAGTGATCAGTGCAAAGAAATAGAGGAAAACAATAGAATGGAAAAGACTAGAGATGTCTTCAAGAAAATTAGAGATATCAAGGGAACTTTTCATGCAAAGATGGGCACAATAAAGGACAGAAATGGTACGGACCTAACAGAAGCAGAAGATATTCAGAAAAGGTGGCAAGAATACACAGAAGAACTATACAGAATAGATCTTCACAACCCAGATAACCACGATGGTGTGATCACTGACCTAGAGCCAGACATCCTGGAATGTGAAGTCAAGTGGGCCTTAGGAAGCATCACTGCGAACAAAGCTAGTGGAGGCGATGGAATTCCAGTTGAGCTATTTCAGATCCTAAAGATGATGCTGTGAAAGTGCTGCACTCAATATGCCAGCAAATTGGGAAAACTCAGCAGTGATCACAGGACTGGAAAAGGTCAGTTTTCATTCCAATCCCAAAGAAAGGCAATGCCAAAGAATGCTCAAACTACCGCACAATTGCACTCATCTAACACACTAGTAAAGTAATGCTCAAAATTCTCCAAGCCAGGTTTCAACAGTTCACGTGAACTGTGAACTTCCAGATGTTTGAGTTGGATTTAGAAAGGCAGAGGAACCAGAGATCAAATTGCCAACATCCTTTGGATCATCAGGAAAGCAAGAGAGTTCCAGAAAAACATCTACTTCTGCTTTACTGACTACACCAAAGCCTTTGACTGTGTGGATCACAACAAGCTGTGGAAAATTCTTAGAAGAGATAGGAATCCTAGACCACCTGACCTGCCTCCTGAGAAATCTGTATGCAGGTCAAGAAGCAACAGTTAGAACCAAACATGGAACAAAAGACTGGTTCCAAATTGGGAAAGGAGTACGTCAAGGCTGTATATTGTCACCCTGCTTATTTAAGTTCCATGCAGAGTACATCATGCAAAATGCTGGGCTGGATGAAGCACAAGCTGGAATTAAGATTGCCAGAAGAAATATCAATAACCTCAGATATGCAGATGACACCACCCTTATGGCAGAAAGCAAAGAGGAACTAAAGAGACTCTTGATGAAAGTGAAAGAGGAGAGTGAAAAAGTTGACTTAAAACTCAATATTCAGAAAACTAAGATCATGGCATCTGGTCCCATCACTTCATGGCAAATAGATGGGTAAACAATGGAAACAGTGAGAGACTGTATTTTTGGGCTCCAAAATCACTACAGATGGTGACTGCAGCCATGAAATTAAAAGACACTTGCTCCTTGGAAGAAAAGCTATCTCCAAACTAGACAGCATATTATAAAGCAGAGATATTACTGTGCCAACAAAGGTCCGTTAAGTCAAAGCTATGGTTTTTCCAGTAGTCATGTATGGATGTGTGGAGAAGGAAATGGCAACCCACTTCAGTATTCTTGCCTGGAGAATCCCATGGATGGAGAAGCCTGGTGGGCTTCAGTTCATGGGCAGCAAAGAGTCAGACACGTCTGAAGCAACTAAGGAGCCATGGATGTGAGAGTTGGACTATAAAGAAACCTGAGCGCCGGAGAATTGATGCTTTTGAACTGTGGTGTTGGAGAAGACTCTTGAGAGTCCCTTGGACTGCAAGGAGAGTCAATTCTAAAGGAAATCAATCCTAAATATTCATTGGAAGGACTGATGTTGAAGCTGAAACTCCAGTAGTTTGAGTCAGCACTCATCCCCATGTTATTCCTTGTCCCTGACTGTGTTCATTTCCCTCTCTAAGCCTGACCATCTTCCAGAAATGCTCCCACAGGGTGCTCTGGGAAGTCACCTTGAGCCAGCTTAGTCCCCCACCCCCTCCCCTGAGCCCCTACGGGTCCTGAGCAGAAAACCTGCCCAGCAGGCAGAATCCTCATCTGTTTCCTGGACCCTCAGCCCAAGCCCAGGGCCAGCGCTGCTCACAGGCCCTCTGCACTGACTGCAGCAGTCTGAACACTGGTTTTGCTTTCTTCAAAACTGCTACCCTAGACTTTACTTTTGCTTGATTTTAAAACCTATGTTTTCCTCCTGTTCCCACAACAAATTCACTTCTTGAGGGATGGGTCTTAGGCTGAAGAAGAAGCAGGGAGAAGAAAACGATTGGGGTCGAAAACCTGTCCAGGTCCCAGTTAAGACTGTCAAAGACTCTCACACTTCACCAAGCCTTTTCTTTGGTTTGACCCCCTAGACTGGACGGCAGCCCAGAGTGGACAAAACTAGAGAGGGTAGAAAGCTTCAAAGAAAGGAAGCAAAGAGAAGGTGGTGGTGGGGGGGGGGGTTGTTATAAATTACTTAGCTCTCTTGCCCTACAATTTCCTGCATCAGTTCTCTCAGAGCAATGCAATTATCTCTAGTATTTTGAAAAACATCCTTATTTCGACACCAGGAAGCTGGGGTTTTAGAAATCACACTTCAAGAGCTTAGAGGGGTTCAGTTACAATGCCCCAGGGCACAGTGCTCTCCAGGGCGGAGATTTCAACACGGCCCCCTTCCTGAGAGGTTGCCTCAGACCCTGTCCTCCTGTTTTGATTTTTAGTTTCCAGTTAACCACTAAAGGGGCTTCCCTTGTGGCTCAGCGGGTAAAGAATCTGCCTGCAGTGCGGGAGACCTGGGTTCGACCCCTGCATTGGAAAGGTTTCCTGGAGAAGGGAAAGGCTACCCACTCCAGTATCCTGGCCTGGAGAATTCCATGGACTGTATGGTCCATGGGGTCGCAAAGAGTTGGACACGACTGAGCGACTTTCACTTTCACTTTGAGACTCCCCTGGTGGCTCAGATGATAAAGTGTCTGCCTACAATGCGGGAGACCTGGGCTCAATCCCTGGGTCTGGAAGATCCTCTGGAGAAGGAAATGGGAACCCACTCCGGTACTCTTGCCTGGAAAATCCCATGGACAGAGGAGCCTGGTAAGCTACAGTCCATGGGGTTGCAAAGAGTCAGACATGACTGAGCGACTTCGCTTTACTCACTTTAACCACTAAAAGAAGTGCTGAAGAATTTACTACCTTGTGACGCAGTGTTTATCATCAGTGTTTATCAACCCAGTACATATGGTTCGCTGAAGAGGGTCTTAGGACCTTCCCTCCTCTCTCAAGAGCCCAGGACCTGCTTGAGCACAAGTGCAGCCAGGGCTGGCTCACAGGAATTCTTTCTCTTTCCCTCTCATGCTAAGAAAAGCCTGAAGGGTGCTGGCTTTGACAGACTGAGGAAACCTGATATGTTTGGAGGTGACTCTGGCCACGTGGATGTGACGTGACATGCTGTTTCAGAGAGGGGTGCTTAGGAGCAAGGCAATCTGGTTGAACGATCTGCCTTTGAATGAGTGATTGATGCCAGGAGCCAGCGTGAGGAACTCCGCCCATGGCAAAGGTCATGAGGAAGGAGGCTTGGCATACGCAAAGGTGGGATCGAGCCTCAGGAGTCCCCCTGGAAATTCTCAAGCATCTACCCCCAAAACCAGAGTCTGCCTACTTTACTGCTTTGTGCTCTCACCTACACCTCTGACTTTACGGGGGGCTGTCCCCCACCACCTCTCTCTGAAAAAGAGTTAACTTACAGCTCCAGTTAATAAAGTTCCTGGGCATGACAAGAGTGTTGCAACCTACAAACTCCTTTGGAAGTCCTCTAGCCTGCCTGAATAGGTTCTTCCGGCCACATGTGATTGTTCAGAGCCTCCCAACTGTGAGAGGCATGAGATGTTCTAAACTGTCTAAATACAGATTCCTTTGAGCAGTTAAACGATTGATTAGAAATTGTATTGGTGAAGGGTTTTTCACTTGTTGGGCCAATGTTTGCTGCTAAGTTTCCATATCCCTTACCTACTGTGTCCCTGGCAGTGTATTGATTAATATAATTGGTGTATAGGAATGTAAGTAGTAGCTTTAATGTTTGTAACCTTGGACCCTTGAGTTAATTCTTTTCTTGTTATAGCCCACCACATCTTTGCCCTATAGGATGGCAACTTTTATCTAATGCTTTTGGAGGGTGGCACCTGACTTTAGAATAATCACCTTTAGAGAAAAATAAGTTTTCTGAAGACAGGATCATAAAATGTTAACAGGCCTCTTGGCCAGAAGATGATGTAATTCACCTAAACTTTTGCATATGATAAGTTTGCAGGAAGACTTACTGCTGACTCTACCCCTTCCCCCATTATCCTCTATGCACAACTTAAGGTATAAAAACTACTTTGGAAAATAAAATGTGGGCCTTGTTCACCGAAATGTGGTCTCCCCATGTTGTTCTTTCTCTCACCTTCTGGCTGAATTCCCATCTTGAGCGTGGAGGCTCGTGAAGCCTACTAATTTTGCCTGGGCTTCTAAGATCTGACTGGGGAGGCCTTAGTGTCTCCTCTCCTTCGGGAGAACAGGAGGACGCCTGCGGCCTACGTAGGTGACGCAAATTCCTTATTTTGGAATTTTATTAGCTTTCCACGTAAACCAAGTTATTCAGCCTCTTTGCTCCACTGAATTTTCTCACTTAGCTATCCTTATTTAACCACTCTTTATATCTTTAATTCTATCATATCCTGATCGCCGAAGCCATCTCCCCTTCTAAACCCCTGACTCCACTGGGGCTGGACCTCGGTAGACTGAAGTACATTAAGGCTCACAAAGCAAGGGGAAGTTTAAGGAGATTAATGCCAGGATGCTTATAAACACAATCCTCCCACTTTAGGGGGCAAGAAAAGCCCCACCAGTGTGCCCTCACCGTGTAATCACCTCACAGTCTGCCCACGCGTGCACGCACCTAAGCAACATTTAGAAGTTCTTTTCAAATCTCAGTCTCAGATTATTCTCCTAGATTCACACCACACAAACATTTCTGCTCCTCAGGAGTTCTGTGATGTCCTTGTGCACACTCCCCCACAACAACTCCCTGGGTTTTCCAGGAATTGATGACCAGCCCATTCTTGCTTCGAACAGTATGAGATCAAGCCATACATGTTCTTTATCATTTCCAAGAAGGGTATTTCAAAAATACCAATTCCGTGTTTAAAATATTTTAAAAGCTCACAACATCAAAAGATTAGAATAAATGTAGATTCAGTTTATCACTAATTGAAACCATAACCGATTCTTTAGTGGAGCATCAATACAGGTCAACTTTCTTCCTTCAAAAAGGCCTTAATAAAGCTCCATGGGATACTCTAATATTCCTTATATTACAATTCGCTCCACTTTTCCTCAAAGAGATAAATTAAGCTCTAAGAAAACTAACAAAACTAACTAGTTAAGAAATTGAAGGGAATCTTAACTCCTAGGTTAGCTGATTCTTAGCCATTACACTCCAGTGTTCTTGCCTGGAGAATCCCGGGGATGGAGGAGCCTGGTGGGCTGCTGTCTATGGGGTCGCCCAGAATCAGACATGACTGAAGTGACTTAGTAGCAGCAGCAGCAGCCATTACAAACTTTTGTAAATTAAAAACAAAACTTTTTTTTCATATAGCAAAATGTGTTTTTGAGTTACAATAATTTCCATGTCTAGAAAGGCAGCTCCATATTAAGCATTCTCTGAACATTTTCCTATTAAGTGTGAAGAATGACAGCTGTCTTTATCGGTTGTTGTCCTGGACCATCTTCGAGGCTTTCCAGCCATCCTTGCCCCACCACCCCGCCCATCTTATCCGGCCCCGCCCATCCTGGCCGGCCCCGCCCATCCTCACCTGTCCTCGAAGCACACGGTGCACTTCCAGGCGCGGGTCCTCCTCAGGAACACCCGGCACTCGCTGCACACGCGGTGGCTGCAGCCCTGACACACGGCCCCCCGGTTCAGCAGGAGCCCCAGGGTCTGCTGGCAGCGGGCACAGGACTTCTCTTTGTACTCCTGGCTCACGCTCTTCGCGCCTTTCCACCTGAGATGCTGCAAGCGCGTCTTCAGATTCCTGTGGTACAGAGAGTTAAGTGGTAAGAACCAACTGAGTGGAAGGACAGAAGCCAGCCAAACCCCTATGTGGCAAGGGCCTCAACAGTATGGAGACACAGAAGGGGCTTTGCCATCCAGCACCCCCGGGTTCTAACACAGCTGTGCG
Source organism: Bos indicus (assembly GCF_029378745.1). Taxonomy (NCBI): domain Eukaryota; kingdom Metazoa; phylum Chordata; class Mammalia; order Artiodactyla; family Bovidae; genus Bos; species Bos indicus. The sequence continues at coordinate 95,553,869 of NC_091768.1, read as the reverse complement.
AACCAGGATCTCCTGCCGTCTTCCGGAGCAGAGGCTCAGAGGTTTTCTCAGCTGTGAAAGCCTTACCTCCCAGGGTGGCTGTAAGGATGAAATGGCAAAGCATAAACACTCTGCCTGGCACGGAGGAGTCAGCTGCTGATTTTGTTCTAGGTTCATCCCTTTGTGTCCAAGCGGCATTATAATGGTAAAGAAAACAGTGAAAGAAGAGGGATATGCAGGAAAACGGCACCAATTCTAACATTCAAGACAGGGAATGATGTGTAAGTATACAGCATAGTCAAGGCTATGGTTTTCCCTGTGGTCATGTATGGATGTGAGAGTTGGACTGTGAAGAAGGCTGAGTGCCGAAGAATTGATGCTTTTGAACTGTGGTGTCGGAGAAGACTCTTGAGAGTCCCTTGGACTGCAAGGAGATCCAACCAGTCCATTCTGAAGGAGATCAGCCCTGGGATTTCTTTGGAAGGACTGATGCTGAAGCTGAAACTCCAGTACTTTGGCCACCTCATGTGAAGAGCTGACTCATTGGAAAAGACTCTGATGCTGGGAGGGATTGGGGGCAGGAGGAGAAGGGGACGACAGAGGATGAGATGGCTGGATGGCATCACCGACTTGATGGATATTAGTCTGAGTGATCTCCGGGAGTTGGTGATGGACAGGGAGGCCTGGCATGCTGCGATTCATGGGGTTGCAAAGAGTCGGACACGACTGAGCGACTGATCTGAACTGAACTGATACAGCATACACGCCTGATCTGAACTGAACTGATACAGCATACACGCCTGCTGTTGTTATAAGTGCCCCAACAAAGTTATTTAACTGATGTTATAGTTTTGCTACTATTTTTTATGGGTGGTCGGTTACTTTCAGTTCCTGTCCCTCCCAAGAAGATAGCCCTAGTGCAAATGTGTCAGTAGCTCAGTCATGTTTGACTCTTTTTGACCCATGGACTGTAGCCCGCCAGGCTCCTTTGTCCATGGGATTCTCCAGACAAGAATACTGGAGTGGATTGTCATGCCCTCCTCCAGGGGATCCTCCTGTCCCAGCGATGGAACCCAGGCCTCCTGCATTGCAGGCGGATTCTTTACCATCTGGGTCACCAGGGAAGACCCCTCTTAGTGCAAAGGGATATTACATTGAACCATAAAACATACCATTAGCCAGAATACTCTTTTATGGACTCTCTGTCACTTTTAGGATAAAGAAGCTAATCCCGAGAAACAAGCTTACAGCCAACTCTCGGTACCCTTGGAACAAAATATCCACGTTACTTTGTTGACATTCAAAACGATGCTTCTAAATCATTGAAAGATCTTCCATCACCAAAGAAAACTATTTTTTTTTTTTAAAGCGGAAGAAAGTGTAAGTACACTTGGACAGCTTTGGGATTACAAAGGAGGGTAGAAAAGGAACATTGTTACTTCCAGTTCACCCAGAAATTTCCTCTCCTTCCTCAAACACTGGGTGGTCCGAAGACTTGTTTTATATGTTTGTTTTTCTTGGCAGACTCTGAAAAAGAATTCTGCCATTAAAAACGCAATGAGATCAAAAGGCTATCCCATTTACTTATTTTCTAGACCTCACATTTTTCATAAACATCAATAAACAAAGCATCATTATATTAAAGATGCATCTTGACAGCTAACAAGAGACACGTGCTGATAGCCCAGGCCTGCTCTGTTAAGTGTTAAATTAATGGCAAACAGCCCGTGCCCTTCAGAGACAGAGAAGCTGTTCTCTGTTGACAAAGGAGTCTGGGAGCAGGCTGGGCAGGTTCAGACTTCATGCTCCCCATTTCCTCAGAGCTGGCTGGCAAGCAAAAGTAAGCAAAGAGAAGGCTCGGAATGGGCGCCAGCAGATCTGCTGTTTCTAAGCTGCTTTCTTTAGGCCTTCAATTACCACCAAAAATAATTTAGGAAAACCCTTAGCCAGAAGTCTTTCCCTTGAAAGGGTGTATGGGAAGTCTGAAGGTTTCCCTTGAACGATTCCTGCAAAGCAGACAACTGGACAGGCAGACAGACAAATAACTTATCACACAAAGGCATTGTTTTAAGTGGGGAAAAAAGGCATTCTTTCCCTGACCATCCCGAAGCTTAGTGACACAGCAAAGGTCACCTCCACCCACAGCCCTTGCTTCAGATTCTCGTCAGACAAGAGGCTGAATGCGGAGCAAATGGCATTAGCTAAGCAAGCAGCAAGACGCCAAGGAGAGATGGCCTCCAAGCAGAAAAAGCCAAAAAACACCAAGAATTCCACCATCTGTACGACCGCCTACCGTATCCTCTCCGCCTCCGTGTTTTGAACCTCCCGGTCCCGGTACAAAACCTGGAGGATGGCTTCACGTTCCGATTCCTGGAGGGAACCGAGGCTGACTTGCTGGGCCATTTCCGTCTCTTCTCAGACCCACGATGAAGTTCTACTCCATGGCCGTGCGCCCCAGTCCCGTGGATGAGCTCAGAGTCCAGCGACAGCGCCACGGGCTTTTGAAAGCACTCCCTCTCCTATTTCATTGGCAACAGTGTTGCTCGTAGCTTTTCTCCTCTTTTTAACTGGGTCACTCTTCTCAGGAGTTAAGTTAAGTTAAGTTAAGTTCCAAGGAGCTATCCCTCCGTTGGGATCATCGCTCCCAGAGCCTCATGCCATCTGCAGAGCCTTCTCCCCGGGTCCTGCCGCAGCCTCTGACATCCGGCTAAGTAAGAAGCGTATCTTTTTTCTGAGGTTTTGCCAGAGATTGTTATAAATTACGCAGATAATTTCTGCATAAGCAGAAGTAATCTCCAATCTGAGGGAATTTACAAACAGCAGGGGGAAGAGTATTCAGTGACACAGACATTAACCTTCCCCTTCATAGGTTTACAGGGAGCACTGATGATGGTTAGAGGCCCAGACAGCTCAGTACCTGTAGAAAAGACAACAAAAATAGCATCATTTTTAAGACAAAATGCTCTACAGACAGATCTTTGCATTTTTTGCTGTGATAATAATGTAAGATTTTAAATTTTATTAAATGGGACTTCTCATGTTTCTAAAAGCCTCAGACTTCCACACTTGAATTTTTCTGATATGAATTCTGTATCCTGAGTGGTCAGAGGCATGAAAGTCTATATTTAATGTGCTATTGTTTCGTTGCTAAGTCTTGTCTGACTTTTTTTGCAACCCCATTGACTGCAGCCCGCCAGGCTCTTCTGTCCATGGGCTTTCCCAGGGAAGACACTGGAGTGGGTTGCCATTTCCTCCTCCAATATTGAATGTACATCATCCTAATTGAAAATACTTTAGGATATCTACAATTTCATCTGTTAACTGCAATTTTTACAATTAACTTCAAAACTCAAAAAAATGTTTAATCAATTAAGGATCTATGAAGGGATATCACCACAACCTCTGTCTATCAGTTAGTTATGGTCTTTAACGGTATTTAGCAACAGCCTTCTGCGCGGGGTCTTATTTCTGCTTAATATGAGTTGGCAGGTTCTCCACTCCTCCTACTTACTTTTTCCATCAGTGACACTAGACACACAGCACCTTTGATCTGTTTCTTTCCCCAACCAAGATGGTATTGAATTGATAAAACATGGCAGTGAAAAGCAGAAAATGCAGATCTAATTAGTGTACTTTCTATAATGCCATTTTGTTATCAAATTTACATGAATTCCTTAGTAATAAGATGTCCTTTCAATGCTTTGGAAGCTAAACTCCCTTTGTTCAGCCTCAACAGGAATTCACATTATATTAATTTATGATCCATAGCAAATCAGTGAAAAAGAGGTTAATAGAACCCTAAGGGATCATTCCCTTTAAGCAGAGATTCTTTTCTCTTTTAATCTCTGGTTATCTGGTGAAGCTTCTGTATTTAAATGCATAAAATAAAATACATTATAACAAAGGAAATCAATTATACTGAAATATTTTAAATTATAATAATATATGTGGCCAGGGATGTATGAAATCTAGCAGTGATCTAACAGTGACTGTAATTTCAGAGTAGCAATGATTGCAAGCAATACTGAGATATCTGCAACAAGATGTGGAGACCACAAGTCTTGCTAATTCTATTGTGGTTTGTGACGAAATGCTAAACTTTAGTTACAAGTCAATGAAAATTAAGATATAAATTTTTTCACATCCAAGTTCGTGGGACTATAGGCTAAGGACCCCTTGGCTTAAGGAGCCTCTATTTGTCAGTTTCTCTGTTGTGAGGTGGGGCTACACTGGTGGCTCAGCGGCAAAGAATCCACCAGCAAGGCAGGAGACCCGGGTTTGATCCCTGGGTCAGGAAGGTCCCATGGAGGTGGAAGTACTGGAACAACCCACTCCAGTATTCTTGTCTAGGAAATCCCATGGACAGAGGAGCCTCAAGGGCTATAGTCCATGCAGTTGCAAAGACTCAGACATGACTGAGCACACAAACTGTTGTACGATAAGGTTAAAACAGTTGGCCCACCCAAATTGCAGAGGCTACATGAGGAGGAGGGAAGCCGGGGCTGCCAGGGGATGGTCCTGGCCTCCGCTCTCCAGCCAAGCATTCCCGAGTGCCTGCTCCCAAAAGGCCTCCCGTGTAGATGGCAGGAGAACCACAGGAACAAAGACTCGGGCTCCAGCCTCAGCAGGGTCAAAACCTCCTCCCTCCTAAGGTCCTGTTTCCAGGTGAACAGCAGAGCTTAGCTCCCCGAGGCTCTGAGTCTCTGGGGAAGAAGAAATGCTAGGAAACAGCTTGTTATCAAGTGCTAAGTGGGAAAGTGTCACCAACTTCATGGGCCTATTTCTTCTAAACGCATTCCTTGGTTTTTGTTGCTTCTCTCTCATTTCTAACCTATTAACCACATTACTGAATCAAGTACTGTCCTGTCTGTCTGATTCCCAAGTATTTTAAGTGCAGGTTTTTGCACTTGGCTCAAAACACACCAACTTTTTTGGAGAAGGAAATGGCAACCCACTCTAGTATTCTTGCCTGGAGAATCCCAAGGACAGAGGAGCCTGGTGAGCTGCTATCTATGGGGTCGCACAGAGTCGGACACGACTGAGCGACTTCACTTTCACTTTTCCTTTCATGCATTGGAGAAGGAAATGGCACCCCACTCCCGTGTTCTTGCCTGGAGAATCCCAGGGACGGGGTTAGGGTTGGAGTCACATAGAGTTGGACACGACTGCAGCGACGCAGCAGCAGCAGCAGCTCTGTACCAAACCCATGCCTGCGGCCTCACAGGGGCCTCTGCAGGGACGAGTGGGCACTCTTCCTCCCCCTAGTGGCCATCCACTGCTAGTTACAGAAAAGTCAAATTGAGTTGGTTTTTGGAATCCATCCGTCAGCCATTCATTAATTAAATATTGATCAAGCATTCAACAAGTGCCAGACACTCTTTAAGTGATTACGGTACAGGACTTAATGACTGATAAGTTACACCCTATCCCATTTCTAACAATACGATGTACGCTTAGTCGCTTCAGTCATGTCTGATTCTTTGCAGCCCCATGGACTGTAGCTCACCAGGCTCCTCTGTCCATGGGATTCTCCAGGCAAGAATGCTGGAGTGGGTTGCCATTTCCTACTCCAGAGGATCTTTCCAACCCAGGGATCAAACCCATGTCTCTTGCGTCTCCTGCATTGGCAAATGGATTTTTTACCACTAGGGCCACCTATAAAAGCACACAGAGGACAATTAAAGTCAGAGAAACAGTAGCAGCCAGAGTGAAAAGGAGCAGACAATTTCTGCCAGGAACCTACAGCCAAACAGTCCTGTACGTGAGCGCTGAGGCTGCCCTGGTGGCTCAGAACAAAACAAAACCCCAAATCGAAGTGGTGCATATAGTTCTGATAAACCGAAAGAAAACAAAGGGGTTCTCAAGGTGTCTTTAGGTCATGGAACAAAAAGTTCTGCAGTGGTTTGGCAGAAGTTGCAAAACTGTGCTTCATGTATCAGCATTATATTGATTTCAGATTAACTAAGGATGGAGCTTGTTGTTGTTCAGTCGCCAAGTCACGTCCGACTTGTTGCTACCCCATGATGGCAGCACATCAGGCTTCCCTATCCCTCACCATTTCTTGGAGTTTGCCAAGTTCATATCCAATGAATTGGTGATGCCATCCAACCATCTCATCCTCTGTCGTCCCCTTCTCCTCCTGCCCTCAATCTTTCCCAGCATCAGGGTCTTTTCCATGAGTCAGCTGTGCAAATCAGGTGGCCAAAGGACTGGAGCTTAAGTTTCAGCGTTAGTCCTTCCAAAGAGTATTCAGGGTTGATTTCCTTTAAGATTGACTGGTTTGATCTCCTTGCTTTCCAAGGATAGACCACCAAATTGTCATTCATTGAAATCCTTTCAAATACATACCCAAACATGGTGCTGTCTGGGGTTCCCAGTTGATGAGTATAAAGCTTAGAGAACTAGAGGTATGCATGTGCAGTGTTTATCTGAGTTGTTATTCTTGACTTTTAGAGATTTTGACTCTGGCTTCCATAAACCTTCAGTCGTTCAAGTACATGGTTGCTAACTACAATGAGGAAATCCTTCTATTATTGGATTGAAATGTACTTTTTTCCTTATCTTGAAGGATCTGTGTCGACATCTTCTCTATACAGGGTGACTTTTTGAATTGATGCAATCAGGACTGCATAGAGATCCCCAGGATCATTCATGTGACGAATAGATTCAAGGGATTAGATGTGGTAGACAGAGTGCTTGAAGAACTATGGACAGAAATTTGTAACATTGTATAGGAAGTGGTGACCCAAACCATCCCCAAGAAGAAGAAATGCAAGAAGGCAAAGTGGTTGTCTGAGGAGGCTTTACAAACAGCTGAGAAAAGAAGAGAAGCGAAAAGGCAAAGGAGAAAGGGAAAGACATACCCATCTGAATGTAGATTCCAGAGAATAACAAGAAGAGATAAGAAAGCCTCCTTAAGTGAACAATGCAAAGAAATAGAGGAAAACAATAGAATGGGAAAGACTAGAAATCTCTTCAAGAAAACTGGAGAGATGAGGAGAACATCTCATGCAAAGATGGGCACAACAAAGGGCAGAAATGGTATGGACCTAACAGAAGCAGAAGAGATTAAGAAGAGGTGGCAAGAACACGCAGAAGAATTATACAAAAAAATTTAATGACCCATGGTGGTGTGATCACTCACCTAGAGCCAGACATCCTGGAGTGTGAAGTCAAGTGGGCCCTAGGAAGCATTACTATGAGCAAAGCTAGTGGAGGTGATGGAATTCCAGCTGAGCTATTTCAAACCCTAAAAGATGATGCTGTTTAAGTGCTGCACTCAATATGCCAGCAAATTTGGAAAGCTCAGTATCACAGAAACCTAGGAGGAGGTTTTCTCTCTGATTTCCAGTGTCCTCCCAGTGTTCCTCCTGACCTGGTGGCTTAGACCTGCCACACGTTAGAGCCACAGGTGTTTCATCTTATCGGGATTCATTTCGGGTTTTCAGTGGGGGCAGTCCCATGCTTCCGTCTAGAAATTTGTGGAGTAGTTTTAGTTGTCATAGTGACAAAGAATTACCTTGCATTCCCATACAAATATTGGTTATCTTACCAGATAACTCAACTAGGAAAAAGGTATAATTATCTGATAATAGAATTTAACTCACAGAAACACGAAGTATATTTTGCAGGGTTTTAATATACTGGGTTTTGCAGAATGAAGCTATTGTGTAAACTGAGGGAAGACTGTACCTGGTTTCATTTACAATTGCTTACCATTTCAGGAAGTGGCATCACATAGGGCAGCATGGCTTGTATTAATAGTATTTGAATCACTAATGCTACAGTACTGGTAAGGATCTGCATCTGTAGATGTGAATCTACAAATCAATGTGATTCTAGGTATAAGAACATCTCACAACTTCACTGTGTCTTTTAATGTAGCTTATATTGAGAGTCCCTTGGACCACAAGGAGATCAAACCAGTCCATCCTAAAGGAAATCAGTCCTGAATATTCATTGGAAGGACTGATGCTGAAGCTGAAACTCCAATACTTTGGCCACCTGATGTGAACAACTGACTCATTGGAAAAGACCCTGATGCTGGGCAAGATTGAAGGCAGGAGGAGAAGGGGACGACAGAGGATGAGAGGGTTGGATGGCATCACTGACTCAATGGACATGAGTTTGAGCAAGCTCCGGGAGTTGGTGATGGACAGGGAAGCCTGGCATGCTGCAGTCCATGGGGTCCGCAAAGAGCTGGACATGACTGAGGAACTGAATTGAACTAATATGAATTATATTCTTATAATTTAATGTCCCTTTATTTCTCCTTTTATCACAGTAATGATATTGAATTATTGTTGTTGGTATTGAGGAAGGTAAATTATATTTTACATGAATTCCAATTCCAGATAGTAAAAGGTGAGCTACAAAATATTTCCTATAAAGAGTGAGCATTGGGTCTTTGGGGTTTAAGAACCACTGAAATTGAGGATCCAATGATTTTTCAGGTTGCTTACAAAGTAAACTGGGTGTATCATTCTCTTGTTCATTTTTTCAACATATTATTTTGTTTTAGAGGATGGAATGGGGAACATAGAGAACTTTTGTTGTTTTAAGTTGTGCTGGGCTTTTCACTTAATCGTGAATTTGCTTGTGCAATTCCAGGTCTGATTTCCAGGTTAACATTGCTCAGTGTTTCTCTTTCAATAGCAATTATCTAAATTATTTCAACTACATCTTTTCAGTCCTCTTGAACAAAATCTGGAGCTCTGTCTATACTTTATTCCTGTTATGTTGGCATTTAAATTTCTCTAAGTTTTACAGCAACAGCCAAATCAGAGATTTTACTCTGTAATCCATGTTCCAAATCACTCAAGATCAAATTCACTAAAACTTTTCTTAGCCTATAGTCTATTTATCCAAGACAAGGTGACCCCAGACTTATGATGATTTACTTATTCTTTTAATTATTTGTCTATTTGCTTATTTGTAGTGAACTCTTCCTAGTCAAAAGAGGTTTCTAGGGTGACAGAGTTTAGCAAGTCGCATGGGCCCATGGTAAATACCAAGAAAGTCAGAGAGAATTCCATCCACCTGGTGGCCTAGCAAGCTTAAGGTCCATCTTTAGGGATTCCGTTTCTGGTCCCCTATGCTGGCAGGAAACTAGAAGCCACACTGGCTTATTTTTCATATTATTCTAAACAGGGATGAGATAAACATACTTCTCTCTTGCAGGCTTGTGATTTCTTGGATGAGTCTAAATGGAGATGGTCGAAGAATTCCATGAAATCTATGCTAATCAGTTGGCATGTTCCTTGATGGAGTGAGGGGTGAGCGTGGCGTCTGTAACCCAAAGTGCTAATAGGAACAAGTGGGCCCGAGTCTGGCTGTGCCCACCGACCTGAGGGGCCCAGTGGGCACTACGGTGAGTCAGAGGCAGGCTGGCGACAGGGGAGGACAGGAGGATGTTCCCGGCTGAGCCTGGGTGGAGAAGCAGAGTTGCTCTGAGAAAGGACAGGACATCTCCGGAGTGAGGGACAGGCCACTGAACACGACTGAGGCAGGAATGCGTCCTTCCTCTCCCAGGACAGGAGCCCAGGTCTCCACCGCCTATAAACAGATTCTAAACTATGTGCAAGGTCTCTCTCACCCTGCTTGAGCTGGCCTCCTCCGACTTCTGCATCCTCAGTTCCCACAGAACGCCCCAACGCTCCCGCAGCAAACACATTCGAGACGGGTCCCTGGATACCCCGTGTACTCTTCTCTTTCCATACATTCGCTCCTGCTCTTCCCTGTCCCTACAAGGATCTAATTTACTCGGAGGCAGTGAGGGGAATGTGGTTTGAACATGGTGGGCAAGTTAGCAAGTCCCCTGGGATTTAATTTCCTTGGCTGTAAAGTAGAGGGAGGTGGCTCAGACAGTAAAAGAGTCTGCCTGCAATGCAGGAGACCTGGATTTGATCCCTGGGTTGGGAAGATCCCCTGGAGCAAGATATGGCAACCCACTCCAGTATTCTTGCCTGGAGAATCCCATGGACAGAGGAGCCTGGCAGGTTACAGTCCATGGGGATGCAAAGAGTTGGACGTGACTGAGCGACTAACACTTTCACTTTCAAACTGGATAGAATTATAGCATCCACTTCTTAGAGTCATTGTGAGCATTAAATGCATTTATGCATGTAAAGCACTTTTTTTTGGCTGTGCTGTGCAGCATGTGGGATCTTAGTTCCTCGACCAGGGATTGAACCCGTGTCCCCTGCATTGCGAGCACAGAGCCGAAACCACTTGACCACCAGGGAAGTCCCAACACAGAAAGTACTTAGATCATAGTGGCAAGCATATTATAAACAACCCACTGACACATGTTAACTGTGGTAGTAGTAACAGTATCAATAGGGACAGAGTAAAGGGGCAAAGTAAGTGATTAAATAGTTAATCCCACTGCAGCTAAGTCGCTTCAGTCGTGTCCGACTCTGTGCGACCCCATAGATGGCAGCCCACCAGGCTCCTCCATCCCTGGGATTCTCCATTCAAGAACACTGGAGTGGGTTGCCATTTCCTTCTCCAATGCGTGAAAGTGAAAAGTGAAAGTGAAGTCGCTCAGTCCTGTCTGACTCTTAGCGACCCCATGGACTGAAGCCCACCAGGCTCCTCCATCCATGGGATTTTCCAGGCAAGAGTACTGGAGTGGGGTGCCATTGCCTTCTCCGTAGGGGACTGTAAATAGAAAAACTATGGGAGACCCCCCCCCTGCCTTACTAAAACCATTAGTAAGCTAATGGTTACTCAAGAAAGCAGGTTTACTTAACCACAAAACCAAGCAGGCTTGCTTAGCAACAAAATCGTGCAACAGATGCATGAGGCATGCCCCCAAACAATAACACAACGGTGGCATGAGACCCACATCCTGCCCAGTGAGCTCAGTAGGACACACGCTCCGCACACATTAAAAAAACAATCATTTGTGGACCCAGCTTGACCATGTAGGGACAAGAAAAACCCCTTCTCAATCTGGAGGAGGAGTTGATGACGGAAACACAACATCTACTCAAGAAAGACAAAGAAGGTTTTCTCCCCCTCTCTACTTTTCCTTTGATTGTAAAGATGTAAGCCACTATATACTCAGGACATGGTACCCCCTTGCCCACTCGCTTGTAAGCCTTGTACGTACCCTGTTCTAATAAATCACTTCTTATCTATCACTTTGGGCTTCCCAGGTGGCGCTAGTGGTAAAGAATCTGCCTGCCAATGCAAGAGACATGAGATGTGAGTGCGATCCCTGGGTCGGGAAGATCCCCTGGAGGAGGGCTTGGCAACCCACTCCAGTAGTCTCGCCCGGAGAATCCCATGGACAGAGGAGCCTGGTGGGCTACAGTCCACGGGGTCACAAAGAGCCAGACACAAATGAAGCACTTAGCACACACACACGTCTATCACTTTGTCTCTCGATGAATTCTTTCTGTGCTGAGACATAAAGGAGAAGAGCTCTTCAGAGTCCCCTGAAACACCACCTAACGGTTTCATCATCATCATCATCATTATTCATTGTTAATCTTCCAGGTCGATTCATCACTAATTCAGGAACTTTCTCATAATTTTCAAGCACAATTAACTGCTCCTTCATTATGCCCCCTTTTCCTCTGTATATTTCTCTATCATGACTCTGACTTCTTTCTGATTCAAGTGTCCTTCTAGTGGTGACACTGGTTCTTAGTGATCCCTCATCACCCAGCAAATAGGTCCTTAATGTTTGGCTGGAGTTGAGAAACGCAGTGACCATTGTGACACGCGGGTTTGCTTGCCAAAGCAGGAAGCACGAATTCAAGTCGGAAGGAAGGATCATAGTCAGGTGAGCGAGCAACACGCATCTCAGAAAGCTCCAGGCTTCAGAAATCTGGAAAGCATCTGAAAATCTGAGGTCATTTCAGCATCTGAGAAGCATACTAAAAAGTATTTTGTTTTAATGATCTCGTGCAGAAATTCACAATCTCCTAGACCTGGTTTTTCTGCGATAATACTTAGTCACTCTCTCACACACCCAGTGAATTCTGAAACTGTGTTTTGGTCACAAACACTGGCGTCAGGTTCTGTCTTCATCCACATGGAGCTGTCTAGCCCCCAGTCTCTTTTCTCGATTGCATTTTTGTGATTTTGTAATGGTGACTGCCTTTGTTTTACAGCATCCCGCCATACCAACCAGTCTAATTTTACTTAACAATTAAAAAATAAATAAAACCTATAGTGTATCACCACTCTGAAGGAAAAAGTCGCCCAGAGCCACTTGGGGAAGCACTGCACAGCCAACCATCCCATCTCAGCATGAGTTCAGGTATCGGAGAAACTAGGATCAAACCCTAATCTGGAGTCATCTCAGTACAGTCCGAGAGCAACGGCTGGAATAAAGCAAGCAGGAATTGGAAGCAGTCCTCTCTGATCACCGTCCTCCCCTTCAGGAAGGCCCAAGAGCAGGAGTCAAGCCTCTTTTCTGGAATCGATAGGAACACACGCAGCAGAGGTGGGGGCCCCTCCTAAACCCAGCTCGGGGCTTCAATCCACACGTTTCCATCTCCTCTGTAGCCAGTCATGCCGCATCCCAGTGGAACTCTGCATCCAGGCAAATGCAGTTAGGTGGTGGTGATCGGCGTATTGACCCACAGCACTGATTTCATTGGGCTTCTGTGAGCCTCTCAGGTGCCATGGAGTGAGGACACCAAATTAGCAGGAGCCCCTCTCTGCAATCGAAAAGCTCGAATTCCAGCCAGGAAGTGGACAGGTGAACAAATAAGCGACGGCGTGACAGGGTGAGTGGAAGCACACAAGGATCTACAGGAGAGAAGGCTCGGGGGAAGGCTGAGATTCCCTCCATGTGGAGAGGGGAGAAATGGCTGGTGGGGAGGGGCAGTGCGTGGGAAAGACATTCCGGAGGGGAACGTGTGGGAGCCCCCCTTTGCCAGAGAAATGGAACATCTGATTGTGTGAATTCTGAAACCACACTTGCTTTTTTTTTTTCCCCTTGGCCTAACAGCCAAGATTGACTTCGGCTTTTCAGAGCTGACCAGGGGAAGAAAAGTACAAGAAATGTGAAACCCCGGGGGCGGGTAGAAGAAAGGGGGCCGGGAAAGGAAGCGCTCTTTATCTGCAGGCTCTTCCATCTTCCGGTCATCTGTGAGCAGCTGGTCATCGAATCACCCACCCCCACGCCCCGACCCCCGCCCGTGACGGAGAGGAGGGGCTGCGATCAGGCTCAGGCGAGGTGCCTGCGTATGAACACTGTCATCTCCGGCCAGACTTTCAATTCAAGCTAGAGGTCGAGCCCAGCGCTGAAGCCTCAGCCAAGCCCCTGCTCTCAGCCCCGCTCCAGAGCCAGCACCCCCGCTGCTGTGCCTTACCACAGCTGTTTCCTTGAGAAGCTGCAGTTTGCTTTTTTTTTTCTTCTGAATATGGCCACAGTACTTTCTACCTAGAATGCAGGGTCGAAGTTGCGCAGCTCCACAGACCCCGCGGATTCACCTGAGAGTGTCATCTCTCTTTTTAGCTCGTGGAGTGTCCTCACAGACGTCCTCGACAGCCGCAGGGACCACTGGTTCGTCCACACTAAGCGGGTGAAGGCAGGGCGCTGCTCACTCGCAAAGGCGAGAAGATTCACCTGGTGTCCCTCAGGAATGGCATGGGAATGGAGATGAGCCTTTAGAAACTCTTTGTGTCTCTGGTCTCTGAGCCAGAAGTAGATTTTCTCAGAAGCCAGTGACCTCGGACTTCAGGCCTCACCTGCCAGGCCCCGGACTTGACCTTGTGTTATAGTATCTGTTTCCTTAAAGAAGGCTCCAGGCATCATGTAAGCTTCAGGTCCCTCAAAACTCTGTCCTTAATATATGACATTGTGCATATGTGGGCTTAACTCTAGAAAACTTGACATCTAAACCGAGACAGGAGAGGGCTGGAAGTCTCTTCTGGAAAGGCCCCCACCACTCTCAGTGGAGTCTAGGCTTTCTCATTCACATAAATATCTTGCCACCAAAAAAAAAAAAAAACAAAAAAACCCAAGTGCTTTTTCAGAATCAAAGCTAAACACTACAATAGAAACCCATGATATTTCAGACTTAAACTTGATCTTTTCTTGTGGATGGATAAAGAAACGAGAACTGATATTATTATCTTGTTCTTTATATGAGGTACTACTCATAATCGTTGCTATAATTTTTGTTGTACCAACCCCTACTATTTATTTACCACTTACTCTGGACCAGAAGGCTTGACACGTTCCTTGCACGAACAGTCTCAGTCGTCGTTACAGCCTTAGGCCATCAAGACACCCATTTTACTGACGAGCAGAGTGAGGCTTGCAACAATTCAGTACTTTACCTAAACTCACACTCTAATCTGGGTCTGTTTAACTCCAAAGCCTTATGCTTTGTTTAGACAGAAAAGTTAAGAATTTAGAATCTTCTACTGTCTTGGCTAAATAATCTTTTTGATACCAATTCTAACTTCTTAGTAGATATTTGGGCTTCCCAGGTAACGCTAGTGGTAAAGAAGCTGCCTGCCGATGCAGGAGACATGGGTTCAATCCCTGGATTAGGAAGATCCCCTGGAGGAGGGCATGGCCACCCACTCTAGTTATTTTTGCCTGGAGAGTCCCATGGACAAAGGAGCCTGGCGGGCTACAGTCCATGGGGTCACAAGAATCCAACACAGCTGAAGCGACTTAGCACAGTAAGATACTTAATCGCTAACATGTATTTTCTTGTCATAATCTCTCCTTTTGTCAAGAAGTTCTATTCCGGGGCTAAAGAAGCTGAATTGCAAGACATTTAAATTAGACTCCAGCTAACTTAATTTTTAAAATTATATTTATGGTCCACCTCCAGACTAGAGATTATGGGGGATGAAAAAAGTCAGAATCTGTGAAGTAAATTCAGAGCAAAATAGTAATAAACTGTAGGTATAAGAATGTACAGACCAAAAAGGAAACCAAACGACGCTCATCACCTCCTTTGAAAAAATTCACACCATACAGCTTTGGGAGAGTGTTTTTCGGTGTGGATTGGTTTCTTAACTAACTCTAAAGTATTCCTCCATTCCATTTAAATCATTCTTAGCCTGCAGTTACAATGTATACTATTCAACAAAATGACAAGTCATCCTTTGTCTAATTTCTCATTGCTGTTCTCTCCCATGTTTTCAAAGTCATCAGTGTAAGAGAAGTTATATTAACTGTAACCTCTACCCACCCCACCCTTAAAACAACCCACCAGAAGGGCTGGACTCGGATGCTTAGCCTACCTTTGCCTCAGCTTCAAGAGAGGAGACCAGGGGAGCTTGCTCTGGGGAAGGAAGTCAAGCTTTCTTTGAGTTAGAACCACTGACGTGCTTCTTTCCTTCCGGTGGGCTGGGCGGGCGCTGAGAGCCTCTGTGGCTACCAGCTCTGCGTCACCAAGGACCCCGGGGACAAAGCCACCTGGAGCCACACCCAGGCGCTCTTGAAGGCCAGCAGTTTACATTTTTAGCTGGAGGAAAGACCACGCTATGCTACCGAGGTGTTTCACTCAAGCAAGGAAACCCGAAAGGAAACTGGAGGCTTCAATTAGTCAAACGTTCCCACCTTTGCGAGAGGTTTCTCATTGACCTCAAGTGTAAATGACTCGTGTCATCACAGCTCAAACAGCAGCTGTTAACTCAAGAGTCAACTTATAGCAAGACTGGCCTGGACTTTTGGGGGTAAATTGTATGGAAGCATAGCGTACATATGGGGCTTCCCAGGTGGCACTGATGGTAAAGAACCCGCCTGCCTATGCAGGAGACACAAGGGATGTGGGTTCGATCCCTGGGTTGGGAAAATCCCCTGCAGGAGGGCACGGCAACCCACTCCAGTATTCTTGCCTGGAGAATCCCATAGACAGAGGAGCCTGATGGGATACAGTTCATGGGTTCGCAAAGAGTCAGACGTGACTGAGCAACAGAGCACACACAGCCCACATATGGAACATGACACAAATCATAGGAACAGCTGGATAAATTCTCCCAAAGTGAATTCATCCCTATCGAGAAAAGCAGCTGCTCTGAATGACAAAAACGTGCACCTTACGAGCAGCACCTTCCTAACCAGCACTCGGACCACTGTCCCCCCGACTTCCCTCCCCTTCAGTGACTCTGGAATCAGGCTGCCCCATCCACCTGGTCCCAGCGTGGTGAAGACATGGGGCAGAGCCATAGCAAAGCTGCAATGGTCATGGATGTGAGCGACAAATACACCTCCGTTGTCATCACCCACCAAGAGTCTAGGGTCATTTGTTTTTGCAGCTAACCTAGCCTATGCTGACTGGTGCAGTGTGTGCATGATTTTATATACACAGAACGGATACACTATTTAATAACCATCACAGCATGAAGATCAGGCAGTCAAGGACTTCCCTGGTGGTCCCGTGGTTAAAACTTTGTGTTTCCAATGCAGGGGGCATGGGTTTGATCCCTGGGTGGGGAACTAAGATCCCACATGCTGCATGGTGTAGCAAATAAATAAATAAATACTTCACTAAAAAAAAAAAGAAAGAAAATCAGCCAGTCAGAAGAAGCGCCCACTGTGCCCTGAGTTATCCTTTAGTTGTTGGGTCTTGGGGATGAGGGGTGGGGGCCAGGACTGGGAGGAAGAGAGACCCAAGGGGTTCAGAGCAACAGCCACTAGCTGTTGGTACAGAGGTATTTCAGTGCCACTGTGCCTGTTTCCCAGATGACAGCAGACCTAAATAGAGGCATTTCTCAGCTCTTCTCGTGAGCACACGATTTCTCAGCACAGGATTCTTACCTTAGATGTGTGTTAGACACAAGTTTATTTTCTTCTCCATTAAAACATTACAGTCTTCAGGCTAGAGTATTTTGCAACTGCTGTCTTCATCATCATACGTATCATCATTATTAGTGACTTGGCATGACTCCACTGCACATCTCAGTAACACACCCCTAACCTCAGGGAAAGGAAGGAAAACCTCGAACATACGCAGGATAAGATTTGGATGCCAAAGGGCTGCAGAGCCCAGACAACACCAGGAGACACAACTGTGGCTGTGGATATCATTTGTTGAGGTGACATGGCTAGGATTATTAGGCCCACACTTGCTAAATAAGGCATTGACAATACCAATCCTTATTTCCAAAGAATGTATTTAACAGATTCACTAGAAACAAAGAAAGCACACAACACCTGCCAACCCATGGCTAAGCCCCAAATTGAAAAACAAACCCAAGATCCAACCCACTGACTGCACGAAAACTAAACGTTATTCTAAAATCTGGCTGAACACGGGAGATCCGTGAGCAGTTCTGAGTCAGTGTGTTTATACTCCAGGACTTCTGATGGACATTCATTCTCGGCAGAGCGGAAGTGCTAGTCACCTGCCAGCTGCCACAGTGATTGTAAATTCCTTAGCCCTAACAAAGTTTACATCAATTGGGCAGAACACAACACTTGCACTGCATTGTTGTAAGCACTACAACATCACTGAGCCTAGAATTCAAGACCTCACACTGACAAAAACTAGATTTTCAAATTTTTCCATACAGACCATATCCTAGTCAACTCTGCAGCTTCCACTGCAGTTCACAGACTGCCACAAAGTGAGTGCTCACTGCATGTGTGCTAAGTGAACACACAATCCTGAAGATAAACAGACCAATTTGTCCATTTCTGGGGCAGACTCAATATAACTATGACTGTATGAAGATAATATAACTATCCGTGTATTAAGATCACTGAATGAATATTCTTTGACAGTTAAAACTGGAGAGTAGAACCAATGCAGATAAGCTGAAGTCATGTCAATTTTTTTAAAAGTTCACAGTCACATGTTTTCTGTTGATTTATGCACATGCTGGTGACTTTCAGTCACAATATAACTTAAGATGGAGTAGGACATGGCACCCCACTCCAGTATTCTTGCCTGGAGAATCCCATGGACAGAGGAGCCCAGCGGGCTACAGTCCATGAGGCTGCAGAGAGTCGGACACAACTGAGCACACACATTATACTGTCTGTGTGATTCCAAAGTATTATCAATGCCGTATCCTAGCAGCCATTCAGGATGCTCACTTGAATCAGGAAATTCTTAAAAGGCTGTGGAGCAATTTAGAAAAGAGGTCTCAAAGCTCACTCAGAACCTGTCCGCTCCTGCTTTGCACATAATTCTAACACACTCAGCTAGTGGGCCTCTGAGGCCTCCCTATGGAAGCAGAAGAAAATCAGAAGAGGGAAAAGGCCCCTGCCTGGCTGAAGAGGGTAGTGCCGCTGAGGAGCTGGAACTGGGCAGGTGGGGTCAAGTGACCAAGAAGGGCACCTAAAAAGAGATCTTGGGATCTCAGGAGAAGCTAGATGTGGGGAAGACAGAACAGAAATGGCAGGCTTAGCATCCCATGTAGACTGAGGCTTGAGGCTGAAACACTGGGAAAAGTGAGTGGAAGCCAGACTCGGAGAAGCAGAAACCAGGTGTGAGAGAGCAGCCTGTTGCCACCCAGCAGGTCCTCTTGGTCAGGTCAAGTGTCCAGGGCAAGGCAGCCTTGTGTCTTTCACCCTCCCCTCTCCCCTATCCCACAAACCAGGAAGGTGATTGCATTTTCCTCCACTCCCAGTTCTCTGCAACTGGGTAGGAGGCAGAACTAATGTGTGGGAAAATGATTCTTTTAACACATTTTAATTGTGTGCTTACCACAGGCCAGGTACAATCAAAGGGGCAGGGGATCCATTAGTCAATCAATTGGATTTCTGCCAGCATGGAACTTAGCTTCTATAGCGTAAGAAACAAGGGTTGCAGATGAATTGAATGTGGGTGCTGCAGCTTAATTCTGCAAAGTCTCAGGGTCCCCTGGTCAAATCCTTCCTAGGAGGATGGGAAATGGTTTTTAGCTACTGGGCTTTGGAGAGGGTGTGGTAAAAACAACAGAAACCGCAGCCCCCAAAGCCAAAGTTTTTAACCTCAGATCGCGTGCAAGCTGATACACCTATCCCAGCCCTTCTTGGAGAGCCACTGAGAATTGCCCAGGGCAACCACTAATTTTTATAAAGACGCTTGTCTACAAGTTAAAGGTATGCCTACATCATTCTGGTTAAGGCTGCCAGGAAGTGTGCAGCATTTTACAACATTTTCTACCCCAAACAATGTTTTAATGGTACTTGAAGGGGAAAAAAAAAATTATATGGAAAACCTACTTCCCCAAAGGTAAGCTTCGTTCAGATCTAAAGTTTCCTAACTCCGGAACCCCCAAGGGGGCCGCAAACAATATCTCAGACAGCCCATCACGTTCCGAAATCACTTTACTATTTGTTACTAGGTGTCCAAACCGGCTTACTTGTTCAAGCGAATCCAACAGGGTACAAACTTCAGGGAGGGGCCAGGACAGCCCTTCCCCTCCCGGCCTGACTTTTTCCAGTTTGTTTTGTTTTAGCTAAGGCTGTTGGAAGAGACTCTTGAGAGTCGCTTGGACAGCAAGGCGATTCAACCAGACAGTCCCAAAGGAAATCACTTCTGAATATTCATTGGAAGGGCGGATGCTGAAGCCGAACCTCCAATCGTTTGGCCACCTGATGCGAAGAACTGACTCATTGGAAAAGATCCTGATGCTGGGAAAGACTGAAGGCGGGAGGAGAAGGGGACCACAGAGGATGAGATGGTTGGATGGCATCACCGACTCAATGGGCATGAGTTTGAGTAAACTCCACTGAGTTGGTGATGGACAGGGAAGCCTGGCGTGCTGCAGTCCATGGGGTCGCAGAGAGTCGGACACGACTGAGCGATTGAACTGAACTGTCCAGGGAGCTGCCGGGACACCCTGGTGGAGGGAAGGTGTCCCCGAGGAGCGCGGCTCCCTGACGGCGGGAGGAGGGGCGGGCCCCATCCCGCGGGCACTGCAGGTACCCCGAGGCGCACAGGCCCGAGGGAAAGGGCGGTGCCCTAGAGGAGGCGGGGTGCAAGCGAGGGGGCGCGGTCTGAGCGCGGGGGCGGGGTCTGAGCGCGCCTGCGCAGTGCGCTCCACTTGGGGAGGCGGCGGCGACGCGCGGGCGGCAAGATGGAAGACTACCAGGCCGCCGAGGAGGTAACGCCCGGTGGGCTACAGGACGGGCGGCGGCCGTGAATGCGGGGTGCGGGCGGGCGGGCGGCAGCAGCCAGGGCCGTGTGCGGGCACCCGGGCTGCCTCTGGGCCTGGGCGGTGGCCGTTCCCGGCGCCCCGCCGAGCGCTTCGCGGACTCCGGGCGTCTTCGCCCTGCCCTGGGGGCCAGGGGCGCGGAGGGGGCGCGGCTCCCGTGGTTCCTCCGGGAGTGGGCTCCGCACGCCCGGACGCCTTCCTCCGGCGGTGCAACATCCCCCGGGGATCTCCTCTGCCGCGCCCCCGGCCCCCCGCGCCCCGGCCCTCCGCGCCCCCGACCCCCTGCGTCCCCGGACCCCCTGCGTCCCGCGGTCCCCTGCATCCCCCGACCCCGGCCGTCACTCGCGCCCTTTACTCCGAGCGCAGACCCCTGCCCAGGCGGATGGAGGAGGCTGAAGGCCGCGTGTGCGTCTGCCGGCTGATGTTTGGGAGTCTCCAGAGTGACATGCACACCTGACCCGCACCCCCAGTTACAGCTCCCCAAGGGGCCCCCAGTCATGGACTTGCTGCTCTGGCCACGGGCAGCAGGCAGACGCGCCCGCGAGGAGAACCTGCCTTTTTGTCTTGGGTTCCTCTCCTGCTCTCCACGCTGTGCGCACGCCCACCACGGTGCGCACGCCACCATCGCTCACGTTTCATTTGACAAGACAGTCCGATAGCTACGATTTTGGTGGGGTGGTGGGGTGGTGGGGTGGTGGGGCGGGAGGTCATTGCCCCATTGAAGAAGTCATACAGTTATTTGCCAGGCAGAAGGTATTCGTTGTTAACGTGTGCTATGTCCTGGCTTTCCTTCCAGCTGAGGAGCATTCAGGGAATGATAGTTGACGGCTGCTGCTCTCACAGAATGGTTGCCCCTTTTCTTCTCGCTAAATAGTTCTGGTTGAAGTACAAATAATGAAGTACAAACAATGGAGCCCTGTGTATTATGCAGCCTTCCTAACCAGCACGACCTTCTATGGTAGTGTCACCATCAGTGTCCGAAGGGTGGTAGCAACCTAGGGAATGTTTAGGGAGAAGCCACAGTTCAGGAGCGGGTAGCCACGGAAAAGCTTTTCCCTGTCAACTGTGCAGTCATTGGAGAATGGCTTGTATTACAGGAATTATTGAGTAACTTTGAAAAAGTAAATATAGAGGAAGTCCTTCAAACCAGAGTTTTTAATACTCTGCCTTCTCATTCTGGCCCTCACCAAGGAGGTGGCTCAGTGACTTCCTTATTCCAGAACTCAACTGCATATCTGAGAAATGAAGGGGCTGAACAGAATGGTGTGTGTTTTACATAAGATAAAGCCCTGGAGGCTGAGACCATGACTGTCTTCTCTCTAGTAGGCCTGCCTTCCGTGTTTGCTGACCTACACAGCCAGTAGGTCAGTAACAGCCCTACTGACCCCCACGTCTGCTAACTTCATGTAGACACCTGCATCTTTGTAACTCTTCTCCGTTCATCTTTCCTGCAGAAGCTGAAACTGCCCAGTGGATTCTGTACAGCTGCTGTACTTTCCACTAAAAGTCCACTGAAATGCCCCTCACCCTTTCTCATATTTTAACCACATGGAAACTTACACAGGGACTTTCTGTATGGTTTAGAACCACTGAGGCCTCTTGGAAGGATCTTTTAAGCTTGGAGAAGTAATTTAAGATACTACAGATTTTCGTTAACTTGGTGAGCTGGCTTTGTCTCCAAGCATGACTTCTGAGTACAGTGGGTGAGGGGCTTCAGGCAGTCAGCTCCTGACTCTCCTGGGGAGGAAGGGGCATTGCTGGAACTGGGCTTCAGTGGTCAGCAGCCCAGTGGGGAAGAACGCTCCTTGCCCACCTCTCTGCCTTTGTCCCACCAGGATGCATTGGGGCTGAGGGCCGGGGCTGCCCCCTGGAAATTGCTTATAGAGCTCAGGAAATGAGGTTCCTGGACTCTGGGAACCTTATACCCATTCAGATGCACCGCATGTAAAAAGAAAGAAAACCACTAAAGCTCCTGGCACTAGACGACTGCTGGCAGCCTGCCTCCCAGGTCATCTTGACATGCTGGCTGAGAACCGCCGTGCCTTCAGCTGACTATAGTCCTGAAGCCAGACAGTTGAGAAAGAAAATATTAACCGGAAATAGGAAAGTCATTGTAAATTTTACCACTAAGAGTGGTTTCAAAATCCAAAACGTCTTATGTTTCAAACCTCCTGATTAGTTTACATTAGGAAAAGAGTTAATTCATACAAAAGTTGAGTAACTCATTGAACATCCATATTTGTTAATGATCCTCACAGCCGGCTGAAATGGATGGACAGGTTGAGATCTAAAGTGAACTTAAGTCTTAGTCTTATGGGTCATGGCATGATTAAAAACAAAAACCAAAAAACCTTGAAACCGTATACATGTACTCTAAGTCTCCTGCCTCTCACTAGCTCTGTGGTCCTCAGAG
The DNA here is from genome assembly GCF_029378745.1 of Bos indicus. NCBI lineage: Eukaryota > Metazoa > Chordata > Mammalia > Artiodactyla > Bovidae > Bos > Bos indicus. Next base: position 95,531,401 of record NC_091768.1, on the reverse strand, counting down.
CTACTTAATGTTTTTCTCAGTAAAATGAACAGCCTGGTTAGATTATTTTTAAGGTCTTCATTTCTGAATTATATTCATTACCTAAATTTGCTTAATCAGTGCAGTGGGAAAGGATCTTTTAAATCAATCGGGCTTAAATACTTTTTTTCCCTTACAGACTGCTTTTGTTGTTGATGAAGTGAGCAACATCGTAAAAGAGGTAAGAGGAGAAATGCTTCCTTTTTGAATGTTTGATTAATGGCTTATATGAGTGAAAATAATGTGTTTTAAATACTATCTTGGAATTGTTTCAGCTGAGCCTGTGTGTTTTGGCATTTCAAATAACAGTTGTTACTTCAATGAATATCTAGATAAGAATTACTCCCATATTATGTAAATTATATATTTTGAGACAGGAAATTTTATATACTGGCATTATTATTGTCACTAAAGCTTGGTTCTATAACCTTTTAGCATAAAAGACTCATGATATACAAATAAACATTTCTAATGTTTAATGAAGAGTGAATATTAAAAAATTGAACAACTTCTAGTCACTCAAGACCTGGTGCTGCACTTGGGGCTCTTTTTTTTTTTTTTTTAACATTCCTAAACCATCCACTTTATTGACCATGGTACCCCCTTTAGATGATAAGAATGGGAGTCAAAAAGGCTATTTGCTCATTCATTCAAAAATACATGTCAAGGGTGCATGCAGGGGACTGACGCCCAGAGAGTTTACAAAATTGGGGAGGGGAGGGCATTTATCAGATAATCACACTGCGTTCCTCGTGTGGTACTGTGAGGGATTACCCATCTAGTGAGCTCAGAGCTGGGATCTGGAGAAAATAGAAGAGTAGGGTTCCTGTGCTGTGTTGTGCTTAGTTGCTCAGTTGTGTCTGACTCTTTGTGACCCCACGGACTGTAGCCCGCCAGGCTTTTCTGTCCATGGGGATTCTCCAGGCAAGAATACTGGAGTGGATTGCCACGCCCTCCTCCAGGGGATCTTCCTAATCCAGGGATCGAACCCAGATCTTTCAAACTGCAGGCGGATTCTTTACCGACTGAGCTACCAGGGAAGCCCAAGAATACTGGAGGAGGTAGCCTATCCCTTCTCTAGGGGATCTTCCCGACCCAGGAATCAAACCAGGGTCTCCTGCATTGCAGGCGGATTCTTTACCAGCTGAGCTACTGGGGCAGCCCCAGGAGTAGGGTTAACTTAGCGAAAAGAGGGGAACAGATATTCCAGACTGAACAAGTGCAAGGGCCCTGTGGTAAGCAACGTCCTGGTGTGTCTGAGGGACTTGTAGGGAGGTGGGGGTGTCTGGACTAGTGCGGGGCGCTGGGGAGAGCGCCTGGGGCAGGAACGAGGCCAGAAACAGCGCATAGTGAAGCTGGGGGCTCAAAGACGGTCATTAGATGATCTCAGTTGGACAATACCATTTGAAGTTTTCTATATGATTTAGAGTTGACTTTAATGCAAACTGTTGTTAATGCAAGTTATTGACAAATGCCAGAGTGATTAAAGAACTACAACCTATTTTTATGAACATCATCAAAAAGCAAAATGATTTAAAAAAAAAGCGAAGTGATCTTGTTCTGCCATATACAGTATTGCACACGAGGCATCATTTTCTAGTTGCTTTGCAGGATCTATAACACTCTGCTTTTCATTGTTGTTCAAAATACAGTGTTTCTTAGGAACACAGTGGGGAGCAGGAAGATGGGTGAATTTCACTAGAGCTGTGAGAAGGGGAGTTGGTTTGTTAGGAAGTCTCCTTGGGTCTCACTTGTTTTCTGCACAGTCTTTGACTTGGTTGCCAGGCAGCAAGTTTGATACTACTGCAGCCAGAGCTTCCCAGTCTCCCTGGAAGCACAAGTAACATTGCGGTTGGTGTTCCTTTCACGATGACCACCCGATCACTCACTTGAGCAGCTTTTTCTGCCCCTGGGCAGTAGGTTAATTCTGTACTCAAGCTATTATTAAGTACTGCATAGTAGTAAACTTGGATGGGTCCAAAATTAGAGGAAGGTTTTCCTCCCTCCCTGAAAAGCAGTGAATTCCAAAGTGAATGTGGAGAGAACGGCCGGAGTTAGTGGTTTAGCTCGAGCACAGCCCCCACTTTGACAGAGCTGCTCGCTCAGCTGTGTCCAACTCATTGTGACCCCACGGACTAGCCTGCCAGGCTCCTCTGTCCATGGGATTATGCCAGCAAGAATACTGGAGTGGGTCAATATTTCCTCCTCCAGGGGATCTTTCTGACCCAGAGGTTGAACCTAAGTCTCCTGTACCTCCTGCATTGGCAAGTGGATTCTTTACCACGGAGCCATCTGGGAAGCCCCATTTGACAAAGCTGAGCCCAGACCTATTAATACCTTTGTCCCCTGAAACCAGGACAGGCATAAACATAAAAGGCCCAGAAAATCATAGAATAGGAATATCCTCACTACCAACTTCACCAAGAGGTGAGGCCAGGGATCATGTGTATTCCTGAATAACCCCTGAAGCACACAGCGTGAACTGTCCCAGAATACAGCAGAGAAGAGAAGATAAGCAGTTTCATAATAAAAAATGTGTCACAAACTTAAATAAGGTTTTGAAATAGAGCAGTTCTTTAGTTTTCTGAAAAACATACTTCTGTGATGACATTACCAGAAAATGCTGAATAAAGGAAGTATTTGTAAATACATGATTATCTGGATAGGTTTGTACATTGTTGATTATACAACCCACAAAGATTCCTCTATCTACTGTACTTTTAAGAAAGCAATGGAAAAAAAAAAAAAAGCAATGGGCAAAGGGAAGTATTTTCTAGCCTCAGTGGGAAGAAAATGCATTGCTTATCTCTAGATAATTAATCACAACAGCAAACATTAAATTCAGTCAAAATGTTTAAAAAATTTGACAGATGCTATATAATTACGTATTTTAAAAAATGAATAAAGAGGACTTTCCTAATGGCTCAGTGATAGAGTCGGCCTGCAAGTTCAGGAGATGGGTTCGATCCCTGATCTGGGACGATCCCATATGCCAAGGAGCAGCCGTGCCCGGGTGCCACAGCTGTTGAGCCTTTGCTCTAGCGCCCGGGAGCCACAACAACTGAGCCCACATGCCACAAGAAAAGAAGCAATGAAAAGTCCAAGCACTGAAACTAGAGAGTACCCCCTCTCATCCCAACTAGAGAAAAAGCCCTTGCAGCAGCGAAGATGCAGTACAGCCAAAGATAAATAAATAAAAATGTTAAAATGAATAAAGGGACCTCTTGATAGCCCAGTGATTAAGAACCTGCCTTCCAATGCCAGGGACACGGGTTCGATCCCTGGTTGGGGAACTAAGATCCCGTGTGCCATGGAGTAACTAGACCCACACACTGCAACAAAGATCCCAAGTGCTGCAACTAAGACCCAGTGCAGCCAAAACTTTAAACATGATAATCAAAGTGAAAGATAAAGCATTCAAATGGAATGTCATACTGCTAAAAGGTATGTCTGCAAAGGAGTCCTCAGGGTTCCCAACAGGCTTGCTTTCACTTTATGCAAAGTGTAACTCGGCAGTTGGTAGGGCGCAGTGCTCACTGTGCTGGCCTCAGGAGTGGCCCGAAGGGGTGCTGTGCCAACACTGACCGGCTGTGCTCTGTCTTCCAGGCCATAGAAAGCGCCATCGGTGGCAACGCCTATCAGCACAGCAAAGTCAATCAGTGGACCACAAACGTAGTGGAGCAGACCTTAAGCCAACTCACCAAGCTGGGGAAGCCATTTAAGTACATCGGTAAGGCACCTTTGCTTCTGGTGGGTGGTGGTGGTGGTTCTTTAAGTACCGCTGAGAGGGAGTCTGTGAGAGGAGGCAGCAGAGGCAGTTCCCGGAGGAGCATGTCACCGGCCTGTGCACACCCACCTGGGCTGCGTGGCTGTGGGAATGACTGCGGACCACGTCCCAGGACGTCACAGCATTTCAGATCCGCTGCTTTTAGAGTAAGCACGTGGTGAGGTGTCAGCTTCCTAGGACCAGGCGCTCTACCCCTACAATCATTTTCATTTTGAACGTCAGCCATGTGATCTAATACACATATGAGGACAGAGAGGAATGTGTTGCCAAGTAGATTCCTCTAATAAAAGTTTGTTTTTCTTTAGTGACCTGTGTGATCATGCAGAAGAATGGAGCGGGCCTGCACACGGCAAGCTCGTGCTTCTGGGACAGCTCCACCGATGGTAGGTTTTCCTTCCCCAGGAAGGCTTGTCCCCGGCATGTCCCTGAGGGACCCTGCTGAGATCTAGACTATTCAGACCCATGTTTTAGGAAATGTGTGTTGGTTGTTTCATGTCTCTGAATGCATTATTTATTAGTCACCTTTTAAAACGTTTTATAGAAGAGAGACGGGCCAACCTTCTTTATTGGCTACAGAGAGTTGAGTACTGAGCGTTTGGCCTGATCCTGAGAACTCGGAAGGCCTGGATCTTCCGGTTTTCAGGGCAACGCGCCTCCTTCCCCCCGCAGGGAGCTGCACCGTGCGATGGGAGAACAAGACCATGTACTGCATCGTCAGCGCCTTCGGCCTGTCCATCTGACAGCCACCCCGCCCGACCTCTCTCCTTCCACCACATCCCTTCTCTCCCATCTTCTAACCACCAGCCGGCTATTCAGCGATCTCCTTTCTCATCCAAAGTGTGTTTTTGTGGCACTCTCAACATGTAGAGAAAAAAACAAATAACCACACTGCTCTCTGTGACCTGCACACCAAGTCAGAGGCGTCGTCACCGCAGGTAGGCAGGAGCCTGTCCTGCCGCTTGTCTTAACTCTGAATGTTTCTTCTCAAAGGTGCTAAAAGCCGAAATCTGCTAGTGTGAAACTTTCTCTACTCTCTGAAACGAATCAAATACACTAATTTTCCATACTTTGTACTTTTTGTTAGAATAATAAATTATTCCGATTTAAAGTGTGTGTTTTCTTCATTGTCTAAATAGTATCACAGGTAAATCCACCATATTTAGTTACTGGCTAGAATTTGTAAAACTGTAAAAAAGCAGGAAAGGTTGCAGTTCTGCTTTGGTTCTCTCCAGTACGGTGAACATGCTCATTGACCACCCGGGGGCTGGGGGCTCTTGACTGCTCTGCTGTGTCCTGGCTGGATTTCTGCCCCGAGCATCAGTCACTCTTCACTCTCAAGTCCTTTCTCTTCTAGAGCTTCAGGGGCAGGAAGTGGGCAAGCTGGACATTCTTTTAGCCAAAGGACTGGAAGCCACACTGTCGGCCCAAACCCGACCCGTAACACAGCAGCTTCTACTCATCAGTTTTTCAGTAGCAATCACAACAAACGTGTTTTAGTACTTTACTGCTTACGCACTGTTTTCACAGTGGCTCATTTTGTGTCCACAATAATTAGCCCATTAAGGAGTCAGAAAAGGTGTTGGGAGGTTATCTGATTTAAAGTTATATCCAAGTTAAGTGAGGGGGAGCCCAAACCCTGGTCTTACCTCGCCTTCAGGGCTCATCCAGGGCCACGTTTACACAACAATAGACACACCTCTGCATCACCTGCTGAACTGGAAAAAGCCCTGCTCTCGTCCCTAAAGTGCCTAAATGGTCACCTTAACGCCACATGCAAAGAGGAAGCCACTGTACATAAACAGGATCAAATATTAACAGTGTAGTAACATCCACCAGAATGGCAGTAAAAAGCTAAAGATTCACACGACTTGAAGAAAAACCAGAGTAGAGAAACGCAGTCTCAATGAAGCCACTCCCACAGTGTGAATCTGCCGTAAATAAACGTTTATTGACTTCTGATTACAGTGATCATTCTGTGACCCGGGGTAGTGTGCTCGCTGACGCACTTCCAGGGTCTAATATTCAGCTCTAGCTTTCCCATTGAGCCTAAGATTTAGAGTTGTTTTATTTTACAAACATTTACAATCCTTTTGTAAAAAGGCAGTTTCCAGTAGCAGAAAATCCTTCTGTGTTTCATAGTCTGGCGTTACATTCTTGTGTCCTACGTCCAGTCCTCAACGAGATGTCCCTTTTCCTCACCCCTTCTCTAAGCTTCGGTGTTCTTCCCTGTGAAGAGGATTCCAGGAAATAAGGTACTGACCACGTCGTACGGAACATACTGAACAGTAACTTTACCTTGAGTAAACAGTTCACAGAGTACTTGAGGCTGGTGACATTTGTCCTGTAACCTGCCCATTTAGCAAGCTGGCTTTACATACTGAATCTGAACTTTTACTGCAATCTGTAATTATGTACAGGAACAATCTTACAAACCTTGAATATATTTTATATATCCCCTTCTTTAGCCTTTCAAATGGGGCTTAAGAGAGAAAACTGCATCACTGCGCTGCTTTAATGATTTAATAATAAATCAAGCGGACCTTTATCCTCATGGATAATGAAGCTCTCTAGGGAAACTGAAAGGTCTGTGGTCATCTTCCAGGTTCCCCAGACTAGACCAGTATAAAAAATTATCCCCAAGATGATGTTATTCACGCCGTTACCATGGAAGAACTAAAGTCAGCCCTTTGGATTTTTAATTTTAGTTTACAGAACTCTGATAACCCTCCAAGACCAAAAAAATAATAATTTTCCTGCTACCATCTAAGGTTGCTGGCAGACTTTAGTGTTATAACCTAGTACCTATGGCACATGCTAAATGCTATATACTTTAAGCACATTTTTACATGGAAGATGTAATATGTTGACATACATGATACACCAGAGAAGATAAATTGAAAATGCATGATTTAATAAAGAACCATTTCCCCCTAAAGTACTTTCTTTTATAACTTCCTTGTTTCCAATCTAGTTACAGAAAGTTAATAAATACTCCCTTATTTTTCATTTCACTGACCTGATGCTATCAAGAATCAACGTACGAAGATCAATCATCAGTTAACAGTTACACTACAGGACAAGAATGAGTTGTAAAAATGCCTAAATGTGTACAGCTAAATGCCTCAGATACTTTACAATTACTGGTAAAAGCGTTCCAAATTATGGACAGTTATAACGATTAAAACTTGTAAACTGTAACATACTAGAATACATTAATCAGCACAAGTAACTTTTCATCAGTTTACATAAAATTACTTATATGAGTCTTAATAGAAGTAAGTTTGGTAACAGAAAATTTTTTCAATACCTCTGAATATACAGAATCAAAAAAAAGGAATCACATCATTGCAGATGTAAAAACCAGTAAACTTGAATTACCCTTGCAACAACACAACTGTTTGAATTCAAACTTTCTTATTTACAGGGTTTTAAAAACAAATATAAATGGAATCCATATTAAAGGTACGTTAAATTAAGAAGAAAAGTACAAAGTCATAATAAATAGTCTTTCAGGAAGCTCTCTAAGGCCCGGCACTACCTGAAGAGGACTATGCCTTTGAGCTCTGCGTGGTAGCTGGAGAGTCGATGCATAGATGGAGAAAGTGGAGGCGCTGTTTGCAGGGCGGAACAATCACGTCCCTACCTGTTGTGTTTGCCCAGATGGCACGCATCAGGATGTCTGCAGTGCTCACAGGTGAACCGTTCAAGAGACGAGTGTGCACGCCAGAGGAAAGGCAAAGGAGACAGCTCCACCTCCCACACTTGGCCTTGATAGAAAGGAGCTGGGGTCTCCAGGGCCTTCTGCTGGATTCAGCAGCTCCAGACGGCACTTACGCAGAGCAGTTCACCCGTTTACCTGACGACCGTGTGAAGCTCACGAGGCAGGAATGATTCCCCACAAATTACCTTCTCCCCAAAGATGTTCTTCCATAAACCATCTAAAAATGTGTTACCTTCTTGCACCTAGTTTCCAAATGTGAAGCTGAAGAGCTTTTTGGCAATAACGAATCTGTAGTATTGTTATCAGTCACTTGTTTAGCTTTTATTGAAAAAAAAAAAAAAAAAGCTCTACAGGAGTATCGTCCTTAACAGAGCTACTACTGCTCAATGGAATTTCATGGGTACCCTCCTCCCCACCCCAACCACAGGGGCCTCATCCATATTCATGACATAAGGCTCACAGACCTCTAGAAGACTCGTGACAGTGAGACCCTTCCCTGTCAACTGGAGCTGACGACCTGTCAATCCTTAAGGAACCCTGTCGAACCCTCCTCAGAACTCCTGAGACCCTGGCTCTGCTTTGGTGGCGGTCTTCACCTCGAACCTGCCCACCCAGCCTCCCTCTCCCCCTCAACAGCCCTTGCGTAGACGTCTCATAGCAACCGACCCCGGTGACCCGAAGTGGAGATGCGTGGTCATCCGGAGCCCCGGCCGCTCAGCGGGGAAGGACCGCCCTCGTGGGGCAGCCTCAGAAATGGGCTTCCCTGTGAAGGGTCGACAGCTGGTGCCACGGGGCAGGGGAGAAAGGGAGCGAGAAGGGAGCGCCACCACGCTGCGGGCCACACTCACAAAGGCTTTCCGGGAACTCAAAATCAGCAAACTTTTTTTTTAAAGCACGTAATTCTCTCTACTAAGAACAGGAATGATTTCTTTCTTACCATTGAAAACAGCTTCTCTCTCATCTGGAATCTGAAAAAATGATTTGGCTACAACTTTTTGTCAGGGCCTCTCTTCCCAAATAAACGCCATCAGTGTGACGGTAAATTTAGGCCCAACATTTAAATTAGCCCTCAGTTTTGGTTTTCCTTTCAAACATGTGTAAACGAATGAGGACCAGGGCGTCTCTGCATGTCAGACTGGTCCGGGTCCGGGGAAGGCAGGCTGGGGCGCGCTCGCCGGGGCCAGCGGCCGGGCCTCAGTCGCTCTCGGAGCCCTCCTTGTACTGGGCCCGGATGGCCTGGCCGTTCTGCAGGGGCATCTCTTCATAGTCACTCCTGTCACGGAAGAGACCTCTGACACCCCGGGCTCCGACAGTGTGGACTTCTCTCCACGCCGCGGCGCCATCCTGAGAGCCCGGCCCCTGCTGGCTCGCCCCATTCCTCTCGCTGCCTCCCCCTCCTCCAGCCCCTCCACCGCCAGGGCCTGCAGCCCAGAACCACGTGCGCAGATGCCCAGCAGGAAGGCACGCGGCCCCTCCTGAACCAGGGGTCGGAGACACGCCTGGGTGGATCAAAAGGGCCGATACTGTGAACAGCTCCTCAGAAGGCTCGCCAGCCTCCTTGGTGAACGCACAGAGGCAGGCTGAGGGCTTCCCGCGGGACAGACAGCCTTTAGCAGAGATGGGACTTAACGTACCCGTAGATCACGTCGTCATCCGAGTCGTTGAGCATGGAGAAGGCAGGGTTGTCCTTCAGCTGCGACTCTGAAAACCAACAAGCATTGTCGTGTCATTAGCCCGGAGAGGCTGGGCGCTGTCCTGGGAAAAGGATGAGGGTCGGACAGAGCTGGATTTCTGTCCTCGCCTCCACCGGTTACGGCCGGTGTCAGCCGGACAGGTGGTTCCGAGTCCTGGCGGGGGACGTGCTCACCTACAGGCCAGGACAGTGTGGGGAGGCTTGGTGGGAGCCTGGGGGGACTGAGCCCCCTGGAGGAGACTGCAAGCCAGCTGCCCCACACCCTGGAATCCCCCCAGGTCCTCACAAGAGCCAGGCCACCCTCCTACCTGGGGCTTGAGCTACCCCTGGTCCCGATCTGTCACCGCGGATGGGAGTACCAAATGCCGCCAGGGCCTTGGGCACGTACTGGGAACTCCTCCACGGACAGCCTGTAGCCGGGGTGCGCCAAGTGCTGCCTGGGTTCCAGAGAGCTTGCCCCCTTCTCATCCCAGGCGGGAGGGCTGCTGGGTTTGCTTTTTGGTTTGGTCCTTGGGGAGGTGGGCTGGGGGTACATAGGGCTTTCTTTTGATGGTCAGGGCACTCGTGTTCCACAGATCATTTCAGGGCACCGGGCGGGGGGAGTGTCATGATGCTCGTGTCAGGGCCCACCGACATGCTCGGTTCTTGCATGAGGGGCTGTGATGACACAGAACTTGCTGGGCTCCACCTGTAGCTCGGGGCTCACTGTGAGTGCCCACCTGGTCTCCCTGCTCCAGAGCAGGTTCTGCAGTCACGGCGCCCCTGCCAAGGGGAGGTGGGCAGGGAGTCAGGGGGCAGCTTACCATACAGGGCGTTCTTCGAGGGCGAGTACACAAAGGCCAAAGTGTAGAGGTAAAAGTTCAACAAGCCGTAGAAAGACAAGAATTCAGCTGGTGACAGCGGTCAAGGGAAGCAGCAGGCCCGGACACGTCTCCTTGCTGTTAGCCGGCCCCGCCCCCAACCAGCTAGGCCCTCGGGGGTCCATGCCCAGACGTCAGGGTGCCACAGGGCAGGTCCAGCCAGAGGGCACGGTAACCTTCCCGGGGCACCTGGAATCCCCAGGTGAGCTGTGCCCTCTCCTATCCACGGCAGGACCTGCTGCCATCACGTCACACACAAAGGGTGGGAAGGCCACACAGGTATGGGTGAGTCAACGGTGAAATGAAGACCTGGAAACAAGACTCTCAAACTGGTCCTTCTTAGACTTTTCTGAATTACAGACCCTTTAGAGAATCTGATAAAAGCTTAGTGTGAAACTCAGTTACCGAATTGTGAACAATCATGCATTGACTCCAAGGATGTAAAAAAGAGGCCCCACAAAAAGAACCCAAGACATCCAGGGTGAACCCCAAAGTGTCCCCTGATGGATGCCACCACTGAGAGCAGAGAGGGGAGCGCACAGCTGACCTGGTCATGCATCTGAAAGGGGGGTGGTTACTGCCGAGCAACGGGGCCTCCGGGATCACAGGAGCCCTGCCCTGAGACACCGGTGTCCCCCACAGCTGGACACACCTGGGAGATGCTAAGGGATGCCCTCTGGGAGAGAAGACTCCAGAGTCAGTGCTCGGCAGGGGGAGGCGGGCAGCCCCGGCCTGACCCAAGGGAGGCTCCGATGGTGACTTGCCCCACTCCAGTCCCCGCCCTACAAGGGGACAGCCGTGGCAGGTGCTGGGGTCCCCGGGCTTGACCCATCTGGCGAGCGACCCCCGGGGACGGCTGAGCCCCGCAGCCGCCTTGGGGCCTCTCACTCGGGGGGACAGGCGTGGAGCTCCCAGGGTATACTGGACTCTTGCCTCTTCCAGACGCTCAGAGGCCTGAAATGCTACCCACTCCACTAGGCTGTGTGCCTGACATCTTCCCAGAAAAGGATATAATTCTGGTAGTGAGTCGACAGTTCAGCTACGAAATTGTCCTGTAACACTTGTGCTCCGAACCTTAAATAAAGGATGACGATGCTGAAAAAAAAGGGAGGGAGGGAGGAACAATATGTAAAAACGTACCAAGAAACGGCATTAGCTTCATATGTCAATAAACTTGCTACTTTCGCTTACTCTAGTCACGATTATTTCTGCATGGAGACTTGCGTGTGCACACACACGCACGTGCACACATGCGCACACGGCCTCTCTGCTGACACGCATGACCGCAGGGTCCTGGCACCCAGAGCCCACCTCCCCTCCCTGAGGTTCAACCTCCGCTCCGGCCAGACCGACTGCTGAATACAATGTAAACCAGGTCTCTTCCCTCCCGGCCGAATGCCCTGCGAAGACCCCCCATCACAGAGAACGGAACCGGGCTCAACCTGACTTCCTGGCCAACCTTGCCCTCCCATCCTCCACCCCACACACTGGTATCCCCGAGCCGAGCTTCAGGGCCCGACTTCAGGCCGCAGATCCCCCACCCACCCTGCTAAAGCAGCCACAAGCCCCCAGCTGTCATCACACCTCTGTTTTCATTACAGCACTTCCGCTCTTTATTCATTGTTTTTTTTAAATCACCGCCTTCCTCCACTGGAATATAAACACTGCAACAGGGAGGAAGGAGCCTGCCCGCCTGTTCACCAGGGCAGGCGCTCCATAAACCTCTGCGCCAACGGGCCGATCCCCTTGAAAGTCAGATGAAGAAAGATCACAAAGCCTAGGAGCTTCAGGGAGTCGGTCCAAGGAGACGCGGCTCCCACGCAGTGGGCAGGGGCAACTGGAGGGCGACAATGTGCGGGGGTGGGGGGGAGTCTGTGCAGGAGGAGGTGAGCTGGGTGTGAGGCCGCACCGAGGGCTGAGGAGAGATGAGTGACAGCCACACACGCATCTCTACCTTCAGGTGAATGCAGAGGCAGAATACAACCCAGCTCGTTTTGAAATGCGGGCTGAGTTCACATGGCTTGGTGAGGGCGGCGAAAGAACCCGGAGGCCTCCAGGATCCCCCACCCCACATGGCTGGGACCCCAGAGCAGCGGTGGGGAGCCGGCCCCGGGGAGCCCTGAAGGGGCCCCACCAGGGTGAAGGGGCTGATGCCCACGTCTCTGCCGCTACCGAGAGCGGAATGCAGACACTACGCTTCTCTCAGGGTTTCAATCTGGGGAGCAAGGACCTGGGATTCATTCAAAGACACGGCCTTCCACGCCCCCCTCAGGTGAGGTTCAGGGACCCCAACTGGAGGGACGCAAACAAAAACAACTCCTGCTCACAGACCCGTCCGAGCACAGCACCTAATCCTCTGACCTTCTAATCCTCTGACCCGTGTTCTCCTGCGCCCGCTGCTTCCACAATCCTGTCTCCCCGGGGCCCTGCCTGGCGGGGGAGGGGCCTCTGACCCTGCGGACACCTGGCGAGGAGCACCCTAAAACTAACCCAATAGAAGGGGACAAAAGATACTCGGGACCATAGAACAAAAACTCACATTTGCTTCTTTCAAGCAATAAAGTCTCCTTCTTACCTGATGACGAGCACGACAAAAGTCAACGCGGTCAAGAATTTTAACCTGAGATCTGAAAGAGAAATACACACACGCTTCTTAAATCACCACACTGTAATTAAAATCCACTCATTCCAGAGATCTTAAAGACAAAAAGAAAGCCAAACTCTCCGAACAAAACCCGCTCCCATCTGGACTCCACAGTTAGTACCTGATGCCCAGGAAGACACGCTGTCCCACCTCCCCAAGTCTGGAAGGGTGCCCAGTGAGTCCGTGGCCATTACTATTTGGTTGTCACAGACTGGGGGGCAGGACCCTATGAGATCAGGTGACTTGCCTCGATTCAAAAAGAAGGAAACCCCCACCCCCGCCGCCTCACCCGGAAGGTACGATTCCAGAAGGATCCAGGCAGCTCCAATAGCCACACACATGGCCCCCCGGGGCCCCAGCTGACCTTCTGGGCTCCTCCTGCCCTCGCCTGAGGCACTGTCCACGTGGCCCAGTCACCCCGGCAGCCCTGCCGAGGTTCCCCCCGGCCCGAAGGTGCCCGCCACCCCGACCTGGCGGGCGGCCCTGCACCAGGGGTGGAAGACCAGCACTCACCTACGTAAGGCATGTGACCCAGCTCGGAGCAGGCCCGCACGATCAAGAACAAAAGGTATAAGATGTACACGACGGCCACCACCATGAAGAAAACCTTCATTCCCTGGCAGGAAACAAGACAGGCCCTTGAACGCCCATGGGGTCTCAAGGGCAGTCTTTCCCTCTGATGCCATAAGCGGGAAAGCCAAGCTTTTCTAAAAGGACCTGGAGTCGAGGGTCACTGCCGCGAGCAGCACAAGGACACGCGGACTCTTCTCGTGCGGCACAGGCAGCCGGCTCACCCAGGGGCGCACCCCGGTCCCCGCTCATCAGACGAGCAAATGCCTCCCTGGCGCATGGGCAGCTCTGGGCCTGGGGCCCAGAACATACTAGGTGCTCAGTAAATGTGGTGGCTCCTGCTTGCCCCTCCCCGGGGTGAGGGCCTGGCTCCCTGCCCTGCTCGGGAAGATTGCGACGTGGGTCCGGCCCAGATCTCAGCTTCTCTGGACCTCGGTTTTCTTCCGAGGACCAAGGGGACTGAACCAGACTATCTAGAAGACTCTAGGTTCTGCGACCCTGAGGCAGGGAACGCAGGACGACTCGTCTGCACTCGGGAGCTGTGACAGCGAAGCTGGCTGACGAAGGCCAGGCCCCACTGGGCTGGGTGCATGGTGCCCCTCCTTCTGCAGAACCTCTGCGAGAGTTAAGCCTGTGCACCTGACACCCCCAACCCCCTCCTCCCGCCCCGGCACTTCCTTCTCAGAGCCAGGACTGCCCTGCACAGTCAGTAGACAAAGGGTCTCCTCTGCCTCCTCAGAGCCTGTGACTTCGGCCTGGGCTCGGTTTTCTCATCTGTAAACAAAAAGGATTTCACGGCCTCCATCCTGGGCCCCTTCAGCTATCTCTCTAGAAGCCTGTGATTTCAAGGGTTTCCTTTAGTAACAGGACTAGACTGCTCGGTCTGTCCTTCCTGTGAGGACTCCCGAGCCCCTGGCCTCCCTGACTGCCGGGCTGAGGCGGGGACAAGTGACCAGAGCCGCGGTGACCCTGCCGTGCCGGAGCCCGGCCCAGCACTTCACCCTCCTTCTCTCTCTCAATCCTCACGACGACTCAAGGGAAGATCCCCTCACTGCCCATCGCACAGATGATGCAGGGGGAGGAGGGAGCGGCGGCCGTGGCCCAGGACGGTGGGCTTCACCCGCAGGCCGGGGAAGCCTCGTCGGAGCACAGGACTGGCCTGTGACCTCGGGCAGGACGGGAATGTGACCTTGGGCAGACCTGCCCCACGTCCTCCCGTGAGAAGTGAGCAGTGACCGTACCAGACAGAAACTCCCTAACTGTAGATTAGCATCAGTTCAGTTCAGTCGCTTAGTCATGTTCGACTCTTTACAACCCCATGGACTGCAGCACACCAGGCCTCCCTGTCCATCACCGACTCCCGGAGTTTACTCAAACTCATGTCCTTTGAGTTGGTGATGCCATCCAACCACCTCATCCTCTGTCGTCCCCTTTTCCTCCCGCCTTCGATCTTTGCCGGCATCAGGGTCTTTTCAGATGAGTAGCCTGGAAGGTACAAACTCAACCAGCAGTGTCAAATGTCATCTGTCACCAGGGCTGCAGAATCTTCTCTGACAAGGTGTCAAAGCAGCTCCTTCCTCCCCCTTCCTTAGTGTCTCCACCATAGAGGGGCCGCCCTGAGGCCTCGCCCCTCAGGAGACACAGCTGAGAACCTTCCTGGGGCGTCCAGATTCCCCAAGGGTCCGCCCCGCCCCATCACAGCTCGGAGACAGTGTCTCCCCCATCTGGCCCAGGACGCCTCCCCCTCCTCTGCAGCTCCAGGGGCACCCCGCCCTGCAAACCTACGACAGCATCCCAGGGCTAATTCAAAGACACAGAGAGGACAAAGCAAACAAAGACACCGCCTCCCCGCAGTAACGGGGGCCTGCGGCCCACAAGGACGCACCTGGTGGGCCCCTGCACACTGCAGCACTGGTCTCTATTTCCCACGCCTTCTCTCCCTCACAAGGTCACATATCCTTTGAGAGCAAAGGTTATGATGTGCTGTTCATAAGGCACACGCTGACGACCTTCAGAACTCCTCAGACTCACAAGCAGTGGAGCCGAGAGGCTACGGGCACACTGCTGCCAGAGTCCAGTTACGGATCAGTGCTGGCACCAATCCCTGTGACACGTCTGTCTCAACCGCTTTTCGACACAGTATCATCATTCACTACACTTCTCTCCTTTCAGACAGCAGTTCCCACAAAGAACCACAGACTTGATCACCCTCTGCAAAGCTGCACCGGGAAATGTCGGAAGGTCACCTGGGGTCAGGATTCAGCTCCGGGGCTCGCCCTGCCCGGGGACAGGACTCCCATTCTCCCCCGGCGGGGGTCCGGGTCACCTGGGGTCAGGATTCAGCTCTGGGGCTCGCCCTGCCCGGGGACAGGACTCCCATTCTCCCCCGGCGGGGGTCCGGGTCACCTGGGGTCAGGATTCAGCTCCGGGGCTCGCCCTGCCCGGGGACAGGACTCCCATTCTCCCCGGCGGGGGTCCGGGTCACCTGGGGTCAGGATTCAGCTCCGGGGCTCGCCCTGCCCGGGGACAGGACTCCCATTCTCCCCGGCGGGGGTCCGGGTCACCTGGGGTCAGGATTCAGCTCCGGGGCTCGCCCTGCCCGGGGACAGGACTCCCATTCTCCCCGGCGGGGGTCCGGGTCACCTGGGGTCAGGATTCAGCTCCGGGGCTCGCCCTGCCCGGGGACAGGACTCCCATACTCCCCCGGCGGGGGTCCGGGTGCCCCTCAGCCCCAGGCACCTCCACGCCTGGGCGCCACGGAAGCTGCACCAGGATGGGTTGCCCATGAGGCACCTACATATCCCGGGCCTTGAAAGGAGGCCACACTCAGGGCTGGCTGTCATTTGCGTTAAATAAAGACGCTGGAATCCACCTTCCCAAAGTGCGAAAAATTTCAGGACTGAGACAGCGCAGCATCACCCGGAGGGCCAGGCCTTGGGGCTGTAGAGCTCGCGGGCCCACGAAGCCAGCCCCACTCTGCTTCAGAGAACTAAGTGAACAAAATGTTTCCTTAACTATTCTACAATGTTCCTAGAAATCGGCACAACCTCTGTGCCCTGGCGCTTCAACCATAAACCAAGGATGGGGAGTGACAATGTAGGGTTTATTTTTCCTACTATTCAAACACATTTCCCCCAGTTTTCCACCCATGACCTTTCTATGGCCCTTGTCAAATAACCAGTTAGCCAGCTTGTGTCAACGGCACAATTTAAGTTAAAAAATTGAGTCATTTTTTAAAACAGCAGTTAAAAAAAAAATCCACAGGTTTCACCAACAATCCTTACCTGAAAATTTCCTGTGTCAACTCGATACTGGTACATTGGATCATGTAATTCATTGACTCTAAAGATACGATGTTACAAAAAAAAAAAGCCATAGATTAATAACTAGTTTATTTTATACTTTCTCTCACTTGGCTTTTTAAAAAAACTTACTAATATAAATCTACTCACTGACCAACCATAAAAGATTTTTGAAAAGTAAACCTTGGTTTATGAGAAATCTCGAATTACCTACTGAACAAGAATACAACACAACTCAACGGCCCACAGTCCTCAGTATTGTAAAGTACAGTATTTTTCATTAAGAGAATCTCTATAATATTTCAACTTTGAGACTGATTTTCAATGGCACCCCACTCCAGTACTCTTGCCTGGAAAATCCCATGGACGGAGGAGCCTGGTAGGCTGCAGTCCATGGGGTCGTGAAGGGTCAGACACGACTGAGCGACTTCACCTTCCAGGCACCCTGTCTATGGCATGTATGGCACCAGCACACAGATGAGCACCCGAAGACAGCAATGTGCGCAGCCGCTCAGTCTGTGTCTGACTCTGCGACCCCATGGCCCACAGCCCGCCAGGCTCCTCTGTCCGTGGGATCTTCCAGGCAAGAATACTGGGGTGGGTGGCCATGCCCTACTCCAGGGAAAGACAGCAAGAAAGGTAAATATAAACTTCCATGAAACTCATTTCAAAATGACACTGGTCACTGAGATGACAGGTGGGCAGGGACAGAAGTGGACGTGAGCTAAGTCCTGCCATCATTGTGCCAAGAAATGAGATGTGCCAGCTTCTAAAATCATATCCCTGAGATGGAACGAGTTTCTGCAGAAAATTCTGTTTGGGTGAATCAGGCTGTTACTACGTTAGGCTTCTGTGCAGTGCCTTTTTACTGACAGACAGAAATATTAAAGATCAACTCTGGGAGCTGGTATGAGGATGGGAAGGTTTACAGACACAAACCAAAGGAGAGAATCAAAACATCCGGGGACAGTGGCGAGCCAGGAGCCAAATGGAGCATCATCCCTACAAATGAAGCCTCTGCCTCTCAGAAAGAGATATCTGAAATGACGTGGCCTTTTTCCTTTTCTTCCCGAGACCAGAAGAATCATGTGTATATACCTCTACATGCTGTTCAAGCAAAACTGAACCCTCAGCGCAAGTCACACGAGCAAGCCTTGAAACCCTGGGTGACAGAGGCCCTTCTGGATGAGCTCACAGAACACGGTCAACTCTGAGTCTGCCCACCGTGTTCAATGCTCGCCAAGACTGCGGTTTCACGCAGAAGAAAGTTACTCACGTCTGCCATATTCCGAGGGTAACAGAAGCCAACCACAGTAGTCCAACGATGAAGAATTTAGGCAAATAGAAAGTCAAACACTTCCTTTCTCCCTTTAAAAAAAAAAAAGTAAAAAATAGAGAAGTTAGTAATCCTTGCAAACCATTACCCCCTCACAGACCACACCGGATCATAGATACTCAGATTATGTCCACACGGCACGCATCTTCTGTGGACTGTGAAGCTGACGACAGGTTCTAGAGGCCGAGTCCACCTCAGGACCGTCGCCAGCGTCTGGAGCGGGAAGGTCAGCACCGAGGGCTCACCTGCACCCGGACCCCGTGGTACACACACAGCCAGAAGAGCAGCAGGGCGCACAGGAACACAGACTGGAAGAGGTCGTCCAGCATCCCCGGGAACCAGCTGTTCACCAGGAAGGACAGGGGAAAGAACGGGTCTGGAAGGCAAGAGGCAGGCAGGCAGGCCTGATGAAGGCGGGACCGGCGGGCGCCGAGCCACAGGAGGGCAGGGCTCAGGGCGGCCTTCTCCCCGGTCAGAGCCTGGGGGGATGGTAGTGAACTAAAGGCTGTCTTGTTTTGCAAACTGAAAAGCCACTGAACAGATTGCTCTGGGGATGACTGCAGAGCTCCGTCTGCTCCCGCCAGCTGCAGCTCTGGAAGGAAACGCTTTCTGGGGCAGGAGACAGGGGCAGACAGCTGGGCTCCCACCCTCAGCCAAGTCCTCCAAGCGGGGGGTTGGGGGGGAGTGCCCGCCCCTGCGAGTCCTGGGGCCACGTCCTCTGGCCACGTGGAGGCGCTCCTGCCTGCTCCCTGCTCAGGGCCCCATCGCCCCCGGGATGCCCTCCAGCTCTCGGTGTGGAGGGGGGCCGCGCGGAAGGAAGGGCCTACCGTTGTAGAGCAGCAGCAGAGGCAAGAGGATGGACATCCACTTCTGCTCGATGCCCCAGTCTCGCATGGAGAACTTGCGAAGAGAGTGCGCGAACAGGCACTGCGAACCAGACCAGGCCCCGTCACCGTCTCGGCCACCCCACGTGGCATCTCCTGACGGCTCTCGGCCCACATCGAAGGTCTGGGGCCAGCCCAGACCTGCTGCATTAACCCTGGGCTGAACCGAGACCACCAGGGACAACCGGGCCTTTATCCCAGGACAGGGGTCGGATGAGGACGGTCACAGCCGTGACCACTCCGGCCTGGCCTCCTCCTGGGCAGGCTGCTTATCAGGAGGGACCGCCCAGGGCACAGGCCACACGCCCCCGAGGTGCGACTCACAGGGGACAGCAGCTTCTGGGGGACACCAGGGCGCCCGGAGGAAAAGCCCCAGAATGAGGCTTACAGCCATGTCAGACGGCGGGCCTGTTTTCAAACACATGCCTGAAGGGGCCCGGCTCCTGGGAGAGGCTTCTTTACAGCCTTTAAAGCATCACACGGTTTGGGATTTCTAGGCCTGGTGTTGTTTCTTGTTTTTACTGCGATCTAACATAAGCCAGCAATCTCCTAAGCAATTTGGACATCCTGGGTTGATGGTCCATCTGTCAGAATCAGGCCTGTTTCTCTCATTTGAGAACACAGGGCCCCGGGGGCCAGTTCTTTGGGCCCCAGAGTCTGGCTGCAGAGCTGCAGGCAACAGGAATCTGAGAAACAGTGAGGATCTCTGGTCCGGGGTCGATGGCACTTTCCCACCTCCCTCCATCAGAGAGCTCCCCGGGCGGGCAGGCCCTGGCCAAGCCCCCTCTCTCTGAGCTCTGTGGCCGGGTGTGGCCCTCCAGCCACTCCCAGGTCACCACCTCCTGGCACATTCCTCCACATCCCCTGTGCCCTTCCGCAAGTGGTCAGTCTGCGAAGCAGCAAGTCCCTTGGGTGGCAGCTGGAGCAGCCACTGCTGCAAAGAGCAGACCATCTCCTGGACGTTGGCACGGGGCAGGCAGCTGACAAGGGCAAGACACCACTCTGCAGGCCCCCTTCTCCTTCCTTCAGTTTACAGATGCCCACCCTCGCTGGAGGAGCACTGATGGGGCTGCTTGTATTTTATAACAACAGATTACTGCCTTCTGTAATCGCCCCCCAAAGTCATGGTGCCCTTGTGGAAAGACACCTCGGATCCCAAAGGAGCCCCGAGCCTGCACGTCCATCCCCTTATCCTGAAAAAAGCCCAAAGACTAAAGGTCTGGTCCACTTCTCCAAATGTAAAAACCCAAGAACCTGCTGAGTCAACATTCAAAGAATGTCATTCAAACAAGGCAGGACTCCTTCCGCCCAAGTTACATGACACTTGTCACTGAACACCCATGACAATTCACTTGCTAGTCAGTCACCTGTAACTGCTATGACACTATTCAGAAGTCCTTACTAACAACACCACAGCATTCTTGCAGCACGGCGCCTGGGCAGAACATAGAATATTTTGTACCATCAGGTCGGCCGACTGGATGGAGTGTCTCAGAGTTCAGATAAATCTCCCGTACTCTGACAACCAGAATTTATAAACTAACTCTGTCCTTGTTAGGATTCCATGAGGTGAACAGTACTTACAGTGACAATGAAGGTGAGCACCACAAAGACGAACCGGAACCAGATTTCCAAATGGGAAAACGCAGGGTCGTAAGTCTTCCACTAAAATGGAAAGCAGGAAAACAATCACATCATTAACAACAGTCATCTCGAAATGTGAGACTACAGGGAATTTAAAATGTTCTCCTACACTTTCTGACATGTTCTAAAACTTTAACACTTAGTACATTTTTATATTAAAGGACACATACTTTGAACCAAGAGTTGAAAATGGTTTTAAACGGTAACATACTAATGATGAATCTGGCAGATAAACTGTTCTATAATAATAATAAGAGCATTTGGCTTTTAAATCTCACATCAAAGATTGATCAATGCTATCAATCTCTTTATTAGAAAAAGCCATCAGTGGGTAGGGGGTGGGAGAGACAGAAAAAGCCATGCTTTCTATTAAAAGAAAAAAAATAGTTTTAAAAGTGCAAAAAATGTGAGTAGGTATGATGGTCTAAAAGACACTAAGTGAAACAGAAATATGAATCTGACACAAGAAAACACTGGAATTACAGCCGCCAGTCCTCTTGCTGAGCAGTCTCACTCACGTCAAGTCTGCGGCTACCAGGCCGAGGAAGGGGCCCTGTGTGCTGACGGCGGGCGGAAGGCAGCCCTTCCCACCCCACTGAGCAGCCAGGTTCATCCCCAGACCCCAGGATACGCACTGCACCGCACCAGGAAGGACCATCATGTCCGTGCTGAATTAAGATCAGCTGAGTGATGTAAAAACTGTGACAGAGCGACAATCGAGTGAAAGACTCAGATTTCCCTCACCTGCCTGCAACGTTAAATCACACACACACACACACACACACACACACCGAACACGAAGCAGTGAGGGCCATGATCGCCCGCTCAGGGGGGAGGGGTGCACCCTCGGGTCACCCCACACTGTGCAGGAAGCCAAACCGACCCCGCGGTCTCCCTGAGTTGTGAACACCCCACGGTGAGGGCAGGGACAGAGCTCACCAGTCTCACCAGTCGTGACTCACGGGGCAGAGCACTGAGAGAGCACAGAGCTAGCTCCGGACACCTGCCAAGGTCGTGCCCCCACACCTTCAGCCCAATGTTGATCTGCACGTGAGTGTGGATAATCCACCCAAGGCCGGGAAATCCCTGAAAGGAGCCCTGGCAGGCGCGCAGGGCCAGCACAGCACCTGCTCCACGGGCAGGATCCCTGGCACGCACACAGGGCCAGCACTGCGCCCGCTCCACGGGCAGGATCCCTGGCACGCGTGCAGGGCCAGCACAGCGCCTGCTCCACGGGCAGGATCCCTGGCACGCGTGCAGGGCCAGCACAGTGCCTGCTCCATGGGCAGGATCCCTGGCACACGCGCAGGGTCAGCACAGCGCCTGCTCCACGGGCAGCAGGAGCACGCACAGGGGTCTGTGGAGCGCACCGCCAGCACGTTTTTTCTCGGCAGTGGGGCAACATCAGCCTTACACTTGGTGCTGCTCTGCTTCCACCAGGCAGAGTTTAAAATCCAGGCCTGAGGAGATCGTTACCACGTCCTGGACAGAGCTCAGCGATGTTCATGAGAGTACAGAAGTCCAGCAATCATAAGGTCTGGCACTGACTCAAAAATACGAGACGTGTAAAAAAGCAAGAAAATACGAAACACGATGAGGAAGAAAGTGATCCATCAAACTGACCCTGAAATCACAGAGGATGGAACTGGTAGGCAAAGGACTTCAAGCAGCCAGAGGAGCGTGAGGCCGAGACCGGGAGGCTGATCGACAGCCGATGAGACACCGCAGAGGGCATAAACGTGAACACACAGCAGAAGAACTGACTTAACATGAAACAGAATAAACGCACAGAGCATCAGTAAGCTCTGAGACAACTTCAGGCGGCTAAGAAGATGTATTAATGTATCTGGAGTCCTCGGATTTCTATTGACGGGAAAAAGTCAGGAGAATAGAAAAAATATTTGAAGAAACAGTGGCCAGAATTTTCCCAGATTTGATGAAAACTATAAACTCACAAATCCAAGAAGCTCAACTATACTCTAAGGACAAGAAACAGGAAGAAAAGTACACGAAGGAACACCATAATCAAACTGTTAAAGAGAAAAAAATCTTAAAATGAGGGTAGGGGATAGGTAAAGGGGAGGAAAACCATTGTAGAGGACAAACATAGGATGAGAGATTTCTTGTCAAAAAATGCAAGCCAGAAGACCAATATTTTCACAGTATTGTAAATCCACACAGTACCACTACACACCTATCGCTGCTGTCGTTCAGTCGCTCAGGTGTGTCTGATTCTTTGCGACCCTGTGGACTGTAGCCCGCCGGGCTCCTTTGTCCAAGGCATTCTCCAGGCAAGAACACTGGAGTGGGTTGCCATTTCCTCCTCCAGGAGATCTTCCCAACCGAGGGACTGAATCTCCTGCATTGGCAGGTGGATTCTTCACTGCTGAGCCATCATGGGAACCACACACCTATCAGAACAGCCAAAATGACAAAGACTGACCTACCGAGTGTGGATGAGACGAGATGGGAAACAGCTGGAACTCTCGCAGGCGCTGACCGACGCGTGAGACAACACGGCCGCCGCGAGCCCAGCGTGTCTTCGTCAGTGACACAGGCGCTGCCACACGAGTCGGCAGCCCACTCCTGCGCACCCAAGGGAGTGAGAGCGCACGTCCACACAAAGGTCTGGACACGGGGGTTCACAGCGGCTCTGCAACAGCCCCGAACTGCAAACAATGCAGACGGCCACGAGCAGGGGAGCGGATAAACCAACTGTGCTGCCTTCACACGGGGATTATCACCCAGCAGCACAAAGGGAAAAACTACTGAGCACCCACCATCAAGCAGTGTCCAGGTATTTACGCCGAGTGCAAGAACTCACACCTGTCGTATGATTCCACTTATATAAAATTCTAAAAAAATACATATGAGTCTGCAATGCAAGCCGAACTATTAACAATTGATGTTAATAGAAAAGTGGAAATCACGGTGATTAAGAACATACGAATTGTGACATCAGAGATTCGGGTTCAAACTCCAGCTTTTCCATTTCCCAGTTGGGCAGTTTACTTAATTATATTAAACCTCAGATTTCGCTTCCATAAAGCAACTGCTCTGTAGAAATATCGTAACATTTAAGTAAGCTGATGCACAGAACAAGTTTAGTGTAGACCCTGGCAAAGAGCAAAAGCTCAGCAAATAACAGCAGCTATAATAAATCCAAAATAATACAGCTACTGTGATGATTGCTTAAGAGGAAATGTAAACAGGTACAAAAGTTAAAAGGAAAGAATCACAATCAAAGACAAACCAAACTGTGACCCAAACCCAAATGACAGGGTTGGGTGAGCTAAACCCGGGGTGGGGCGGGGGGCAGGACACTGCTGTGCTGTGCGCTTTGGTAAAAGGCTCTTAAGAGGGTGATGTTCAGACAGACGACGGAAAGGAGAGATTCCTCGTTGGGGAAACACGGTGCTCTCTTCTTTCCATATTCTCGAATCAGAAGGATGCAAACAGCAAGGTCTAAAGCACAGATGTTATCACAGGACGAGAGCAAAGTGCACCTGAGCTCGGACATTGGTCTCCAGGCCCTATCTGAGTTCAACTTCTGCCTTGTGAACTCCACGACACAGGAAGAACGCTGATTGGATTTTCTGAGGACAAAGTTTGAGAAAATCAGTCACACAACAAAGAACAGAATCCAGATTCAAACTCAAAGGTCAGGAGAGGCTGGGGCAGAAAGAACACTGAGAAGAAATTTCGGAGCAGAATGTAATGTCTGAGCAGCATCTGAACTGTTAGAAACCAACCAGAGGCTGGAACAAAGGAGACCAGGCTGACTTGGGGCCAAGGGGAGAAAACCCAGAGTCTGAGGGATCCGTAAGGGAAGAAAAGAAAGATCCTCGGAGGGGATGAGACAGCCATCTTCAAACACCTGCAGCACGCACAGACAGACAAAGAATAAACTCGCTCTGTGTGGTCAGAGACAGGACATGAACAAAAGCAGTGTGACTGTGACCACGGCCGCCATCTGTCAGCACACAAAACGAGCAGGCGCTGGGCACGGCCCCAAGCTCAGCCGACATCCAGAGGCCTCCAGGCAACGGGGGAAACCGCAGAGGCGTGAAGGCACTTAAGGGTGCAGGAGGCACCCACACACCTCTCAGAGAAGGAGGCCTGGTCATCCAAATAAAAACCTGTCTACAAATACTCGCGGGCTTCCCCTGTGGCTCAGCTGGTAAAGAATCTGCCTGCAATGTGGGAGACCTGGGTTCGATCCATGGGTTGGGATGATCCGCTGGAGAAGGGAAAGGCTACCCACTCCACTATTCTGGCCTGGAGAATTCCACAGACTGTAGAGTCCATGGGGTCGCAAAGAGTCGGTCACGACTGAGCGAGTTCACTTTCACCATACATACTCACAGCAGTGTTATTCCTAGCAGCTGAAGGATGGAAACAACCCGAATGCTCATCCACTGACGCCTGGGTACACGAGAGGCGGCACGCACACACAGTGAAACAGCATTCGGCAAAGGAGGAATGAAGCGCTGATGCCAGCAAAGCACGGACGAACTCTTGAAAATATGGCTCAGCGAAAGAAGTTGTTCACAGAAGAGCATGAAGGGCATAATTCTGCTCGTATGAAATGTCCACAACAGGCAAATCCATACAGACAGACGGCAGACAGGTGACTGCGGGGCTGGGGGAAGGGAAGCGGGGGCCAACCGTTCACAGGCCGAGTTTGTGTCGTGTGAATTAGTGTGTCGCATGAACACATCACAGAACAGCGCGATTCGAGAAGGGAACCCACTGGTACCCTCATTCAACAGTCACAGCTGTTGAGAAGTAGCTGTTCTACGACAAGGAGACAAAAAAGCAGAAGCAATGGTGGCACCGGGATCTGAACCCAGCTCTTCTGTCTGGTCTAAGACCCGCGTTCTCGGTCACCATGCTGATTGTTCTGACTCCCAGTGAGCAGAGGGGACAAGGAGGCTGATGTCAGCTGGGCGAGAGACAGGGAAGTCTAACCATCAGAGCTTCCCAGGTGGTGCTAGTGGTAAAGAACCCGTCTGCCAGTTCATTAGACATAAGAAACGGGGGTTCGACCCCTCGGTCGGGAAGACCCTCTGGAGGAGGGCATGGCAACCCACTGCAGCCTTCTTGCCTGGAGAATCCCATGGACAGAGGAGCCTGGTGGGCTTCAGTCCATAGCGTCACAGAGAGTCGGGCATGGCTGAGTGACCCAGCACACACAAGCATCAGAGCTGTGCGACTCAGGGACCTGAGAGCAGGGACCCCTCAGAGGCCAGCCAGATCTAAGTCCACTCAGGCCTGGAGGCGGCGGGCCCACCTCCCCAGAGGACTCCCCCAGTACCTTCCAACTGCAAGGCTACTCAGAGTCTCTAAGTCTCAGGACACCACGGTCTTCCAATTCCACGCTGATTCAAGCTATTCTTCACTCCATGTACGCTTAATAAACTGGGTTTTTTAATAGTTCTTAGAATTGTACACGTCTTCCACCATCCAAAATAACACGATTTTGATGCTGTGATTTATTTCGGTCATTCCACAGAGAATGGGCGCTACGCAAACGAGCCATGGAAACGCCGTGCTCGGCCGGTGTACTTACGGTGAAGTTCATTTCCTTGATGGGCCGCTTCAGGTGTTCGAATCCCACAGTCACTGTATACTTAGTGTAATTCAGGTAGCTGAGGTGAGCCACGATGATTTCTGCACATTTCTGCAAATGCACAAGCAAGATCTGTGTCCTTAAAGCACGCAGGACTCACTCTCCCCCAACTGACTTGTGAGGTGACCCATTCCAACCACAGAGGATCAGCACGGAGCATCTCCAGGGAGCTCGCCAGGAGCCCAGGGGAACTCAGATGGCAGCCAAAAGCAGTTCTTAGAAAGAAAGAACCAAATGGACATATTTAGAAACAAATAACGCATGATTTACAATCATTAGACCTCCTCTACTTCATAGGATTCAAAATAGTATGTCACCTTGAGAATAGACTTCTGGTTGCCAACGGGCAGGGAGGCATGAAAGAGCTGGACTGGGAGTTTGGGATTGGTAGAAGGAATGTTATTTGGGTTTCCCTGGTGGCTCAGATGGTAAAGAATCTGCCTACAACGCAGGAGATCCAGGTTTGATCCCTGAGTTGGGAAGATTCCCCTGGAGAAGGAAATGGTAACCCACTCCAGTATTGTTGTCTGGAGAATCCCATGGACAGAGGAGCCTGGAGGGGTACAGTCCATGGGGATCACTATTATATACTGGATGGATCAACAACAAAGTCCTGCTGGGTAGCACAGGGAAGTATATTCAGTATCCTATGATAAACCATAACGGAGAAGAATACGAAAAAGAATACACGTATGTATAGCTGAATCACTTTGCTGTACAGCAGAAGTTAACGCAACACTGTAAATCAACTGTACTTTCATAAACTTAAATGATAATATGTCACCTGAATAAAAAGGTGAGTTAATGCAACATGAACTGACATTTTCACAAATACACTAGTGCAGGAGGCACGCCAGCGAGGACACGACTCCTCAGGGCCCTCCGCCTGACCTTCCTTCCTCCGTGGCCCGTCTCTGCAGTCGCTGTAGGATGCAAGGGGTGGATTAGGCGTTTCCCTTTTCTCCTCTGGCCTGTGGCTCCCACACAGAGCCCCTGTGGTCTCCGTGGTGTACCCACGGACAGGCCAAGCCCCAAGTTTTGTCCTTTAGGATCAAGAACAGGCCTTCTCGGGTCTCCCCTGCGGATGTGGACGTGGACTCTGGCCAAGCCAGCCCGGGGCCACGAGGAACATGCAGGCTGCCCGGTGGCACCTGCTGGAGCCACGGCTCCAACTAGGGCTGAGTCACCTGCTGTTGGGCAAGGCTTCCCGAGCCCGGGATGTCCTGAAGACGGCAAGAGGGCAGCTGGCAGGGCGGGGAGCTGCCCTAGGGGACACGAGAGGAGGCAGAGGAGGGGGGTGTGCAGCGTCTTCAGGGTGGAGAAGGCAGCTGCTGGGCTGGTGGTCCCCGCGGCCCCCACGCCCGCCGTCCCTCCTGTCCATCCAGCGTGGTAGTGGTGGGGGCGGATATCCGGGCTCTCATGCCAGCAGGTACAGCTCCAGCTCTTGCTTCCTCGCCCACCTCAATCCTCACCGCTCTCCACCAAGCCCCAGGGAAGGCACAGCCCCCCAACTTTACAGATGAGGAAGAGACATTTCAGAAACTGGCCCACTGTCCCCGCTAACACGGGACCAACAGAGGAGGAGGAGGGGGCCAGCTCCACGGCCCGGGCCTCCCCAGGGGACCCAGGGCAGGGCCTGGGCTCAGCTGAGCAGCAGACACTGCCTGAGTACATGGGGCAGGGCGCACTGTCAGCTCCGCCTCCGGGGGGCCCGGTCTGCTCAGGTGGCGGTTCTGACCCATCTCAGGACCATCCAGCAGACATCAACACAGAAGGGCCAGAGCCAGCGGCCGGCCTTGGACAGGACCACTCCCATCTGAATGCCTTCTCGCTGGGAAAGGCTCCCCAGCCTCTCCTGTTACTACCAGGAGGTGTGCGTGGATGTCAAGGGCACAAGCTTCGGAACAAAAGCGCCTGGGCTGAAGGCCTGGCACTGTCACTCACTCATCATCTGTGTCATCCTGGGCCAGGGTCCCGCCCTCTCTAAGCCTCAGTTCCCCCTTCTACACAAGGGGGCTCTCGCAACAGTTCCTGCCCCCGGAATGGAATGAGACCACATGTGGAAAGCACCGCCATGGGGCCACTTCCTGATACTATAACCAGACTCGATCTCTCCAGGGCTCCCCGTGCTGTCCACGCCCCACCTTGACCTGTTAGGTTCCGACAGAGCCTCCGTACTACGGCAGGACCTGCTTCCCACTCTTTGGGTTTCGCAGAACACGGTGCCCTACAGTGAGGGCTCCTTTCCCGCTGTGGACCCTCCCCTCTGCCAGCCCGGGGCCACACGCTGCACCAGGGCGGATGCTCAACAAAGGCGGGCCGCTCCCACGAGGCCTGGCTCCCAGTGCCCCACGTGGGTCGGGACGTGCATCCCACAGCTGGGAACAACCCAAGGCCCAAGCGATCCAGACAGACCACGGACAGCGGCAGACCACCCTCACATGAGGCAGTGTGGCCATGCCAGACAGGCGGTGACACAGACAGTACAATCAGGCGGCAGGGTGTGTGCTTGTGTGTGTGTACTGTGTGAGTGCACACGTGTGTGTGCATTTCTAAGAATTTATAAGGTCTTGGTGCATGGTTGGGTGGGTCTTCCATGCCATCAGTGGCATTAGCGTCTTTACCTAAGAAAGTAGCTCCACCTGCAGGAATGGGGCAAGACTCCGCCGTGGACCAGTCGCATGGACTCACCTCTGCACACGTGAGCGTCCGCGTCCGGTTGTGAACTTTGTTATGGATGAACTTGGTGGTCCCGTCCTGAGCTACACCATCAACCTTAACAGTCATGGTGAAGGTTGTCTGAATAGATGTTTCTACAGAAGAAGAATCCTGGTATCAGAGTCCACAAGGGCTGGTCACACCAGCAGATGCGTCCGCCTGCCTGGATGTGTGTCAGCCCAGGGAGGTCCCTCTACAAGTGGGCAAAGCTGACACCCGCCAGCAGACACCCTCCCTCGAGGATCTGCCTCTGACCCACCGCCAACCTCCATCTCACAAAAGGCCAAGTTATTTCATGGCTGATAAAGTTATATTTTTTACTTTCCCATATACATTTTAATCTAACTTCATACCAAGATAAACATAAGTTTCTTATTTTTCTGATTATATGCTCATTGTTAAAAAAACATCTAGGAACACAAATGCAAAGATATACGTAAAGTATTAAACATATAATCCCACTGCCGGAGAAACTGTGATTTCATGTTTGGGTCCACGATTCCAGATGGCTTTCTAGACACACAAAGGTGTAGTGCTTTCGGGTTTTTAGTGCTTTTCTAAAATGTTACAAAAAGGGGTTGATTTTTTATTCTAAGCATTTTTTCCACTTAATTTACTGCAGTCATTGGGTTATCTTTCCAATTCTTTCAACTGAAGCACCTCTCTGAATCACAGCATGTAGAGAACGAGGTGGCGTATGCTCTTGGTTCTGGGGGAGCTGCCCTGGGTGGACAGAGCGAGGTCATTGCCGACGGTGGGTGCTTTGGACAGGACCTCTCGGCATTTGCACCACAAGTATTTTGAGGCCAGCTAATTCTTCACTGTGGGAGTCTGTCCTGTGGCTGCAGGATGGTGAGCAGCCTCTCTGGTCTCCACCCTCTGCTAGCAGCCCCTGCCCCCAGCTGTGACAGCCGTAATGTCACAGCGTCCCCGGACGCTGCCAAGTGTCCCTAGGGCACCGGGACCTAGTTCTCTCCCGGAAGCCCCTGGAGGAGGCTGCCGCTGGAGCATCACAGCATGCAGGCTTTGAGCCAGGCTGCCCAGCACCCCTGGGTGAGGCCTGGCACCCAGAGCATGACCAGTAGCCCTGAGGGCCTCCTGGGGCTTCCGGAGGGCAGCACTGTCACTTGCCCTGGAGGACATTTAGGTGGCTTCCAACTTGCTGGTATTAGAAAGAGTAATCACCATCATTATAATTCATCTTTGAGCAGTTGCTAGAAGATTTTAAAGCTCTTTGAACCTTAAATCATTCTAAAGTGTCAGGCTTCATACCTTTTGATTGATCCAACTCGACAACACACGTCAGCCACAGCTGCTGATTATATGTAGACAGCGGTTTGGAAAATATTTGAATTGGCTTTAGCTGAGGCAGAAAGAAACAGAAGTCAAGTAATCAGGGTGACTTTTTCAGCTGAGTCTCCAAATGCCTCATCTTAACATACAACATTCAAATTTACAAAAAAGGTTGAAATGTTAGCTTTGGAAACAAAAACATGTAGTTTTCCTTTAGACAATATAAGTGAAATTCTGCCTTCCAGAAAAAGAACGGACTAACTTTCTCCTGCAGTTCACTTCTGATTCTCACCAACAACATCTAAGCAGGTGGTTTCTACCCCCTACAGCGTTGAGACAATATAACCACTTAAATAACAAGAAAAGGCCTCCTTGGAGGAAAAAAAAAAAAAGATTAAAGTGCATAGGATGATGCAAATAACAAAATAATGAAGGATACCAATGAATATTTTCATATTCACAAGAATCATTTTTTTAGTATCAACATGCCAGGGGTGTCACTGACGTCTGTTATTTTCAGCTTTCATGGTCCTGGGAATAAAAATTAGAGGGGACCATATTGCCAAACAGTGAGAGATTTTACTTTCTCGGGCTGCCAAATCACTGCAGATGGTGACTACAGCCATGAAATTAAAAGACGCTTGCTCCTTGGAAGAAAAGCTATGATAAACCTAGACAGCGTATTAAAAAGCAGAGACATCACTTCATCCACAAAGGTCTCCGGAGTCAAAGCTATGGTTTTTCCAGCAGTCATGTATGGATATGAACATTGGACCATAAAGAAGGCTGAGCACCAAAGAATTGATGCTTTTGAACTGTGGTGTTGAAGAAGACTCTTGAGAGTCCCTTGGACTGCAAGGAGATCAGTCAATCCTAAAGAAAATCAACCCTGAATATTCATTGGAAGGACGGATGCTGCTGCTGAAGCTCTAATACTTTGGCTCTTCAGCATAGAGCTGACTCACTGTAAAAGACCTTGATGATGGGAAAGACTAAAGGCAGGAGGAGTAGGGGATAACAGAGGATGAGATGGTTGGATGGCATCACCAACTCAATGGACATGAGTTTGAGCAGGCTCTGGGAGTTGGTGATGGACAGGGAAGCCTGGTGTGCTACAGTCCATGGGGTCGCAGAGTCGGATACGACTGAGCGACTGAACTGAAGGATTTTGAACAAAAAGTATGAAGAAAATTTCAATAAAGATTAAAAAAAAAAAAAAAGATTTGCACACGAGAGGAATCAGGATGAGCTAACCAGCCATTGGAAATGAACTGCGGCTCCCTAAGAGGTAACACCACCATCCTTTCTCAGCACTGAGGTCACAATTACAGCAGAAAAGGTAATTTTAGCAAATGAGGACCCAGAGACCAGCAGCTGAAGTGGAGTAAGAAATTTGGGTTGCCTGAGAAGCAAGCTGCAGGGCAAGGGGAAGTTAATCTTATTGACCCTCTAAGCAGGACCATTTCTTAGTGACTCAGAAATTTACAGGGCCCACCAGCTGCCACTTAGACCCAGTCTTACCTTTTTGCTATTATTTAGTGAAAAGTTAGCTGCAGAAGTCTGGATCACTTTGGGTCCTAAAGCATAACAGAGAAAGAAAAAGCAGGTTATAACTATATTGATAATTCATCTATTGATTTTTTTCCCAAATGCCAAGAATGTCTCATATATTATAGAGAGGTAGTCTTTTTCCTGGTCTGTCTTTAGAGGCTTTGTACACACACACACACACACACACACACACATATATACACAAATACACATACATATGTATGTAAAATATATAAACATATGAACACAGACATGCAACATCTACTCTGCTGCACACGATGACCTCCCAACGCAGGCGAACAGAACGTGACAGCACACGACAGACACGATTTCCACGGACTGCGTGTGCAGTTCCCCTCCCCGTCCCCCGCTCTCTGGGAAGGCTCTCTCTGCAGTGTGTGGATTTAAGAAAGCACCAATGACACAGATACCGTCTACACAGTTTGTATAAAGACTTCTGCTAAAAAATTATACACCTTGATCCATTCACCCAATTAATCCAACCTTCCAAAAATATTAAATTGAGGATTTTAAGAAGGCATGATATATACTAATATATTCTCAAGGTTTTTACTGAAATAACAGAGAATCAAGCTTCAAAGGATCTTACGCCGTGATATTTCAGAGCTTTTCGGCCTTAAAAGTCGTCAAAGGAAACCCTGTAAACCTGATTCCACTCAGAACTGGATTGTGCTGTAGCAAACCCCTGGCAGCCTGCTGGTGTTCCGGGCCATCCTGCAGCCACGCCCAGCCTGCTGCCAACCACCCTCTGCTTGGAGCAGGAGATGCCTGAGTTGACTCAACCGGGGCAGGGGCACCCTCTGGGGCATGTCCATGAAGGCTGAGACAGGAAGGAGGTCGGCTCCCACAGACAAGCTCATTTCAAAATGACTCACAATCCGAGTGCACTCCTGCCCCAGGAAGTGAGGCAGTCTGGTCTCTCAGGAAGGGTTAAGAACTGGGAGTCAGGAGGTCTTGACTCGAGTCTCAGCTAAAGGCTCTCTGGATCTCATTCCCTCATCTGCAAAGCCCCACGGCTCCTCAGACGCTCCTAACTCTGAAATCCTGACGGCCTCACTCTAGAAAGTAACTTTCTTTGGCGTTAGTGGTACAGAACCTGCCTGCCAATGCAGGAGACACAAGAGACACAGGTTTGATCCTTGTACTGGGAAGATCTCCTGGAGAAGGAAATGGCAACCCACTCCAGTATTCCTGCCTGGAAAATCCTATGGACAGAGGAGCCTGGTGGATTCTGGCCCATGGGATTGCTAAGCGTCGGACATGACTGAGCAACTGAGCACACATATCAACAGAAAGTCACTGGGAGCAGAAGGCTTGTGATGGCGATTTTGTATTTCCACTCGACTGGGCCCACGGTGCCCAGATACCTGGTGAAACATTACTCTGGGCATGTCTGTGAGGGTGTTTCTGGATGAGACCACCTTCCGAATCAGCAGACCAAGTAAAGCGGGCTGCCCTCCCGGTGTGGGTGGGCCTCGTCTGAATCGGTGAAGGCCTGGGCACAGCAAAAGCGGAGTCAGGGAGGATTCGCTCTCTTCTCCTCTGTCCTCAAGCTGGTAACACGAGCCCTCACCCCTCTTCAGACGAGGAACTACGTTGTCGGCTCTCCTGGGCCTCCAGCTTGCTGACTGTGGAAGCTCTCAGCCCCCATAGTCATGAGAGCAGAGGCCTTATGATAAAGTATCCCTCTTTCATCTCCCCCCGCCCTCTGTAGCTCCCATTGATTCAGCTTCTCTGGGGAACCCTGACTCACACAGATTCTGGTACCGAGAGCGGTTCCCTAGGATCAGCGGGGAGAAGGTGAGTCTTCTACACTGGCTCTGGGGTTTCTGGAATTGATTCTCTAGTCTGATTAAAGATGCTAACGACTGTGTGTCCAGTAGTAAAATGAGCACTGATGGTCCAGGAACATACGCAAAATACTTTCATTAGATGCTCCTAATCAGCCGTTTATTACAAAATATTTTCATTAGATACTCCTAATCAGCCATTTATTACAAGGAGCAAGGAGTTAAGCGAATCTGTTTAGGGATACTTCAGAACATTCTTGGAAAACTAACAAACATAATGCAGATGGCGGGTTGCTCCTAATGTCACTGGACAAGGTGGTGAGAGACAAGGAGGAGCCCAGGGACTTGAATTCTCAGCTCAAGGGCCACATGCCTGATCTGAAAGCGCCTGTGTGGGCCCTGACGGAGACCCTTATTTCCTACGGCCACAGGGCTGAGACTTCTGATCACACTAGAATCTCATCCTGCAACTGGCTGAATTACAACCCTGCTGAGCAGCCAGCCTCGCAGGAAGCCTCCCTGCTGAAGTGACCACGCTGACCGGGAGTGAACAGGAGCCTGTTCTGGGGACACGCAGGAAGGTCCTGATGAAGCTGGGCACGCTAAATTCCCACAAGTCCCTTCCCAGTGGGATGCTCTCCCCATTCCCCTTGGAAGGGGCCTTCCTGCCTCCTCTTGACGGACCAGCCCTGCCCCACCTAAGCAATCAAGGATGGCTCCTCGGAGGCAGTGGCCATGCAGGACCACACCGTTTCTCCACATGACCCGCCCCCTTCACCTTGAGACCTGTAACTAGACTCGCATCCCAGCAGGCCCCAGAGGGGAGGCACAGGACCCGTGAGGATGCGCACTGAGTGCCTGAAGAACGACCTGAGTTTCCTGATTTATGCAGACAGAAACCCAGGGAACACGGTGTGCGATGACGGTGGAAGGAATGGGAAGCCGTCTCAGGCCCATCGGATGGATACGGGTTCACTAAACAGAGATTCTGCACTGAAAAGCTGCAGCTCAGGAGTCGGAAAGGGCTCCCAGGGTTTGACTGGGTGGTTGGCTAAAACAGGGACCCAAAGGTGGTTCTAGTGAGTGAATCAGAAATGCTGCACCTGCCCAGGTTTAGTGTATGGTGGGGGGGGAGCCACAGACTTAGGGAGTGGGATTGCTAGGGTGGATCTGTCATTTAAGACCTACTGGAAGAGTCCAGAAGACACGCCTTTCACCACTGCTGTGAGAAATACATTCATTTGTGAGGGGAGCCCCGAGCATCCTTAAAGGGCGCTATGATTGTCCTGCTCTGCAGGCCGGGCCTTACCATGGGAACTACGGCCCCCAAGCTGGGAAACAAGATGCAGGGGCAGGAGGTGGATCCCAGGGGTGGCAGGGGCCACGAGGTGACACCAACTGCCAAAGGCATGGTGGGTGTGCTCACCGTGATGGACAGCAGAGTCATGGCAGTCAGACAATCTGATTCCCACAGACCTATGGCGTTAGCTAACTGATGGTGGTGGTCCCAGACGTGAAATACACAGGAAGCCTAACAAGTCCTTACTTGATCTGCATAAGCAGGAAAGTTCAAGTCAAACGTACGAAGGTCTAACGTACGTCACAAAAACAGAGAACCATAACCCATCAGTAGTTTCCAAATACGAGCCAGTTTACAGACCCAAAGGCCCTTGAACAAAGGGAAGGTTGGGTCCCCTTAAGAAAGCACCCCAGTACACCGCCAAACACTTGTACCGTCAGTCATCCTCCCAGAGGAACCTCTGGTCTTCTACTAGGACAAGTGCACTGGGGAAAATCAGATCATTAATTTGGGGAACTGCTGGACACTGGCTCTGAACTGATGCTGATTTTAAGAGACTCAAAATTCCGATGTGGTCCACCGGAGTAGGGACCTATGGAGGCCAGGTGATCAATGGGACTTTAGCTCAGGTATGCGTCACAATGGGCCCAGCAGGTCCCCAAACCCTTCCTACGGTTAATTTCCCAGTTCCGGAATCCATCATTTGAATAGATAAACCCAGCAGCTGTCAGAGCCTGCATACTGCCCCCCCCCCCCCCCGCCCTCCATGGTTACCTCATCCCATGCTCACCGCTCTCACCCCTTCCCCAGAATCTGCTGCACTGGAACCGGTTAAATGGCCCGTCTCCTCCATCAAACAGCATGTTCTGGATTCCCCAACGCCCAGGGCAGGTCCCAGAGCAAAACAGACTCTTCCAACACACAGAACATGGTCAAGGCCACCCAGCGCTGCCGAGCTGAGCGTAGGCCTTGGCTGCTGTGAAGGGCAAGACCAGGTCACCCCTCTGTGCATCACCCTCCGTAATGGGGTCATCAGGGGCTGAGAGCAAGTGGGGTACAGCTAAGCTGAGTTGAATGGCACTGCGCCAAGGTAACTATAGATGCTAAGAAGGTCAAAACTGCTCCTCACCTCAGGGAACATTCTCAAATTTACTCTGTATACAAAGACACCATCATCCTGATACAAAAACCAGACAAAGATACTATTAAAAAAGAAAATTACAGTCCGGTATGTTTGATGAGTATAGACAGAAAAATTCTCAACAAAATATTAACAAACCAAATCCAATAGCATTAAAAAAAAAAGATACTCCATGACCAACTGGGATTCATCCTAGCGCCGCAAGAATGGTTCAACACATGCAATGTGATATACCATATTGATAAAAGATAAAACCCACACGATCATCTCAACAGACGTGGAAAAAGCATTCGATAAAACTCAACCTCTACTCACTCTTATCAAAGTGGATAAAGAGGGAACCCGC
The DNA here is from genome assembly GCF_029378745.1 of Bos indicus. Classification (NCBI taxonomy): domain Eukaryota; kingdom Metazoa; phylum Chordata; class Mammalia; order Artiodactyla; family Bovidae; genus Bos; species Bos indicus. The sequence goes on along the minus strand of NC_091768.1, from coordinate 95,495,150 downwards.
CTCAACATAATAACAGCTATTTATGATAAACCCATAGTCAACACGATACTCAATGGCAAAATGCAGAAAGCCTTCTTGTTAAAATTTGGAACAAGACAAGGATGCCCACACTCACCACGTCTACTCAACAGTGCAAAGTTATCCAAACTGGAAAGGAAGAGGTGAAGCTGTCATTATAGAGAAATGGACAGGAAAAACACAAGTTATCCAAACTGGAAAGGAAGAGGTGAAGCTGTCATTACAGAGAGATGACATAATGTTACATATAGAAACCCCTAAGGGTTTCACATAAAAACTATTAGAACTGATAAATTCAGCAAGGTATCAGGATACAAGATTAACATACAGAAATAAGTTGCATTTATTTACACTAACAATGAAATATTAGAAAGCGAAAGTAAAAAAAAAATCCCTTTTAAAATCATATCAAAAAAATAAAATATTTAGGAATAAATCTGGCCAAGGAAGTAAAAGACTTGTACACTGAAAACTATAAACATTGGTAAAGGAAACTGAAGACGATTTAAAGAAATGGAAAAATATCCAATGGTCGTAGATTGGAAAAATATTGTCAAAATGGCCATACTACTCAAAGCAATCTACTGATTTAATGCTATCCCTATCAAATTACCTGTAACCATTTCCATAGAACTAGCACAAATAATCCTAAAACTTATATAGAACCATAAAAGACCTAGAACTGCCAAAGCAATCCTGAGGAAAAAGAACAAAGCTGGAGGCATAACCCTCCCAGACTTCAGACAATACTATAAAATTAGAGTAATCAAAACAGTGTGGCATTGCACAGAAACAGGGATATGAATCAATGGAGCAGAGTAAAGACCCCCAAATAAACCTGGACACCTGCTGTCAATGACCTCTGACACGGCAGGCAAGCATGAACACACAATGGAGAAAGGACAGTCTCCTCAGCAAGTGGTGCTGGGCAAGTGGACAGTCACATAGAAGTCAGTGAAGCTGGAACACATCCTCACATCGTACACAAAAATAAACTAAAAATGAATTAAAATTTTAAATGTAAGACATGATACCATAAAATTCCTAGAAGAGAATAGGCAAAACATTCTCTGACATAAAGTCATAGCGCTGTTTTCTTAGGTCAGTCTCCCAAGGCAATAGAAATAAAAGCAAAATAAACAAAAGGGATCGAATCAAACTTACAAGGTTTTGCATAACAAAGGAAACTGCAAACAAAATGAAAAGACAACCTATGAGCTGGTAGAAAATATGTGCAAATTATCTGACTGACAAGGTCTTAATTTCCAAAATATACAAGGAGTTCATACAACTCAAAAAAAACCCCGAAAAACAAAAACAACCAATCCAAACAAAAAACGGGCAGAAGATCTAAACAGACATTTCTCCAAAGAAGACATAAGAGGTCTAAGTCGCTCAGTCGTGTCTGACTCTCGGCGATCCCATGGACTGTAGCCCACCAGGCTCCTCTCTCGGTCCATGGAGTTCTCCAGGCAAGAATACTGGAGTGGGTAGCCGTTCCCTTCTCCAGGGGATCTTTCTGACCCAAGGATCAAACCCGGGTCTCCTGCACTGCAGGCAGATTCTTTACCATCTGAGCCACAGGAAAGCCCAAAGAAGACATACAGATGGCCGACAGGCCCAGGAAAAGACACTCAACATTGCTGATTACTAGACAAATGAAAATCAAAACTATAATGATGTCCCACTTCACACTGGTCAGAATGGCTGGCATTAAAACATCTACAAATAATGCTGGAGAGGGTGTGGTGAAAAGGGAACCCTCCTACACTGTGGATGGGGATGTAAATTCATATGCAGAACAGTACAGAGGTTTCTCAAAAAACTAAAGATAGAGTTTCTATATGACCCAGCGCAATCCCACTCCTGTGCTTATACTGGGACAACACTATAATTCAAAAAGATACATGCACCTCTATTCACAATAGCCAGGCCGGGAAACTACCGAAACGCCCAGCGACAGATGAGTGGACAAAGCTGTGGCACACATGTACAACTGAATACTACTCAGCCATAAAAGGAAAGGAATGATGTGTGCAGCGACATGGATGGACCTATAGATGACCGTACTGAGTGAAGTAAATAAGAAAGAGAAACAGAGACCGGATGCTATCCCGTTTATGTGGACTCCAAAATACGACACAGACTCATTTACAAAACAGAAACAGAGTCTCAGATACAGAGAACAGACCTGCAGTTGCCGAGGCGGGGAGGGGAGGCGTGAGAGAGTTGGATTGGAAGTTTGGGGTCAGCAGAGGCAGACTATAACATACAAGATAGACAAACAAGGTCCTGCTATATGCCACGTGGACTATATTCAACGTCTTGTGATAAACCGTTAGGGAGAAGAACATGAAAAAGAATATTTATATATATGTATGGCTGAATCACTTTCCTGAACAGCAGAAACTCACTCAACTTTATAAATCAATTATACTTCAAAAAAAAAAAAAAAAAAACTGTTCCTCACCTCTGATCCCAACGAAGACGGTCAAGCCGAAGCAGACGAAGAAGACAACGAACACCAGGACG